>NC_140940.1:4262749-4910874 GCF_014529385.1 Adiantum capillus-veneris | reverse complement strand
ATTTTTAAACCTAGACAAGTGATTATGATAAAAAATTACATTGAATTAAATGTTTGATACTAAGCAAATGTGTTGGATATTATGCTATCAATCACAATTAAAGCATACAAACATGGATGCAAAAAGATAAGGGGCAATGCTAATGGACAAGAAATACCTGTTTGTGTTGATGGTCGCGCTTGATTTGAAGTGTGAATGAGAGAAAGATCCCATGAAGGTCCAAATCCTAATAACAGCAACACGTTCATGTACACACTAAGAAACACAAAGAATACCTCTAGGAGGCACATCAGTGGGAAAAATGAACTTTGCTAATCACTCAACTCTAAAACAGGAACACTCCTATCTTACTAATCCAACCTACCCTCTATCACTTGAGTGATGAGGATCAACGGTGTTTGATGACATAGGTTTCTGTTTCAGTGTACCGGATGTGAATGTGTAGGTCTAGTCAATGTTTTGACTTTTATTGTGCATACTCGTTTGCTAATTACTCTTGCTCTTTATTATTTTATTTTTTTGTGAGTATAAGGCTTTATATATACATTCCCTAAGATTGGAAATTAAGAGGTCAGGGAGAAATCTTGAGAGGGAAGCAAGTGAATGATGGATGTCAACAAATACTCCCCCCTTCCTTGGGTAGATCATATCGTTTGAAATGTGCTCGTCACCCTTTGAAACCAATTGTTCCAGTTGGTAATAGGTGAGGATTTTTGCCAGTAGTTTTCTCTTACCTTAGGTGCCTCGTCGAGTTGCAAGGGTGGTAAGGTACTCTCCCATGATCGAACTTGAAGTGGTTCATCATGTGATTCTTGAACACTGGGAGGTGTGGATTCCTTTGTAGCTTCATGGAGGTCCACTATTGTAGATAGAGGCTGTGGAAAGGCTTTTACCTCTATGGATTCATTATATGAGGAGCTAGAAGCTTCATGGGACTCTCCCCTTCCTGATCTAGGTGGAACAAATTTTTCTTTCTTCGGTACCCAAACTAGCTCTAGAGCGGGTGTGTAGCATTCTGTGATTTTTTTCTTTGCATAATCGTCAATTCATTTTGAAGCTATAGGATTGGGTGCACATGGGTCAGGTGACCGGTAAGAACACAATCTACGTTTTGGCACCCAGATTTGATCATTTCCTTCATAGTAGCCTTGGGCTTCCAATAGTTTTTTAGGAATCCAATGCCACGTTTTCTTACATTTCTTGGAGCGAGTGGGACGTTTCTTACAAGTCTTCTGTTTTTTAGCACTAGCTATGGTCACTAAAGAAGCTTTAGGGACCCACTGGACCCACTTGTATGTTTTCTTCGTTATATTAGGATGAGTCTTGTCAGAAGCTATATGCATTGCTTCTAGCATATTTAAGGGTACGAGTGGTGGCATTTCATCCCCCTCACGTGTTACCCAGGTCATCCCCCTAGTTCCCCAAGTGTCTATGGTTTCTGCTAGGTGGACCCAATCCACATTGTCCGACTCAGTCATTCCAGGTAGTACATCCATATAAGGAGAATCTTCCCCAACATCAGTGTCCGCTTTACACGTGTAACAATACTGCAATGGGGCCGAGTGAACTATGGTGTCAGATCTATGATCAATTATAAACTTGTTTCCTAGAGGATGTGCTCAACCAGTTACAAGATCTACTTAAATGACAGAATCTTGGAACTGCAAGTAGACATGTTTTTTAGACCAGTCATGCACCAGTTTTGCTTCCCTCATGAAAGGACGTCCTAAGATCATCTCCAATGCCATAGTGTGCTTGGAGAAATCCATACAATGAAGGTAATCATTATTTTATGTCCAAAGACCTTGATCTTGAGATCTTCTAGCATCCCAATAGGTTTAACAATAGACCCATTGGCCATCTTCACTACTATGGTTGTGGTCGCAAGGTGAGGTCCTCCCATAGTTTCCCATCAATTTTTAGTCACAATGCTAACCCCAGTGCCACCATCAAGGATTCCCTTCACAGTTAATTCCTTAGTAGTGATTGGTATGGTCGCATTGGATTCCTCACCCTCAAAGTATTGTCCCAACTTGTTAACAGGTATTTCTATAACAAGGTTCTCATCTAGGTTGGGTTGTGGATCCTGGGTTGTGGATCCAAGTGTTCCTCCTCTGTTGGAATCTCCCCAATTCCATCCATCTGTGCAAATTGTGGTAGCCCAAACTTTAGTTCTCCATTGAGGAAGGCTTGAAGAGCTGAGACTAGCTTAGGGTCTTTATATAGTTTGGACATGATGGTGGTTCTAACTTCTGAAGACATGAAATCCATCAATTTGGCAATGTTTAACGGCACCTTTTGGGCTTCAGTGCCTTGACGTGGGGAAGATGGGATCTCCATTTCTTCGATAGGATCAAGTAGTCCCTCTGTAAACATTCTTTCCATTAAGAAGTGAGTACGCCCACTTTCCCATAACTTTAAGTCACTTTATTCTTGGATGACACTAGGTATAGCTAAGGGTCTATGGACATGGTGAGGGTTTTGTTGCGTAGTGAATACGGTGTCTGTAATCTGGATCTGTCTAGGTGCTAGTTCTAGATCCCTTTGGGTATCTTCTACCAAACTCCTTAATTGCTTGACTCGCTCAATCTCCTCTGTAGGGTTTGGATTAGTTCCTATCTTCTTCTTGGATCCTGGCCACTGTGGCTCGTGAAGATCTTCCTTGCTAGTTTCTATCTTAGTGGTCTTTTTGGTCTCCATGGTTTCATCTGAATTAGAATCCTCTTCAGCGTCATTCATATATACGGGGTCGTCACCAGTCCCTATGTTGGTCTTTGAACTTGGGTCTGACTTCGCTGCTTTTTGTGATCTCTTCCTTCGTGTTTTCTTCTTTTTCTGAGATTGGACAATTGATACCGTGTCTCTTTCCTCAAGAATATAATTTTGTTTTTGGAGCATTGATCGTGTGAGTACGTTTACTGGTACCACATGTGTACATTCTGGTGGCTCCTCGGTAACTTCAATCAAGTTTAATGGCGTGATCGTCGGTGAATTTGGATTATTTGGACATTCGGAAATCAAATGATCTATGCCACATCGATTACACATGAGTATCGGCATTGTAGACGTGCTCGCTGGATTGGTTTGCATTACTGTGGCGTTCTTTTGTAGCCTAATAGGAAACTCGGCTACACGATCTGCTAAAGTCATCTCAGATATCTTTGGCTCCTTAGCAATAGGCTTTAGGGTCATTGGCTGATGCCCTAATGCTTGCGAGCTAATAGATTTAGGCTCAACAGACACTCTTTCTCCTTGAATCATTAAATTATCCTTAGATCGAATTGGTTGTGACTGCTTCCCACGTGGTGATACCTCTAATGACTAGGCCATTGTAGATATCCTCATGTCGTAATCCCCTAATGAATCTATCAAGCAATTGATTATTATTGACGCGCTCATTTGGATTACAACGAGAATTCAAATTCTTCAAGCGACTAATAAATTCTCTCACTAACTCTCCTTCCTCTCGTTGGGCTTTCTGGAGCCGAGAGGCTACACCCCAAAGCACTCCCTCTCGTATGTATTCTTTCAAGAACAGTCTCCTAAGAGTAGGGTAAATCGTCTTTTCTTCCACCCTTAGGGTTCTATACCAATCCCCTCCCTTCCCACTTAAGGTTAGGCTTAAAGTATTACTCTTATGTAGGTCATTGTGTTCTCCTAGAGAATCACATATTTGTTCAAACACTTCGATATGCTTTCTCACATCTCCATCTTCACTAAATTTTTATGTGAGCTTGGCTATTTGTATTGCCTTATTTCTAGGTTCTCTATCAGGCATGTTACGCATATTCTCAACAATAGATCGACCAATAGCTTGAGCAAATGTTGCCAAGTCACCTAAGTGAGCAGGCACCGTGGATGAAGGCGCTCCAGAGACTACATGTGGAGTAGGTATTGGCATTGGGCTTGGCGCATAGGAAGCCCTTGGGTTCCAAGTTGGGTACGATTTTGTGCCATGTGGTGGCCCAAAGATCATATGTGTGGCCCTAGGCATAGCAAACGTCGGATGTGACATGCTAATGCTAGCCGGTATAGTCCCATGGAAATAAGAACTTGGGTATTGTGGTTGTGGAGCATAGGTAGTTGAAACAATGGGAGCGGTAGGGACTACATGAGTGCAATGACCCATAGGTGCATACGATTGGTACACACTTGTAGGTACTGTTGCAGGCATTGAGCTACCATGTAGCGGTGCTTTACTAACAAATGAGGTCCATGGCGTGTTTCTTGGCATGCCCATCATTGGGGTAGGCATGGTAGCCATGGTGTCATCAAGGGAAAGATGAGCTAGACTTGGAAAGGTGCAGCTATCACTTGTGGGCTCAGATTGCACTGAGACCCCTGGAGAAACAAAATACGGAGGATCCATCGGACTTACCGAGGGAGTCTCCATTTGCGATAAGGTCGGTTGTTTAGCCTTTCCTGTATCTAAGAATCTCATGAGACTCGTTGAAGGCATGTTGATCCCCTTGTTATGTCTCTCTAACTCAATGACCCTATGGATGACCTCACAAACTCTTATGTGTTGATCCTCCACTCTAGTAGCGCCCATTGTGGATTGTAGGACATCTAACCAACCCACGTGATAGGAGTGACCTGTGTATAGGTCGGTCAGAGTTTCCCTTTGTAGTTCGTACTCCCAGTTCTCATTTAAGAACGCTCCATCTAGGATTCAGGTGCTAGGGGTGTCCTTTGAGCTAGATGCAATGTTGCTTTCTAGGGGTTGGCCCTTAGCGGTTTCTAAGTCGGGAGCACTCGATTGATCTCTTACCAAGGATAGTGGCATAGGGGCTTTCACTTTTAACTCTCTTCATTGCTCTACCTTGCGTAAGCTCTCGAATTCCTTTTCCCTATCCGCAATGATATATCGCTCAAACTCTTGCACTTCGGCAAGGCTTCTACCATCGGGTAATATGACCTCGGAGGGAAATAACTCTGAAGAATCAGGAGGTGCAGTAAATGAAGTATTCAAGTGCACATTTTCTAAGGGCACAGGGTCTACGTTGGTCATGAATGGAGAATTTACTTCCCCACCCCCCTCATTTACATCATTAGCTCCATGTTCGGAGCGAGTGGCTCTACTAAAGGTTTCCTTCAAGCGGCTAAGCACGCTCTGCCAGGACCGCGGGCCCATGGCATGCATGTCTTGGCTTAATCTATTGGGATTAGGCATTGAGAAACCCTCCATGACATCGTAGTCAGAGGAAGAGTCACTAGCCGCTATGTTCGGGTCTTGGTTTGTACTACCTTGGGTCCTCGCCGAAGGCCTGCAACCTAAAGTAGGCGGATATTGAGAACTCGCGTAAGTCAAAATTTTCTCTAGTTTCTCCATCTCTATCACACGACCAGAGCACAGATGCATGTGCTTTTGGCACCCTACAAGCATCGGCGAATAACCTCGAAGGTTCACCGCTTACTTTTTTAAGCGTCAGTTTTCACTCGTGTTTTTTACGTTTTTAATGTTTTTTTATTTTTTAATATTTTCAATGTTTAATGATCAATTTTTTTATTAAAGTGTGTGATAGCTCAAAACAAGCGTATCACTTAGAGGGTTGCGGTGTGCTTTATAGCACAACGTTCGGTCACCTGAAGCTCCGTTGGTCCTCAAAAAGGTCGATTTTTAGCTACATGTGAAGCTAAAAATTTGTAATTTTAAAGGGCGATAGATGCCTAAGCCTGAGCCTGAGCTTGGGTTTGGGTCTGGGCTTGGGTCTGGGAGATATTCGCGATCCCGATCCTACCTTTAAAATTTTTAATTTTTTTTCCCTTTTAAAGGATAAGGTTGCCGCGGCCTGCGCGAGAGCACACACACACTCTACCTACCCACTTACAACTAATACACCTACTGTTACAAACTAACACACTCTATTAGCTCTCACAGATCTACTTCCTACGTACTGTACTTTGCATTACAAAGAAATAACAACCTTAATACTAATTCCTTATGACAGAGAAAAAACACAGTACCTTTGAAAACTCCATTAACAAAGCAATACATAGTAGCAACACAAAATCCTTCTTCTCAACACACACACCCTCCTTCCTTACCCTTCCTACAATTGAAATTGCACCACAAAAGAAGCACAGAGTGCCATTCAAGCTTAATGTATGGCATTTCCCGGCAACGGCACCAAAAATGTGCACGTATGTCACACGTGTCAATGCAAGGAACTTGCGATACACTTTGTGCAAGCTGCAAATGGCTCCAAGTACACAACAAGCCTAAACTAGTAAGCTCAAAGATGGCGTTGGTGTGTCACTCACCGCTCTACGCTTCCTGTATTGGAGGATTCCTCACCACAAAGAAGAGAGAGACGCCGCTACGCCGCGCTCAACCGCCTCGCCGCCGCAATGCTCGATCGCACACTCTCTCTCTCTCTCTCTCTCTCTCTATCTCATGCATACACACACACACAAGGAGATGAAGAAGAAGATGATGGAGATGGAGCAAGAGCACTCTTCAATTGTCGAGTTGATTTTGGAGAGAAGAGGCGTAGCCATTGTACATAATTGCATCCCAAAATATCAATCTTATTTATGAGCAAGTGGAAGCTACAAATGTGATGGAGAGTAGGACATCACTCAATTTCTCTCAATAGCCTCAAAGCATCTCTATGCACATATGAGTATACTGTGATAGAGAGCTCTCAAAGCTTACAATCTCCTCACACAACTAGGGTTGGAGAGTGCTATGTTATTTCTGCAATCACCCCTTACAAAGAAGAGAAGGACTCTATTTATAGGATTTTGGAAGCCTCGATTAGGATTAAACCTAATCAATTTTATTAAGAGTAACATGGATCATGATTTTTTTTGGAATTTCAAATGAGAGTGGGTCTCTATTTTCCTTTGATTCAAATGAATGTGGGCTCAAGGAGAGAGAATTATTGAGGTTAAAAGAAGAGAGGTTTGAGTGAATAACTTGGGAGTGGCTACTTTAGTGGATAGTAGGGGTGCATTTTTAACAAGGTTAGTGTGGTTAGAGCTAGTAATCACTAAGAAGTTAGTGGTACAATTTACAATGGGTAAAATGAGTTTGATGGTAAAAGGAGATGGTGAATGAAGTGGAAATCCTTGAGATGGTGAATCCTTGAAGAATCTTGGACTTACCTTGTGTAGACTGTCAAGAATGACTGCCAATCTTCTTCTTCTGCTTCTCTTATTTTCTTTACACCTTCGTGCCGATGTCGATCATTATTATGAAAATGATGATTTGGTGACGCGATTTTCCAATTTTTCAGAGGTTAATCATGCCTACATGCTAAATTTTATATACATAGAGAAGAGGTAAGATAAAATTATGAGTTAGAGGTAATAGAGAGAGACATAGATAGGGTGTATATAAATGTAGAGTTCATATGGGAGCTAATGGAGGTGAGAGGGGAGGTTAGTGGTGAAGAGGGTGAAAGAAACCATAAAAGTTTCAGGTTTGAGTGAGGGATGGAGAGAAATGTGTGTGTGTGTGTGTGTGTGTGTGTGTAGTAGTGTGAAGGGAGGTGAGAGAAGACTAGGGTAACTTGTGAGAAAAAGTGGGCAGCAGACTGGGGTCCACCATAAAATTCATCTCACCGATGGTAGCTTCAAAAATTATGCAAAACATTGAGGTGATTATTCGGCTTGTGGGCTATATTTTGTCTGCTGGTAACTTCTTCAAATTGCAAGCGGAGATAGGCACCAAAAATATCACCAAAAAACTTATTTTTTATGCCTTCAAAAGTCTTTTAGTGGCCCCCTCCTTTGTTGAATTTGCACAATGCATCCAAGAGTGAGTCCCTCTTTGGAAAAGCATCCAAGTTATCTTAACATATGCATGGAGGAGCATCATTGGTGAATAAAAAATATATATACACGGTGGGATCACTAGTGTATGGACTATTCATGGAGTTTAGCTTAATGAGCACATGGTGTTTGAGTTATGAGTATATTATTAAAAAATATGAAAGAATTATGGATATGAAAAAAGATATTTGAAATCATATGATATGGTCTCTCTTTTGTATTATTTCGGGTGAAAGAGGAAAAAGTATGCAAGTAACTGAAAATTATATAATAAAAGTGACTAAGGGAGTAGGAGCCGGTGTTTTTGTTTTCACAAGGGTGAGGAGAAAAATGTGGAGGTGATTTGTGTAAAAGAAAAAAATATTTATGAGATTAGAGAATGTACACATTGGCAACAAAAATATACTTATGGTGCAAGAGGATAAAATAAGGCATACATAGCCTAATAAAACACACACCTAGGTATAAATATCTAACTAAAATATCAAAATAATTAATAAAAATCCCTATATTTAGGCCCTATATACAATGAAATATTTACACACAAAAGTCCATAACATACTTTTCTTTTTTATTTTATTTATTTATTTGGCTCCACCAGCCCAGTGACTAGCTAATTGAGGGTTTTTAAGGAGATATGGAAAAAGTCTCCTAATTCACACACGCTTATGTATAGTGAAAGGGTGAGGATAACCGCAGTGTTTGAGTGATTTTCATAGGGTGAGGTAGCTTTGGATAGCCAAAAATTGGCTATCAGTGCCTTCTCATCAAGGTTACGAATTGCGAACATAATGGACATCATTACATGGTATGAATCCATTACACTCCTCCACCAAGCAGGCTTGTTTATGGACCCACGTAGATATGTAATTTTCTCTTTCACTTTTTCTTTTTTCTCAAGCTGCCATTTGTTAAAGGCCGTGCACTTGAAAGTGTCAATCACAGTGCACTTATTGCAGAAGAGTGATTCTAATGTATAAAAGCACGTGCAAAATCAAGTTTTAGTTGGAAGCTTCAACATCATTGACATGTCCATTCTGTACAAATCGAGCACAGTTTGTTGTTTCAAGATGAACTTCACAACTTATCGCACTGTGTCGATTATTTTGGCAAACCATGTGGTAAAGAGGGCTTTCAATTCAAGTTACTATCAGCTTATGGACTTGAATGGTAAAGAGCACTCCAGGAAAGTAAACGGGTATCGCTTGAAGCCCTATTTGAGTCGCCTTCTACCAAAGGATCTACCAAAGATCTGTCAAAATGCCATTGTCTTATGTAAGTATTGTTACATGAAGCATGAGTGTAACTCTAGCCAAAATTCTGAGGGGCCAAACAATAAAAATCTCGTTAAGGACTCTGAAGCACTCTCTTTGGAAAAGATGCTCTATGATGGTACATGAATATACCATCATCCAGGGGGAGGGCTAATGATAGCCGTTTTTTCGGCTCTTTGTAATTGCCACAGTGAGTTACCTCACCCTACCAAAATCACCCAAACACTGTGGCTATCCCTACCATTTCACTGTACATAGACGTGCGTGAGTCACGGGACTTTTCCCATATCTTCTTAAAAAACCCTCAATTAGCTAGTCATTGGGCTAGTTGAGCCAAAAAAATAAAAAATATAAGTATATTATGGCCCATGCGTATGTAAATATTTCTTTGTATATAGGGCCTAAATAAAAGATTTTTTCATAATTATTTTGGTATTTATTTAAATATTTCTACCTAGGTGTGTGCTATTTATGCTCTGTACATTGCCTCACCATTACCACAATTTTTCTTACCATTTTTCATACTCTTTATTCCATATAGAAATATTTTCATGTAAGCTTCTCTTATATTTGGTGTAACTCCACCCCAACAAAAATCCAAAAAAACTAGTTTTATTTATATGTATATTTTTTCACTATTGTGATTTTTCCCTTCCTACATCTATTTTGTTTTTTTTCTAAAAAATTAGAACACCAAAAATATTTATCTTTTTATGGTAGCCTCATAATGAGAGAGATTTCTTTTGACCCCTTTATATTTTTTTCCACTTATATTATTTATATTTGACATGTACATATTTTTTAGACCCCTCAATATTTGATTTTCTTAGTTGTACTATTCACTTATATCATGATCTCAACAATATCTTCAATTATAGACCTACCAAATAAGGTCAAGGGTAGGTGGCATGCATACATGCACTATGGAGGGCTCACTCTTGGAGGTATTCAAAAGAATCATCCAAAGAAGGACCCCACAAGGACCTTGTGCAGTGGAAAAAAATGGTCGGTTTTGCTGAATTTTTAAAGTTCACTTGCTCTCCGAATTTGAAAAGGTGATACAAACAAACGTTGTAGCTCGTGGGCTGAACTTTTGCCTCAAATTTTTTCATATTTTTTTGAGCTACGAGATGTGAGCTATGATTTTATTAGTGGACCCTAGTTTTCCCATACTATGCAGCCACACTCTCTCTTCCACTTTATCATTTTCCTCTTTCACACACACTTCTCCACTCATCATCCCCACCTCTCTCACCACTCCTCTCTGCACCCTACTCACCTTCTCCTCAACCTTGAAGAATAAGAGAAACCATGGTGAACTCATACCTCCCACACACAATTCCATTCCAAAATTGACCACCTAGTCTCATTTTTCCTCCTCCAATTTACCCATATCTATCAAAAAAACCACAAAATTCAGCCTCTTCTCTTAAAAGACAGCATCATGTTGGTTGATTACTCAGCTTCAATTACCTTGTCTCTCAAGGAAGGACAAGAGTGGAGAAAAAATGTACCGTCAAAGCTAGTGGACCGTCAACAAGCGTCAAAATTGGCCCTACTCAAGACACTTGGAGCATCAACCTTGTAAGAAATCCACCTTTTCTTACCTCTTAAGAGTTTTTCTTCCTTATTTGTATCCTACATGAATACTCCCATTGTAAATATCCAATTCCATTTGTAAATTAATACTAACTCTACTAACACTAACCCACTATGAAAAGTCCTATCACCTCCATTTCTCTCCTCTCTCTTTCCCCACCAACTTCTTGATAATTCCAAGCAAAAGAAATTAGATAAATTGCTGAAAATCTAACCCAACCATGGTTAGAAGAGTAACCCTAGCCTTCAAAATTGCTATAAAAGGAGGGTGTAGCTAGCACAAAAGGGGGGAGAAGAAAGAGCACTATGCTATAGCTTGAGAAGCCAAGCTCAACCTCTCTAGAAGGAGCTCTTGAGTGGAAGCTCATTGTCTTATGCATGTGCATGTGTTGTAATAGGGGGTTAGCAAGGGAACTCTATGCCATTGTAAGAGAGAGAGTGATCATTCAATTGAGAGTAGGAAATCTATCATTTCTCCTACTAGTGTAAGCCCAACATTTGCTGAATCAACGAGGGTGGATTTGGACTAAGCTTGGATACTTTGTCTCCCTTCCAACGTGAAGTAATGGACAACAATGATGCGTAAGTGTCTTGGTGTTTTTTGTTAAGTTCTTGATAGCTTGTCTCTGGTGTTGTCATCAATCTAGCCATAAATCCCACATACTGTAAGAGGGCGACAGGGTGGAGAGGACTCCCCTGGCCTTAAGACAGTGATTGGGATGGCTTTTCTTGTGATATGTTGTGGTGAAATTTACGCAAGCTATGTTGAACAAATACTAATCTCACTTTGATTTGTCATGACAGATTTGTAAGAAGGTATTAATGCAACAAGAACCCCCTCCCCCTTTCTCTCTCTTTCTGAAATATATAGTTGTGTTTGCTTGATCATTGCCGATACGTTTCAAAGCAGCCCGAGCACTATCTCTCTCTCCCTCTCTCTCTCTCTCTCTCTCTCTCTCTCTCTCTCTCTCTCTCTCTCTCTCTCTCTCTCTCTCGTGTTTTAGTGTGTGAGAGTGTTCCATTGGTGTTAGGGTTAGTGTAAATTCCTTGCTTGTTTGTGGGTTGCTCTAACGATTCTCCTCTTTTGCGTCCTAGTTCGCTCTTAAACTAGGTGGTGCCCCTTGTGTAGTTGGGATTTGGCTGTGGGTTTGTTGTTTTGGTTTGTGTTGTGTTGTGCCCCAGCCCCATTGAGCAGCACGGGAGCCTTGAAGGGTGTCTAGAGGTTGCTCTTCTTGTTGCCCGCCCCAGACCGCCTCAATATATGCTCATCTTCTAAAACCAACTTCGGCCCTTTTATGGACCAATGGTTTCATCACAATGAGTACAACTCTCTAAATTCTCAAATTTTTTGGCTTCGTACCTTTGAAGGATTTAAATATTTTTACAAGTGGTTATTGTAATAATAATCACGCTCAGCCCAAAAAAATGACATGTGACTCTGTAACCTTAGGTCAATTCACAAGGAGATAATTGTACCTGACGCTTGGATACACTCCCCATGGATTTTCCTAGTCAAAATTCCAAATTTAGAAGAGGTTTTACTTTATATAATTACATTTGTCGTGCTTTTTTATTTTCTCAGCGGGCCTTCCAAGCAAAAGACACTCCTCAACGGGCCTGCAAGGAAAATTAAAAACACCAGCGAGCTCGGAGGGAAAATAATGAAACTTGGTGGGTTGATCAGCTTTATTGATTTTTACCGATCACATCTTTTTCATGTGTAATTACTTGTGTTATTAACATAATCACACGATCATGATCACTTCAATAAAATCCCTAGTGGAAAGTACCAATGAGAAGATCATCAAGATGCTGACAAAATATGTATACAAGTAAGAGATAGAATGGGAAACTAATCTTGAGAAGAGTCTATGGGCACACAGGATGTCCTACAAGGTGGATACAAATTCTACACCATTTGAGTTAGTCTATGATGGTAAGGACGTGGTGCTACTAGTGCATGCACAATTAGAAGCTTTGAAGGGTATGTGGTGAGTCAGCACCTGTTAACCCTCACGCACAGTCCTGTCACCTACGACATACGCCGTATTATTTATTTGGTAGAGTAGGTACCGGGCTTGTCGGTCCAATAGGAAAAGGGTAAGAGTGATCGCCGATGAGAGGTGCAGTCTAACAGGAACATTCAAGGGTTAGTTGGCTAAGTATGGGCGCCCAAGTGTGAATGGGATGAGCTCATATAAAAGTCACCTAAACCTAAAAATCATTCATTCTTTCATTTGTGCAATTGAAGAGTGTTCTTGCTCCACCTCCATCTTCTTCTTCTTCATCTCCTTGTGTTTGTGTGTATGCATGTGTGTGTGTCTGTGTGTGTGTGTGTGTGTGTATGAGAGAGAGAGAGAGAGTGTTATCGATATTGCGATGATGGCACGGTGGCGGCGAGGCGGTTGAGTGCAGCACGACGGTAGCTCCTTCTTCTTCGTAGCAATGAATCCTCCATGAAGGCCAGCATAGGGCGGTGAGTGACACACCCTTGCTCTCTTGAGCTTTCTAGATTAGTCTAGTTGTGTGCTTAGAGCCATTTGTGGCTCACACACAGTGTATCGGCAAGTCCCTTGCATTGACACGTGCGACAGACACGCACATTTTTGGCACCGCTGCCGGGGAAATGCCTTACACTAAGATCGAGTAGCACTCTATGCTACTTTATGGTGCATTTTGAAATGTAGAAAAGATAGAGAAGGAAGGTGTGTGTGTTGAGAAGGAGTTTGTTTTGCTGCTGAATTCTTTTTTGTTAATAAGGTGTTGAAAGGTACTGTGTTTTCTCTGTGATAAGGTGCTAGAATTAAGGTAGTACATCCATTATGTTAGTTCTGTGTAAAGTATAGTAAGCAGTTTTGTTAGTTAACGAGTTGTTGTAGTAGTGTGTTAGTGTGTAACAGTAGCTTTTACAGTTGTAACTAGGTAGGTTAGGTGTGTGTGTGCTCACGCGCACAGCGCAACCGCAGCGACCTTATCCCAAAAAAAAATTAAAAACTAAAAAAAAATTAAAGGTAGGACCAAAATCGGGAATATCCGTCAAACCCAAGCCCAGACCCAAGCCCAAGCTCACGCTTAGGCTCAGGCCTCAATCCCCCTTTAAAATTACGTATTTTAGCCTCACGCGTAGGTAAAAATTGACTTTTTTGAGGACCAATGGAGCTCTTGGTAACCGAACGCTGTGCTGTAAACCACACCACAACCCCCTCAGCAATATGCTTGTTTTGAGCTATCACACACTCTAATCCAAAAACCGATCATTAAAAAATATAAGAAAACGAGTGAAAAAGGATGCCTAAAAAAGTAAACGGTTAACCTTCGAGGTTATTTGCCGACGCTTGTAGGGTGCCAAAGGCACATGCATCTGTGCTCTAGTCGTGTACTAGAGGCCAAGCAACTAGAGAGAATTTTGACTTACACAAGTTCTCAATATCCACCTACCTTAGGTTCCGGGCCCTCGACGGGGACCCAAGGTAGTACAAACCAAGACCCAAACATAGTGGCTAGTTACTCTTCCTCTGACTATGACGTCATGGAGGGTTTCCCAATGCCTAATCCCGATAGCTCAAGCCAAGACATGCATGCCATGGGTCCACGGTCTGGGCCGAGCGTGCTTAGCCGCTTGAAGGAAACCTTTAGTAGAGCCACTCACTCCGAACATGGAGCTAATGATGTAAATGACGGGGTTGGGGAAGTAAATTCGCCATTCATGACCAACGTAGACACTATGCTCTTAGAGAGTGTGCATGTGAATACTCCATTCACTGCACCCCCTGACTCTTCAGAGCTATTTCCCTCCGAGGTTATATTACCTAATGGTAGAAGCCTTGCCGAAGTGCAAGAGGTTGAGCGATATATCATTGCGGCTAGGGAAAAGGAAATTGAGAGCTTACGCAAGGCGGAGCAACAAAGAGAGTTAAAAGCAAAAGCTCATATGTCAATATCCTTGCTAGGAGAGCAATCTAGTGCTCCTGACTTAGCAACCACAAAGCGTCAACCCATAGAAAGTCACATTGCATCTAGTTCAAAGGACATCCCTAGCACTTCAAGCCTAGATGGAGCGTTCCTAAATGAGAACTGGGAGTACGAACTATAAACGAAAACTCTAACTGACTTATACACAGGCACACCTATCACGTGGGTTGGTTAGATGTCCTACAATCCACAACGGGTGCTACTAGCGTGGAGGATCAACAACAAAGAGTTTGTGAGGTCATCCATAGGGTTATTGAGCTAGAGAGACAGAACCATGGATTTAATATTTACGTAATTACGTCAAATTTTGTGTGATCACAAGGTCTTATTGACACATTTACATGATCACAGTAAACATGATCACACAGAAACTAGTTTAGGGTGACTTGCAAACCCACAAAATTCTCGTCGGGCTTTTCTAATTTCCCCGGCGGGCTCGCCGGGGTTTATTATTTTCCATGCGGGCCCGTCAGGAAACAGAAAAGCCCAACGGGATATTAGTGCTATATATATGTAGGCTCTATCGAGCCTGTTGGGTGTATTAGCGCTTTCATCTTCTGAGACAGACACAGAGAGAGAGAGAGAGAGAGAGCTCAGAGAAAGAGAGAGCGCTTGTGCCACCTTTGCAGGTACATTGAGAGGAGAGAGGAGAGAGGAGAGAGGAGAGAGGGCATCGTGTGGGAGCGTGCTCTGCATCGTAGTGCGCGGCAGCAGTAGAGTAACTCACCACACGATCCGCGTATGTGTTGTGTGTTTGTGTATGCGTTGTGTGGTAGCGTGCCTTTTGTCATAGTACACGGCAGTAATAAGGTACCTTACCACACAATGGGAGTGTGTGTGTAAGTTGTTCTACGGAATAGTACTTATCACGGGGGCATCACCTCGGTGACACGGGGAAGATGGTGTCCTTGTGGTAAGTATTTGCTTATTGTTTGGGTACTACGTCGGTAACGCGGTGAATCTAGTATCCTTATGGTAAGTCAACTTTCCTTCCCCTTTTCCAAAAAACATGTGGGCATCGGTCGGTAATGCGGATATATGATGTTCATATGTAGGCCATTGTTTTTCCTTAGATTCAGGCGGCACTCGATCGGTAACGTGGCTAATAGAGTGTCGTTTGTTAGGAGCATATGTTTTTGCATAAATGTGGCGTTCAGGTCGTTAACCCGACCGTACGAACGTCATATAATTTGTATGTGCATGTGCAGTTAATTTTTTAAGTATTAAGTATATGAAATACTTGGTCAGTAACGCGGCTGTGAAGAGTATTTCATATACAAAATGTATGAATTGTTTGATTTTGTTATTTTTAACTGTCCATTTGAAATTATATACTAGTAATCATATTCAAAAGAATACTTTATTCATCAATCATTGCTATTTTAAATGTTCCATTTATATAGAATACTTTATTCATCAATCATCACTATTTTAAATGTTCCATTTATATAGAATATTTTATTCATCAATCATTGCTATTTTAAATGTTTCATTTATATAGAATACTTTATTTATCAATCATCGCTATTTTAAATGTTCCATTTATATAAATTACATGTAAAAAAATATTTGCACACAAATTGCATGTTTAATATTTGTTTTTAATCTTTTTAAAGGACTCTCAAGCAGTATCGCTGACATGTTCAACACCAATTTCTTTAATTACATCAATCAAGACCTCAAAAATGTATTTTCCACTTTTAATTGCACCAGAACTATCAATCGCCTTTATAAATGTTTCTCCCCTTGGACAAACCAGCATTACATTGATCAACGGTCTTCTCTGAACATTTGACCAGCCATCACTCACAATCGTACATCCTGAAAGCGAAATATTCCCAAGTATTATTTTGCCAACGTGCTCTTTGAATTCGATGTAACATTTTTCCAAGAAAACATTTCTTATCGTGTGATAAGAAGGAGCTGAAAATCCTGGACCAAACTCATCGATTTTCTTCCAAGCAGCCTTCCAATGATTGCTGTCTACCATGACCAAAGCACTTCCAGTAAAGAATTTTGCTTTGGTGAGTGCTGCTTGTGCTTCTTACTCGAAAGCTTTGATGTAATGCTTTTTGACGCATTTGACAAAGTCCACCTTCATTGTGATGTTTAAAAGGAACACTGCCTGGAATTTCCTCTCCTTGCACAGGTTGTTAACCAAGGTTAGTTGGCGTCACTACAGGATCTGCGGAGTTAATATTTGGCTCTAGGAGCTCTTGATTCAAAGGCACAGAGCTATATATATGTCGTCTCTTGCCACCCTTTTTGGCGAGCTCTTCTCTCAAACGCTTTGCAACTACAGGTGCCTGAGAATGTTCACATTTTCTACAATTGTTTTTAGCGCTACCCAAAAAATGATCCCTAATACGTGGTGTACGGCTAGATTTTGTTGTGTGACAAAATTTACATTGCCACTCCATATATCGGTCACATATGTTGTGAGCATAATCCCACTCTTTGCCAAGAGCTTTTTTAGTCTTTGGCTTCTTCGTACCACTTGTGCCCATATTTTGCTCCATTGCTTTTAAATTAAAACTGAAGAGAAAAGAACAAGATGTTACAACTGAAAACAATTTTTTTATTTTCAACATATATTATAATTTAAAAACCATTCAATATGAAAGTAACCATGATGCACAATATGAGATTTTCAATGCACGCTAGTCAATCCACATATCGATCACCTATATTGTGAGCAACCATACACATTACAATGTAATCTATACATTACGTGATAACCATAACAATGCTATGAATCTCTCTATGCAATTATTATTATAATGATTATTTATATGTCCACTTTGATTTGCAAACAATAAGACACATCTAATTTCATTTGCTACAAAAAAACAAACGAAAGCAATAAAATATATAATTGGTCATTTCATGCACTAATAATCTATCATAATAAATAATGCACTCTCTGTATAAACCAATGCATGAACTAACGCAAATAAATCTTCAATATAATCACCCAATTGGAGACTACTTGTACCCAGTGAAGGATTGTAGCCCACCCATGAAACCAATTCAATATATAAAAGCTATTTTAACCCAATCAAGGACTATAGCTCTTATATTGTAAATCACCTCAAATATAAGAATTCAAGGATCTTTATATGCCCGGTACACTAGTAGAGGACATCCGACCCTTGACTATCGACTCGTCATTTACATATGCTCATCTTCTAAAACCAAGTATAGCCCTCATTTGGACCAATGGCTTCTTCGCAATGAGCATGATTCCCCAAGTTTTCAGTTGTTTTGGTTTCGTACCTTTATGTTGGTAAACGAATTAAAAAAATTAAGAAATGTTTACCGAATTAAGAACCACATTCGGCCCAAAAAAGGACCTGTGACTTTGTAACCTTAGGTCAGTTCACAAGGAGATGACAATACCCGGCACTTGGATACACTCCCCAAGGATTTTCCTAGCTAAAAGACCGGGGTTAGCATACTATTTACTATATATAATTACGCCCGCCGGAAAGCTCGGAGGGCTAACCAGCTCTATAGGTTTTTGCATGTCAAAATTAAAGTCACGTTAACAATTAACATAATCACGTGATTTTTTTGTGTAAATACTAGAGTTATTTACGTAATCACCCGACCGTGATTATGTTGATGGAATCCCTGGACAGAACAAGAAGATCCACATGCCTTCAATGGGTCTCATGAGATTCTTCGATACAGGGAAGGCTAAACAACCAACCTTATCGCAAATGGATAATCCCTTGGTAAGTTTGATGGATCCCACATATGTTTTTTCGTCAGGGGTCTCAGTGCAATCTGAGCCCACCAGTGATATCTTTACTTTTCCAAGTCTATCTCATCTTTCCCTTGATGGCGCCAGGGATATCATGCCTACCCCAATGATGGGCATGCCAAGAAACACGCCATGGAACTCATTTGTTAGTAAAGCACCACTACATGGTAGCTCAATGCCTACAACAGTACCTACAAGTGTGTACCAATCGTATATACCTATAGGTCCTCGTACTCATGTAGTCTCTACCCCTCCCATTGTTTCAACTACCTATTCTCCACAACCACAACACCCAAGCTCTTATTTCCATGGGACCATACCGGCTAGCATTAGCATGTCACATCCGACGTCTGTTATGCCTAGGGCCACACATATGAACTTTGGGCCGCCACATGGCACAAAACCGTACAAAACATGGAACCCAAGGGCTTCCTATGCGCCAAGCCCAATGCCAATACCTACTCCACATGTAGTCTTTGGAGAACCTCCACCCACGGTTCCTACTCACTTAGGTGACTTGGCAACATTTGCTCAAGCTATCGGTTGATCTATTGCTGAGAATATGCGTAATAGACCTAATAGAGAACCTAGAAGTAAGGTAGTACAAATAGTCAAGCTCACACAAAAATTTAGTGGGGACGGGGATGTGAGAAAGCAGATCGAAGTGTTTGAACAAATATGCAATTCTCTAGGAGAACACAATGCCCTGCATAAGAGTAATTCTTTAAGCCTAACCTTAAGTGGGAAGGCTGGGGATTGGTATAGAACCCTAAGTGTGAAAGAAAAAACAATTTACCCTACTCTTAGGAGATTGTTCTTGAAAGAATACATACGAGAGGGAGTGCTTTGGGGTGTAGCCTCTCGGCTCCAGAAAGCCCAACGAGAGGAAGGAGAGTAAGTGAGAGAATTTATTAGTCGCTTGAAGAATTTGAATTCTCGTTGTAATCCAAATGAGCGCGTCAATAATAATCAATTGCTTGATAGATTCATTAGGGGATTACGACATGAGGATATCTACAATGGCCTAGTCATTAGAGGTATCACCAATTGGGAAGCAGTCACCACCAATGCGATCCAATTGGAGGATAATTTAATGATTCAAGGATAAAGAGTGTCTGTTGAGCCTAAATCTATTAGCTTGCAAGCATCGGGGCATCAGCCAATGACCCTAAAGCCTATTGCTAAGGAGCCAAAGATATCTAAGATGACTTTAGCAGATCTCACCAAGACCAATCAAGAGAGACTTAGAGACAATCATGCTCCGCAAAAAAATCATATGTATCCAAGAAGGGAGGAACAATGGTGCTTTGTATGTTATGGACCGCATAGTACCAGTGAATGCCCTACTTTTAGATTCAATGGAAACTGCAATGCATGTGGGCATCAAGCTAAGGATTGCATAGTAGTTAAGTGCGTGATGGCCAATAGACCAACTTTAGCATGGATAGATACACCTTGAGTGCCTGCATTGATGCCGGCCCCACCTCTTGAATAAACGTCACACACATGGTCCCTAGGGCCCAGTATGTTGTTCAAACAACACCCTTACCACCTCCAGTGCTAGGACCACAACCATCACATCCAAGAATCACTTATGTGAATCAAGTGGGTTGTGAGTCATCCATTGCTTGTTTGGAAGGCTGTGAGGAAGATATAGACCCTAATATTGCCTATGGGATGGATGCGCTTGAAGGAAGTCCACAATACTATATGGAGGACTATTGGGGACAAGTCAAACCTGTCTATCAAGTAGCTGCTCTTGTTGCAAGAGTCCAAAATATCAATTACACTACTAAGAGACTACCTCTTCAATGCTATGAGTATGGAGGTCCACATCGTGTGGATGAATGTCCTATTAGGCTATAAAAGAACGCCACACTAATGCAAACCAATCAAGCAAGAACGTCTACAATGCTGATACGCATGTGTAATCAATGTGGCAAAGATCATTTGATTGCCCAATTTCCAAATAATCTAAATGCACCAAAAATCACGCCATTAAACTTGATTGAGGTTACCGAGGAGCCATTACAAAGTACACCTGTGGTACCAATAAATGTAGTCACACGTTCGATGCTCCAAAAACAAAATTATATTCGTGAGGAGAGAAACACGGCATCAATTGACCAAATCTCAAAAAAAGAAGAAAACACAAAGGAAGAGATCGCAAAAAGCAGCGAAGTCAGACCCCAGTTCAAAGACCAACATAGGGACTGGTGACGAGCCCAAAAAACCCCCAAGGTGGGCTAATTAGATTGGTCAACTAAGGGGCTATGAAAATGTATGTTTTTGGTGTTTTTTAAGGCCAAAAACTCCCCAAGGTGGGCTAATTAGATTGGTTTCTCAAAGTATTCAAAGTGGTTTCTCAAGGTTTTCAAAGTGCCAAGAATGTGTGGTAAGATGTGGTCCTTAAGGTGCTGTCCAAGCCAATCTAGATAGCTCCTCAATCAGAGGTACGATGTGCCAGATATCTCCATTTAAATGTGGAATGCTTTGAGATCCATGCAGGATTGAGTAGGTACAGATGGATGGCCACGGTGGGTGCAAGTTGATAGACTTAAAGTGCTCAAATTGTGGTGCATGCCGATCTTTTTGGATCCTCAATCAGACTTTGGATGGAAAAGTTATGGGCAAATGAAATTTTTAAGGGAGCATCGCCCTCAAAATTTCTAAGTGAGGTGGTTGGATGGACCAATTGGGTGCAAGTTAGAAAAGGAGGCCTTAAAAAAATGTTTTTGGGGGTCTTCTTTTTGGAGGGAGGGACCGAGAGAGAGTTTTTGACAAAGGGAAGTGCCTGTCAAGCTAAGGGAGAGTTTTTAGAGAGTGTGTGGTGTCTGTGAAGGCTCGATAAAGTGTCTTTTGTCAAAGCTATCCACCTTGAAGATTTGAAAGCTTTTTTAAAATAAAGATCAAGACTTTTGGCCCCATTTTGATGTCCATTTCCCCTTCCTGTTCTCTTTCTTGTGCTCTTGTTTTGTCTTGTGGTGTCAGCTATGGAGGTGTGTGCCCCTCAAACATGTGGTGTTTGCATGTAGAGAGAGTGAGTAAGAGGTGTTTGCTTGAGTTGGAAGTGCTAAAATGAACCTCAATGGCGTGTGCATGTGGTATGATGGTCTTTCTATTTGTGTGTACATTGGAAAGCATGCAAGTGAGGCCCTGCTAGCGTGGATTGTACTTTTTGAAGGTGTTTTTAAGAGGACAAGGTTGTTTTGAATACCCTGAGCTATAAAGGAGAAACTCTGTGTGTTTTGGGTGTGTTTCCCATTCTCCCTCTCCACTGCCATGAATATTTCTCTAGCCATAGTTTCATCAGAGAAGTGGCCTTCTGCCATACCTGCATGTGCATGCTCTAAGATAATATTGTATTCATCTTTAGTAGCACACAATATAAGCTACTCTTCCTTTCCTCTTCTATTTATTTGTTGGCCAATCTTGGCGTAATTTGCAACCTTTGTTTTGATTTCTCTTTGTCTTTGTTTACTCATGTCTTCAAGGATTTTTTTAATCAAATACTCCACCAAATATTCGCTCCATTTTAAGGTGCAATAGATATTTTAAACAAGGTAGCATGTGGTATTGAAGCTATCATTTTTCATTGGGAGTAATTATTTATATAGGCAAGAACATCTATTTCATGTTTGTCTAGTACACCCCTAACCATATTAGTCGTCTCAATATTTGGTCTTCTGCAAAATGTATCCCCACTACTATTGTATGAGCTTAAGTCAAGTAGTTGGCTTGTTCCTTTGGGCTTATGCAAAAAAGTAGAATCTTGTCTTTCTTCTTTTGATATAGTCTCCCTGCCAACAACCAATACATAGCCGATTGCTTGATCAATTGTGGTGTTATAAGAAGTTGAATCTATGAATCTACTTGTGCTATAGTCATTGGAGTGAATAGATCCTTTGACCATCTAGGAATCAGCTTGACTAAGATATGTATCTCACAAGTCATCATTAACCCCCTTTGGAGGTTATCCTAAGGTGATTCTAGATAGGTGATCAGCCCATTGATGTATGGTGCCCTTTTTAATAGACACTGTAAAATGAGATTCCAGTTTGATGATGAACCATCTAAATATTCTTCTTTATTACATGATTTGTTGACTAGATAAAGTAGAGCTTAGTGGTCCACAAACAAGACAAAGTTTTTTGCTAATAAGTAGTGTGTGAACTTTTAGACAGCATAGACCATTCAAGTCCTTCTCTCTTTGTTGTGGTATAATTCTTTTCAGTTGTATTCAACTGCCTGCTAGCATAATTATCTTCAGTTGTGTTCAATTTCTTGCTAGCATATGAGATGGGAAAATCCATGGTTCCCTCACCCAAGTTGTGCCAATATGCTACCAATAGGAAAATTCAAAGCATTAACATATACATGGAAAACTTTGTTCCAGTGTGAAGTCTTCAAAATAGGTGCTAAAGATAAAGCTTGCTTGAGATTTTGGAATGACTCTTTGCACTCATGAATCCATACAAATTGAGTGATAGGGCCATGAATGGGCTTTGCAATGATAGCATACATGTAGATAAATCTTTGATAGTATCCACAATCTCCCATGAATGCTTAAACTTCCCTAACATTCATTGGTCTAGGCATGTTAACAATCACTACCACTTTTTCCATATCCATTGCAAAAGCTATTTTGTGCTGATCTTTAGGATCAATGGCTAGCTAATTGTAACTACAGAGTCCATCCTAGAAGCTATAAGCTTCCTTTCCAGCCACTCTCTCCAAAACATGATAAGTGATAGGAAGAGGGTAATTATTTTGTATAGGTGCAGTGTTTACCTTCTTGAGGTTCACATGCTCTCGAGAAGTTGTGCAGTTTAACTAGGAAGGTGCGGAACCTTTGGCTGTGAGAGTTCGTGGTGAGAATCACGAACACTTTGCAAAAATGTTTTTATGGAAAATCACCAACCCCCTTCCTAGAGATGACTCAAATTCTAAGAACATTTGTGACCAAACAGTCACAATCCCTCTCTCCTATTATGCTTGGAATATACTTGTTTTTGGAAGCGATTTTGTGATGAAAGGATCACCAGTTCACATCCAATCTTACTTTAAAAAAGCAATTAAAACCCGAGGTGTCCACTAGGAAATATGTAAGATAGCACCTGCGAAAAAAATAAGGGATTTATAATTAGGTACATTTTTAGAAAAATGTACTTACATAAAGGGTTTTTTAATTGAGAAAGTGAAAATTTTCATACATAAGGGCTATGTTTTTTACAAAAATGCATACATAAGAGGTACATATAATACCTGAAAATATACAGGTAAGGGATTATTTAAAAACCTCTTGTTCGCACGTGCTTTATGCAATTTTTACATAGTGGACTCCCTCAGAATTAAAAACACTAAACTTTTAGCCATGAAACCTCAATCCCTCATATAAGCACAAATCTCATCCAAATCCCACACCTCTTTCATGGAATCATATAGCCTCGCCCCCAATTACATAGTCATAACCTCAAATAGCTGAAAGGAAACTAGAAGCTTCGACCTTCATGACGACGACCATTTTATAATTTAATAGAGATTTAAGGGATTCTATATTGATCCCACACACCATTTTGATAAAGGGAAACCCTAGTTCACTCTCTCACAAGCTCATATAGAAGATTGTGGAGAGGCAGGACTGCACTACACATAGATTGAGAAACCATGAAGGGAATTTCACAAAAGGAGAGAATTGCAATTTTTATTATTAAAAAGAAGCCCTCTCTCTCTCTCTCTCTCTCTCTCTCTCTCTCTCTCTCTCTCTCTCTCTCTCTCTCTCTCTCCCCCATGGAAATATCCACTGATGTGTCAATATTTGGGCCATTTTCCACATAGAACAAAAACTAGATCATTTTTAGCTCATTTTGACCCCATTTTGACCCCAAAAACGACCATTTTGTGATGTGAAAATCCCAAACGGAATCATAAAAGTCCCTAAATTTGTGGGATCACTTGCATAAACATAAAAAACATGAATACGCATTATTTTTCATTAGGTTTTTTTAATTTTGGGTCATTGTTTGTGCAATTTTATGATGATGCATGTTAGCTGCTATTTTCAATAGTTTTTTCTTGCATCAATTATCTTTGTGGGTGAGATGAGTGTGGCACCATAAAGCACTTGGAATATGCACATCACAAAACCAAATAAGGAATCTTATCAAGTAGGGAAACTTGAAACGTTGCCACATCTAGGGTCACGAATCCTAGATAGGTATATACATGATAGCAACCGCACTAGTTGCTTTAGCATATACCACAATAAGTACCTGATTGCTTTTATTCCCATGCATCAAAAAGTGTCAAAAATGAGATGAATGTTTTCATTTCACATTGTGCATATGCCACATGCATTGTTCGTTGCTTAGACGTGACTAGTAACTAGATATCACAAGGTTTTCATCGCATTGAATCATTCAGATTGAGTCCAACTTAAGGCTTGAATGGACCATCACCAGAAGCGTAGGATACACCTCAGTAGATCGAATGCGAGACATCGCACTTCAATCAAGAAGAAGGCTATATTTCTACCATGCTCAAAATCATGGATTGATATCATCAATATAGTCTACCGATGGAGTTCAGACGTTGCAGCGACAGCGACTTTGAACGACGTCTCTTGGAATGCATAGGTTGGGGGATACACACAACAGGACCAGGGCCAATAGCTCAACCTTATACTAGATTCCAACCAAGTTACCAAAGGCACAGATGTTGCCTGTTCCAAAAGGGCCAAACTCTAGGGCCTCTCTCCTGATGCAATCACATACACGTCCATCTTGAAGGTATGTGACTAAATGCAAGTAAGCAATCTTTACTTCGTTTCTCCCAAGAGCAATTCAATCTTCTCCATAAGCAGTTCGCAGGTTCAAGAAGTACGCAGTTCGCAGGAGCAATTCGATCTTCTTCACAAGCAGTTCGCAGGTTCTAGGAGTAATCAGCTTCGAAATTTGTCTACAGGTTTGTCTCTAGCCACTGTATGAGAGAGAGAGAGAGAGAGAGAGAGAGAGAGAGAGAGAGAGAGAGAGAGAGAGAGAGAGAGAGAGAGAGAGAGAGAGAGAGAGAGAGAGAAGGCTATGAAGCTAGTAGCATCTTTTGACACTCCTCCTTTCCACCAAAGCCATCATCGCAGCACGTTAAAATTTCCGCAGCAGTTCGCAGGTTCCAGGAGTAATCAGCTTCGAAATTTGTCTACAGGTTTGTCTCTAGCCATTGTATGAGCCCGGGGGATTCACCATGGAAAACTTATCGCACCATGTAAGTGCAATGGAGGGGGTTTTTTTTACAAGTTACATAAGCGTATAAGTTAGGGGTAGGCCCCCAATAATTTATCTTCTAAGTTTAAAAATAAGAGAGGAGGTATCATATCTATAGGGGGGGAGGAGAAGAGTGAGAAAAGGAAAAAATGAGAGAAAGTTTTTGTCTTTAAAAATCATGGCTTCCCAAAAGAGTCTGCCCTCAAACTTGTCAGTCAATAGCTACAAAGATACATGCAATAACTAACAATGCTTTGTATCAATTGCTTGTTTTGTGATTATAGCTCATTTGTTGAGGGATGAAAGCTATAAAGATTTTGTATGGATGCAAATTTACACGGAGAACTTAACACAAGTTTATAACCATGTTTTTTTTGAGTAATTTAGATGGGTCAAAATTGGACGAGTAGCTAGAGTGCAGACTGAATGGGCACATAGTTTGAAAGTCAAACTAAGACACATCGAGGGTACATCTAGTTTTCAACCAAAGTGATTCCTTAGTATGTTGTGAGTCACAATGCTACACGCTCTTTGACTAGTTTTACTCAATTACATCACGTGAGACCTAAATTTTATATGTAAGATAGGGGTATCATAGTTTTTTTGCATTGATCGTCGTATAAGCGTAGTACGGGGGTCATATTCCCTAGTATGAGTCGTATATAGGGGTTTTATCAAAGTTGTTTGCTCGCAGGTGACGTCCGTTTTGTATATAAAGTGAATCCCCCGGGTGTATGAGTGAGATAGATAGAGAGAGAGAGAGAGAGAGAGAGAGAGAGAGAGAGAGAGAGAGAGAGAAGGCTATGAAGCTAGTAGCATCTTTTGACACTCCTCCTTTCAACCAAGGTAATCATCGCAGCACGTTAAAATTTCCGCACACACATACTCACAGTAGTAATTGCTACACGAGACTGTGACTTATTTGTAGCTAGTACTATAGGAAGCAAACAAGCATTGCTGCACGTGGGTCTACAGATTACCCTTCTCTTTCCATGCTTTTCTTATGTGCTCCAAAATAGCTCGCATTTATCTTACGCTTAAGCAACTTATTAGGAGGTTAATTAGCATCTTCTACTCACATATGAAGTCATATATAAGAGAAATCAATAGAGACAAAAGTTAGAAGTACTTGTTCGCGCTGAGCTTTAATAGAACCATCGGGCCCTTCTGCCTTCCACTCATTCTTTGATCTATGGTGCTAGGAGTATCTATGGTGTTGGAAGTGGCAACGCCCAGCTAGCTGTTGTACTGACACCTTATGCTTGTTCACATGAAAGTAAAGAGCCATGAATTAGAAAATCCTGCCTCGTCGACATGGCGAGAGCATTCTTCAATATCATAGATTCTGTAGGCCAAGCTCCTCCCTATTCATTCCTGCAGTAGAAGTTTGACAATGTCACTGTTTGCCTCATCGGCATATTGGAATCGACCTTCTTTTGCAGTAAAGCCTCTGCGCCTTCCCCGCGTAACAATCATAGCAGCTTTGTGTGTAACAAGACCCAGTGGCTAGTTGAACAGTATGTCCAGCTTCAACTACCTTACTCAGCTCGTTGCTGCAGGCGCAACTAGTTATGGTCTAACTCTACCGTGTTACATTGCAAACAGATCAAGAGAACCTTGGACACATCTCCTCTACATTTGCAACGACGACATATTCCAGCATGCGGTGAGTAAGAAGTGCCACATTCTAGACTTGAACACTGAGAACATAGTAGAAAGAACACACTGAAAATTGCATGCTGCCATGGGAATGGCACGTTCCCTCATATTATAAAAATTGGGGAGGACTGTGAAAACTCCCCCGTGCAAGGACACCAGCAGGTTTTCTTTTTTTCCTATAACATAAGAATGAAAGAACACATACAAATAATGAGATTACTCTCAGAAACTTGAACATTATGCTATTACTTTTCTAACGCTTCGTACTTATTCTTTGCAAGGGACATTCGGAAAATCAGCTCTATCGCTTGCCTCTTCCAAGCTCAAAAGTCCACAGCAGCACAATCCAGCACCAAGTACATGTTTGTTTCAAACGCTTGCATTGTTCGTTGCTTAAACGTGACTAGTAACTAGATATCACAAGGTTTTCATCGCATTTGAATCATTCAGATTGAGTCCAGCTTAAGGCTTGAATAGACCATCACCGGAAGCGTAGGATACACCTCACTAGATCGAATGCGAGACATCGCACTTAAATCAAGAAGAAGGCTATATTTATACCATGCTCAAAATCATGGATTGATATCGTCAATATAGTCTACCGATGGAGTTCAGACGTTGCGACGATAGCGACTTGGAACGACGTCTCTTGGAATGCATAGGTTGCGGGATACGCACAACAGGACCAGGGCCAATAGCTCAACCTTATACTAGATTCCAGCCAAGTTACCAAAGGCACAGATGTTGCCTGTTCCAAAAGGGACAAACTTTAGGGCCTCTCTCCTGATGCAATCAC
The DNA here is from genome assembly GCF_014529385.1 of Adiantum capillus-veneris. NCBI lineage: Eukaryota > Viridiplantae > Streptophyta > Polypodiopsida > Polypodiales > Pteridaceae > Adiantum > Adiantum capillus-veneris. The sequence goes on along the minus strand of NC_140940.1, from coordinate 4,882,770 downwards.
ATACACGTCCATCTTGAAGGTATGTGGCTCTATGCAAGATGTTGATATGGGCATAAACATTCAGGCTGATACTGTTAGTCAGGGGCTGTTGAGAAAAGATGTCGTGCTTGGCATGCCTTGCGTGCATTCAAATTCATATAGCGAATCTGATCATGACTTTCGCAAGCAACATCAGTCCATTACTGACAATGTGCAGTGCATCCTCGCAAGCAATACGTCTATCCCCAACGCTCTTGGTGAAGGATGTCATGCCATGGAATGCTTTGGTTGATATGTATGCCAAATGTGGTACTATCACGAAAGCATGATGGCCTTCATTAATCGACTTGTCAAGACGTATTCCTGCTCTAAACTACAGTTTCGGCCCTCTGACGTCTTTCTCAGTGCAAACTGAGAAATCGACAAAATTGCAGCCTTTCAATGAAAGTTGGAGATCGTCTTCCTTTGTTCTTTCTTGGTGCCTTCACAAAAAAACCACAAGATGGGTAGTCACTTCGAACGCGTCGATTGCAAGACGTTGGAAAGAAAACTCGTCAAGGTTGTTCTAAGCATATGCAAGCAGAAGTCCTTTCTCCAATGCAATCATCTATGAAGCAAGCACCTATGCTAGCATCTTGAAAGCCTTCGTAATATGCTGACATGGGTGAGAGAATTTATGATGAGAGTGCTAGTCAGTCACAAGCTATTCAGAAACGGGTTGTTCTTGGCAAGGCTTTGCTTTATATGTATGCCAAATGTGGTGCCCTTACAATGTCCACAGAAAGGCAGCAAATCCACTAACAACTCCAGGGAAGAAGCAATACTCGTGATCACATCAAGCAGACTCACAAAAGCATGAGAAGTTCTCATGTACGATCTGTCATCACTATTACAGATAAGCCCAACGTGGCTACGTCACATAAGTACTTTGTTGTTCTCCCGGGATAGCGAAGGCCTCTTTGCACTTGTCCCAATGCAATCACTTACGCTTGCACATTGCAGGTGTGGGGTCTTATGAAAGAAGTTGACATGGGTGAGAGAATTCATGATGAGATTGCTAGTCACGGACTGTTGCAAAAAATTATCATGCTTTGCTCGATGTTCTCATGAAAGCATGGAAAGCTCTTGATGGGCATTCTGTCCAAAATGTTGGAGCGCGTTGACTGCACAATATGCCTATCAAGAACCTTTTGTAACAGACCAAAGCTTCCGTGCCACGATGTCGTGCTTGGCAGTGTCTTGGACGAAAAGTGTGCCAAATGTGGTGCGCTTGACAAAGCACAAAAATAGCTTCAGGAGCTTCTTGTCTGGAATGTCGGCACTCATTGCGCAATGAGAGCAGGGCTAGAAAGCTCTTGGTTGTTTTCAGGAAATGTGAAGCGAGGGCCTCTCTCCGGATGCAACCTCTATGCAAGATGCTGATATGGGCACAAGATGCTGATATGCGCTTGAGAAAGCACAAAAATTGCCTCAGGAGCTTCCTGTCTGGAATATCGGCACTGATTGCGGGATGTGTGCAATGATGCAAGGCTAGAAAGCTCTAGACTGCTTTCAAAAGATGCAAAGCGAGGGCCTCTCCAGATGAAATCACCTACGCATGCATCTTGAATGCATGTGGCTCTACGTAAGATGCTAATATGGGCACAAAACTTAACATTTAGTCAGAGACTGTTGAAAAAAATTGTCGTGCTTGACACTGTCTTGCTGGATATGCATGCCAAATGTGGTGCGCGTGAGAAAGCATCAAAAGTGCTTGAAGAGCTTCCTATCCGGAATGTTGCCTCTTGGAATGCACCGATTGCGATATTATTTTGTTAGTAAGAGGTTGTTGAAAAAAGATGTTGTGCTTGGCATTGTCTTGGTTGATATGTATGCGAAATGTGGTGTGCTTGAGAAAGCACAAAAAGTGTTGGAGGAGCTTCCAGTCCGAAATGTCACCTCGAAGGAATGCACTATTGTGGGATTGTGCAACAAGAGCAAGGCCAAAACTCTCCAATTCCAATCACCGACACAGGCATCTTAAAGGCATGTGGCTCTACGCAAGATGCTAATATAGGCACAAAAACTAATTGTTGAAAAATATGTCGTGCTTGGCATTGTCTTGGTCGATATCTATGCCAAATATGGTGCGCTTGAGAAAGCATAAAAATTGCTTCAGTAGCTTCCTGTCTGGAATGTCGACATTGATTGTGGCAAGTGCGCAATGAGAGCTGGGCTAGAAAGCTCTAGGCCGTTTTTAGCAGATGGGAAGCGAGTGCCTCTCTCTAGATGCAATCACCTACGCATGCATCTTGAAGGGGTGTGCCTCTACACAAGATGCCTGTATGGACACGAAACTTCACAATTGGTCAAAGACTGTTTAAAAATGCTACCAAAATTGGCATTGTTTTGCTTGATATGTATGCCAAATGTGGTGTTCTTGAGAAAGCATAAAAAGTGCTTGAGGAGCTTCATGTCTGGCATGTCGCCTCTTGGAATGCACTGATTGCGGGATTACATTTTTAGTCAGAGGCTGTTGAAAAACGATGTCGTGCTTGGCATTGTCTTGGCTGATATGTATGCCAAATGTGATGCGCTTGAGAAAGCACAAAAAGGAGCTATAGGCTGTTTTTAGTAGATGCGAAGAGAAGGCCTCTCTTCAGATGCAATCACCTATGTCGCAAGCTTTTTTAATCACTGGCAAATCGCATTGCGTAACCGCCTGTGCTAAACTCGCTCAATTCAATACAAATGTGGCTAACGAAGCACTCTAGTTTAATTGTTTCCCAGCGGTGATGGTCTGCTTAAACTGCATTAAGAATAAGACCCCTATAATTTTTAAAAAATGTTGTAGGAATAACTTAAAGATCTTACTCCTCATTGTTGACCATGTGACATTATTGTGAAAAGGTTGGTGGCCCTCACGCTCCACCCCATGGAAAAAGGAGGGGATTGGGGGTGTCCACCATCCATACACTAGAATTGTAGTTTGTCTTTAGCCAATGTTGTATTCAAGTAGGGGACCTCCTTTACCACACATTAGGCATACAATTATGCTGTACAAGGGTATATGGGCATTTGCTATCACAACTAGGGGACCACTTGATCATAGAGGGCATGTGGAAGTGCTTTGTGAGGCACCATGGGCTAAGAGGGTTCCTCACAGATGTCCCTCTAAAAGCTGAAAAAATGATAATGGATCCTCATAGAAGCTCCTACTATGAAGAGACGCTTTACCTTTTTTACAAGGGGTTTTGACCACTCTCTCAATTTAGAGGCAATGTAGTTTTTATAATGTTCTCAAAGGGGGTGAGCTTAGTCTAAGGGCTATATGTACACATGGAGATGGATCCTATTGCACAAATCTACTTCCCCCCCCCCCCCCCCCCCACACACACACACACTTATTGTAATTTGTAACCTATTGAGTTTGCAATCGAAGGAAGCCTAATCTATGGTTTTTCACCTAATTATTACCAATGTCATTGTGACCTGAGGTTGTTGCTACTTGGTACTAGCATCCAGAATGGTGGTAAGGTTAGTGTAATTGGTAGTACAATGGCTAAGTTTACCTCTCAAGGGCCAAGAGGCATCTCTCCAAAGGATAGACAAATGTCAACCTTCCAATGCAACTTCCAAGGGGCATTCTTTTGGCGCCTTGTGCAACTCACCTAAGCCCACCTGCTATCACATGGTCTTTTGATGATTGGATGTTGGTGCAATGGAGATGGTAAACATTTACATGTTATGGCGTACACATATTCAACAACCCTACCAAGGAACTTTGGACTATTGAAAAATTGCATAGGGAGTCATTGCTACACATTGATAGTCACATAAACTAAAGCCACACCGGCTATAATAGGTGGTCTCATCATAATCTGGTGTCCTAGATCATGGTAATGCAAGATATGATCCTTGAAGTAGTCTTCTTCCCCCCCCCCCCCCCCCCCCCCCAACACACACACACACACACACACACACACACAAAAATATGAATTGCTCTTATGATTTATTGTAATGAAGGTGTGAAATTGTTTTGCTCTAAAACTAGGAGTATGTTGTCATAGTTATCAGGTAGAGCACTCAAAAGCAAACTACTTGCTTTTCTTTTGGTATTTGTCACTCAATGTAAGTGCGTTGTGTGATTATGTTCATATAGATGACGGTGTGAACTTGTTTTGCTCTAAAACTAGGAGTATGTTGTCATTGGTATTAGGTAGAGCACTCAAAAGCACGACGACTTGATTTTCTTTTGGGAGTTGTCACTCGATGTAAGTGCGTCGTGTGATTATGTTCATTAACATATAGATGTCTTCCCTTTAAGTATAGTTATGTTGTGAAGATTCTTCATTGAGCTTATTTTAATATCCTTTTGTTTAGTATATAAATTCTCCTTTAGAAGCATGCTTAAAGTGTTTTGGTGCATTCCTTTGAGAAGTGCACATAATTATCATGTAGAGAAGTGAAAATTATACCTAGAGTTTGTTCATATTTTGCATGTGCTTGTGCAATTTGAGCTCTAGTGAGTGCCTTCAAAAGTGGATGTTTCGTTTATGACAATAGCCTATAGCTATTTCTTCTCGAGGTATCCCTGTAGCTTCCTTTGCCACATGTGAAAGCTCTCCCCATTGAACTTCTCTACCTCTTTGTCCTTTATAGTGCAAAAATTTAGGGGCTTAAATACTTGACGTTGTGCCATGTCAGTGTCTGTCTCTTCACAAAAGCACAAAATGATATTATCTCCGTAAATCAAAAATATGACATGCGTTTTATAATTTGTGTTGCCTTGATAGTGCCAATGGACTTTCGACGTGAACTTGCTTACACATGATTTGATAAAAGAAATGCTTAGAGAGTAGGGAAACTTAATGGACCTAATGTGATTAGAAAGGTTCTAATAACTGACTATCTCTAATACTAGTTGTTAATGTTAAGGACCATAATTAGAGTAGTATTCATGGTGAGAGAATAGAGGTAGCGGTTACATGATACACAATGTAAAACCAATAGAAGTAGTTTGATTATGAAATGAACTAACAACACTCTTAGTGTGTGTACAAGATGTGGCTACTTATATAGAAATAGCAAGGCTAATGCAAGTGGCAGTACAATGGCTAAATGCACCTCTCAAGGGCCAAGATCTCCCCAAGGGTCAAAGGTCAACTTCCCAATGTAGCCTCCAAAATTCACTATTTTGGTTCCTTGTGCAACTCACTCTTTTGGTTCCATGTAGCCAACATGCTATCACATGGTTCCTTGTCGATTGGATTGCTGAATAGAATGGAGATGGTACACATCAACATGTTATGTCATAGGCCAAAGGCCACATACTCAAATGCATGGAGGCACCATACATCAAGTATGGGAATTGCCACAAACACAAATAGTGCTCGTAGCGAAACTTACTCTATGCTACCAAATCAAGTAAGCAAAGGGAGTGATCTAAGACATGCACACTTTATGTTAAGAGTCCTTACAATAGATCTTGTGTGGCATGTTATATCTCCCACCAATGTATCTAATAACTTAAGACAAGATGCCGATATGTATAGAGAAGAGGCTGTAACTAGTCCCTCTCAAGCAATACAATCACCATTCTTTCTTCTCTCACTAGCAGTTTTCAAGTTAAATTCCTCTAGTCTTTATGCTAGTAGTATTAGAGGAGGTTTAGTTTATGATTAAGTTTAATATGTATAATTTTTTCTTATCAAAGTTCCCCCCCCCTCTCTTTGTCATTAGCACTACTCTTATGATGTCATCCCCTTGTATATACTAACAAGCTTTGCCAGCATGGTTGGGACCAGAGTGACAATGCCCTCATGTCGCTTGTATTGGCCCCCTCAATTCTATGTAGTGATTAATCCATTAGGTTAATTGTTCATTTTGATTCACACAAACATTCTACAATCATCTCTTGCTACACACATTGTGATGTTAAGTACTTTGAAGTTGTTTTATTGGTTTGTATTATCTGAATTTAAATTGAATTTTCTCTTGATGAGATTAATGTAGTCATGACATACATAAAAACTATGTGGATATTCTATAGTTTCCAAGTAGAAATGGTGTGCTATGTTGAATTGCAATGCCTTAGAATAACAAGCCCTCTTATTATGAAAAATGTCATAGTAATATCTTAAAGATATAATTAACTGTTGAACAAGGGGAAGACTCATGTGGGCCTTGCTAGAGTTTATGTTATTTGGTCTCTGGCCAGATACACAATGGTTGGACACTTATGTGTAAAGTGTAAAACATAACATTATGAGATAATGTATGAGAAGAAGAAGAATCAGGAAAGAAAGAGCGTGCATACAAAGTAATTGGTGAGTGTGTGGTGATCTCTAAGTATGTGTATGTTTGTGTGAGTTTCTCCTCCACCTATGGATGGATGAATGTGGATCCTTATGGACAACCGCTCCCTCTGTGGGTTTATGGTTATGAGAAAGCTTTGCAATCACTGAATAGTTGAGCATATATGGTCTCCTGCTTTTCCATGTGTAGTACATCTCCCATGATTGCCTTCTTGGTATTGAACATTATGTGGGGTTGATCCTTAAATGATGGGGAGCATTCCTTTATGTTGTCTCATCATGGGGCCTGTTTTCAAACCTTTTATTTCTCCAAAGTAGTCGGATCTCCAGGATGAGCAAGGCCTGCTATGTTGTCACTGGAACATCCTCATAATCTCCTTTCGCATTTGGTTCTAGAGCTGGGAGTAGCTTTGTCTTCTAGAGTATTGCCTTCTGCTTCATCAATGGTAAAGCGATCATGTCATGGCCAGAAATTTTTCACGTGCTCGTCAGGTTTGAGCATGAGCAGAGTTGCCGATTCTAGAACCTTGAGCTCGTAAAGCATGTACTCTTTGTTAGACTCTTTTGCCATATCTTCTATCCTTTTTTCGAGCTCATCTCTCACATCAACTGACTCTTTCTCTTCTTCAGTCTCTTGTAGTCCTCCCTTGGATGATGTACTCAGTAGATCCATTGGGGGGATGTCAATGCTTTCAAAATCTATTACCTACTGTCTCTGGATGCGTGGTATAATTTCTTTTGCCTGAAGAGCACCCAGTTCCATTACCTTAGCTTCCGTTCTTTTGGCGTGCATCTTCGCTTGGGTGTAAGTTCATGTACACTTTGTTCCTATCATTGCTCTTCAAATTTGCATCCACTAGGTTGTTGAAAATGTAGCCTCCAAGGTCGCATCTGATTACCCTTTTGTGTGCTAGCCCAATGGCCACTAGCACAACTACATGTAGTATGGGTTCTATGTAACGGGGTGGTTTTTGTACTTTAAGTGTTGGGAGATCAATCATAAGGGAAATTCTATTTTTGAGTATATCAAGTCCTTGTATATTAGCTTATGCCATTGTGATGCTTGATGAATGCTTTGTCGTTATCGATAGGTTTTGTCTTCAACAAAAGGTTGTGGCTTCCTGCTGGTAAATGGAGATCTTGCTCGAACAAATCACTAGTGATCTTTACTTTGACTATAGCTCCATCTTTGTTGGTTAATGTAGCTTCTCCGTTGTACTAGATGGTGCTCCTGGGCTCTCTAGAAGTCAGTCCCCTAGGGAGGTAGTATGAAAAAGCTATCGAGCTAGAGGCATTTGGCATCGTTTATTTTCCTGACTTTGACCATATTTGATATTTGGACCCCACTTTGATTGATTCTTGTAATTTATGGGTGTTTTTTTTGCTGATTTGATGATTGAAGATTGACTATTACTCCCATTCTCGCTGTCCAACAATTTTCATTGCCATCTAGATCTGATGGGTTCTCCTGGGCCTTGCTAACAAATTGCACTTTTTTAAAGAATTTCTTTTGCTTCTTTTTGCAACTTTTAAGCATATCATATGTTTACTTTCCACCTTAAAGCTTTTCTACCTCAAAACCTTAACCTTGGAATTTTTGACAGTTTGAAGTTGCCTATTTCTTGAGAGTTAGACAATTTTGCACTATTTCTTGCATTAGTTGATGACTACTACATTTCCACACACTTTGGACTTTGAATCTGCCAACTCGGTTCCTGGGGTGCATTGATCGCGATCCACGTTTTGGGCCCAAATTTTACCAAACTTGAGGGGAAGCATCTAGAGATGTTCTTAAGCCCTTAGTCATAAACTTTTGGTGTTTGGATCATTTTTTCTATGCCTGGGTCAAAATGACCATTTGTAGGCTTAAATTCTTAGAGTTTAGGGTCTTTGGGAATAGAGGAATCCATTTTTTTGGAAATTTGAGGGGCGGGTTTCTCATTCCGTGATCTAATCGTGGGTGAGTTTTGGCCTTGTTCTGGCATGTTGGGGGACATGGCAGTATGTCTGGACTGTGATTACATTAGTGTAGAGATGTCGTTGAGGCCATGCACTAGGTGAAATCTTTATTGATCCATGTACCACCCCCAAATCTTACTATTGTGATTGGATGGCTGGAATCATCTTCGCTTGGGGAGTTCATTGTTTTTTTTTTCTTTTGAGTTTGGACTTGATTTGCCCCTTCCCCCGCCTAATGACCTCTGACATTTTCCAAAATCCGTCTTTGATTTGATTATTGTAGTTAAGATGATCTTTTTTGTGCAGTGTGGCCTACATGCATTTATCAAGGGATGTTAGTTGAGCATACCTGTCAAATCTCGTGCCCTGTGGTGGCCCAGAATGTCCGTAGCATGCAAGAATGCGTTAGTACACTCTCGGTCACAAACAAGAGCTCTCTCTCTCTCTCTCTCTCTCTCTCTCTCTCTCTCTCTCTCTAGCTCAACAAGTGCAAATGAGAACTAATTTTCCCTATAAGTACTTGCTAAGGCTATACCTCGGTGGAGTAGGATTTTGAATTTAAAAGTTACTATGTAATGAACCTTAATATGGGGTGTGTCTTTTGGGATCTTAAGTGTAGGGATGGTTATTTATGTCAAGGGGTGTTTGGCAATATGCAATTTTTTTCGTTACGATGACGAAGAAGATGTGATGGCGGATTCTTGCAGTATCAAGAGAGTGCAGAATGTTTTGTCAACACTGTTGTCTTCTTTCTCTTTCTATATTCTCATAAATGTAGTATTCTAAATGCATAATGGAAGCAGCGAGTCTTTCCAGAGTATGTCTGCAAGTCTGTACTGAAGTTTGCAGCAATGGCGGAATTCTATGAATGTCAGAGTGTTTGTTAGATTGTTTGTCAGAGTTGAATGATGTTTAAATGGGAGAGTTAAGGGCAATAATACAGTACTCAACTTACCCGGATTCCCAAGTGCATACTTACCTTTCTTGCCTTATTTACCCTATTTTTCCTATAAGTACTTTGACTTACCAGGAGTCCCCAAGTGCCCATGGCATATCAGCTGTAGCTCAAATGACTCATTTAGTCACTGATTGCCCTCGATTTTGCAAATTTTATCCGTCGTAAGTTGGCAAAAAATTTGACTTCTAGCAAATCTTTCCAAACTTGAGATGCTTGAAGCTCTTGCTTTGTTGATATGGCATTTGATTTTAGAACTTGATTTTGGCTCTCCTAGTCAATATTATTAAATTTTTATCCTTATTAGCTAGAAATTAACAGAAATTATTATTATTTGGTAAAAAATTAGCCAAAATTATTTGCACACTCATATATACATACTCTCATCTAGGCATCATGATTGTCAAAAATTTATCGGTACGATTCATTATTATGCCAGATAAGAGGTAAAACCTAATAAAGGCAATTGAAAAAAAAAAAAATTAAGCAAAAAATCACTCTTTAAACACTATACACATGTATTCTCATCATCTTGCGGCTCATGATCTTGCAATTGGCTACTACCACACTTTTATATACTATACACATGTAGTCTTATCATATTGTAGCTCATGATCTTGCAATTGGCTGCTACCGCTCTTGCTACTCTCCTCTTCCCATTCGGAGTCATCTCAGGTGAAGGTGTGTGCAATGTGCATAGGCGTGAATACCGTGTCTATGCAAGACCGTGTAATGTGGCCCTATTATGCAAATATAAGAGATGCATGTTGTGTCAATATGCTGTGCAAGATGTGGATACTGAATGGGTGGTTCAATGGCTTTTGTTGGGGAGGCTCCATCTATACTACATGGCCCAAACAAGAGGATTTGAAGATGGTTCCCTCTTTCTTTGATTGTTGGTTTATTGAGTACAAGTGGCTTTATTTTTGTTGATTTGATTTGTTTGGGTATCTACTCATAATTGTTTGGTGGAGACTACTGAGCTCTTTGTCAAGTTGATTGTTTTGGTCTCTATTTCTAGGTAAATCCGCAACTTTGCCTCCTTTTGTGCATGTGCTTGGTTATCTTTGGCTTTTCTTCTTCTTTTTGTTGCATTGTGTATCTTTTTTAGCATGTCTATGGTTAGTGGTAGATGATATTTCTTCAACCTGCAGCCATGTTAACCCTCACGGCTCACGGACACCCTATCACCTATGACGAACGTTGTAGTATTTACTTGGTAGAGTCAGGTACCGGGCTTGTCGGTCCAATAGGAAAAGGGTAAGAGTGATCGCCGATTAGAGGCGCACTCTAACTGAAACATTCAAGGGATTAGTTGGCTAAGCATGGGCGCCCAAGTGTGAATGGGGCGAGCTCATATAAAAGTCAACTAAACCTAAAATTCACTCATTTGTGCAATTGAAGAGTGCTCTTGCTCCATCTCCATCTTCTTTTTCTTCATCTCCTTGTGTGTGTGTGTGTGTATGTGTGAGAGAGTGAGAGAGGGAGAGAGAGGGAGTGTGTGTGCGATCGAGCATTACGAAGGCACGACGGCGGCGAAGCGGTTGAGCACGGCGTAGCGGCGTCTCCCTCTTCTTCGCGGCAAGGAATCCTCCACGACAGGAAGCATAGAGCGATGAGTGACACACCAACGCCATCTTTGAGCTTACTAGTTTAGGCTTGTTTTGTGCTTGGAGCCATTTGTGGCTCGCACACGGTGTATCGGCAAGTTCCTTGCATTGACACGTGCGACATACGCGCACAAGCCACTAATCTAGCTAGACATCTCTTCTCCCTCTAATGTTGCAAGTTTTATGGCACCACTTGATGATCTGTCATTAATCACATTTTCTCACCTTTTTACCTCTTGGAGTGTTGTTTCAAGGTGAAGACTAATACATAGTCACCCTTTTAAACTACTTGTTGATTACATGCTGATCATGGAATTCTTTGTGCATAGATGCCTGTGACAACTCATAAGTGAATTTCATCTAGCTTCTTGAGCTCATCTACCCTTTCTGGAAGCTCATGGCCTCTCCACTCTAAGGTCTTTTTTATTTAAGTGTGAAAATCAAAAACTCTATGGACAACATGACATTAATCCCAAACGCCATATTAAAAGGTGTCGTTCCAATCACTGTTTTGTAAGCAACTCGATATGCCCAAGGAGATGAATGTAGCTTTTGGTCCCAGTCTCTACTCTTGACTCACTCACTATCTTTGTGAGTACCGTGCATATAATTTTGTTCGTGCTCTCCACTTGTCCATTAGCTTGAGGGTGATAAGGTACTAATTTGTGATAAATTACAATGAACTCATCCAATAATAATTCAATCATTTCATTTAGAAAGTGAGTCCTTCTGTCTCTAACTATTTGGATTGGTAGCCCATACCTTGTAAAGACATTTTTATACAAGAATTGTGCTGCCATTTTTTCATTGTTTTTTTTGCGTCTCTTTGGCTTCAATCCATTTGATCAGATAGTCTATGGCCACTATAATATACTGAGCATGCGAATGATATGCAGACGGTGGTAGCCGTTCTACAAAGTCTATGCCCCACTTGGCTAAAGTGCTTGTCCCCATCATTGGTCGTAAAGGCATTTTGTCTCTTTGCATAGGTACCTTTGTTCGTTGATATGCATTACATCTTTTTACATATGATTCTGCATCCATGAACAAGGTTGGCCACCAATTCTTGCACTAAGAATTTCCTTCGCGGGTTTGTTAATAGAAAAATGTATGTCTGCTCTTTCTCAAGCATCAAAATTTATTCAATGGCACACATTCACAATTGATTATCATTTCCTCTCTTGTAGAGATGATGCTCAATGAACACGTAGCTTTCAACTTCGGTTTGAATGGATTTCATTCTTGCTTTACTCAACCCCTCTGGTAAGATTCCTTTGGTCAGATAAATCCATAATGTATGAGCTCCACTAAGGTGCAACCGTTGCTTTGAGCAATGTTGCATGTTCTACAGATGTGTGATATATACATATCTCACATGAACTAATGTAGTTATGAACACTTCTCTTCATTTTAGGCCAATATATACCTAGCCTCTCTAATGTTTGAAATGTTTGTGCTTTCCCATTGTGAATTCTTATGTTTGCACATGAGCTTGGCTCAAGTACACATTGTTCTCTGTTGGTTCTATATATAGCCTCAATATACCGTCATTTCATTGCTTGTATAGCCTTCTAGATATCAACACTAGTGTTTGAGTCTGCTCAATGATCTTGCAAACAAACATAGTGTTTGAATTTTTTCACAATATAGACCATTCCTAGCCCTTCTCTCTTCGTGGTTGTGTAACTCTTTTCTACGCTATTCAGCTATTTGCTGGAGTAATAGATGGAAAAATCTAGATGTTTTTCTTTCTGAGCTATGCTAAAATGCATCCTATAGCATAAGCTAATGCATCGACATGGACATGCAAGATATTTGTCCAATCAAGAGCTTTCAAAATTGGAGCATAAATCAATCTCTGCTTCAATTTGCTTCTTCACATTAGTTGATATACTCAAATTTTGTGATAAGAGCATAGAGAGGTGTGGCAATGATTGCATACATATAGATGAGTCTTCCATAGTAGCCGCAATGATCCCATGAATGCTTAAGCCTTTCTAACTTTGTCGGTCTTGGTAGAGAAGAATCACTTGAATCTTTTTAAGATTAGTGAAAATGTTATTCTAAGGCACAATGTGCCCTATAATTTTCTCTTGTCTTACCATGAAAACACATCTCTCTAGATTTAGGTAGAGATTATGAGTTCTGTATTTATCAAAGATCTTCTTCAAGTGCTCTATGTTCTTATTTCTCAAAGAATAGACACATAAGTCATCCATATAGATCTCTAAGAATTGTCTTAGATATTCTTTGAATGTATGACTCATCAACCTCTAGAATGTGGCAGGCACATTGGTCAAGCCAAATGACATCACTTGATAAGAGAACATGTCTCATTCTCTAGTGAAGGCTATCTTATGCTGATTCTCAGGCTTTATATCATGCTGATTGTAACTTGAAAAGCCATCAAGAAAGTTATAAGTTTCCTTGCCTGCAACTTGCTCAATCACTTGATCAATAATTGGTAGGGGATAGGTGTCTCTGATATTAGCAGCATTTACCTGCTTAAGATTCACACAAACCCACCATTTGTTGTTTTTCATGGGCACTATCACAATCGGCGACACCCAATCTCTGTGCTCAATCTTGTAGATAAAATCCGCTTCCTTAAGCTTATCTATCTCCTCCTTGATCTTTTTAGAAAAATTTCACTTTATGTATAAGGGCATTGTTTGTGAGGTTTTGGATCACTCTTAAGGGGTATGGTATGTTGAAAAATGGTTGGGTCTACTCCCTTAAGGTCCTTGTATGACCACACAAACACATCTCTATATTGTTCAAGCATAGCTATCAATAGTTACTCTTCCTCCTCAGTGAGGTCATTGGCAATGTATTCCGGCTTTGGTTCCTCTCTTGGTTTAGCTAAATTGATGTGCTTGGCATTCTCAAGTCCATCATAAGATATCCTTGGTTCTTTAAGTTCTTGCATTGATTGGTGAACTATGACCTTTCAATCTTGAATTGTATACTTTTTATAGTGAGAGGGAACGTCAAATTTGTATGTGTTTAATCTATCTTCAATTTACATTTTGGTTGTCCAAACCTCTTTCAAGGTTTGCTTTAGTTTTTGGTATTCTTGTTTGCACTCAATTTTTGTCATTCTTGATGAGGTGTCAGTTGTGTGTTGGTTTTTACCTTGCTTCACTTCTTAGGATTTGTCTTTGTTAGAGCAAGTTTTGCATACCCTCGTGTCACCTTGTCTTTGACACAATCATTTGCTCCCACAAGCATCAAATACTACGTTTTTCTCTTTGAAAGAGGCATAGGTTTTCCTTGCATGTGCTTTTGTTTTCTTGCTTGTTTTTCCCGATATCTTTCTTATATCCTAGGATTTTGGTGAGGAAAATCATAGAAGATCGCCTCTTTCTCATTTGGTTTTATTTCATTTTCATAGCTGCTTGATAGATCATCCTTAACATGTATCTCTAGAACATCGTCTCATGAATCTTGAAATTTGTCATCATTTTGTCACTCAGATCTTTGATAATCACTTTGTCAACTATGCATCTTGGTCCTCAATATTTGACCTTGATTCCAAGATAACACTCACCATATGGAAGGGTGCAATGTCAAAGCCCTCTTTGTCATAGAATCTTGTTGGGGTTGCCTAATTCATGCATACATCTAGAACAGTCAGTATCTGGTCCCATAAAAAATGTTCAAACAACTCTTTTGAAAATGGCTCTGGAACATAGTCATTATTCTCCATTGGTCTCTCTAGGATACAATCCTCTCTAATCAGGCCCTCACATCGGGCTGCTCCACCTATTTAAAGATGGGGTTTAGACACAAAATTAGTCATATCTTGAGATTCTGAGATCCAAATCACAAAAGACTAAGTGAACCAGTTAGAGAAAATCATTGGTTAACAATTGTGAAAATCAATGGACCAATTAGAGAAAATTAGTGGCTAACAAGTGTGAAAATTACAAATTCATTTGTGATGGAACATGGATTGCAATCCATGTACCTTAGAGATATCTTAAACCAAAATTGAGACCATTTGATTGATACTGCTTCCAAACATCTGATCCCAAAGTTTGGTAGCAGAGTGAGCTCAAAAAGAAAATCATCAAGGAAATTGTGAGAAAATACTTAAAGATAGTCTATCTCACCAAAATTTGAATGGTTTTTGATTTTTTGTGATCCAAATCCAAAAAGATTTGGGGAATAGCTTCCAAATAGCATTGAAAACCAGCTGACCAAGCTCATCATGCTTTTTGGTTGAGATTTGAGTAGTAGGTAGCTGAGACTATTTGAAACACTTTTCTCAAAAGCCACATTTGCAAAAAAGTTGGTCAAAAGAGAAAAAAACAAAAAACAATAAAAAACCGCTAAGCAAGCCCAAAAATTCACTTTTGGTTGATAAAAATTGATCCAAATTCAAAAAAACTTGGGGATAGGATACAAATACTACATCCTATTAGCATTCCAAATTTTTAGTCTAGAAGTGATGGCAGAGACTTGTGCAATCTGTAGCAGAGACCGTTAGTTTTCAAAACTCTTTTTCTCTTTGGTCTTTGTAAGGACAATGGATTAGCTTGTTTGCACAGAATATCAAAACGCACGTGATGGTGGTGCTTGGGGGCGGGAAAGGGAGCAAAGCATCTATTTTCAAGCATTTTAAAACGCTCTTTGTGGGCTACATGTGCTAAGCTATCAAATCAAGAAGTGGATCAATTTTTTTGCTAGAAAACATTTCAAAATGCTATCACCAAGGGACTCGCACACGGTGGAAGAGGTGTTCGAAGAGGCAACACACCACGTGAAGATTGATATGGGGCAATTTCTATCGACTACAAGTGATATCTTGAAGGACCAAAATGTTTTTGATTACATGGGCATTTTGCATGCTACTTTACATGCAGTACCTCTCTCGGATGTGTATGCCATATATGTCAATTTAGTAGTTATTCTTGTCAATCGGATCAGCTAGCAATAAGGCAACTAATGCATGACATGAAGATTTGCTTCAAGATTGTGGTACAAGACTTCACAGATTGTTTTTACAAGTTTAGTTTCGTACATTTGTTCAAGGTTTGTCTATTTTCAACACAATCATATATTTTCAGTCAAACCCTTCTTTTAGCTTATTAGGTGTCAGTTACAGCCATGTCAAAATTTGTCGGGTTATAGACACTGCCACATATAAGTGGTAAGGCCTCCCAAAGTCTATTTGATTCAAGTCCTTGTTGAGGTTATTTGGTAAACCTAAACCCAAGGTTTGGCAATAAACCAAAAACTCCATATGTTGGTAGCTACTTTGACCTACACCCTATGTGTTTGAGGGGGGGTTCATTATTGTAGCATCATGTTATGGGCATACCAAAACCCTTGGTTGTGAGCACACCTAAAACTCACGGTTTATGAGTATACCACAAACTCATAGTTAAGAGTAAACCTAAAACTCTAAATGAGCCGAAAGCTATTTATATATGTAAGGCGTTGTGAGCGGGATGAAAACACACACAGCGCCTCTATAACGACCCGACACACACTCTTGGGAAGATACACACACACACTATGGGGCACCACTCGGCTTACACAACACACCTGGCCGAGACAGGGAACACACCTCTGGAGTGAGAGGAGAGAGACTATCCACTTGCCCACTCCACACAAACACACACACACACACACACACCCAAAAACTCAGCTCAAAAGAGGAGAATTTCTGATGTTTAGATACAAATGAGCTTGGGCCAACACCAATGGGGCAAATAGCTCACACACTATGGGTGAAAGAAGCCAGATACAATCACAAACTGGAGCAGAAACTTCGCTCATAGGAGGAACTTACACAGAAAAACAGCAGGAAAAGAGTGAGGAATTTGGCAAAATGGACAGCGCCATCGCGTCCGGAACGGCCCAAAACCCCAGTCTACAATGTCAAAGTGCTCAAATCCGACCTCGGATGAGCAGTTTACGGCCAAAACAGGCTCCAAAATGGGCAAAAACACACCTGCGGCTGTTCCTCCTCTCTTCTCCACGTTTTTTCTGGTCTTCTCTCTGTTTTTTCAGTTCCCACACTTAGCTTTATTAGTTGGGCACCCTTGGCCTTTTAGATGACCTCAAACGGACCCCGAACAGGCCAAAAACTGACCTCGCAGTGCATAGTTGTCACCTTTGTGCATCATTCGCACACCTGGCACTCAGCTTTTTTCCAATAATGCATCTCGCCACCACGTGAAGTGGCCCCAAAAAAAGGTCCTCATGATGACCTTTCTGCATAATTCTCACAAGCAAACACCCACGTTGTGTCCGTCCTCATCTGCGTGCAAATATTGACCTCGTTCGCCCTCCTGACGCCACTAGATGCCATCTGACGCACCTGCTGACCTCACGTCGTCGGCCCGCGGATAGCTTCCTCGAGAAGTTTTACGCGCTACCAACTCCTCCTTATTGTAGAAAAAACACACTGGTACTGGTAATAGTGAAAATCGATGCACTATGTACATGCTGTCCTACCTGTACACATGTGGGCCCCACGTAACCACCTGACTCTGGAAAATGGGCAATACTTTATTTGATGCACCATGCATGGGTATGTACATATGCGCAATCCCTTGCTCCAAAAAACTCCTGACAGCGTTATTTTTAGTATTGTCGACATGCTCTCTCTCTCTCTCTCTCTCTCTCTCTCTCTCTCTCTCTCTCTCTCTCTCTCTCTCTCTCTCTCTCTCTCTCTCTCTCTCTCTCTCTCTCTCTCTCTCTCTCTCTCTTTTTGCTTTACACACCCTTCTCGTTGCCATGGCTCCTCATAGCTGGCTCCATCCTCCCTAGCCGCAACCCTCAACAATGTTGGATTCACAAGCGTTAGTGCCCAAGAAGACCTTCAAGAGCCCATTGGGTAGGAAAAAAAGGAAGTAAAGTTGGACTTGGTTGTTTGGACAATTGTACCTTAACCAATCCCCGATTTTCTTTCTACCATGGGATCCTCACTTCGAGTCTCATGAAACTTAGGTTTTGCCAATGAGTTAGTGTGATGAGGCCTTCAAGTTGCCTAGTGTTGCATTACTTTGCTAAAATATCTTACCAACATGATTTGATCTCATATCATTTTGTGGATCTGAAAAATGAGTGAGGAATTTGGCAAAATGGACAGCGCCATCGCGTCCGGAACGGCCCAAAACCCCAGTCTACAATGTCAAAGTGCTCAAATCCGACCTCGGATGAGCAGTTTACAGCCAAAACAGGCTCCAAAATGGGCAAACAGCAGGAAAAGAGTGAGGAATTTGGCAAAATGGACAGATCTCATATCATTTTGTGGATCTGAAAAATGAGTGAGGAATTTGATCTCATATCATTTTGAGGAATTTGATCTCATATCATTTTGTGGATCTGAAAAATGAGTGAGGAATTTGGCAAAATGGACAGCGCCATCGCGTCCGGAACGGCCCAAAACCCCAGTCTACAATGTCAAAGTGCTCAAATCCGACCTCGGATGAGCAGTTTACGGCCAAAACAGGCTCCAAAATGGGCAAACAGCAGGAAAAGAGTGAGGAATTTGGGCAAACTTAATCTGAAAACAGCAGGAAAAGAGTGAGGAATTTGGCAAAATGGACAGCGCCATCGCGTCCGGAACGGCCCAAAACCCCAGTCTACAATGTCAAAGTGCTCAAATCCGACCTCGGATGAGCAGTTTACGGCCAAAACAGGCTCCAAAATGGGCAAAAACACACCTGCGGCTGTTCCTCCTCTCTTCTCCACGTTTTTTCTGGTCTTCTCTCTGTTTTTTCAGTTCCCACACTTAGCTTTATTAGTTGGGCACCCTTGGCCTTTTAGATGACCTCAAACGGACCCCGAACAGGCCAAAAACTGACCTCGCAGTGCATAGTTGTCACCTTTGTGCATCATTCGCACACCTGGCACTCAGCTTTTTTCCAATAATGCATCTCGCCACCACGTGAAGTGGCCCCAAAAAAAGGTCCTCATGATGACCTTTCTGCATAATTCTCACAAGCAAACACCCACGTTGTGTCCGTCCTCATCTGCGTGCAAATATTGACCTCGTTCGCCCTCCTGACGCCACTAGATGCCATCTGACGCACCTGCTGACCTCACGTCGTCGGCCCGCGGATAGCTTCCTCGAGAAGTTTTACGCGCTACCAACTCCTCCTTATTGTAGAAAAAACACACTGGTACTGGTAATAGTGAAAATCGATGCACTATGTACATGCTGTCCTACCTATACACATGTGGGCCCCACGTAACCACCTGACTCTGGAAAATGGGCAATACTTTATTTGATGCACCATGCATGGGTATGTACATATGCGCAATCCCTTGCTCCAAAAAACTCCTGACATAATTTGCCCATCCCCTAGCCTGCTAGATCATTCATGATCAGCAGCAGCAAAGAGAGATATGAGACTCGCCGCATCACAAGTCTCCTCATCCTTCACCAACATTTCTTGCTCCACCGACAACTCATCTTGTTCCACCATCATCAATCTAGCATGATACAATTTAAGACGCAATCCATTTACCCTTGACTTATGTAGAACACCATCCAGGTTAGCCAGCTGATATGTGCCATTTGGAAAACACTCTACTACCTTGAAAGGGCCTTCCCACTTAATTTGAAACTTCTTTTGGAAGGTGTTGTCCAGCTTACTGTTGTAGCGCAAAACCAAGTCATGTTGCTTGATACCCTTACTTTTGACCTTTTCATTTAGCTTTGTCAAAGCCTTATCCTGCCTCTGCCCATAATGCTCCAAAGCGCTCATCCTATCCAACTGGACCTCTTGTAACTGCAAGAGCCTCTCTTTGAATGCATCACTAGGCGGCCCAAGCAACTTCTCTAACATCTTGACCGCAGGCAACTCTACCTCCACAGGCAATAGTGCTTCCTTTCCATACACCAAATGAAATGGAGTAAACCCTGTACCTGTCTTCACCGAAGTACGGTAAGCCCATAATGCACTAGGCAATTCCAAATCCCAATTCTTTCCTTGGTGCTCTGTCACTTTCGAAAGAATCTGTACCAACTCACCATTGAATCTTTCATTCAAGCCATTACACTGCGGGTAATAAGGAGTGGTATGCTGGTGCCTAATCTTCATCTTTGCACATAAAAAATCTAGCAGTTTAGCTCTAAAGCCAGGCCCCTTATCTGAAAGTAACTCCAGTGGCACCCCAAACTTGCAACATATTTCATCATACACAAATTTTGCCACATCCTTTGCAGTGATCTGTTTTACTGCTATAGCCTCTGCCCATCTAGAGAGATAGTCCACTGCCGTCAAGATATAGCTTTTGCCCCTGCTTGTGATAGGTAACGGGCCTATTGCATCAATCCCCCACTTTTCAAACACATCAAACGCCATAATGGTTTTTCGTAGCTCTGGCTTCAACACTCTCTTCCCAAATGCTTGACACCTATTGCAAGACCTACACCAATGGTGAACATCCTTGTGCAAACTAGGCCATACATACCCCTCTTGCAAAATCTTATGCAAGGTGATCTTTAGAGCAAAATGGCCACCACATGCGCCTTCGTGATTCTCTTCCAACACTCTGTAAAGCTCCTCCCGCCAAGGTACACGTCTCAACACGAGATCAGCCCCTTTCATGTATAAGACATCACCAATCAATTTGTACCTGTATGCTCTACGCACAAAGCCATACTTCTTAGACTTCTGAATCTCCTTTGGAATGATTCCTGTTAGCAAAAACTCCTCTTCTTGAGCCAAACTTTCCCGGCCATGATAAAGAGGTAAAGTGGTCCTCAACACAAATAGCTCCCCAATCATGCCTTGAGCTGCTTCATGTGCCTCTCCATTTAGAGCACGTTCAATGTGTCTGATACTCCATGCTTCAAACTTTTTTAACAGGCCTTTAATTCTGAAGCACATTTCCTTCAATGAGGTGTTCTTGCTCTTCCACACACCCAACACTTGCTTCACCACTAACAAGGCATCACCTTTTATGCTCAACCTTCGAACCCCATGCTTCAAACAAATGTGTAATCCGGCTTCCAATTTAGCATATTCAGCCTCATTGTTACTATGAGCATCCAATTTGAACCCTCTCTTGCATACTAGCTTCCCCTCTGGATCATAAAGTGCTATACCCCCTGAAGCTGCATCATGGCTCTTTCTGTATGAACCATCAAAGAACAACACATGTGCATTGCTGATCTGTGGCACTTCTTCAACTACCTTTCTCACCACCTCTTCCTTAACAATAAGGGGATTCTCCTTGTAGGTCAACAAATCAGCTAGGGTAGCCCTTGTACTATCTTCCACTAGAAAAGAGAACTCAAACTCTTGCAGCTCAATTACCCATTTCTTCACCACATTTGACATGTTAATACCATTAATTAACTGTGGCAAAAAGGCATAACTCGTCAAGAAAACAAAAGGCCGTGGTAGCAAGTAATGACGAAATCGTCGACAAGCAAATATTACACTAGCCATCACTAGCTCTACTTCCGATAACTTTCTCTCCGCTACCAACTTCACTCGGCTTGCACAATACACTGGCCTCATATAATGGCTGCCCTTCCCCTTTTGCAATAGCATGGCTCCAATGGCATCATCCCCCACTGATGGATTTACATAAAAAACTTTCTCCCAATCAGGAGCCTGCATGGCTGACAACCCCCCTAACACCTCTTTCACCTCTTGAAACACTTCTTCACACTTGTCATCCCATTGCAATGGATCATGCTTTGCCACTTGCTGTAATGGATAAAGAAGCTGCGAAGACAATGGAATAAACCGTGCCATGTACTTCACTTTGTGTATAAAGGTTGCCAATTGCTTCGTACTCATAGGTGATGGAAGAAGAATAATAGACTTCACCTTATCTGGATCAGCCTCAATGCCATTTTCTGACACCATATGGCCCAATAACTTCACCCTTGGCTGTGCTAGATGACATTTCTTTGGATTTAGTTGTCCTCCACATTCATCATATCGAGCCAATACCATCTGCAGCTTCTCATGGTGTTCAGCCCTACTGCTATAAACACAGAAGTCATCCATAAAAGCCTTAACACAACTACCAATGAATGGTTCCAGCACCCAATTTGCTCTTTCTTGATAGAAAGATGGTCCATTTGACAACCCAAACGGCAACACTGTGTAGCAATAGCAGCCCCATGGCGTAATAAATGTTGTTTTTGTGCGGTCTTTAAGAGCAATCTTCAATTGAAAATAGCCTGAAAAACCATCACACACACTGTACCTCTCATAACCTGCCACTGAATCCAAGATCTGATCGATGAATGGAAGAGGATATGGGTTCTTCTTAGTGGCTGCGTTTAAGGGTTTAAAATCTACACAAATTCTCCACTTCCCATCCTTCTTTGGACTGACTACTACTGGACTCACCCATTCTGTGGTCTCCACTGGAACTATGAACCCTGCCTTCAATAACTTGTCCACCTCTACCCGCAAGGCTTCCATTTGCTCTTGACCCATCCTTCTTAGCCTTTGCCGTATTGGCTTAGCACCTTCTTTCAGCTCTATATGCATCTCTTCACCCTTGAACCCTCTGATCTCTTCATATGAAGTAATGAACAAATCAGGAAAACTAGCCAGCATATGCAAAAATATATCCTTCTCCATAGCTGAGAGGTCTCCACTAATCATTTGCGTCATTAATTCCTGCTTCTTTGACAACTCAACCTTGGTTTGCATCAGCCCTTCAATCACTTCATAAGGCCCTTCACTTTCATCTTCAACTTCATTCGCAAATGCGACTAAACCACACTCCTGGATTTCTTTATCCATCAAAAGAAATGCAACATCAACATCCTCATCACTGCTGGTAGTGCTATCACTGTCCTCATCTGTCACCGTGGAAGAGTCTTCATCACTAGACTCATCCTCATCTTCATAAAGCTCCTCTAATCGTTTCCTTGTGTCCATATTATAAAGCTTCTTGGTACCTGTCTTTCCATAGAGGCTAATTGTACCATGTCGCCAATCTTGAACAGCTCCCACTGCACGTAACCATGGTCTGCCCAGTATAATAGGATATGCTCCCAACCCTGCTGGCATCACATGAAAATCCACCACTGCCTTTGCATCATATGCCTCCACTTCTAAGCTCTTTACAACACCCAAGCATTTTACTTTTTGATGGTTTGCCAATCTGATCCGAAAACCTGACACCCCAGCCACTGTGAGACCCATCTTCTCAACGCATGAGTGTGTTATGACGCATATTTGGGCTCCGCCATCCACATAACCTTGTCCCAAATTTTTCCTTTTATGCCACACATCTACTATTGGACAAATGTCTGGTAGCTCGTCCATTGCCAACACCTTCACTGAACCTCTCTCTGGCTCTTTCTCCATTGGGTTAACCATCCTCTTCCACTGTCGCTTTAGCTTAGGCACCATCTCTATAAGCTGCCCAAAAGTAACATCTGCCTTCCTGCTCGTCAGATCCTCCTTCAAGTCATAGCTTAATTGCCCATCCCCTAGTGGAAAATCTGAAACATGAAACTTTCGACGAGCTCTCCTTTTCCTCTTGGCCTTGACATCCTCGCCTTCATGGCTCTTTCCTTTCTTCTTACTAGGACCTGGGGCACTTCTTCCTTCCTTATCCTCTGTGGTCCTCTTCCCAATAGGAATCACTAATGTATCCTCTAGCTTTGATGCCTTCTCCAAGGTGACTACACTTAGCACTTTTGTCTTTCCCTTTTCCTCCTGGGTCAGTCCACTGGTTCCTTCGTCTCCCTTAATTTCGATGCCATAATCATTTGATCTAGTTAGCACCTGTCTTGGCAATGGATACATGTCTCCCCCCATCCTTGGTGGCTTATCACATTGCGGGCTGATGTGACCCAACTCTCCACAATTATAACATGTGGGCGTCTGCCTCCAAAACCTACTATTACTTTGTCCAGCACCATTCCTAGGTCTTTCTTCACCTCCTGGCTGATTTGCAAACCGCCCTCGACCTCGATTATTTCCCACTTGACCTAGCATGTTTAGGCTGAGATTCTTCATCAGATCAACCACTTGCCTCATGTCTTGCCTTAGGCCATCATCTTGCACTGCTGTAGTGACCACTGATGGCATAACCTGAGTAGTAACAGGAACCACTGGTTCATGATGAACCCCTGACATGCGCCCTTGTAAAGACTCTATAGGCTGAAATTCAGACCTCATTGGCAAAGACTCCACCCCTAACTGGCTCATTTTCCTCAGCTTCCACTCTTTGTTCCTTGCTACCTCTAGTGCATCTTCATATGTCCTAGGCTTCTTTAGCTCCACTCTCCAACGTATATTCTCCCAAAGACCAGCCAAGAACCTGTCCTTCTTCATCATGTCAGGCGGGGGTACCTGTGGTGCTAAAGCCTTGCACATTCGCTCCCATGCCAATGAAAACTTACGTATGTACGCATCTACTGGCTCACCTTCCTTTTGCACCAAAGCCTGTACTTCTTGCCACACTTTGTCAGGGTCTTCTATCTTCACAAACTCCACTTCCAATCCATGCCTTAGATTGTCCCAACTCAATCTTATAGGTGGATCAGCCATACGCAACTCCTCTTCAAATGCTTTGGACCAAGCTCGTGCATCACTCTTCAAACAAATTTGGAGAAGGCGTAACATTTGCGTAGGGTCATGAATCTGGTTGCTAATGCAGGCAACCTCCATCTTTTCCAAAAATTCTTCCACATCTTCATCACTTCTTCCATGAAACTCGGGATAAGAGAAAGCCATGGCTACCCAAATTATGATGCTTTGAGAACCCCTTCGAACACACGTGCAAGAACCCAAAACTTTTCACTTCCCAATCCCTAGAAACTTCAATGGAGCTCAACTTTAGATAAGGACAAACACATGCACATCAAATGAGTTTTCATAGTTGATCATCGGAATGACAACAGGCAAAGGACATTCCAGGATCTCTCTCAATCTTCTTGGCCCAAACATAAAGACTATGCGCTGCTGGAAAAAGATCTTCCTGGACACATGAACATTAATCTGAATTCTTTGCGTTAAATGAAAAGGAGTGAACTGAGGGCCATTTTGATCATCCATTAAAGCCAACCATGAAGCTCCCAAGAAGGCACACCTGACTCAACCTCTGATTTTGCCAAAATTTCAGCAGCATAACAGCATAAATGGCTCAAAATACCAAAAAACCAGCCATCATAACTTGGGAAAATTTTGACAGAGTTTCCCCAGAAGTAGAGCAGTAGGAACCCAAAATATAGACTGTCTATGTATGCATAAACTGTCAACAATAGAACCCGAGCATCAAGTAGGACTCACTAGTACATAGCCTATGGCGAGGTCACGAAAAGGGTGCTCCAGCTACCTGTATCACCGAAAGGATCTCCACATTTGAGAATCCCCCAGCTCAATAAAAACCTCACGCTATCGACCCTCACACGAAAGCTAATGCAAATCGCGTATAGTCAAGTCTCAGAAATGACTATCTTCCAGACCAAGTCTCAGAAATGGCTGGGACTGCCAAATAAAACCATATATGGCTCCACAAAGGCGTACAATGGCAGTTTCCACAAGTAACGTACAATCCAACAGACAATGCGCTCAAATAGGCGCCAAGTGATGCATTCCCACAACAACTGCAAGTGACATCACTGTACTCCAGCTACCTGTACCTGTGTGAATCACCTGTACCTGTCCCTGTCCCTGTTCCTGTAACCTGTAACCTGTAACCTGTAATCTGCAACCTGCAACCTGCAACCTGTAATCCCGAAGCTCGAAGCTCGAAGCAGAAGGTACTCGAAGAAGATCCTCAGTGGGGGCGCCAAAAGAATGTGAGCGGGATGAAAACACACACAGCGCCTCTATAACGACCCGACACACACTCTTGGGAAGATACACACACACACTATGGGGCACCACTCGGCTTACACAACACACCTGGCCGAGACAGGGAACACACCTCTGGAGTGAGAGGAGAGAGACTATCCACTTGCCCACTCCACACAAACACACACACACACACACACCCAAAAACTCAGCTCAAAAGAGGAGAATTTCTGATGTTTAGATACAAATGAGCTTGGGCCAACACCAATGGGGCAAATAGCTCACACACTATGGGTGAAAGAAGCCAGATACAATCACAAACTGGAGCAGAAACTTCGCTCATAGGAGGAACTTACACAGAAAAACAGCAGGAAAAGAGTGAGGAATTTGGCAAAATGGACAGCGCCATCGCGTCCGGAACGGCCCAAAACCCCAGTCTACAATGTCAAAGTGCTCAAATCCGACCTCGGATGAGCAGTTTACGGCCAAAACAGGCTCCAAAATGGGCAAAAACACACCTGCGGCTGTTCCTCCTCTCTTCTCCACGTTTTTTCTGGTCTTCTCTCTGTTTTTTCAGTTCCCACACTTAGCTTTATTAGTTGGGCACCCTTGGCCTTTTAGATGACCTCAAACGGACCCCGAACAGGCCAAAAACTGACCTCGCAGTGCATAGTTGTCACCTTTGTGCATCATTCGCACACCTGGCACTCAGCTTTTTTCCAATAATGCATCTCGCCACCACGTGAAGTGGCCCCAAAAAAAGGTCCTCATGATGACCTTTCTGCATAATTCTCACAAGCAAACACCCACGTTGTGTCCGTCCTCATCTGCGTGCAAATATTGACCTCGTTCGCCCTCCTGACGCCACTAGATGCCATCTGACGCACCTGCTGACCTCACGTCGTCGGCCCGCGGATAGCTTCCTCGAGAAGTTTTACGCGCTACCAACTCCTCCTTATTGTAGAAAAAACACACTGGTACTGGTAATAGTGAAAATCGATGCACTATGTACATGCTGTCCTACCTGTACACATGTGGGCCCCACGTAACCACCTGACTCTGGAAAATGGGCAATACTTTATTTGATGCACCATGCATGGGTATGTACATATGCGCAATCCCTTGCTCCAAAAAACTCCTGACAGCGTTATTTTTAGTATTGTCGACATGCTCTCTCTCTCTCTCTCTCTCTCTCTCTCTCTCTCTCTCTTTTCCTTTGCTTTACACACCCTTCTCGTTGCCATGGCTCCTCATAGCTGGCTCCATCCTCCCTAGCCGCAACCCTCAACAATGTTGGATTCACAAGCGTTAGTGCCCAAGAAGACCTTCAAGAGCCCATTGGGTAGGAAAAAAAGGAAGTAAAGTTGGACTTGGTTGTTTGGACAATTGTACCTTAACCAATCCCCGATTTTCTTTCTACCATGGGATCCTCACTTCGAGTCTCATGAAACTTAGGTTTTGCCAATGAGTTAGTGTGATGAGGCCTTCAAGGTGCCTAGTGTTGCATTACTTTGCTAAAATATCTTACCAACATGATTTGATCTCATATCATTTTGTGGATCTTAATGTTTCTGGTAAAACATTGCATTATTGACCCTCTAGGTCTATCTTCTCAAGGTGAAGGGCTCTAGGTTGATGAAAGCTTGGCTCGTGCACAAAATAATCTTTAGCAATAGAGGGGGCTCTAAAATGATATGAACCTGATCTGCTTGATGCCCCAAACAATCTAAGTCACAACGAACATATATAACCTCTATCTAAAGAATAATAACATCAGCAAGACTTACCCCTTAAGCTTCACATTGCTAGTGCTAGTGAAGATGTTTTCTTTCCAAACAGGAAGAAGAAGAAAATGGTCTTCAGAGAGCATCTCTTTAAGGAGTCACTCTTCAAGTCCATTGCTACGATGGCACTACACAAGCTGAAAAATGATGTGAATGTAACAGAACCTCATGCATGGCCCTCCCTAGTGGGTAGCTAAAATAGAGCAGGGCCCAAAGTGGAAAAATATTGAGAAGCCAAAAGCGAAGAGTTAAAAGAAGAAATGAAAGAGCTTTAAAAAAGAAAGCAATAAGGTAGAGCTTTAGAGCAGGAGCACAGATGGTAACTTGAAGCCAAGGTGTTGCTTGCCAATCAGCAAGTTTAAGAGATTAGAAAGAGCCGGCTACTAGATAGAGTGCTTGTCTTCAAGCCCGAGTGTTAGCAGTCAAGCCAGACAGGCGCCCTTCAAGTCGACCCCTTCTTCCTTGAGCCTAAAAATTTGATGTGCTCTCACTCTTTTTCCAAAATCCTTGTAATTATTTTGATCATCTTTGATTGAAAGATGGAAAAGCTTTGCAAAGTTTAGGGTAAAATCTATAATGAGTCTAAGTCCAGTATGATCGGCCACCGGCCAAGAGGCCCTAGGTATAAAGTCTAAGTTCTAAAGTGGGAAAGCGAGGATTACTATGAAAGTTTTGAGGAGTTTGAAGCGTACAGCTAATAGTGATATTTACCTACAACGTGTAATCCACATATCCTTTGTTTTGGTAATGACATTTCAATTTTGAAACTTGCAATGAGTTCCTTGTTCGATGCTCTTTCATTCAAGTGTGCTCATTGTCAATTCTATTGTGATTTTTGACTACAAGTTAGAAGGCTAAATCTGCTGATTTGAGTATGTTAATGAGTGTTTTTTGACATTTCGACTAAAGGAGAGTGTCCTTAGACCCTAGGGTGACCCATGTGATGTGTTCTATTGTTTTTTCTGGACCTGAATTATGATGGCTCGTGATTTTGGTACCTCCTCAAAATGTGACTAAACTTAGTAGGATAGCGTCTCTAATTGTTCTTGACCTTCTCCCAAAGTTTTGTAGCATTTGGACTTTGTGTGAGAGCTAAAACTTTGCTGATTGAGTGCGGTGACGTGGGACATAGGTACATGGCCAAATCCAAGAGTGAGAGATTTGCATGTGTTAGGGATTGAGTTATTCCGTCGGCTCACTTCTTTGAGTTTGACAATCTCAAAGAGTCTTCGTGCCCCATCCGAGTCGCTTCCTCG
Organism: Adiantum capillus-veneris; assembly: GCF_014529385.1. Classification (NCBI taxonomy): domain Eukaryota; kingdom Viridiplantae; phylum Streptophyta; class Polypodiopsida; order Polypodiales; family Pteridaceae; genus Adiantum; species Adiantum capillus-veneris. The sequence continues at coordinate 4,854,181 of NC_140940.1, read as the reverse complement.
AGTATTGACATTATGTTAGTGTCAAAAAGCTATGTTATAGATGTTCATTGCGGCGACCCGCTAACATTGGCGCCCCTACTGAGGAAAGTGATCCTTAGGTGGTGAGTGTCCAAGTCGTAGTTTTTACTTAGAAACCTTGATTTTAATTCCCATTACAATTACACTTTAGCAGTCAGGCAGCTAGACACGAAGTTTAGTGCTTGGTAGAGACTAGTCGACAACTCGCTAGATCTATTCTCTAGAGGTAAGAGGGTTGTGTGTGAGATAGCCGAAAGCATTTCATTCTCCAATTTTCTCATTACTTTTAGAGTGCCATGTTGTTTGCAATTTTGACTTCAATTTGTATTGTTTTGTGTGTTTTCCTTTCATGTTTCAATTTTGTACTTAGGAGTAGAGTAAATAGAAACTCTCACCATCAAATTTGGGCTGAAGGATCAAGGGAAAAACTGTCAAAAATCATATTTTGGCCGAAACGACCATAAACTCTAAAATGATGAAAAATTGATCGGTGGTTAGAACTCCAAAGCTGATCAAAACTCAAAAAGAAGTGCAAAAAATCCATAACCACACCACAGAGAGTGAATCTAGAAAGTTCCATGATGATTGGTGCAGGAACATGAATCGCGATCCATGACCCCCTGTGATATTTTTGGCAAAAATTGATACCACTTGGTCCAGAGTGATACCAAGCTCTAGCTATATACTTTTGGAGAAAAAATTGATACAAAAACTCAACCAAATCAAGAAAATTGGGCAAAAAAATAGAAAGAATCTTAGAAATAGACTAAAATTATGGATTTTTGACATTTTGAGATCCAATTCCAAAAAGAAGTGAAAATCTGACTTATACATGAACTAGATATACAGCTGACAAAATTTCATGACCAAATTCTATGGAACATGGATTGTAATCCATGACACCCTGAAGCATTTGACACAGAGATTTGACCAGTGGAAAGCTGATACTATTTGACACAACTTCAATGAAGACCATCATAGCAAAAAAGCAACAAAAGGTTGACCAAGAGACCAAAAACAGGTTGTAAGTCAAAAATCGCAAACAGACACAAAACTTGACTTCTGTCAAGGAAAAAAGGATTCAAATCCAAAAAGAAGTAGATATGTACGCCACATAGACCTCAAGTAAAACATTTACCAAGTTTTGAGTCCAAATATGGATCACGATCCATGACCCCCTAAGGGGTTTTGGGATTGTGACTTCACAGATTTGTAGTTGTGGTCAAAACAAACATTTTTTTCCAAAATAAGGGTAGCAAAAAATACTCAAAAGTAGCTCAAAACTAGCCAGAGATAGTCAAGGCTACAATCAACAAAGCAACCTGATCAGGGGACTTTTGGGGAAGCTAAAGGTCACCAAATCATCTATAACTTACCTAGCAACCATCAAGAGGCTTGGGAACCCTGTACGTTAAGTTTCAAAGCAAATATGTCCTTGAATACATGGATCGCGATCCATGACCCCCTAACACAAAAACTGCCCAAATTGATACCAAAGCTAGTCCTATTCTTGATAAGGACAATACTCTTTTCAAAATTCAATTTGGAGTTGTATTGTGTAAATTACAAGAAAAATAGGAATTGTAACTAAAGCTCGATCAAATTCTGATTTCTGCAGATTTTGACTAACCCAGCGGCGGCTGTAAAGCTATAGCCACCAAGTGAATTTATGGAGGATAAGCGGAAGAGAGTGTGTGGACTTGTCTTCAACCAAGGGACTAAATGCACCACAAAAGGTAAAATGTCAGGGTTTTGTCAGCTTTGTTTTCTTGATCTATTTGCGGTCATGCAAATTGTATCATAACAAAAGTCCTAATAATAGAGACCAAGCAAGCCATATACCACCGAGGGTAGCGTCAATCATGAGGCCATACCCATCTTAGAGCCAATCTCGGAAGAGAGTCTTTCAGATACTTCATTGAAAAGATCGTACCTCCATATGGCTAAGGGAACCAGAAGTGTGAGTTTCAAGGAAGAAACCAAAATGGGGGCAAGACCATCGCAACCTGCACTTACAATATCATTTTGAAAATGAGCAAGGAGCTCAGATATATATGGTATGGATCGATACTGTGTGAAAATTGAAGAGAGGCCTACTAAGCTTAAGTTCATAGTGCCAATAGATTACAGTGGCAATCGATACTTCAAAGAAAGGGGAAACGCTTATATAGTTGTGCTAAATCCTTTCATTGTGTACAAATGGGGATTTTCAGGCACCAAAGAGAAATTTGATGCTAAACCTAAATAAAAACCACGAACTTTGGACAATCCGAGTGCCAAGTTGAGGCAGATAAATGTGGCTATATGTGTCAACACTAATAGCACCTATGTGGGATTATACAAGTATGATAACGGAGAGAAAATGCTCAACTATAGATGTGAAGAGCCCAATGTGAGGGAGTTAACCGAGCATAAATATTTAAACGTGCTTACATTGGAAATCAAGAGATACACGCATGCTATCATGTTGGACAAGTACTGTAGGAAGTATTCTTCAGTAAGTGGTAATGATTTGGAGGGCCATACATACTTTGAGGGTCCACTTCATCAGTAAAAGCAGAAACTACGAGAGCTATTCCCTTGAAATCTCATGTGGAAGACTCGTTTAGTCGACCTCGTTTGTCTGCACGTAAACCAATGGATCCCTAGAATCCTGGGTTCCTATGTCAACACATCGAGGTACTGCCATCGCAGACACTATCTTCAATACAAGAATGCAAAAAATTAGAGCAAAAATTCGAGACATAATACCTGAGGAGAGGGCAACTGAACGAATCCCCTCCAAAGCACTGGTTAGTGGATATGAAATGAGAGACGCTATGGGTGTAGACCTAGAGAATGATGAGGATGGTTGCACAAGAGCAAAGAATGCGACCTTCCCAAGTGGCCAAATGCGTACCAAGGAAGTACAGTGGATCAAGAGATCCTTACGTGCATGTTTTTATCTTTAAGAAAGTCTTAAGATCAAAAGATGTCCAATGCTAGACCTACCACAGGATGATTGCTTATCGGTTCTCTTTATTGAGGGCTTGAGAAATGAAACTCTCAAAAAGGACTTACACTTGAAAGCTTGCACCACATTTGAACACGTCACCAAGGAAGCCTTACACTTGGTTGACAATTGCAAGACCTATGGTGAGGTAACAAAAGATATGGAGACAAATCCTAGCAGTGCATCTTCCACCTCCAGTTGGGATTATTGCAAAGCAGAGTGCTCCTACTGTAATCATGCCAAATGTGGAACAATTAGTTGAAGAAGTAGTTCGCTAGATGAATCACACCTACCGGCCATATCCTAATCAGAAACTGCAATAGCCACAAGCAACGAATGCTCCACGAACTTTGAAATGGTGTGCCATAGAAAAAAAAATACACGAACCATGATACCAACGAGCGTTTTTATAGTCGTAACTACGTGAGAAAAAGGGTGTATGTACCTCTAGCAATGCAACAATTGTTGCCACCTCCAAATAAGGAAACCAATACGTGTAAAGACGACAAAATTTAGGGATTCTACGATCAATGTGGAAAAGATCACTTATATGAAAATTGCACTCAAAATCCGGACAATCATATAAAACCAGTGAAAATAGACAAAGAAAAGGCACTACTTAGTGGAATTGTCAAAAATACAATAGGCGAAGGTAAATCACTGGTGATGCAACCAATTTCAGAGGTAGATGAACCATGGCCACAATCATTATGAGAAATAATCCGAAACAAAAAAGATAGGAGCGCCACTGTGATATCAACACCAATTCTTAAAATAAATGTGTATCATGAAATCTATCCATGAGATATTCAGTCATTGCACAGAGATGTAGGAACAGAGGTTTTGATAGAGAGCATTGACAAATTGTGGAATCACATACGGCTTTAAGTGTTGTCGTGCAGGAAATTGCAACTTTGTGAAGGACAAGAGAGCAAACGGCAAAAGCATTTTGTTTGAACCCAAAGACAACCTTCTAGGTTTGAAGTATCAATTCAATTAAGTTGCATAAATCCATATATGAACCTAAGATCTGGTAGAATTTTGGGAAACTCGATTGACTTAGGAGAGAATAGGAGTAGAGCGTCCATATAAGACAATGTAAACCAAGGGAGACCATTAGAAACTATTGTGAAAGAAGTGCTAGAAACTTACTCTGATTCAAGCTCAGACGTGCCTTCTTTTTCGACACAATTTGGAACTGGAACCTCTCTCAAGTCCAAGCACATTTTGGCCTTTTTCAAGACCAACAAGTATGAAGCCCATATTTATTTGGACCCAATTGAGGAGTTTGGAGTGAGGATAGACGACCATACCATTGATTTTGAAGAGGGGGTTAAGGTAAACAAATAGGATGACATATATGTAGACCGAAATGGAGTACATTATCGCAAGGACTACCCATGCCAGATTAGGACAATTGACGCCCTTGAAAATTGTTTACATCTTCAAAATCAAGGAAAAGAGACTAGCATAACTTCTCGCTCATCTCTTTAGGGATTGTTACAACAATAATTTTGTCACGATGACTCCAAAGGAGATTGAAAAACCAAGTACCAAGGACACTCAATCCATGAAGCAATCATGGGAACCGTACAAGAAATTGATCGGTATGTGGATCCAAATGCTAGATCTTATGACATCATGGCCAACCAATGAGGGAGTGTAGCAAGGAGTAGTCACCTCAATGGTACCATATGAGAAAGAAAGGCGTAAACCACCTATAACAGGGAGAAATGAGTGACATAAGGACAAGAAGAGGTCCACATGAGTCACACATACCAAACAACTAGTTTGAAGGAATTAATGGGAGAAACACCGACTTGAAGGGAGAGAGTGGGGTCCGAAAGTCACACCAACATATTTCCAAAAGTGGATTAAAAAATAGAGCGAGACAAGGGACCCATATGACCATTTGGCCAGCTTCAGATAGGTTTTGAGAGTTGAGCGCATTACCGATTATCATACACAGTTTGAGGGATTTGGGATGACCTTGGAGGGAAAAGTCTTGACTTGGTTCCAGACCATACCTCATAGATCGATCACTGACTTGCCAACTTTGGCCATGAGATTTGTCACTACATGTTCTAAAATGGGCATAAAGTATTGTACTATGGCACAAATCTATAGTTTCAAACAGAAACAAGGAGAAACTGTCAGAGATAGTGTGAGTCGAATGAGGCAGTACATCAACAGATGCCTAGAGTTGGAGATTCCAATTGAGGAAAGACTAGTCTCACTATTTCTAGAGGGGTTATTAAACAAATATTTGCATGCGATTTTGTATATTAAAAAACACATGACCTGGGAAGCATGTAGTTTAGATGCGATTGACTTGAGTGGTAATTGTGAGATCTTCAATGAGTAAAGCAAAGCTAAAGATACTTAGAGAGATCGAAACACATCCACTATGCCAACACAAGTAGGATCAATAGATACATTTCCTGCCAATGCAATAGAGGACATGCTTAAACGCATGACCGATATGATGAACAACATGCAAAGAATGCCAATGCAAGGCCCAATGCAGGGACAAAATCAAGGACAACCTATGGGGCAACAAAGGCAATTAAGATAATGCGCTATTGAAAGGAAATGGACAAATCATGAGACAAATGAGTGTTACTACAAACCAAAATATGATGGAAATGTCCAGTATGTGCCAATGAGGCCACATATGCTAGTACCCATTACTCCATATCCTGAGACTAGTTCAGTAACAATGAGGATAGAAGAAGAGTGGTATAACCAACCTGCTCCAGTTCCTATCAAGCCGATGTGCCAAGCACCCACTGATGCATCACCTACTTACTTTATTGCTAACCAGGGGGCGAAGCCACCTATGGTCAAGCCAGTTCCCAAACCAAAAAGTGGAAATCGTCACAACTGTGGAGCGGATGATCATTGGAAAAATGATTGTCCTGAACCGGATAAGAATGTGAGACCTATAGAGGCATATTGTGGAGCGTGCGAACGTAAGGGTGGACAGTTTCTTGAGGACTACCCTAGGAATCCGATAAACAAAGGGAAAATTTCCTTAAACATAGTTCAAATATTGTTGAGTAGTTCATCAAAAGGGGAACCGATAATTCCAATTCGAGTAATGACTATATCACAAAACAAGCAAAACAAACAGGATAACACGGATGGATCGGATAAATCCAGCAATTCCTCTATGAAAGAAGAATGAAAAAGATACAAACTCAAGAGACAAAAAGAACGAAAGGAGATTGAGGGAAAGATACAGATAACATAAGAAAAAATACAGACTCCTTCAACAGGCATTAGGAACCCGAACCAAAATTGACTGGATCCATTCTGGTTGAAAATTTTTATGAACTAATCAATGCAGCTTTGCAAGTTTTTCAAGCTGGACAAACATTGGAAAACCAATGGAGAAACCACCAAACTCTTGAAATGGAAGCAACTAAATTAGAAGCTTACAAAAACCTGGTGCAAATCACACAAGCCTTGATGGAAAAACAGAATCGTCAGCAGGAAAATATATTAGAATCGGAAGAAGCTGAGACCAAAAGCCTAAGAGAAAAAGCTTCAAAAAAGGAAAGGTCAAAAAACTGGGAGAACGAGGAAGTACAACCACCTAAATTGGAAGTTCTTGATATAGTGAAGAAGGATGGGACGGGGTGCTGATAGTTGAAGATAATTGACCAAACTACATGTGGAAAAGAGTTAGGGAAGTGAAAGATCGGAGCTTGACTTTGAAATCAGCACCAATAGAAGAAGTTCGGTTTGACATATCACCCATGGAACTAGATGAACAGTCATTGTATGGAGATTGAGGATCGAAACAGTCAGACTTTACAAAAGTTGAAACCTTGCGGACATTACCATCTTACTTAGGTGAGAACGAAGAGAAATCAATGGTCTGCAAAACAACAAAACTGGGAAGGCCAAGACAACCTTTGGATGTGGCTAATTTACAACTCATTATGTCGACACCAATTAAGTGCACAATCACTTTGGGTGAACAATTGAAGCTGAGACCACACCTATGGGGAGATATACAAATTACCATTGGAAGAATGGATTGAAAGGAGTATCTCAAATGGACCTAGAAAAATTGCCAAAAGAAGAGACACAGGCTAGACTTGTCAAATCGATACCTATGAATAAGGTCGGCGACTATTGTGAAGGGAAAGAGGGAAACACGAATCTTCCAGTACAATACAATGATATAACAACTATGGCTATTTAAGACAATGGAGCAGGCATAGCCATAGCAACCAAAGTTGTTTGGGAATCTTGGGGAAAGCTAGCAATTAGACAAACAAGGATGAAACTGCAATTGGCAGATGGACACATAGAGAAACCAATGGGCCTACTAGAGAACGTGATAGTCACCTCTTGCAAGATTGACTACCAGCACACTTTTGCCCTTGTAGACTTTGGGAAGAAACTCAATTACAAAATCATCTTGGGAAGACCATTCATGAGGTAGATACAATTCATCCAAGACTAGGGCAAGGATTATCTATGCTTGAAACAAGTAGGGATAGTCACTTAAGTGACCTTGAAAGACCATTCTTACAAGGATGTCCTAAGGACACCAATACAAGAATTGGACTCTAAAACTTGTGCGAAAATTGAACGGCCATCATGGGTACATAAAAACACTCCAATTTGGATGTGTGGTGCTTCTCAATTGGGAAGCTTACGAAAGGAAGGTTGTGTTCTAGACAAAGATGTAAATGACACAAATTACATGCCAAAACCATCCCCTAAACATTTTTTTGAACCCTTTGAATGGACTCAAATCTTGGCCACCATGGATGTATGTATTAATGAATCTATACCTACACATTTTTGTGATGAGGAGCAAGGCTATGATATAGTCCCCATACAAATGGAATCAATTGAGATGAACGAGGAACAACAGGTTTTCTTTAATGAACGAGGAACAACAGGTTTTCTTTAATCACTATTATGATGCTACGGACGAGTGGGAAGAAGAACCAATTACAACAAAGGGGTTGGACTCTGAGAAGGAGTAGGTAAGAGCCAAGCTTCTACTCAAAGGAGGGGAAGAAATATTTTTTGAGTTTCCAAACCAACACCGAAGACACCAACAAAGATACTGAAAAAAACGAGACAATAACTTAAGAAAGAAAGCTACAAAACGACCATTGGAAACCGAAACTCAATTCTTGATGAAAGTGAACGCAGTGGACTGCATAAAAGACAAGATAGCTGAAAGATATCCAAACATAAAGCCTGCAAAGATACAACACCAAATGGAAGAGCTTTCACCTGCGAACGCGTTGGTATGCTCAAAATAGCAATGCAACATTGTACGAGAGAGACACGAAGATTCAAAGAAACAATAGACTCACGTTGAGCTTCTGCAAAAACACTTACTTTTGTTATCCAAAAACTTAGGTTTTTAATTACAAAGGTTGGATTTTATACCTTAGCCAAGGTTTAAAGAATAGATTTTTGGCTATCTAGGCTCAATAGAAGGCTTAGAAACTGCATATGATTACAAACATAGATGTCCTCAACCCCTTTAGACTCATTGGCAATAATTAATATTACAACAGCTTTGGACTTTGCATGATTTTTCAGTGATACAAAGGGATTTAATACATTCAATTGGCTTTAAAAATGAGTGTCACCCCTTTTGATTTTCTTTCTCTCACTCTTGTTAGATGAGCAGCTAACATTGCCCCCCTCCTTGTCTGTGTCATCCGTGACATAGCTACTTAGGGTGCTAAGTAGTGAGCATAAAATCCATGAAGCACTTGTTCGGAGGGCTAGCCTGATAAATGGTAGCATAGGCCCTTGGCACCTTTGAGAAATAACATTTATGTGGCATCTGTTTGTTTTGCACGGTGAAAAGTCTGCAAACAAGTTAATAGAATTTTTGCAATCTTTACTAGCAAGATGCATGCCAAATCCGAAATGCCATGAAACAGCTGAATGCTCAAGGACATTGTTTCCACCATGTAGTCCTCTGTAGGTTGGTTATTTGAAGTAGGTGGAAACCTTAGGTAGTTTAGCCAAGTAGGCCGCTTTTGTTGGAGGAGAAAGTGGTGCTGCCAACTTCAAACTCTTGGCACCAGACACTGCACAGGATCTTGCTTGATAGGACTTGGCACATTTGTATACAAGATCAAATATTTGGGTTGTCGGTTTAGCCAGATCTCTTGCCATTTGGGATGTGTCAGTGTTGGTTCGGCTTGGAAATATTTAAGTAACCTCTCTTTGAGTTGGAGTACTTCAAATTTGATGAGAGGAAAGGATAGAGCTTGCTGATGCCATGCCTCATTTATATCTGGTGGTGTGAGGAGGTTGCCATTGATGGAATGCAACATTTGCTCCTCCCATTGCATGGCTTCCTTCTAGATGGTCTCAGTCTCCTCTTCCACCTGCATTTTCAATGTTGCTTTCTCCTTAGTAGTAGTTAAGATTTTTGGTTGAGCGGAGGGTCCAGCTTCATCATGAGAAATATCATATCAGGAAGACAGACATCTTTGGTGGCTGCTGCTTCAAAATGCAAAAATTGTAAGATACCTTGATCTTGCATTGCAAAATCTATATGTCCTTCCTCTGGTATGGTAGCTTGTGCAGTGGCTGTTGCTTGAGCTTTGCTCAATTCTGCTTTTAGTTGGTGTATTTCTTGTTAGTATCTCTCCTCTCGTTGCATGAACCTGATAGAGAGCTCTCTTCTCTACATTTTCTCTAACTTCAGCTCCATCGCAAGGTTTTAACTTTCTGTTCCACTGCTTTGTATGTTTGATCTGTGCCTTGTAGTGTGGCTATTGTAGGGTTTTCCTTGAGCTAGTTTAGCAATGTATTTTGCTCTTGGCACGTGGATTATGATTGTGCCAACTGAGTATTTGCAATGTTTAGCTGGACTTGTAGCCTGTCGATTGTTGAAGTAAATTTGTGTAGAGCTAAGGTGGCCGTTGTGACTTATTGCTCTTGCTACTGATTTCTTGTCTAGAGAGCTTCTAGATTTGTTGTTTTCTTTGCAATTAGCTCAATCAATTCTTTTTCTTTGTATTTCACGGCTTCTTTGTATGATTTGACACAAACATTGGCCATGTCTAGCCTTTCTCACAGACCCGCAATCGCATGTATATGCTATGAAGCTATTAGTGGCGAGATAGATTTCTTCTTTCATTTTGTCCACCACATCGTGTGCATATTCGTTTATGTCCTCTAGATTTTCCATTCTTCTTGTGTCGCTCGCTTCAGGCTGATCCGTTTATTTGTCCTTAGCCTCAGTGATTGGCTCATCGGGCTGGTTGGCATGAGTATTTGGCATCTCTATGCAGCTAGTTGGTTCACCCTCTTCTTCCTCGTTCCTTGAAAGTTTCTTTGGGCAGTTTAATATCTGGTTCCATATTGCTAGCAATGGGAGTGGCCTCCTTTGGTTGTGGTTGTGTTGTGTCCTCTGGTTGTGGTGGTGCACTTGGAGGAGAGGAGTGTGGAACTTCTACAGTAGGGTGCTAGGAGATGAGGCTATGGTGGCTGTTGGCGAGGAGCCATGGTGTGCATCAGAGAGAGAAAGAGAGAGATCGACAGCTTGAAAACAGAAAACAAAATTGGACGCACTACTAATTGAGTAAAACCTTTTACATATAAGGCATACTTGCCATGCAAAAAACCATGCAAACTGGAACTGCCTACTATAGGTTGTGGCCACGGGCTTGACATACCTAACAATCCCCCCCTCAAGCCCGATGTTAACCCTCATGCACATTCCTATCACCTAAGATGAACACCGTATTATTTATTTGGTAGAGTCAAGGTACCGGGCTTGTTGGTCCAATAGGAAAAGGGTAAGAGTGATCGCCGATGAGAGGCACACTCTAACTGGAACATTCAAGGGATTAGTTGGCTAAGCATGGGTGCCCAAGTGTGAATGGGGAGAGCTCATATAAAATTCAACTAAACCTAAGATTCACTTATTCTTTCATGTGTGCAATTGAAGAGTGCTCTTGCTCCATCTCCATCTTCTTCTTCTCCATCTCCTTGTGTGTGTGTGTGTGTATGTGTAAGAGAGAGAGAGAGAGAGAGAGAGAGAGTGATCGAGCATTGCAACGACGGCACGGTGGTGGTGAAGCGGTTGAGCGGGGCGTACCGACGGCTCCTTCGTCGTCACGCGGCGAGGAAACCTCCACGATAGCAAGCGTAGAGCGGTGAGTGACACACCATCGTCATCTTTGAGCTTACTAGTTTAGTCTAGCTGCATACTTGGAGCCATTTGTGGCTCGCACACAGTGTATTGGCAAGTTCCTTGCATTGACAAGTGCGATAGACGGACACATTTTTGGCACCGTTGCCGGGGAATCGCCTTACACTAAGCTCAAGAGGCACTCTATGCTTCTTCTGTGAGTCAGTTAGGAAGGAAGAAGAAGAAGTTAATTTCTGCAAGTTTTTTCCTGCATAATCTCTGTTTTCTATCAATGCTTGCTAGCACAGTTAGCAGTTAATGTGTTAGTAGTGAAAGAGCGTTTTCAGTCAATGGCTGCTTGTACACTTTTTTACACAGTTAATAGATAGCTTGGTTTCTACCAATGTCTGTTTACACAGTTTTTATTTGTTTGCAAAGTTAGTGTGTTAGCTAGTGAAGGAGTAAACAGTTAGCAAAGTAGGTAGATTCACTGTCCACTGTCAGTTAGTAATTAGCAGAGTAGTTAAGCTTAGTTAGTAGAGTAGTTAGCTGTAGAAGAGGTAAGGTTAGGTTAGTGTAGGCAGAAAGTTTTGTGTGTGTGGCCCAAAAAGACCACCAAACCGCACGTGCGGCGACCACAAATAAATAAATAAAATTTTTATATTTAAAAAAAAACCAAAAATATTTAAGCGTGAGGCGTGAATGTGTTCTACGAAAATTTTGGATCGGGATCGTTTCCCAAGCCCAAGCCTCAGTCCTATGATATATACTAAACTCACTCTTATATATTCCCTACCTCCACAAGAGGGAGTGAGGGCATGTGGGATAAGTTCCTCAAGTCCTCCACCATCCCCTTCACACTCACCCTTTGGACTTACTAATTCTATTCCTCTCCTCACCTAGGAAAAGACTAGTTTTAGGATTCTGAGGGCTATACATAACCAAACCGGGGGTTGTAAAGCACGGCACGTCCCTCTAGCCAAGACGCTCGTTTTGAGCTATTGCACACTATATTTTGTGGCTCGGTTAAAAAAGGAACCAAAAATACAAAAAAAAAAGGTTGTAAACACCTTTTTAAAAAAAGAAAAAACTAGGTGAGCGGCCTCCAGAGGCACTCACCAACACCTCTAGAGTGTCGAGGTCACATGCACCTACACTCTAGGCATGTTCTAGAGGACGAGCACATCGAGAGTGTTTCCATTTACGCGGGCACTCATTATTCCTCTACCTTAGACTCTAGGCCCTCAACGGGAACCCAAGGTAGTACCACTCAGGACCTGCATATAGCGTCTAGTGATGATTCTATGACTATGACGTCATGGAGGGTTACCCAATGCCTAATCCTGATAGCTCAAGCCAAGACATGCATGCCACGGGCCCGCAGTCCGGGTCGAGCGTGCTTACCTGCTTGAAGGAAACCTTTAGTAGAGCCACTCGAGTAGAACACGGAACTAACGATGGCAAAGTAAATTCGCCATTCATGACCAACGTAGACCCTATGCCCTTACAGAATGTGCACGTGAATACTCCATTCACTGCATCCCCTGACTCTTCAGAACTACTCCCTCTGAGGTTATATTACATGATGGTAGAAGCCTTGCGGAGGTGCAAGAAGTTAAGCGATATATCATTGCGGCTAGGAAAAAGAAATCGAGAGCTTACGCAAGGTAGAGCAACTAAGAGAGTTAAAAGCAAAAACTCCTATGTCAATATCTTTGCTAGGAGAGAAATCGAGTGCGAATTAGTGTGACTACTAAGGGTCAACCCATAGAGAGTCCCATTGCATCTAGTTCAAAGTATCCCCCTAGCACCTCAAGGTTAGATGGAGCGTTCCTAAATGAGAACTGGGAGTACGAACTACAAACAGAAACTCTAACTGACCTATACACAGGTCACACCTATCACGTGGGTTGGTTAGATGTCCTAAAATCCACAACGGGTGCTACTAGTGTGGAGGATCAACAACAACGAGTTTGTGAGGTCATCCATAGGGTTATTGAGCTAGAGAGACAGAACAAGGGGATCCACATGCCTTCACCGGGTCTCATGAGATTCTTGGATACAGGGAAGGCTAAAAAACCAACCTTATCGCAAAGGGAGACTCCCTACGTAAGTCTGATGGTTTCTCCATATGTTGTTTTGCCAGGGGTCTGAGTGCAATCTGAGCCTACAAGTGATAGCTTTACTTTTCCAAGTCTAGCTCATCTTTCTCTTGATGACACCACGGCTACCATGCCTACTCCAATGATGGGCATGCCAAGAAACACGCCATGGGCCTCATTTGTTAGTAAAGCACCGCTATATGGTAGCTCAATGCCAACAACAATACCTACAAGTGTATACCAATCGTATACACCCATGGGTCCTCGTACTCATGTAGCCCCTATCCCTCCCATTGTTTCTACTACCTATGCTCCACAACCACAACACCCAAGCTCTTATTTCCATCGGACCATACCGGCTAGCATTAGCATGTCACATCCGACGTTTGCTATGTCTAGGGCCACACATATGAACTTTGGACCGCCACATGGCACGACACCATACCAAACGTGAACCCAAGAGCTTCCTACGCACCAAGCCCAATGCAAATACCTACTCCACATGTAGTCTCTGGAGCACCTCCACCCGCGGTGCCTGCTCACTTAGGTGACTTGGAAAAATTTGCTCAAGCTATCGGTCGATCTATTGTTGAGAATATGCGTAACACACCTGATAGAGAACCTAGAAGTAAGGCAGTACAAATAGCCAAGCTCACACAAAAATTTAGTGGAGACGGGGATGGGAGAAAGATATCCAAGTGTTTGAATAAATATGTGATTCTCTAGGAGAACACAATGACCTGCATAAGAGTAATGCTTTAAGCCTAACCTTGAGTGGGAAGGCTGGGGATTGGCTGGGGATTGGTATAGAACCCTAAGGGTGGAAGAAAAAATGATTTACCCTACTCTTAGGAGATTGTTCTTGAAAGAATACATAGGAGAGGGAGTGCTTTGGGGTGTAGCCTCTCAGCTCCAGAAAGCCCAACAAGAGTAAGGAGAGTCGGTGAGAGAATTTATTAGTCGCCTGAAGCATTTGAATTCTTGTTGTAATCCAAATGAGCGATTCAATAATAATCAATTGCTTGATAGATTCATTAGGGGATTACCACATGAGGATATCTACAATGGCCTAGTCATTAGAGGTATCACCACTTGGGAAGCAGTCACCACCAATGCGATCCAGTTGGAGGATAATTTAATGATTCAAGGAGAAAGAGTGTCTGTTGAGCCTAAATCTATTAGCTCACAAGCATTAGGACATCAGCCAATGACCCTAAATCCTATTGCTAAGGAGCCAAAGATATCTGAGATGACTTTAGCAGATCTCACCAAGGCCATTCAAGAGCGTCTTAGAGACAATCGTGCTCCGCAAAACAATCATATGTATCCAAGAAGGGAGCAACAATGGTGCTCAATATGCTATGGACCGCATAGTACCAGTGAATGCCCTACTTTTAGAGTAAAATTCAATGGGAACTGCAATGCCTGTGTGAGGTATTGTCATCAAGCTAAGGATTTCCTAGTATTTAAGCACGCGATGGCCAATAGACCAACCTTAGCATGGATAGATACACCTCGAGTGCCTGCATTGATGTTGGCCCCACCTCTTGAACAAATGTCACAACACATGGTCCCTAGGGCCCAAAATGTTGTTCAAACAACACGCTTACCACCTCTAGTGCTAGGACCGCAACCACCACATCTGAGAATCACTTTTGTGAATCAAGTGGGTTGTGAGTCATCTATTGCTTGTTTGGAAGGCTGTGAGAAAGATATAGACCCTAATATTGTCTATGGGATGGATGCGCTTGAAGAAAGTCCACAATACTACATGGAGGACTATTGGGGACAAGTCAAACCTGTCTATCAAGTAGTTGCTCTTACTGCTAGAGGCCAAAATATCAATTACACTACTAAGAGACCACATCTTCAATGCTATGAGTGTGGAGGTCTACATCGTGTGGCCGAGTGTCCTATTAGGCTACAAAAGAACGCCACACTAATGCAAACCAATCAAGCGAGCATGTCTACAATGCCGATACTCATGGGTAATAGATGTGGCATAGATCATTTGATTGCCCAATGTCCAAATAATCCAAATGCACTGAAGATCATGCCATTAAACTTGATTGAGGTTACCGAGGAGCCATCACAGAGTACACTTGTGGTACCAGTAAACGTACTCACACGATCGATGCTCCATAAACAAAATTATATTCTTGAGGAAAGAGACACGGCATCAATTGCCAATCTCAAAAAAAGAAGAAAACATGAAGGAAGAGATCGCAAAAAGCAGCGAAGCCAGTTCAAAGACCAACATAGGGACTGGTGACGACCCCGTATATATGAACGACGCTGAAGAGGATTCTGATTTAGGTGAAACCATGGAAACCAAAACAACCGCTAAGATAGAAACCAACAAGGAAGATCTTCATGAGCCACAATGGCAGAGATCCAAGAAGAAGATAGGAACTTATCCAAACCCTACAGAGGAGATCGAGCGAGTCAAGCAATTAAGGAGTTTGGTAGAAGATACCCAAAGGGATCTAGAACCAGCACCTAGGCAGATCCAGATTATAGACATTGTGTTCCCTTACGCAACAACAACCTCACCAAGTCCATAGACCATTAGCCATACCTAGTGTCATCCAAGAAGAAAGTGACTTAAAGTCATGGAAAAGTGGACGTACTTACTTATTGATGAAAGAATGTTTATAGAGGGACTACCGGATCCTATCGAAGAAATGGAGATCCCATCTTCCCCATGTCAAGGGAGTGAAGCCCAAAAAGTTTTGTCAAACATTGCCAAATTGATGGATTTCATGTCTTCAGAAGTTAGAACCACCATTATGTCCAAACTATATAAAGACCCTGAGTTAGTCTCAGCTCTTCGAGCCTTCCTCAATGGAGAACTAAAGTTTGGGCTACCACAATTTGCACAGATGGATGGAGCTGAGGAGATGCCAATAGAAGAGGAACACTTAGATCCACAACCCAACCTAGATGAGAACCTTGTGGTGGAAATACCTGTTAACAAGTTGGGACAATACTTTGAGGTTGATGAATCCAATGCGACCATACTAATCGCCATTAAAGGATTAATTGTGAGGGAAATCCTTGATGGTGGCGTTGGGGTTAGCATTGTGACTAAAAATTCTGGGAAACTATGGGAAGACCTCACCTTGCAACCACAACCATAGTAGTGAAGATGGCCAATAGTTCTATTGTTAAACCTATTGGGATGCTAGAAGATCTCAAGATCAAGATCTTTGGACATAAAATAAGAATTACCTTCATTGTTATGGATTTCTCCAAGCACACTATGGCATCGGAGATGATCTTAGGATGTCCTTTCATGAGGGAAGCAAAAATGGTGCATGACTGGTCTAAAAACCATGTCTATTTGCAGTTCCAAGATTCTGTCATTCGAGTGGATCTTGTAACTGGTCGAGCACATCCCCTAAGAAACAGGTTTATAATTGTTCATAGATCTGACACCACAGTTCACTCGGTCCCATTGCAGTATTGTTACACGTTGTTGGGCACATTTCTGACACCCCGTTTTTTGTAAATTTGTACATACAGACATGACGCCCGATGTCAAAAGGGCGTATGGGCTTTCTTTTTGTGGGTTTTTTATCTTGCTTTAGAAAGCACATGCACATGCACTGCAAGTCGCTAGTCTAGTGACAGCTGCCGGGCTACTGTAAGTGCCCGTGAGTGAGTCTTTTTGAAGTGAGCCTTGTATATAACTAAAACTCATGTACAAACTAAAAAAAGTTCAGCCAAAGATCAGAAATTTTCAGGTTTTAGCTTGTTCTGTCTCCTTGGTGCTCTTGGATGCAGTTTTTTGCCTCGACTAGCCTTCTCTACATGTAGTCGTGCTGGGACAGCTCTCTGTTCGCGTCAATTTTGCTCATGGGGGCGTATGGAATAAATTTTAGTCATCTTCAGATTTCTCGCCAGTAATTTTTCAAGCTTTCTCTCAAGCTTTAAAGTGCCCCAATTGGAGTTGTGCTCATCAGATTACGACTAGTTCTCTGCAGGGTTATGGCTATGGCAGCCTAGTGGCAAATTGTGTGTAGACAGATTCGGAGGGCATGTATCTATGAATTATGGAATTGATGTTGAAGTTGTGGGTTTGTGATGTTTGATTGTGAAAGGAGAGGCTCTTGTCTTCATATGCATTGGTCGGCGTGTGCTGTAAATCCATGCTTTGGCAGGGTTTTGCTCCTATGTGACATAGTCTCTTGGGTGGGCGACGGCTAGTAAATTCCCAAGGGTCTACTCCTATTGGACTTGTGGTGTTTTAGAAGGATTTGGCAAAGCTTTTTGCGTCTTGTAGTTCTCTTTCAACGCTCTTGGGTGACATCACTATAGAGGTGTTTCAGTTTGCTTGTTTCCCAACAGTGTTTTGGTGCCCGCCACCGAGGAATCGCTTCAAGTTACCTTCAGTTTACAGGTTTTGAAGACATGGCGTTTAATTTTTCGGAGTTTAGTGGGAAATCAAATGAAAGTTCCAAAGCTTTCATTGAGAGAATGGAGTTTGCTTGCCTTCTTGCTGACAAGCAAGACCCAGCGTTGGTGCTACGAATCTTCTACTTCCGTTTGAAGGGAGATGCTAGGGAATGGTTGGAAGGCTACGAAAAGGAGCTACAATCAGCCCAACCTCCTCAAGTCACGACTTATGAAATGGTAAGGTATGCTTTTCTTACACACTTTCAACAGGTGGAAGACCCACAAAAGGTATGGCAGTCTATTCAAGGCTTAGTACAAGATGAAGGTCAAACCATAGAAGACTTTGTCAAGGCATTCAATGCGTTATGGGCAAAGTGGTGTGCATCTTTGGGGGCTGAAATTCCTCCAGCCATGTTGAAGAAGGACAGGTTTCTTGCAAGCTTGAGGAGTAACCTACGCTTGAAGGTAGAGCTTAAGCAGCCAAGGACCTTTGAGAAGACAGTTGAAATTACAAAGAATAAAGAGTGGAAAGCAGAGCATCTTCATCAACTTGGAATCAATGTGGAGCCAAAGCTTCAAGTGAAAGCGGTAGAGCAACCAAGGGTCCTCATCAGGGAGCTAGGTTATGATCAACAAGCTTCTCATGATGTGAATGCCTTTCTTAAGGAGGATGCAAGAGGTTGTAGGTCTTATGAAGAATCTTAGTGTGCATATGATGGGAGGTGGAAGAGGTCAAAGTTATGGATATGGACGTGGTTATGGAAGCAATGAGGGTTATACATGTGGTAGAGGAAGAGGCATGGCTGGAAGAGGGGATATGTTTCAATGCTACAATTGTGGTGAATGGGGTCATAAAAGCCCTCAATGTGACAAGCCAAAGAGAATGGGTGGCGACATGTTTCCTCTTCCTCCACAAATTCCTTCTCGATCTCAAGATTATGGTATTGAGATTAAAGGGGAAGCAGGACCAAGTGGATTGACAACAGAAGAGAAGGGCAAAATAAAAGTGGTAAGCATAATCCGTTTGGAGAAGAAAGAGGATGATTTGGGAGCTATGGTCATACCTGTAGGTAAGAGGGTTACAAGAGATCATGACATGAGTGATGCAAGTCCCAACCATAAAAGAGGGAAACAGGTTGAAACAGGTACAGGTAAAGAGAAGAAGAAGAGAAAGCCCAGGAAACATTACAATGCATCCGACTTTCCTTTGGGAGAAGGGCAACCAAATTATAGTTTAAGGGATGATTTGGTGGGTAGAAAGGCTGATGTTACCTTTGGGCAACTCATGGAGATGTGTCCCAAGTTAAAGAGGCAATGGAAGCACGTAGTCAACCCCATGAAGAAGGAGCCTGCAAGGGGGTCAGTGAGAGTCTTGTCTTTGAATGAGCTACCTGATATATGTCCTACTATGGATGCATGGCATAAGAGGAAGTGCATTGGAGAGGCTTATATTGATGGAGGTGCATAGGTATATGTTATTACTCAAGCTTGTGTATCAAAGTTGGGACTCAACGTGGTGAAGAATTCAAGTTTTTGCATAAAGTTTGCCAACCAATCAAGGGTGAGGTGCTTGGGAGTTGTAAAGGACTTGGAGGTGGATGTATTTGATGTTAAAGTGCTGGTCAATTGCTGTTGAGCCAGCAGAGGATCACACCCACATTTTTTCTCACACTCATCATTTTGTAACCATTGATTGTAATAAATGTCTTTCCGACATTAATTTTGATTTGAGCCATTCATTAAGTAACGGGACTCAATTGAGTTTCCAGCTTGTAATCCCGAAGTAATTTCACTTGCTGATGTAATTAGTTAGAGATGTTCTCACCTCCAAGGCTGAGGTATATAAGCCAAAGTTTTTGTAACCTAAGGGGATTCAGATTATTAATCAAAGTGAGTTTTTGAGCGCCGTGACTGTGTCTGAGAGAGAGTGAGAGTGAGAGAGTCTTATCTACTTGCTATGCGAGCTACGGAGCCGCCATTGGAGAAGCGACACCGCCATTGTGTTAGCAACGGCGAGAGCTACGCACAGATACCAAGAGTGCGCGCTATCGGCTTCTATGTGTGGTAAGTTCCTACGAGCTTCGGTGTGAGTTTTCTTCCAACTCGTGTGTCGGAATGGAGTGTGCAGCATATCTATAGAACCACAACAAGTAGAGCTACACATTGGTACCATCGGGGTCAAGTTTCGATCACCTGTATTTTTCGGCCTGTCTTCATACGCGTTTGCCGCACGGAGTGGTTATAGGTTGATTTTGCAGTTCAAGTCTTTAGGGTGTTGTTCTTACCTAGTGTATAGACTTCCCCTTGAGTTTGAGATCGATTCAATGATTCTAGATCCTGTTTCGTATAGCATTCGTTCGTAGTAAGGATTTCAGTCACTTGCGTATTTTAGAACTTAGATTTGATTTCCTTAGTAGCGATTGTCATTAGAAGGTCGAGTAGGTGATTTGACACCCACCTAGTTGTTTCCATGCGCCTACGGGTCAAGCTCCGTCCTCGTCTAACAAATTCTGTTGTTGGTTGAGTTCTCGCTATTTAGCTTCTGCTAGCGGCGTAACCGCCTTAACATTTGGCGCCGCTGCTGGGGACGAGAGCCCTAAGTAGGTGACCTTAGACTAATCCTACGAGGTGAGTCGTATAAACTACTTTGTATACTTTAGTTAGAAAAGATCTAGGAGTGGTGGACTCCGAAGATCTCGAGAGATACTAGGAAGTGGGGTATTCCTGGGTCTTCCGTGTTGACAGTATTTTTAGTTTAGCTTAGATTTGTTTGTTGTTTTGTTGGTGTTGAGTAGTTGTTGATAGAAGAAGAATTTGCTAGTCTGTGAGTGGCAGTAGATCTCTTTAAAATCACAATTACCAAACCCATTTTATGATTAGGAATAGCTTAGGTAGGACTTCATTTGATCCTGATCTGGAGCTAGTAATCATTGGAGTATTTGCTTGATATGGTTGATTGCATGTTAGATCACTAAACCGTCGAGTTAGTAGTGAAACTTGCAATAAACAAAAGTCAGAGAAATTTTCTGTGTATCTGGGAGTTGCTGAGCACTTGAGAAAGCTTTAGGAAGGATTCTGTGCCAAAAAAGTGGAAATCTGCAACTTTAGACATCATACGCGTATGATGTCTAAATGACCAAACAGAGACCAAAACAGAAATTTTGACTTTACCAGAGTGTTCAAAAGGGGAGTTATACCCTAATTTCAACTTAAAACAAGAGCATTAACACTCAAAGAAACCCAAAAAGACAAGTCGGAGTCCAAGAAACGCAAAGAATAGGAAATTTTGGATTCAGATCTTGTTTTTACATTCAAACCTGACAAAAACACTTGAAACTCAATTATAAACATTGGAGAAGGTTTAAAACCAAGAATAGTCAAAATCTGGGACAAAAGACATCATACGCGTATAATGTCTTTTAGCACATCCACTACTTATTTTTGATATCTGACCTGACAAGATTGTTACAAACACTGTAGAAAGCAAAAATATCAAGTCTTGACCCAAATTGATGAAAAAGACATCATACGCGTATGATGTCTTTGACCTAATTTTGGACATATTTTGATACTTTGCCAACACAGATCCATTGTAATAGCTGTCTAAAGGTTATATTTCAAGTTTCATCCCATTTGGATCACAATTGACCCAAAACAAGTCAAAAGCGGAAAATTGCCAAGAAAAGCCTAAATTAGCCATAACTTGCTCAAACAGAGTTCAAACTGAATTTTGTGAGTGGACAGAGCATAAGGGGGCTACTGAGAGTGAGCATAACCAAAATAGTCCAAATCTGTGAAAAAAGGCATCATACGCGTATAATGTCTTTTTCAGCATAACTACAACAAAATTCTCACTTGATGAAACAGAAGTTGTCCAACTGACAAGATTAAACAATTGACCAAGTATCAATCAGTTTGGATCAATTCTGACCACAAAAACTTGGGAAAACAAATTGCTGAGACGGAGAAGTTAAAGTCCTTTAGGGGAATTGATGAATTTGAGGTCGGGCAGAAATATCCAAAATAACCAACCAAAACAAGGGGAACAAGCAAGTGTCATATCAACCGAGGGAAGTGTAAACCAAATTTGGGTGCAACCATTAGAGCCGATCTTTGAAGGAAGTGTTTCTGATACTTCTTCGGAGAGATCTTACGAGATTTTCACCGAACACTTGGAACACTTGAACCTGAACAACAGAGAAAATATGGCAGCAGGATCATCAAACCTTTCCGCCACAATGAATCTATTGTTCATAAAATACCAGTACGACAATGAGCAAGGTGCCAAGATCTACAAAGATGGAATGGACCGCTATTGTGTAAAGATAGAAGAGAGACCTAGTGAGTTCAAGGACTTAGTGCCTGTGAGCTATAGCGGAGATAGATATCTAGATGACGAGGGTACCATGTACTTGGTAGTCCTAAACCCTAACATTGTGGACAAGTGGGGATTGATGGGCACCAAATCCAAAGTAGATGAAGAACTTGAGGAGAAAGCACCAATAATGAACTTACCTGATGCGAGGTTAAGAAGAGAGAATGAAACTACAAGGATCAACACTGATAACATCTATGTGGGGCTATACAAATATAATAATGGGGAGCAAGATCTCTATTATAGATGTGAAGAACCCTACACCGGAGAGTTGACAGACCAAAAAAGACTTTATGTCTTTACCTACACAGAGGGGTCGGAAGTGAAAATTGCCGCTTACGACAAGTATGGGAGACAATACTCAACAATGGGCAAGAAAGAATTAGAAGGATATACATACTTTGGGGGACCACTACATTGGTATTATGTTACTTCTAGCTCACAAAGACCAGCACCAACAAATGGAGTGCAAAACCCAATGACAACAGGAGGACAAAGAACTCAGGTTGCTGACTCTTTCAGTCAACCTCAGTACTCGAAGCCCGGACCAATGGGATCATTACATTCCAGAGAGTCAATGGATACGAATCGAGGTAGTGCAGTTCCAATCCCCACATATACCACTCCAGGTCCAAGGTTCGAAGCGAAACCATCACATTTACCTCCTAGTAGTAGATTCAGGGCAGGGGAACCGACAAGGGTAACCCATGAAGTCCATGATGCTAGAGAAAGCTTTAGCCGGGACACAGGAGCAATGAGATTGGTAGCAGACCATAGACGTACGAGATCATCTCAAGTAGCCAAGTGTATGCCAAAGAAGTATGGTGGTTCAGGAGATCCGTATGCACATGTGTCACTCTTTAAGCAAGTCTTAAGAGCTGAGCAAATAACAGATTTCCATACACAATACGAGGGATTTGGTCTTACTCTAGAAGGTACGGCATTGACATGGTTTCAACCACTGAACATAGGGGGATTCCATGACATTGACCATTTTCTAAGACAGTTTGCTGAGGAATTCTCAAAACGAGGGATTAAGCACAATACGGTCTCACAAATATATGCTTTTAAACAGAGAGAACACGAAAAAGTGAAGGAAGCTTCACTTCGCTTCAAACAATACATTGAGAGATGTCCAGTACGTGAACGACCACAAGATGACAGACTATCTGTTCTCTTTATTGAGGGACTGAGAAACGACACTCTCAAGAAGGACTTGCACTTGAAAGCTTGTACAAGTTTCGAGCAAGTAACGAGAGAAGCATTGATTGTACTTAGTGGATAACTGTACGGTTTATGGAGAGGTGTCAGCGGATACAGATTTTGTATCCAGTAGCTCTTCCTCCGTAGTGAGCGAGACTACCACTAAAAAGAATGTTCAAACAACAACCATGCCAAATGTAGAGCAAATGATAGAAGAGGCTCTAAAAAGGATGGCACCATACCAAAAACCATTGCCAAAACCACTGAAATGGTGTGCTATTGAACAAAAATGGACAAACCATCCAACAGAGGAGTGCTATTACAAAAAAGGGTATGTAAGGGAGCGTCAGTATGCACCTCCTGCTCAATTAGCACCACCTCAAGTACATCCAGTACCTCGATACCCAACGCACTATAGATCGGTTGTAATCGAAAACTAGAGAAGAAGAGTAAGAGATATAAGAGGCGACGATATCAAGAAAATGTGCGTGCTAGAATAAATGAAAATAAATCTACCGCAGAATGGCTTAATTATATAGGTGCATATGATGCTCATCGGAAGTTGGTAGATAACTGGGGTGAATACCTTCAAAGCGTTATGTGGTGTAGTCCACAACCCATTGACATCGCACAACTAGAGGCTACAGAGAATCCAAAGTTGAGCCGTACTGTAAAGAGACAACAAAATCGAGAGTTAGCTCAACAACAAAAGGAATCGAAAGTGAAATCACAGTCCACAGAACAACAAGACCCCACAGACTTACACCCTTCACCTAAACATTTCAAATCCTACACCACAGAGGTACGTAAGGTTGTGTATACAAAGGCTCAAAGAAAACCTATCGATGGAAACAATGGTTTCTATGATGGTCCAACGATAGGTAAGGAAATAAAGTTAGCATACCTAGGAGAAGAGTCCAAACCTATTTTCATTGCCCAAGATCTGACAAAGATTAAGGAGTGTGTACTTAAAGAACTTCTCAAGGAATTCAGGGATATATTTGCCTGGACATATCATGATATGAAAGGTGTTCCACCTTCCGTGGTGCAACACACAATCCTCATGAATAGCATGGCTAAACCAGTTCAGCAACGACCCTACCCAATGAATCCTAAATATGCAAAAATCATTCAAGAAGAGATTGAAAAGCTTGTGAAATACGGATTCATATACCCTATTGAGCACTCAGAATGGGTGTCTCCAATAGTGATTGTGCCAAAAAAGAATGGGAAACTCAGAGTGTGCGTGGATCTCAAGAAGGTCAATGCCGCCACTAGGAGGGACCATTATCCCTTGCCGTATTTAGAACATGTGCTCGAAAGAGTTGCAAGGAAGGAAACTTATAGCTTTTTAGATGGATACTCTGGCTACAATCAAATCACAATTGCGCTGGAGGACCAAGCTAAAACAACCTTTATAATCAAATTTGGAGTGTTCGCATTTCGTGTTATGGCTTTTGGCTTAACCAATGCCCCTGCTACTTTTCAAAGATTAATAAACACTGCTTTTAGAGAATATTTGAGGGAGTTTTGCGAAGCTTTGATAGATGACCTTTGTGTTTATTCCTCTTGGAAAGAACATATATCATGCTTACAAAAAGTGTTTGAGAAGTGCAGATTGTATTGCATCTCCTTAAACCCTTTCAAATGTCAATTTTGGGTTAAACATGGAGTCATTTTAGGGCATATAGTGTCCAAAAATGGGATTTCCATGAGAGCAAAATCAAAGCCATTGTTGAATTTCCACCACCTACAAACTATACAGGAGTTCAAAGGTTCATGGG
This sequence comes from Adiantum capillus-veneris, assembly GCF_014529385.1. Taxonomy (NCBI): domain Eukaryota; kingdom Viridiplantae; phylum Streptophyta; class Polypodiopsida; order Polypodiales; family Pteridaceae; genus Adiantum; species Adiantum capillus-veneris. Next base: position 4,829,172 of record NC_140940.1, on the reverse strand, counting down.
CCATGTTGGTTATTACCGACAGTTTATTTTAAACTTTGCCGAGATAGCTCGTCCTTTGTACAAACTTCTTATTGAGTTCCAATGGACCGCGGAGTGTGACCATGCTTATGAGTCATTGAAAAAGACCTTGACTAGCGCTCCTATTCTACGAGTGCCCGATTGGAATGTAATTTTCCATGTGCATATTGATGCATCAAACTTTGCTATTGGGTGTGTTCTAGCTCAACCAGGAGAACATAAACTGGACTAGCCCATTAGCTTTGCAAGTCGTCAATTGAATGATACCGAGAGAAACTACACCACTACGGAGCGAGAAGCTTTAGGTATGATTTATGCAGTGAATAAATTTTGCTACTGCCTTCTGGCCAACAAATTTGTTTTCTATGTTGATCATCAAGCCTTGTTGTATCTAGTAAATAAACCTTGTTCCACGGGAAGAATTACACGATGGTTGTTACTTCTCCTTGAGTTTGATTTTACCATTGTGGTGAGACCTCGTAAAAGACATGTCATGGCGGATCATTTGTCTCGCATACCCAATGGTGAAGCCCCTACTGGAATCGATGATGAGTTGCCCGATAATTCTCTATTCCTCGTCGAAACCATACCTGAATGGAGTGAGAAGATTGTGAACTTTCTAGTTAATGGTTTTCCACCCAAAGAGCTTCATAAGGACATAGCTCGAAAACTATTAAAAGAATGTGAACCTTACTCTCTCATTGCAAGAACTCTCTACAGGTTATGGAAGGATGATATTCTTAGACGTTGTGCCCGTGAGGATGAGTATTTATACATACTACAAGAAGCCCACATGGGTATAGCCGGAGGACATTTCTCAGGGGAACTAACAGCTAGAAAGGTGCTGCAATCAGGCTATTGGTGGCCTACCTTATTCAAGGATGCATCACTTTTGGCAAAAGGATGTGATGAATGCCAACATTACAAGATCACACAACGGACGGATAAGATGCCCTTACATCCTGTAAAAGTGACTCAACCATTTGAAAAATGGGGTTTGGACTTTGTAGGCCCAATTAGTTCGGCGGCTCGTAGCACCCAATCTCAATATATTATCGTTGCCACTGACTATGTGACAAAGTGGGCGGAAGCCAGGGCGACACGTAAGGCCGATGCGAGGTCAACTGCCAAGTTTCTCTTTGAGAACATTATTAGAAGCTTTGGTTGTCCCTTTGAGATTGTGAGTGACAATGGTACTTATTTTATAAATGGAGTAATAAAAGAACTCACTACCAACTTTATGATAGCTCACCATAAGTCCACACCTTATTATCCACAAGCAAATGGCCAAGCTGAGAGCACCAACAAGACCTTAATCTCTATCTTGACGAAAACAGTGGAAGCTCAACGTAAAGATTGGGATATAAAGCTTACATCAGCTCTATGGGCTTATCGTACTGCATACAAAGTTGCCATTAACTGCACACCGTTTAAGATGGTGTATGGCCAAGAAGCGGTTATGCAATGGGAGTTTGTCGTTTCTAGTCTTCGAGTAGCTTCTCAAGAAGCTTGGGATGGTAACCCCTTAGTTGAGCGATTATATATCCTTGACAGGCTAGATGAAGAGAGGCAATTACCTGTTCCAAATGCACTTGTGGAGAAAGATAGGAGGAAGAAATGGTTTGACTGTCTAACCGTCATCTAAAGAACAAAGATATCAATGCTGGTAATAAAGTCCTTATGTATGGAGTGCGTAATGAAAAGAAAAAGTTGAAATATGCGAGAAAAGGACCATATAGAGTATCTGAGATCACCCCACAAGGAACCATTCATGTGGAGACTCTTGATGGAGTTGAAACCATTGGATTCCTCAATGGGAGCAAATTTAAAAGATATTATGATCCTTTAAGCCAAGAGGAGCTATGTGCCATCCATACAAAAAAGGTAGCCAAGGCACAAATAGAATTGAAGAAGATACAAGCTCAAGTTGAGGCTAAAGAGCGACAACAACGCATAAGATGAAAACGTGAGGCTAACCGTGGAGTTACACATACATTCCATGTTGAAATAGACGAGGATTGGTTGGACTCTGACACACCTCTACGATACCCTATTGAGCTAAACAGCACCTATGGAAAAGTGCTATATAACGCCTTATTGGACACGGGTGCTAAATATAATTTGCTATCATATGGGGTGCGGTGTCAGATAGGGAAGCCACCGCTATCTGAGAGTATTATCCAAGTCAGGGGTGTCAACAAGAAAAAAACTATGGTTTTTGGAATCTGACACACTTCTGTCAGTTAGACAATGGGGTTGAAGCTCAAGACTTTTTGGTCATGCCTGTTGGAACTATGGAGGGTAATATAAACCTAGAACGCACGTGGATGATAGCCACCAAATGCACTATTGATTGGGGGACAAGGGGTGTCACAACACAGAAACCAACTCTTAGCCCTGCCACTCAAGCCATAGTCCCTGAGATATTGCCTTTTAAGGAAATAAAACCCAAAACATTGCATGTCCAAGAGGTTGAACCATATGTCCCCATAGCCCAAGTCTCTAGAGCTTCAATTGATGTAGTTGAAATAAAGCTTGAGACACACAAGACCCATCCCAATATAACAAAGAAAACATACAAGTGGGTCCCTAAAGCTTTTTTAGCGACCATAGCTAGTGCTAAAAAACAAGATCCTGGTAAGAGACGTCCTATTCGCCCCAAGAAATATAAAGAAACATTGCGTTGGATTCCTAAAAAACTATTGGAAGCCCAAGGCTACTATAAAGGAAATGATCAAATCTGGGTGCCAAAACGTAAATTGTGCTCTTACTTGTCACCGGGCCCATGTGAGCTCAATCCTGTGGCTCCAAAACAAATTGAAGATCGCGGAAAGGAAAAAATCACGGAATGCTACACACCCGCTCCAGAGTTAGTTTGGGTACCGAAGACAGAACGATTTGTTCCACCTAGCTTAGGAACAGGGAAATCAAATGAAGCCTCTTGCTCTTCATGTAATTCCTAGACGGAAATAGAAGCTTCGACACAACCTCCACCTACCATTATACATATCCATACAAGCAAGAAAGAGTTTGCACCTACTGTTGTAATTTCACAACCTACAACAACGTTGCAAATAAAATAATGGGAGAGTACCTTACCACCCTTGAAACTAGATGAAACGTATAGGGCGGTTGAAAACTATTGGTTAAAGCCTTCACCCATAACAACTTGGAACAATTGGTTTCAAATGGTAACGACATCATTCCAAAAGGTATGATCTACCCAAGGAAGGGGGGAGTGTTTGCTGACATCCATCATTCACTTGCTTCCCTCTCAACCTTTCTCCCTGACCTCTCAATTTCCAATCTTAGGGAATGTATATATTAGCCTTATACTCACAAAAACAAGATAAAAAAGTAAAAGAGCAAGAGCCATAATACAAAATCATAAAAACACATTATGCACAAGAACACGACCCTTGTAATATTTGCACTCTAACCATCATCTATTTGCATGTACAGATATGGCTGGTACGCTAGAGTCATCCACTCCTGCTGCCTCGGGTGAGACGTACCCTCGTTACTTTTCACAAATGTTTCACATGGTCTTTCCGGTGCTTGTCTGTGAATGGGATTTGGTAGGTACGCTAGCATGTGAGAGGAATTTCAAGGAGTTAGAATGGCTGATACGTCTCTTGACCACGACTGATCCATACTTAGTAGAGAGTGTAGCTCCCATTGCACAAGCCTACCCTTTTGACCAAGATGACTATAGGCGTCTAGTGACCTTCTTAGTAAACATGGGTGCCTCTGATGAAGAAGAAGATTTACATGACTACACGGATGGCACATATGGTCTCATGGATGATGACTTTGTTTTTCTCGACGACGAGGATAGAGGTTTAGCCTTAGGGTTTCCCCCCAATCTCTACAATATCCTGTTCCCTTGACTCTCTAGGGGGAGTGCAAATAATTAGGTTAGGGTTCCTTGTGTTTTTTAATTGTGTTCAATAAGTGTTGGAACCTTTTCTCACTAATGTGCCTCCTAGGGGTATTCTTTGTGTTTCCTAGTGTGTACAGGAACGTGTTGCTGTTGTCAAGATTTGGACCTTCATGGAATCTTTCTCTCGTTCACACTTCAAATCAAGCGCGACCATCAACACAAACAGGTGTTTCTTGTCCATTAGCATTGCCCCTTATCTTTTTGCATCCATGTTTGTCTGCTTTAATTGTGATTGGTAGCATAATATCCAACGCATTTGCTTAGTATCAAACATTAAATTCAATGTAATTTTTGTCATAGTCGCTTGTCTAGGTTTAAAAATCAAGCAGTCCGACTAAGCTAGTTTGACCAAGCTAGGTGTTAGAGATCTTCTCTTAATACCATGGGGAATGCCTTCCTAATAATCAATGGTTACTTAGGTTCTTAATCCAATTTAGGTTGCATTGTGTGAAATGTACTACTTGGCTCTCGTGATTAAACAACTTAATTGACCAAAGAAAATTGAGAAGCTTGCCCATGGTATTAATAGTCGATCTTTAGTGCCTTTCGATCGTTAAATTAGCGACCCCAAACTTGTTTAATTTTTCACCTTTACAACTGTTTATGCGTTGATTATATTGCAATTTAATGTTTATTGCTGACAAATGGTTTAAAATTCTGTTACCAATCAAATTGTCTGCCTACAACTGCATATGCTTTTCAAATGTATATGAGAATGCAATTACTGTGCCAATGTTGTTGATTTTGCAGTGACTAAAGAAGGCTAAGGACATCCATCTCAAATGCTCTTCCACCTCGACGAGCGATCTTCAACTCAATAGCTTCGGAGGACGGAATCTACATCAGAAAACCCTCACGCACATTCCTATCACCTAAGACGGACACCGTATTATTTATTTGGTAGAGTCAAGGTACCGGGTTTGTCGGTCCAATAGGAAAAGAGTAAGAGTGATCTTCGATGAGAGGCGCACTCTAACTGGAACATTCAAGGGATTAGTTGGCTAAGCATGGGTGCCTGAGTGTGAATGGGGAAAGCTCATATAAAAGTCAACTAAATTTAATTCACTTATTCTTTCATGTGTGCAATTGAAGAGTGCTCTTGCTCCATCTCCATCTTCTTCTTCTCCATCTCCTTGTGTGTGTGTGTATGTGTGAAAGAGAGAGAGAGAGAGAGAGAGAGAGAGAGCATTGCGATGATGGCACGACGGTGGTGAAGAGGTTGAGCGCGGCGCAGCGGCGACTCCTTCTTCTTCGTGGCGAGGAATCCTCCACGACAGCAAGCGTAGAGCAGTGAGTGACACACCATCGTCATCTTTGAGCTTACTAGTTTAGGCTAGTTGCATGCTTGGAGCCATTTGTGGCTCGCACACAGTGTATTGGCAAGTTCCTTGCATTGACACGTGTGACAGACGCGCACACCCGAACTAAACAGACCCTCTCATGATACCTCGAGTTTTTGGTGTACTCGTCAACCATGAGTTTTAGGTTCTCTCACAACCAAGGATTTCTGGTTTATCCATAACCTAGTGCTATGATAGGAAACCCCCCCTTGAACAGATAGGGTGTAGGTCCAAAAAATTAGCTACCACTAAATGGAGTTTTTGGTTCACTACCAAACCTTGGGTTTAAGGTGTACCCAGTAACCTCATGAGAAGTGATAACAAAAATGGGACTTGAGAACAAAAAACTGATAATTTGGGAGGTCTTACCACTCATGTGTGGCGGTGTCTAGAGCATGTACAATTTATTTTGACTAAAAACATGAAAAAAGTTTAACTAAAGAACATCATTATCAACAGAATATATTGCAGGCTCGGTGTCTCCCTCAATCATATGAATTTGATTTTTACCCTTTTGAAAGCATCTATTTGATGGATGATTTGTTTTACCACAGTGAACACAAGGATTCTTCTTGAAACAGTCTTTTGTCTGATGATTGTTGCGCCCACAAATGGCACAAGATCTGATTCCACTGAATGGTCGAGATGAAGCTGAGGTAGCAGCACATTTAGTGATTGCATAGGCACTGGAAGTATCAGAAGAACTAATGGGGGATACTGCATTGGAGACTGTATATCCACTGGGAAAAATAGTAGGTACCCTTCGTTCTTCTTCCTGCAATGAATTGATGATACCATCCAAGGAGGGCAGTGGATCTTTTTCTTTAAAACAGTAACAATCTAATGAAATTTGTCAGACAAACTTTTTAGCAAAACGACTATGAGATCTTCTTCTAGTACTGGGGCTTCGACATAAACAAGTTGAGTTTTAATACTCTTCAGTCTATTAGCTAAAGCTGCAATGTTTTCATCTTCACGCATGCGAAGAGAATACAATTCCATTTTTAAACTCATTTTGGAATACTTAGCTTTGGCATCGAAAAGCTTCTCTAACTCTATCCAGGCAGCACTTGAAGAATCAACATCATCCAAATAATGAATAAAGTCGTTTTCTAAGGAAGTTAGAATGATACCAAAAGCTTGTTCGTCTTTCCTCTCCTGCTCGGCAGATAATGCTCTGGTAACTGCAGCGCATGTACCTGATTCGTCGCCTGGTAGTGGCTTGACGATGTTCCACAATTTTTTTCGCATCAAATAGCCCTTTACTTTAATTTGCCAAGTGTGGAAGCCGGATCCGTTAAACTTGTCGATCTTTGATGCCATGTTGAAGTCTTTCAGAAGCTTGATAATAAAATTGTGGTGTTAATTATTGCACCGGAACCTTCAAAGAGGTGGTCTTCCTCTCCAACGATCTATGTATGCACCTTAGAGAGCATATTGAGATAATTATCACGGAAATTTATTGTTTTTGAGCTTGTGAAAATGCCTTCAAAATTGCAAGCCTACTGAGCATCGAGCATGTAAGCAGCCCTTGCGAGGGTACCCGAGGGTGGGAATAGTGCCCTGCTTGAAAGATTAATTGGGTGGCCACTTTATTAAAGTGTGAACATAAAGGCAAAACGGGCCTTCTCTGTAGCTAAATCGGGCAGCAAACAACACATTACACATGTGCGTCTGAGGAGCCTGTAGAGGCAGAATTGGCAAGCCTTGCAGAGTTGACATAGTGTCAGCATGCCAGGCAACCATCTTGACACTGAGTTTGCTCGCTTTGATGCAGTTCGACAGGCGTGCTTCCTCTCTGCAGGTGGCTGCTCCCACGCCATGTCGAGCCAAGGCCGAGAGCACCTTACTCTGATACCAAGTGCTAGGAGATGAGGCTATGGTGGCTGTTGGCGAGGATCCATGGTGTGCATCAGAGAGAGAAAGAGAAAGATCGACAGCTTGAAAAAAGAAAAAACAAATTGCATGCACTACTAATTGAATAAAACCTTTTACATATAAGGCATACTTGCCATGCAAAAAACCATGCAAACTAGAACTCCCTGCTATATAGGCTATGCCCACGGGCTTGACATACCTAACATAGGGTTGACTGGTTCTTTGGGTGAATCTTCCTTAGGTGGTGTATCAGTTTCTTGTTATTCATGGGCTTGTTCTCGTTGCCATTCTGCTTTATGATAGATATGCTCTAGGCTGGCCCGAGGATCGTTCTTTTCATCGAACATTTGGTGTTTGGTTCAAATTTTGATTCTCCTTGGAGATGGTTTCCATTTTTCTTCAAAATCTCCCAACTCAAAAGCCACCTTCTCTCTTTTGATTCTTGCTGCCTTTTGATTGGTTCCTCTGTTGCTGCTACAGGGCGTGGCTGTTTTGTTGTTTTCCTGTCCTCTACCTTTGCTTTTCCTTTTTCTCTTCTCTTTCTTTCGAGGGGAGTCTCTTCCTCCGTCGCCTCTTCTTCTTACTTGTCACTTTCCTCGGCTCTTTTTGCAGTATTTGTCTCTTGGCAAGGGGTATTGACTAGTCTGGTCCTTACTCTAGTCCTCACTAGTGGAGCTTTCGTCTGCACTTCTTCTTCTTCATTCTTGTTTAGTAGCCATAGATTTTGCTCTCAGGCAGGCAGTAGATGTTTTTCCTGACAAATAGCATGATAAGCAATTCTTGTTAACACTTTTGGAGCTCCCAAGAAGGTGATTTTCTCTGGCTTTTTTACATGAGTGAGAGTTATGTGAATATATTGGGCATGGTCTACTTCGGTCATGTCGTCTCACTTTGAGGCCTATGTGAATTTGGATGCCACTGTTGGAATTAGGGTTGCACAGAAACGCACACAACTTGGAGAAGATGAAGGAAGCTCAAGGCACACAATAGAGAGTGTGTTACTTAGTGTGCAATGGAAAGAAAGATAGCCCTAGAGTGATGGGCGTATATACAATGCACGGGGGAAAAAACCTCCTAAAGAGGGAAAAAATGCCCCAGCGGTCCTAGTGTGTTCACACACATCACTACCACATGTATATGGTAACAAATCCCCCCTGGAGTGATGCGGTGAACGAGAGCTGGCACATGAGTAAAGGGAAGTGCCATGCCCTGAGGAGAGGATCAGTCCACAAAGGGGAGTAAGCCCAAAGCTTTGCGGAAAGCTTCAAGCTTCTCACGAGACAATGCCTTTGTGAAAAGATATGCAAGGTTGTCCTGTGTTGGCACATAAGCCAAGCTGATCTCTCCTGCTAAGAGCCTCTCCCTGACATAGTGGTTTTGCACCTCAATGTGCTTTGTACAAGCATGAAAAACTGGGTTCCTCGCAACTGCCAATGCGCTCTGACTGTTAGTGTAGATAGTGTTGGGAGTGTCCTATCCAACACCCAAATCAGCCATAACGCGTCTGAGCCATACACACTCAACCGTAGCTGTGAAGACTGCCCTGTACTCAGCCTCACAACTCGAAGTGGCCACAGTAGGTTGCTTCTTGCTCAACCATGATATACATGAGCTGCCAAGCATGAAACAAAAACCACTTGTGGACACTCGCGTGTCAAAACAACCAGCCCAATCTGAGTCCGAAAAAGCATGTAAGTCTAGCGGCAATGATCCCCCCTTGGGATAAAACAAGCCAAGATGTAAAGTGCCACTAAGGTAGTGGAAAATCCTCTTAACAGCCTGTCAATGCTTAGACCCTGGGCTATGCATAAATCTGCTGACCTGTGAGACTGTAAACTGAATATCTGGCCTCGTGTTGCATACATAAATGAGGCATCCAACAGTAGTTTCCATGGGAGTGGCAATAGGTTTGCAATCCTCAAGTCCAAAATTACATAGCAATGTCTCTATGGAACTTTTCTGACACAAAACAATACCACCATCACACTGCTTAAACTGATGCAACAGCCCCAAATCTTTCATCTTGAAAGTAGCATTCAAATCAGCCTTAAATTCAGTAACATGTCTCTCATTTGGTCCAGTGATCAGCAAATCATCAACATAAAGAACCACAATGAGAAGTACATCACCCTCACGCTTTACATACAATGTGCTTTCTGTTGGACTGTTACGAAAGCCTTGTTTCACCAAATAAGTGTCAGATTTCTCATACCAAGCGCGAGGAGATTGCTTCAACCCATACAAAGCCTTGTTACATTTGCACACTTTGTCCTCTTGTCCTTTTATGACAACACCGCAAGGCTGCGTTACATAAACTTCCTCAAATATGTCACCATTCAAGAAAGCAGTAACAATGTCTGATTGATGTACATCCCAACCAAAATGAGCTGCCAATGCACATAGAAAACGCACAGTAGTCATACGACAAGTGGGAGCAAAAGTCTCTTCATAATCTATGCCTTTTTGCTGTGCATAACCCTTTGCAACAAGTCGAGCCTTATGGCGATCGATCTCACCATCCGGCTTGCGTTTCAACTTGTAAACCCACTTCGTACCAATGGCCTTTTTGCCACGAGGCAAATCACATAGAGTCCATGTGTCATTTTCTATAAGTGCATCATATTCTGATTGCATGGCAGCCATCCAAATTTCTGAATTTTGTGCTTCATCAAAAGTCAGAGGCTCCTCAACATCATGTAAGCTAGACACAGCCAAAGCATAACAATCTGATGCATAAGATGCATGGCGAGAGCCTGAACGAGTACGACTAGACAAAGGTGCATCCAATTTACTGTCATGCAAAGTGTGCACCAGCCATTTTGGCATACCTCTAGCCTGCTCATTTTCAGCCCTTTCCTCATCAAGTACATCATGTACATCTGCATCAGTAATAGGCTGATCTAAAACATTTTCAGAAACCCCCATAGGCTGTACATTTGCCTCATTGGAACTTACATTCGTATTTCCGCCACTGAAAAGAGGCAACAAAGTGTCATAAATGTCATGTGAGCTTACATTACTGTCTCTAGTACATGACAACAAGGGCTGAACAGAATCTTCCATAAACACTACATCCCGTGAAACCAGATTACGTTTTGTTTGCGGATGATACAACCTGTAACCTTTGCTTTCAGCACTATAACCAACAAAAATACATTTGACAGCCTTATCATCCAATTTTCTGCGCTGCACTTGTGGCACCAAAGCATATGCCAAACAGCCAAAAACACGCATGTGCTCAATAGAAGGCTTTCTATCATGCCATGCTTCATATGGAGTAATAGACTGCAAAGCTTTCGTAGGACACCTGTTAAGTACATAAGTGGCACACATAATGGCCTCAAGCCAAAAAGAATGCGGCAAAGCTTGACTTTTGACCATACATCGTGCCATTTCCGTCAGTGACCTGTTTTTCCTCTCAGCAACACCATTTTGCTGAGGTGTATAAGGCACTGTACATTGGTGTTTTATCCCACGACTAGCCAGAAATGCATTAAATTCATGAGACATATACTCCCCCCCTCGATAGTACATTTCGAGACATTTTCAGCCATAGCCAGAAATTATTTGAAGCACATAAAAACTTCGAACTTCGCTTTAAGGGGAAATACCCATGCATGCCTGGAGTAATCATCAATGAAAGTCACGAAGTACAGGTAATTGCCCAAGAACGGAGTTTGCATGGGCCCACAAACATCACTATGCACAAGCTGCAACCTGCATGTGGCCCGAACTGGACCATCCTTTGGAAACTTAGAACGCTGCATCTTACCCAAAATACAGCCTTCACAAACATGTTTGACAGGTGCTTCAAGAGGTGGCAAAGAAGCAACCATATCAGATTTCTGCAAACACAGCAAACTGGCAAAATTCAGATGACCAAAACGTGCATGCCAAAGTTTTGCATCTGAAATAGCCCTTGAATCTGCAACAGCATTTTCAAAATTTTATCCACACTTGTCATACAAAGTGAGCTTATACAACCCACGGCACAAAAGCCCAGATGCAACAATTTCATCACCAAAACTGAGATCATGAACTGTACATCTGTCATCCACAAATTTGACTACAAGTCCAAGTCTAGCAAGTGCGGATACAGACAAGAGATTCTTCTTGATCCGAGGTACATAAAGTGCATCAACAAGTGTGAAGGAACTGCCATTAGCAGCAGTGAGCACAATCTTTCCAACTCCCTGAACTGGATAAGAGGCGTTGTTGGCACAAGTGACTAAATTCCCATGAGGGACAGACTCAAGAGAGGTAAACAATTCACGATGTGAGGTAATGTGCTTTGTAGCACCACTGTCGAAATACCACACATGTGAATCTGCAGCAATTGACAAGCATGCATCATGGACAACAGGATTGTAAGTGCACTCTGCGCTAAAAGTCCATTCTGCATCAACATTAGCAACACAGTCTCCTTTCACAGAAGACTCAACAATGGCTGCATTTGTAGTGGAACCAGCATTTGCAGTGGAACCACCCTCTTTCTTCTTAGCCTCTTTGGCCTTCAACTTAGGACACGACTTGATCAAGTGATCATTGGCTTTACAATAATGGCAACGCATCTTCTTTTTTCCCTTATCACCAGAATTTCCAGACGAAGTGCTGCCAGCAGAAGCATTAGGAACATAAGTTTTGCCACTCGCAGCAGAACCATAAGAAGTGGCTGCATTGTTGTTACCACCCTTTCTTTGAGAAGCAATAAAAGCCTGTTCAACTGCATGCTGTCTAGTCCTGTTTTCTCTGGAAAGTGACTCTTGCAACAGCAATGTGCATAATGCATCAAACTTGACAACTTCAGGATTTCCTTGGGTCATCAGTCTCCAAGTACTAGCAAAAGTCTGGTAGGAATCTAGTAAGGCATCAAGAACAGTCTGCACAAGGGAACTGTCTGAAATGACTTCACCTGCAGAAATAAGCTGCTCATTGATATCCTTGATACTAGCAAGGAAAGTGTCCATATCATCTTCCTCATGCATAATCTTCGACTCCTGCTCTTTTCGCAGCAAATCAATTTTAGCCTCATTCCGGCTTGCATAAAGACCTGCTAAAATATCCCAAGCCTGTTTTGCAGATTTTGCTGAACGCATGTGAGGAACAATGGTGCGCTTCACAGACAACGCAATCAATGCATGAGCCTGCGCATCCTTAACATCCCAACGAGCTTGTTCTGTCGTAGGCAAAACAACTCTAACAGTTGCAATCCTTGCAGCAAGACCTGCAACATCGCCTACATCATCAGAACCAAGACGTACATCAATGCCCTACACAATGTTCCAGACACCCTTTGACACAAGAACATGTTGCATCATATAAGCCCACATAGGTTAGTTGTCCCCATCCAACCTGTCCTCAGCAGCAAACATCTTGAACACATCTGTGTTGTTGTTGTCAGCCATGGTAAATGCTGCACCTGAAAATAGGAGAAACGGAGCGGGAACAACCTGTGCTATATAGCACAAACCGTAGAAGACTATGAGGCACCTGTAATGCAGAAAACGGCATTGACAGAAATTTTGCACAAAATGATGAAATAGCCTGTGCAGTACTGCCTATAGTGGAAACGGAGGCCGAAATGAGCCCAAATCAAAATTCTGAGCAGACCTAGCTCTTCCAACTTTCCCAAAATTTTTGTCGACCTGCGAACTCTCGCCAAAGCTCACTGAAATCGGAGAAAGTGAGCAGGCGTGTGCTGGAGCAGCTGGCAACTAAGCCCGAGAGGACGTGACCTGCTCTGATACCAATTGTTGGAATTAGGGTTGCAGAGAAATGCACACAGCTTGGAGAAGACGAAAGAAGATCAAGGCACACAATAGAGAGTGTTTTACTTAGTGTGCAATGGAAAGATAGATAGCCCTAGAGTGATGGGCGTATATACAATGCACGGGGGAAAAAACCTCCTAAAGAGGGAAAAAATGCCTCGACGGTCCTAGTGTGTTCACACACATCACTACCACATGTATATGGTAACAGCCACGACATGATTTGAAATGGTGTATCTGGGAGTTCTTTTAGCAGTGAAATGAAAGTGCCAATGATAGAGCCAAAGAGCCCACTCTATCCCTCTCACTTTTAGATCCGAGAAGGAGGTTGATGACTAACTGGTGAAAATGCCGGTTGTGGGCAACCCTGTCTCTCACAAGCTTTCCTCCTCTTTGCAGCCTTAGGGCTTTAGCAACCTGGTCTTTTGTGATGTGCACCTCTATTGGAGAGTCATTCAAATCCGAGATGGTTGTCCTTCCTTCTTCTGTAATGTTGTGTAGGAGCTCATAAGCCCTATTGTAGTCTACACCACAAGGTTCCAGTTCAAGGTAGTCTTTAAGGTCAATTATTTCCCATAGTGGCCGGATTGCCTCTCCTTTGACTAAGTCTTGGGATTCCTTTGGCAACATTTGAACTTCAACTTTAGATCCGTGTGCACTTTTGAATGATCCATGGTATACAATGACATGTTGACTTTCAAGCTGTTCTTTTGAGATCTAGGTGACATTTTCTTCCCTGAGGGAGTCTTCTTCTAGTTGGTATGGTGGAAGCTCAACAAACTTTTCCTTCATGGTTTTCTTCTTTGGAGCTCCCAAGGTAGATGAGAGTGAACCAGGCAGGGCAGCATCCAAGTCATTGGTCAGACCAAGTTAGCAAGTCCCAATCAAGTAGAGAAACCAATAAGACATAAATAAGTTCTTTCAATACTAGTTAGTGCAATGAAGATGTAAACTTCATGCACTAAGCAAAACACTTATCAAACACAACATCAATCCCCTCACGGTCTCAGACCCAAGACCTCACACACTTTCGAAGATGGTGAGAGTTGGCGGGGTATGAGAGTAGATTGAGAGGAAGAAGGAGTATTCTTACGAGAAAGATGTACATCCCCTCACATAATCACTCTTATTAGCATAGCTTAGCTTAGTAATTAGCATGGTAGAGGAGATGAGCATGCATTGAAGCTTGGCTGTTGGTTGGATTTGCATCACAAATCCAAGAGTTGTTGGTTTAGGCCTCCCTTCTCACAAGCTTGGAGTAGGTGGTAAGATTTCCATTAAAGCTTGAGAAGGAGAGAGAGAGTCTTCTTGCTTTGCACATAGATTTTGTGTGTGTGTAAGTGAATAATGCCTTTGAAAAATCAGCCCCCTCTCTCTTGGTCGACCCCTCTTGCTATTTGCTCATGCTCACATCCTATTGGACCTCCCCAGCCTCAACCAATGGAAATTAAGCAGCATAAGTGATAGCCTTCTGACATGTGTTCCCCTTTTCCCTTTTGTGAGAGCTTTAGGTAATTAATAAATGCAACTAAACTCTCATTGAACCCCTTTGCCTCCTGGCCAATAGGAATCAGGCAAGCCATTGGGCTGTTGAATGCTCATTGGACCCCTTGGGAGACTGTCCAATAGTCTTCTAGAGAGCTTAATTCTTATTGGTTCTTTTATTAAGTGTTTTTAAATTAATTAAACTAGACTTACTCTAGCCTAATTCTCATTGGTCCACCTCCAAGTCCATCCAATAGGATTTGAGTACACCTTGTGGACATCTGGGCTAGGGAGCTGACACGTGTCCCTCTTTCCCCTTGTGTACAAAGGAAGCTTCTGTGTGTGTGTGTGTGTGTGTGTGTGTGTGTGTGTGTGTGTGTGTGTGTGTGTGTGTGTGTGTGTGTGTGTGTGTGTGTGTGTGTGTGTGTGTGTGTGTGTGTGTGTGTGTGTGTGTGTGTGAGTGAGTTTCTCTCTCATTCACTACTTCTTGGGCTCTCCCCCTCCTTTGTAGGGCTTGAGAAAGACTTTTGGGACACACACAAAGCATCCAATTTCCCTAGGCTTTTGACCTTTGGACACAACCTTTGAAGTTTGGAACCTTAGCATTTTGGAAGTCTTAATGGGATGAACCTTAGGGTCTTTTAAGCCCATTGTTGCACATCGCTCTTTTGCAGATGGCCCCCCCTTTGGATCCCTGTTTTCTCTCCTTTGGATCCCTAATGTGGCCGGTCTGCTAGCTTAACCAATATTCTAGCTTTTTCTCCCCTGGCGCTTCCCCATATTAAATGATCAGTTTAATATGAGAAAATCATTTAGGAGAATTAGATATTGATTATTATGACATTACCTCTCTCTTGAAATCATAGTCGTCCTCGACTATGGGGTAGAGTAGATAAAGCATATTCATTAGTCCTTTTTCGTAGTGGGTAGAGGATCCCTATGTTACCCTACGACATGGTTCCAGAATGGATGACTAGTCCCTTTCGTGCTTGAGAGCGTACGCTACCGCAAGCATGTCTGCACATTAGTCCTATCAATCTTCCATAGTAGACTGAGAAGGTCTACTTGGTGTTCGGGAGACGTCGTCTCCGCAAACTTGATGTAAGCATGCATACTACTTCATTTTTGTGCAGAATAAAGAAAAAGAGAGTCTTATAAGACAAAAACTTTGTTCATTTTTAACATTTGTACATTTGCTTACTCTTGGGAAGCATTGTAAGCATTGACAAGGTTTGGGTTATCCTTTAATTGTATGCCTTGCATCCATCTAGCATCATTAAAAGGATAATTCTTAAACTTAAAAAGATATCATTGGATAGCCTTACCACCTCTTAGTACCTTGTCTTCATGTTGGAGAATGGACTCGGGCTGCAGCACCTCTTCTTGGTCCTCGATCTCCGGTGGGTCTTCAGTAGTTGGTTCTTGAGGTGGCTCTCACTACAAGAGGTTGTGTGCACTTGTGACGTTTTTAGCGACGAAAATACATTAGGTTTTTATACTCCCCGGTGTCGCTAAGATCGTCGCTAATAGTGTCGATACGGGAACGTCGCTATGAGCGTCACTATATGCGTCGCTATAAGCGTTGCTATATGCATCGCTATAGTCGTTGCTATATAGCAACACTAATAGCGACGCTTACAAGCTACCTATAGCGATGTTGCAGAGCCTTATACAGCGAAGCCCAAGAGTAAAAATTTTTGGTGGCAAGGCATTGAATGCCCTACCACCCATCAACCATATTGAATGTTTCAATAATAGAGTAAACCTAAGTGAATCCATGATAAGCTCAGATTCACCTTTGAAAGAAAGTGCAAGCTTAGGTATAGACCCAAAGTAGTCACCCATAAGACAATATAACCATTAACTCCATCATCCATAGTATTGTTTGGAGAATAAAGATACAAAACTACAAAAGTGACAAAAGTAAATTGATGAAAGTAAATCAATGACAATTGTACACATGATAGGCAAAATCACTTGATGGTTAGGCTTTGCAAATGTAATAGTTACAACACCATTGTCATTATTGAGAAAATATACATGGTTTTCCAATAGTTACAAAAAGACATTTACACATCATCTCATGATACATATGCTATGACAAAAGGAAACTAATGCTATCTAGCTACGGCTAGACTGACGTCGTCTAATCAGACGTCTCATCGCGTCCAAGCGGCGTATCTGTCGGATTCTGCAAAAAAAAAAACAATAAGACAGCTTTCTGTAAGTATAAACATATAATTTACAAAACAATACAACAAATAGAAAAGAGTAAACCTTAATACTACCCATGCCACCAGCGAGTACTCATAATGTCCATCAGGGCGTTTAAGCCCTTCCTGCCTGCGTACTCATGCTCGTACGGTGTGAGGCACGTACTGTCATCGACCACTGTTCAAAACATACAAAGAATCCATTTTGTTAGAATTTAAAAACCCCTAAATCCTAAACTATCAAACCTAAAGAGCAATGCAAAAACACTTACAAAATCGGACTCAAATGATGTCCACCCGCCGCTCCCCAAGTGGTGCGAGCTCCCTACCTCTACTCGCACTTTGGCTGCCTCCTTTTGTTGCTTCCACTTGTCAGGATTCTCGTGTGCTGCTCGCTTCGCATTCTTCCAATCTTCTTTGGCCAGCCAATCTGGTCTGTTTTGCCTATGCTTTATTGCTTTTTGCACTTCAGAACGCTTGTGCTTGCAGTATTCGTGCATTCAAACCTTCATCGGGTCTTCATTGAAGCGGTCATCCCTTGTTGACACGGGAAACTCATCATGCAGCATGCTAATGACTCTGTTTTTTAATCCACTTGGTACTTCACTCTAGGTGTTTAGTATGTAGTGTCTAAACACCTGAGAGCAAACACCGCACATGCGTGAGATCATCTTCTTGCCTTCATCATCCAAGATGATGCCTCCACTAAAGTCGACGAAGTAAGGCAAGCCCTCTCGCCTATGACACGTGAACCTAGGTGTCCTGGTAGGGGTCTCTAGCAGCGTGTCGATGGGGGTACGGACTTCAGGTGTCTCCACTGGAGTCTGGGCCCCGAAGCGAGGAGTGTCGACTGGGGTGACTTCCGGAGGAGTAGGTAGTGGTGTGTAGCCAGAAACCGTCATCAGCGTGCAAAACCTGGTGTAGATGGAGATGCCATGGCTGGTGTGGGTGTGGGCAAAGAAGGGGAAGGTAAAGAGCCTCGTCGAACACGAGGCGGTGTCGAGGCATCAGCGGCGGCATCCCCACAACAACCGTCGTCACCACCACTAAAGCGTCGGTGCCTAGACGAGTGTGAAGATCGTCTCGTCAACTGTGCGCTCCTTACCGCACTGTCGAAGCAAGGGACTTGCCAATACACCGTATGCGAGCCACAAACGGCTCCAAGCACACAACAAGCCTAAACTAGCAAGCTCAAGGAAACAAAGGGTGTGTCACTCACCGCTCTACGCTCGCCTTCGTGGTGGATTCCTCGCCGCGATGAAGAAGAAGCTGCAGTCGTGCTGCGCTCAACCGCTTCGCCACCGTCGTGCCTTCGTAATGCTCGATCGCACACACACTCTCCCTCTCTCTCTCTCTCTCTCTCTCACACACACACACACAAGGAGGTGAAGAAGAAGAAGATGGAGATGGAGCAAGAGCACTCTTCAATTGCACAAATGAGAGAATGAGTAAAAATTAGGTTTAGTTGGCTTTTATAGGAGCTCACCCCATTCACACTTGGGCGCCCATGCTTAACCAACTAATCCCTTGAATGTCCAAGTTAAAGTGCGCCTCTCATCGACGATCACTCTACCTTTCCCTATTGGACCGACAAGCCCGGTACCTGACTCTACCAAATACATTATACACGTCCATCGTAGGTGATGGGGTGTCCGTGAGCCGTGAGGGTTAACATGCCCCCCTTCCTGATGTAGATTCCGTCCTCGGAAGCTATTAAGTTGAAGCTAGGTCGTCGACGTGGAAGAGCATTTGAGATGAATGTCCTTAGCCTTCTTCAGTCACTGCAAAATCAAACAACAGTGGCACAGTAATTGCATTCTCTTAAAAAGCATATGCAGTTTTAGGTAGACACATTGATTGGTCAAAGAATTTCAAACAATTTGTTAGCAATGAACATTAAATTGCAATGTAATCAAATGCATAAACAGATGTAAAGGTAGAAAATTAAACAAGTCTGGGGTCACTAATTTGACGGTCGAAAGGCACTAGAGATCAAGTATTAATACCATGGGTAAGCTTCTTAACTTTCTGTGGTCAATTAAGTTGTTTAATCGCGAGAGCCAAGTATTCATGTTCGAGGGCTGACTAGAGGCTATACCTAGAAGACTTTGTAGTTAAGCTACCATAAAGGAATTTCTCATGAAATCATCGCCTGACTGATTACTTTTTCTTTGATCCCCCAAGGTCTTTTCACACTGATTCAATTTTGAAGTGGGTGCTTATTTTGTATGCCTTGGGTTTTTTGCTTTTCAAGAAAAAGCGCCCACGCTGGGAACCTCTAGGGCTCTAGTACCATAGGCGATACATGTGAGTGAAGTACCAAATCAAGCTGAGATTTCTCTTCCAGCTTAAAATTTTACATTGTGGCACTTTGATTTTTGCTTGTTCATTTTCAGCATTTAAATTTTGTAACTTTGGGGGGTCATATAACATTGTTACACTCCCCAGGCTCATCACATTAGTAAACTCCCTTTATAATACTTAAGCTAAAGGTCAATAGGGTTAAGCCCACTAGAAAGCCCTAGTACATTTCATACAATGCTGCCTAAATCGGATTAAGAACCTAAGTAACCATTGATTATTAGGAAGGCATTCCCCATGGTATTAAGAGAAGATCTCTAATACCTAGCTTGGTCAAACTAGCTTAGTCGGACTGCTTGATTTTTAAACCTAGACAAGTGATTATGACAAAAGATTGCATTGAATTAAATGTTTGATACTAAGCCAATGCGCTGAATATTATGCTACCAATCACAATCAAAGCAGACAATCATAGATGCAAAAAGATCAGGGCAATGC
This sequence comes from Adiantum capillus-veneris, assembly GCF_014529385.1. Classification (NCBI taxonomy): domain Eukaryota; kingdom Viridiplantae; phylum Streptophyta; class Polypodiopsida; order Polypodiales; family Pteridaceae; genus Adiantum; species Adiantum capillus-veneris. Next base: position 4,809,728 of record NC_140940.1, on the reverse strand, counting down.
TAATGGACAAGAAACACCTGTTTGTGTTGATGGTCGCGCTTGATTTGAAGGTTCCATGAAGGTCCAAATCCTATCAATAGCAACACGCTCCTGTACACACTAGGAAACAAAAACAATACCTCTAGGAGGCACATCAGTGGGAAAAGAGAACTTTGCTAATCTCTCAACTCTAAAACAGAAACACTCTATCGTACTAATCTTACCTACCCTCCATCACTCAAGTGATGAGGATCAAAGGTGTTTTATGGCATAGGTTTCTGTTTCACTGTACCAGATGTGACATGTGTAGGTCTGAGTCAATGTTTTGACTTTAATGTGCATACTCGCTTGCTAATTGCTCTTGCTCTTTTTTTTTTTTTTTTTGAGTATAAAGCTTTATATGTACATTCCCTAAGATTGGAATTGAGAGGTCAGGGAAAAAGGTTGAGAGTGAAACAAATGAATGATGACTGTCAGCAAACACTCCCCCCTTCCTTGGTTAGATCATACCGTTTGAAATGAGCTTGTCACTCTTTGAAACCAATTGTTCCAGTTGGTAATAGGTGAGGATTTTTGCCATTAGTTTTCTATTACCCTAGGTGCCTCGTCAAGTTGCAAGGGTGGTAAGGTACTCTCCCAGGATCGAACTTGAAGTGGTTCATCAGGTGATTCTTGAACACTGGGAGGTGTGGATTCTTTTGTAGCTTCATTGAGGTCCACTACTATAGATGGAGGTGGTGTAGAAGCTTTTACCTCTATGGATGTATTACATGAGGAGCTAGAATCTTCATGGGACTCCCCCCTTCCTGAGCTAGGTGGAACAAATCGTTCTTTCTTTGGTACCCAAACTAGCTCTGGACTAGGTGTGTAGCATTCTATGATTTTTTTCTTTCCACGATCATTGATTCGTTTTGGAGCTACGGGATTGGGCTCACTTGGGCCAGGTGATAGGTAAGAGCACAATCTACGTTTTGGCACCCGGATTTGATCATTTCCTTGATAGTAGCCTTGGGCTTCCAATAGTCGTTTAGGGATCCATCGCAATATTTTCTTACTTTTCTTGGAGCGAGTGGTACGTTTCTTACAAGGCTTCTGTTTTTTAGCACTAGGTATGGTCACTAAAGAAGCTTTAGGGACCCACTTGTATGTTTTCTTCGTTACATTAGGATGAGTCTTGTCAGAAGCGATATGCATTGCTTGTAGCATATTTAAGGGTATATGCATTTCATCCCCCTCAGGTGTTACCCAGGTCGTCCCCCTATTTCCCTAAGTGTCTATGGTTGATGCTAGGTGGACCCAGTCTACATTGTCTGATTCCGTCATACCCGGTAACACATCCATGTAAGGAGAATCTTGGCCAATGTCTGTATCCTTCTTACAAGTGTAACAATATTGTAGTGGGGCCGAGTGAACTGTGGTGTCAGAGCGATGATCAATAATGGTTTTACTCCCTAAGGGGTGTACCTTACCAGTCACCAAATCCACTCTAAGGACAGAGTCTTGGAATTGCAAATAGACATGATTTTTAGACCAATCGTGAACCATTTGTGCTTCCCTCATGAATGGTCGTCCTAAAATCATCTCATATGACATAAGGTGTTTAGAGAAATCCATTACAATGAACGTATGTCGTACCTTGTGTCCTAGAACTTTGATCTTAAGATCCTAGAGCATCCCCATAGGTTTGGCTATGGTACCATTTGCCATCTTTACCACAATGTTAGTAACACTGAGGCGGGGTTTTCCCATGGATTCCCAACAATCTTTTGTAACGATGCTAACTCCTGCACCACCATCAAGAATTCCCTTTATAGTTAATCCCTTGGTAGTGATGGGTAGGGTTGCATTAGACTCGTCGCCTTCAAAATACTGCCCTAATTCGTTAATGGGTACCTCAATCACAGACTCGTGTCCATCTAAGTCAAGTGATTGCACATGATTTTCCTCATCAATCATAATCGAGTCAGGCCTATTTGGTTGCGCAAACTGCGGTAATCCCGTTCGTAGCTCTCCGTTAAGGAATGCTTGAAGTGCAAGGAATAACTCAGGATCTCCATACAGCTTTGCTATGATCGTGGTTCGGACCTCAGAAGACATGAAGTCCACTAGTTTGGCAACATTCATTGGCGTTTTGCAGGGTGTAGGTCCTTGACTAGGAACTGGTGAGGGTGGAATCTCATATTCCTCAATGGGATCAGGTATTCCTTCGTTAAACATCCTTTCCAACAAGAAGGGTGTATGCTCACTTTCTAATGTCCCGTCCTCGCTCCCTTCATGGATGATACTAGATATGGCTAACGGTCTATGGTTCATGTGGGGTGGATGAACTTGCGTGGGAAACACTGTGTCATGAATTTTGACATGCATGGGTTCTGGTTCTAGTTTCCTTTGAGTCTCCTCCACTAAACCTCTTAGATGTTTCACCTGCTCAATCTCGTCTACTGGGTTTGGATACGTCCCAATCTTCTTTTTACGATTCTTCCCTTTTTGCCCCTGCGGTTTATCTTGGGGGTCTTGGATTGGATTTGGAAACACTTGTGGTGTTTTCAGAGGCTCTTTATGGTTTTCTCTTATTCGGTTTTCATTTGGTTCCATGTTACGGTTTTCTTTGTCGGTCTTTCTCTTTGTGGTATTAGTTCTAGTCTCCATTGTCTCGATTGAATCTGAATCATCCTCGAGGTCATTCATATACACGGGGTCATCTCCTGTTCCTATGTTTGTTTTGGAACTTGGCTTTGAATTTTCCGTATTCTGCGACTTCTTCCTTTGTGTCTTCTTTTTCTTTGCTTGGATAACTGACGCGGTATCTCTCTCTTCGAGGATATGTCCTGGCCCTTGAAGCATGGACCGTGTAATCGCATAAGCGGGTGCGACGGGTGGTATTGGCGATGTCACACTAGCAATTTCGACCAAATTCAGGGGTGTGATTTTAGGCGCATTTGGGTTATAGGGGCATTGGGCAATCAAGTGATCTATGCCACAATGATTACATGTGAGTATTGGCATTGCAGACGTGCTCCCTTGATTCATTTGCATCTGTGCAGCATTCTTTTGCAGCCTAATAGGGCACTCCGCTACTCGATGTGGTCCACCACACTCGTAGCATTGAAGAGGTGGCCTCCTAGCCTGGGTGTTGATATTTTGACCTCTGGATGCGAGAGCAGCAGCTTGATAAACCGGCTTGACTTGCCCCCAACAATCTTCCATGTAGTATATAGGACACTCTTCCAATGTATCAAGTCCGTAGGCAATACTAGTGTTTATTTCCTCCTCACAGCCATCTAGATAAGCATTTGATGGCTCGCAACCCACTTGGTTCATAGGGGCGACTCTTGGATGCGGGGGCTGCGGTCCTAGCACAGGAGGTGGTAGCGGTGTAGCTTGTACAACATTTTGAGATCTAGGGACCATGTGTTGCGGTAGTTGCTCAACAGGTGGAGTAGGCATCAATACAGGAGGTCGAGGCGCATCCGTCCAGGCTACAGGTGGTCTATTTGCCATCATACGTTTGATCATTAAACAATCCTTAGCTTGGTGACCATACCTACCACATGCGTTGCAAGTTCCATTAAATTTTACTCTAAACGTAGGGCACTCACTAGTGCTATGTGGACCTAAGCAAATGGAACACCATTGTTGCTCCCTTCTTGGATACATGTGACTATTTTGAGGGGGTCGATTATCCTTAAGAGACTCTTGGATTGCCTTGGTGAGGTCTGTCAAGAATGTCTCAAATACCTTTGGCTCATTGGCAATGGGCTTTGCAGTCATGGGTTCATACTCAATGGCTTGTGAGCTAGTGGATCTCGTGTCAGTAGACACCCTCATGCCTGCTATCATCAAGTTGTCCTCTAGTTGGATTGCATTGGCAGTGACATCTTCCCAGGTTGTGATACCTCTAATCACTAGTCCATTATAGATTCCTTCATTCCTCAACCCTCGAATGAATCGATCAAGCAGTTGGTTATTGTTGAAGCGCTCATTTACAGGGCAACGAGAGTTTAAGTGCTTTAGACGACTAATGAAGTCCCTTACTGACTCTCCTTCCTTACGTTCGGCCTTCTGTAGCTGAGATGCTACACCCCAAAGCACACCTTCTCGTATGTACTCCTTTAGAAACAACCTTCGAAGGGTAGGGTAGATTGTTTTCTCGTCCACCCTTAGGGTCCTATACCAATCTCCAGCCTTCCCACTTAATGTCAAGCTTAAGGCATTGCACTTATGTAGTTCGTTGCGTTCCCCTAAGGAATCACATACTTGTTCAAACACTTCAATGTGTTTTCTAGCATCTTCGTCCCCATTGAATTTTTGCGTGAGTTTGGCAATTTGTACTGCCTTACTTCTAGGCTCTCTATCAGATGCATGACGCATATTTTCCGCGATAGATCGACCTATGGTTTGAGCAAACGCTGCCAAGTCACCTATGTGAGGAGGCAGGGCCGGTGGAGGTACTCTTGGAATCATATGTGGGAGAGGGACGGGTGCCGGTCTTGGCATATGTGTAGATGATGCAGGATATGGAACATAACCGGGCATAGGTCCACTCGGATAAGAGCTAGGGAGCGGCACTCGAGGAGCATAAGCAAGTGGTACAATTGGAGGTGTGGGGGCCATGTGTGCATAAGGGGCTAGAGGCACATACGGTCGAGGCCCCATATTAGGTACTACGACACTAGGTAGTGGCACTGCGCGAACCGTAGATGTCATCGGTACATTCTCTGTCAGGCTTATCCCTGGAGTGAGCACTGTGTTTTCCTTGATAGAGGGTTGAGCCAAGTAAGGGAAGCTAAAGTTTTCGCTCGGAGGCTCAGATTGCATAGAGACCCCAGGTGAAATGACGTAAGATGGGTCCATGGGGCTCATTAGAGGAGTCTCCATTTGTGATAGAGTAGGCTGTTGAGCCTTGCTCGTATCCAGAAATCTCATGGGGCCAGTTGAGAGTATATTTACCCCTCGGTTTTGCCTTTCTGATTGAATAATGCCATGGATAACATTACAGATCATTTTTTGTTGATCTTCGATGCTCGTGGCACTAGAGGTGGATTGTACAATCTCTATCCATCCTACATGGTAGGCGTGGCCAGAGTGTAGATTCGTCAACACCTCAGTGTGGAGGTCGTATGTCCAATGATCATTAATGAACAATCCTTCTAGAGTCGACGTGTTAATGGTTTCTTGTGAGGTAGAAGCAATGTTGCTCCCCGTGGTTTTACTTGTCACCAACGGTACTCTAGAGGGAACTTCTGAAGGAGGCAGCTCAACAGGGCCTTCTTGGTAAGAAGTTGGCAGGATATCCACATGGACACTCTTTGGGGGTGTGGGGTCCACGTGCGATGTGAAAGGAGAGTCCACTTCCCCACCCCCTTCGTGTGCTTCATTTGCATCAGGTTCCGAGCGAGTAGCTCTACCTAATGTTTCCATGAAACGGCTAAACATACTAGTACTAGGCTGTGGAGCTTCGGGAGGTGCATGGTCTTCTCTCTCAGTGTTTTGGGTAGGGTATGCTTCCATGATTTCTGAGTCGGAGGAGGAATCACTAGCGGCTATTTTAGGGTCTTGCGTGGTGCTACCTTGTGTCCCCGCTGAGGGTCTAGAGCTTATCGTGGATGGGTAATGGGTGTCCGTATGAACAGAGGCACCTTCAATATGCTCGTGTTCTAACACTCGCCCAGAGCGTAAGTGCATGTGCTTTTGATACCCTAAGGTGTCAAAAAGCTGCTCTAGGAGGCCTTGTGACTAGTTTTTAGCGTGTTTTTTGTTTGTTTTTTTGCTAGATTTTTTAGAGCGTGTCGTGGAATGGGCCGTGTGATAGCTCGAAATGAGCGTATTGGTCAGAGGGTCGTGCCGTGCTTTACAGCCCTCCGTTTGGTCACTCTATGCCCTCGGAATCCCTAAAACTGTCAATTTCCAGTAGGGAACTAGGCCCAAACTAGAAATTCTAAGGGTGCAAGTGGGAAGAGAAAGGAGGAGAGTGGAGGACTTGTCCCACATGCTCTCATTCTCTCTTGAGGGAGTAGGGTATATATATAAGAGTGAGTCTAGTATATATCATAAGACTGAGGACTGAGGCCTGGGCTTGGGCTTGGGCTTGGGCTTGGGCTTGGGAAAACGATCCCGATCTATCTTTTATACAAACCAACCCATCCGTTTTAAGAGTCACGTTTCTTATTTTCGAAAATTTAGCCGCCCGCTCACTCGCGTTTTTATTTTCCTTTTTTTTTTTTAAATTGCAGAAATTAAAAACGCAGATATGCAGAAATTGCAGAAATTGCAGAAAAAAATGCAGAAACTGCAGAAAATGCAGAAAATTAAAAAAATGCAGAAATTGCAGAAAAAAACGCTGAAATTGCAGAAAATGTAGAAATTGCAGAAAAATAAAAAAACGTAGAAATGCAGAAAATTGAAACTTGACAGCAATTGCAGAAAACGCAAAAAACAGAAATCTCCACACACTCCTTCCCTGCCTTTCCAATGATAGAAATTGCACCACAAGGAAGCGTAATGCTAACCGAGCTTAGTGTAGGGCATATCCCCGGCAGCGGCGCCAAAAATGTGCGCTCCTTGCCGCACTGTCGAAGCAAGGGACTTGCCAATACACCGTATGCGAGCCACAAACGGCTCCAAGCACACAACAAGCCTAAACTAGCAAGCTCAAGGAAACAAAGGGTGTGTCACTCACCGCTCTACGCTCGCCTTCGTGGTGCATTCCTCGCCGCGATGAAGAAGAAGCTGCAGTCGTGCCACGCTCAACCGCTTCGCCGCCGTCGTGCCTTCGTAATGCTCGATCGCACACACACTCTCCCTCTCTCTCTCTCTCTCTCACACACACACACAAGGAGGTGAAGAAGAAGAAGATGGAGATGGAGCAAGAGCACTCTTCAATTGCACAAATGAGAGAATGAGTAAAAATTAGGTTTAGTTGGCTTTTATAGGAGCTCACCCCATTCACACTTGGGCGCCCATGCTTAACCAACTAATCCCTTGAATGTCCAAGTTAAAGTGCGCCTCTCATCGACGATCACTCTACCTTTCCCTATTGGACCGACAAGCCCGGTACCTGACTCTACCAAATACATTATACACGTCCATCGTAGGTGATGGGGTGTCCGTGAGCCGTGAGGGTTAACATCGACACCGAAGCTTTGGAGCGCGTTGAATGCTCCAAAACAGAGGGAGACACCGAAGGAGTAGAACGACATGATGGTGCTCCAGAGTGATGACGATCCTCGTACCACTGCCTCGGCCGAGATGACAAAGAAGAAAGAGACTCATCATCATCCATACCTGCATTAAACACACGAACATTTAATCTTAATATTGAATGGAGAAGAAACCATGGACAAGTAGAGAGAGAGAGAGAGAGAGGACTTATAAAGAGGGAGGGATTCCTGTGTAGAGAGATTCCTGTGAAGTTCTTGTGAATTTGTCTCTCGTGTGCATTCTACGTACCTTGTAAAAGCACTGCAACGCGGAGGTGATCCGTCTCTGCTCATAAATGCTGCTCGCCCCTCCACTAGATCTAGTTGATTGGGTGAAAGAGACGCTAAGAAGCAGTAGTAGTGCTTCTTAGCGTCTCTTTCATCCGATCAACTAGATCTAGTGGAGGGACGAGCATCACCTATGAGCAGAGACGGATACCTACTTCGCGATTGCAACCTCAGTCTCCATCGCACTGGGAGCGCAATGCTCGTCGGACGAGGAGTGTCCATGGTTGTGAGAACATACCTGGAGCATACGTACCTGGAGTGGACGCAATGACAATTAAACACAATTTAAATTTCTCAAGTATAGCCACGTGAATACAATATATATTATAAAAACGGAGCAAAATTGTTCAAATACAATGTTTATAGCTTTAAGAGGTCTCTCTCTCATCCTCGCATAGCTCAACGTAACTCCCTATATTTATATAAAGATCTCCGTTTAGGCAGGCGTCCTCCGTTTCATTTTGTAGATCCTCTGCATGCACCCCATAGAGAGGTAGCAACTTGATGCTCGTCTGGCACCACCTCAGCGACTTCTGACTGAGCATCTTCTCCAATCTCCTCCATTGATGCCGCTATGATTGGCACATGGTAGCCCTCATACGTCCGTGCACTACGAGGGGTTACCTCTATGACATACCACCAGTTTGATTGTAGGATGAAATATCACCTGCCAGAGCCACATAACTTACATGAGAGATTCCAAGCACATAACTTCTAAAATTGGATAGCTTCCAAGCACATAACTTACTTGTTCACAATGCTCAGGTAGTACAAAAGTGTCTCTTATGTCGGTCCATTTTTTAGTTGAATCCACTTCAAGGAAACCAAAATCTCCTCTACGCAGAGTAGCTTTGCGACCCTCCATGTTTATCTTGAACCATTGCACGTCGAACAAGTCGACAAAAAATCCTCTATAATCGATCCTCAAAATCTCTTGAAGCGTGCCAAAGTAAATGGGTTCCGCCACCACAAAATCTGCATCAGAGGACCTCGTCGACTAGACTGTTCAAATTTTGCCATGATTCCACAACTTGAGTAAAACGCTTTTTGTCGATTCGTTCCACCCTAAAATGTCGACCTTTACACCATGCTGATGTGTATGAATTATACTACAACCAACAAAGATTATGTGGTCGTTCAAACATCTAGAAAGGACTAAAGCCGTACATTGCAAACTTACCTTGGTCATGCAACCCCGAGAGTACTCCCACTCCTCCTCAGTCACTTCTTCACCGCACTATTGTGCGCTTTTCAATTGGTTGTGCAACCATCTTAAGCTCATGAATGTTGGTAGGCTCTCCATACCCGCCGAATAATGCATTGGTGGTCGTCTTCCCCATCTCCACTCGATCCGTGCCCTTTTCGCTCTTGCTTTGCATCCTTGTATTATGAAATCCACTTTTGCATCACTAGATTGTGAAGCATGCAAAATCGATTGATTTTAGCCTCTAGATCTTCCATCATCTTCTTCTCAACACCGAGATTGCACATGACAATCCCAGATATGCGCTCATCATCTATGGTTCTCCATAACGTGTCCCACGCTTTATCAAATCCATCTAGCCACTCTCGAATGTAAACTAGGGACTCTGATACCAGCCAACCTTCTGCCATGCTACCCTCCGGACGTGCCTTCTGACGCACATATCCCTTAAGTGTTTTCATGAAACGTTCTAAAAAGAACATCCATCCGGAATGTACTGTGCCAGCTATTTCCACCTCATGAGCTATGTGAACAAGAAGATACACCTGAATGGTTAGCATGATAGTAGGAAAATGTTTCTCAAACATGCACACAGCCTCCGCAGCATTTAGTTTGGCGAATGGTATAGAGTCTACATTGATCTCCTTTTGTGAGATCCATTGCACCAACTTTGCAAGTTTGTAGATTGTGTTACAGACGTCAAGAGACAAACATCCCTCAATGGCCATCGGTAAAATAAACTGCAAAACACGTCTAGCAATGATATTAAAGTCCACACACGATTGTGTTACACAATTCCCACTATGATATATTCCACTTCAAACATACCTGACACATTTTATGCCAGTCGTGTGACTTCAAACCGGTAAGCTTTCCTTCTTTAGTGAAACACGTTCGGAGCGAGTGCATTACGCCAGTGGGGGTCCGCACAGATTGAATGGTCTCTTTTACTTTGCGTTCTTAGGCTCCTGTGAAAATCCATGGCGCTTTAGGGAGTTTTATCGATCCATCGGATGCTGTCTGCAGCCAATATTGTTCCATACGATCCACATTTCTAAGGTCAACCATGGCTCCCAAAGTATCTTTCTTATCGGTCAGATGGTCCCATAGCACATTACCCACATTCTTGAATATGTGCATTGTATCGAGCAAGTGATTGATCATGAGTCGGGGCCAATATTGCAACTCGTACCATAGAGAGAGTCTCTTTATCCCTGGGGGAAAACCATCATCACACATCTCCTTCTTCTCTAACCATGCTTATGCAGACATCCTCGGTGGCTCTCTTTCCAAAAAGCCGTCGCGTAACACATGATTCTCTGGAAGATACGGTTGATGACCTTCGTAGATTTGCTTCTTCAATGAGGGCACCCGACGTGCATTCAGTCTAGGTCCACATGTGACACATGCTCTATATCCGCTTGTTTGAAGCCCTGCATGTATAGACATGACAATAGATAAGCTTGAGAAAAACCAAAGGTTTACAGTGTTTGATTTGAGTGTAAATCACCTGACCATTCTCTTAGTCCAGGATAGTCATGCATCGTCCACATTAGAATGCCTTTGATCAAAGCATTCCATCGACCTATGTGCCGGCTCATATCATTGGCACTAGGCCCAACAGAGGCGGGGTGAGGGACCTACTCCAAGCCCAGCTCCTCACCGAAGTGGGCACATGTCCACCACGTCTATGCCAATCCACAATTGTTGTAGCTCTTCCAATAGTGGACGAAGATACATATCCATATTCTTCACTTTATACCGCCCCGGCACAATCAAGCTTAGCCACAGGTGCCTCTTCTTGGTAGTCAACCACGGGTGAATGTTGTAGCTAATGAGATGACAACGGGCCATACACTGTAAGATGTTGATCTTTGACCAAATGGATTGACGTCATCCATAGCTAGGCCTAGGCGCAAATTTCGAGCTTCCCTGGCAAAATCCGGCCATGTTTCGTCTATATGTTTCCGGGCTGCGCAATCTGCAGGAATCCGTAGCACACCATCCGAAGGTTTATTCTCTTCATGCCATGATGCTAGGGCGGCCATGGACTTACATTCGAAGAAATTCTTCATGCGAGGAAGTAGAGGAAAATGTCGCAAAACCTTTTGTGGAATTTTTGTTTCCCAGGGATCTACTCGATATCTCTCGGAATCACATTTCGGACACTTCTTCATGTCTATGTATTCCCTTCTGAAAAGAATGTTGTCGTTAGGACAAGCGTGAATCGAATTGTAATCCATCCCCAAGTTTCGCAAGATCTTTCTTCCTTCCTCTCTGGAATCTGGCATCACATTACCATATGGCAGTATGTGCTCTTTGAGCAATCTACACAACGAAAAAAATGCGGTACACTTGTGTAAGTAATGTATCAGATCATTATACATCTAGAGTTTTTATATTAAAGTAAACACATTGTAATAGATCACCGGAAAAGCGTTTGGCGCTAGTGTCACTCCATCCAAACTTTGCCTGCATGTTGAGAAGAACCAGGTTCGCCTTCAATCTAGATACACGTGCTCCATCATACAACGGCGTATCGGCTTCACTTTTCATATCATCATAGATAAGCCTTTCTGAATCCATGATCGTCTTCATCATTTCATTGACCTCGGGCTCAACATTGCCTCGTTGGGAATGTGATCTGCATGATTATCCTCCGAGCTGCATCTTGTGGCCTCACGTATACTGCTTGACCAAAGCGCCTGCGAACACGGCTATTGGGTTTCAAGATTGCTGCCTGTTGGCCAGCATCAGAGTCCGACGAGTTATACTTGGCAACAACTCGATCTATAATAGATAGATTGAACTCGCCAAATTTGCAAACGTACTGCAAAAAAAATTTTCTTGTCCGTCGCACATCATGTTTGCATTGATTACAAGGACATAAGATCCTTGTTGAGAGATAGGTGTTTCGATTGGATGGCCCCACATCCTCGTCACTTCTCATAATGAAGGTAAAAACCTTATAACCTGGACATAAATTATTCTTCTATTGGCATCCTCCATCTTATCTCTCTCTCTCTCTCTCTCTCTCTCTTTCTCTCTCTCTCTCTCTCTTTGTTCACACTGTAAACTACCTCACATTCTCTAGTCATGTCCAATCCCTGCACACCTCGGTCTAGAGGTGCACGTAAATCAGAACCCCCGGGTTATAATCTCGTCCTTATTGGTTAATGCTTATGTTTGTGGGTACAAGAAATCTACACATCCACGTCTACATGATAGTGCATGTAGTGGACAAAACCCCTTTGCCTCTTCTCTAGCCGTAGCATTTCACAGCATCTTAACATCTCTTCACAATAGATCTTTGTTCGAGGGATTACTTAGCACATTACATTGTTAGGAAATAAGACATAGCTAAGTAGATAACTGAGTAGATTACTTAATGGAGAGAGATAATTTACATACACAAGAGATTGTTGAGTAGAGAGAGAGAGAGAGTACACACGATATATGTGGTTCACCCAGTGTGGGCTATGTCCACGGGAAAGCAGCCACTCAATGGATTTAGTACTTCAAAACAAGAAGTAGGTTACAAAGGGATTATACCCTTTTGGAGCTCCCACCTTGCTTCACTCTCACCACCTCACATACACCTTGTTGCATCAACTTCACACTATATAATGTGTGTAGAAATGGCCTCCTTTTATAGGCCAAAAGGGGTGTCCTCTCTCATGAGAGGTAGCCCTGTGTAGCTGCCCTAGTGTAGATAAGTCCAAATCGGACCCTCCAATCCACCCCTGTGTGGCCGCCCTTGAGAAGACAAGTCCACTTCTGAATTCAACCACCGACCATTGACTTCTAACCACCACTGGCCACCAGCCATTGACTACCGGCCACCGGCCAACCGGCCAACCGATCGGTCATTTTCCGACCACTTTTTGGCCGCCGTCTGACCATAATATTTCGGCAAAAAGGAATATTCCAATGAAATTTGGTTTTCGAAGAGTTATTTTTCTTCACGCACAATGGCTTCTCCTCATAATGGGGGCATTACAAATGTGCATTTTAACACAAAAAATTACAAGGGGTAAATCAGGCTCCATACTTAACAATCTCCCACTTGGAGACTGATCCCCAAACCAAACCTGTGACTGCTTTCCATCATGTCTTCTTATCCTTGAATGCCGATTGAAGATGAGCAAAATCTCAACTTCTCCTTGTTGACCACCTTTGTAAACATGTCTGCAGGATTTTCACTTGTATGCACCTCTCCTAGCTTTAGCTGTCCCTCTTCCAAAAGAGTGCGTATGAAGTGATATCTCATCTCAATGTGCTTCGTCCTTGAATGAAAGGCTGAGTTCTTCACAAGATGGATAGCGCTTTGGCTATCACTATACAAGACGCAATTGTCTTGTTTGAATACAAGCTCTTTTAAGCATCTGTGAAGCCACAGAATTTCTTTGCTTGCCTCTGTCATTGCTACATACTCTGCTTCCGTGGTAGAAAGTGCGACCACTTTCTGCAACTTTAAAGCCCAGCTTACTACCGTGCCTCCAACCGTGAAGACATAGCCAGTAGTGCTCCTTTGAGTATCTTTGTCACCTACCGTATCTGCATCAGCATACCCTTCTAGAAAAATATCACTTCCTCCAAAATACAAAGCATTTTTTGTTGTCCCTTTTAGATGCCTAAGTATCCACTTCACAGCTTGCCAATGCTCTTTACCTGGGTTGTCCATGAACCTACTTACAACTCTCACTGGATGTACAATGTCTGGCCTTGTCTAGACCATAGCATACATAAGAGAACCTACCGCTGCAGCATATGGAACTTTAGACATATAGGCTATCTCCTCTTGTTTCTTTGGACACATATCCTTGGTTAGTTTAAAGTGACCATCCAAAGGTGTAGAAATCGTTTTTGCATTTTGCATTGCAAAACTTTCTAGTACCTTCTTGATGTAATCCTCTTGAGATAGCTTTATTGTCTTCTTCGTCCTTTCCCTTGATATCTTCATACCAAGTATCCTCTTTGCAGTACCTAAATCTTTCATTGAAAAAGATTTAGGCAGCTCCTCTTTTAGGTCTTTGATGTCCTGCATGTTAGCACTTGCAATCAGCATGTCATCAACATACAACATTAGGATGATGAACTTCCCATCTCCCAAATTCTTCGTTTAGACGCAATGATCTGAGTTGCGTCTTTTTAATCCATGATCTAACATCCATCGATCAAACTTCAAGTACCATTGTCTTTATGCTTGCTTTAAACCATACAAGATTTTCTTTAATCTGCAAACCATTTTCTCCTTACCTTTTACTTCATACCCCTTTGGTTGAAGCATGTAGATTTCCTTCTCTAAGTCACTGTGAGGGGATGCCGTATTTACATTCATTTGCTCAAGATTTAGATCATGAGCAGCCACAAAGCTTAAGGCAAGCCTAATTAAGTTCATTTTTACAACAGGAGAAAATATTTCATTAAAGTCAATACCTTTCTTTTGAGAAAACCCTTTTACCACAAGCCCAGACGTGTACTTTTTCTTCTCACCTTCTTCTTCCTTTAGCTTGTACACCCATTTGTTTCGAAGTGCCCGCTTATCTTTAGGCAACTCAACCAACTCCCATGTTTGGTTGCGATGTAGTGAGTCCATCTCCACTTACATGCTCTTCGTCCATTTTTCATTGGATTCGTGTTACATAGCTTCTTCGTATGATTCTGGCTCTCCAGAATCTGAGATCAAGAGATGGTTGAAGGAAGGAACAAACCTTTCTGGAGGTCTACTTTCTCTTGTAGATCTTTGGGGAATAGGTTGAGGCTCCTCATTTGGTTATTGTGTTGCACATTGTCACCGTTTGCAGTCCTTGAGTCTTCACCGTCCTCAAGATCCATGTACTCATCACCTGTTTCTTTTGTTTGTTTTCTTTTTAAGTAATCTTTGTACATATTTTTTTCGTTAAAAATTACATCCCTACTCCTTAAGATTTTACCATCTTCAGGATTCCATAGGCGATACCCAAAGTCACCTTCTCCATGGCCAATGAAGAAACACTTTTTGGACTTTGCATCTAGCTTTGATCTTAGGCTTCTATCTATGTGTATGAAAGCCTCACACCCAATCACTTTGAGAAATGCATAATTCACCAGTTTACTTGTCCATGCGTCTTTTGGAACTCCCCCATCCAATGCCGTTGAGGGTGACCGGTTGATTAAGTACACAGACGTACTTACAGCTTTCACCCAAAGCTCAAGCGGTAGGCGTGCATGTAGCCGCATGCTTCGTGCTCGCTCCCTGATTGTCATGTTCATCCTTTTTAAAATCCCATTTTGTTGAGGTGTCCTTGGGGTTGTTCTTTGCCTCCGAATGCCATTGCTAGCACAAAATCTTTCAAAAGCTTGGCTGCAATATTCGCCTCCATTGTCGAAAATGAGGCATTTAACCTTGGTACCTATTTCATTCTCCACAAAGGCTTTCCACGTTTGAAATATGGAAAATACATCGGACTTATTCTTCATGACATAAACCCATGTTTTTCTAGTCGCATCGCCTATGAATGTTACATAGTACAATGAGCCACCAAGTGATAGTGTACTTGCAGGACCCCAAACATCAGAATGAACCAACTCAAGTTTTTTATTTTTTCTTTCATTTCTAGATTTTGGAAATTTTACCCTCTTTTGTTTACCATAAACACAATCTTCACAGAACTCTAAGTCCACTTCTTTCAAACCTGGCAAAAGCTTCTTTGTTTGAAGGATTTGCATTCCTTTGGCACTCATATCCCCAAGCCGGTAGTGC
Organism: Adiantum capillus-veneris; assembly: GCF_014529385.1. Lineage (NCBI taxonomy): Eukaryota > Viridiplantae > Streptophyta > Polypodiopsida > Polypodiales > Pteridaceae > Adiantum > Adiantum capillus-veneris. The sequence continues at coordinate 4,794,313 of NC_140940.1, read as the reverse complement.
CACACTGCACTGTCAACTTCTGTAGTTGCTCCACATCCTGAAGGTTGCGTGCTGATAGTACACAAGTAAAGTGTACCGACCTTTTCTCCCTTGGCAACCACCAAAGATCCCTTTGAGATCTTCCACCGTTTGTTTCCGAATGCAATGTTGTGACCTTCATCGTCCAATTGTCCTGTAGAGATCAAATTTTTCCAAAGAGAAGGAACATGCCTAACATCTTTAAGCTTCCATTCATTTCCGTTAGCAGTTTTGACAGAAATTGTACCTTTGCCGACAATCTCACAAGCTTCATCATCTCCCAAGTATACATACCCCAAATTACCTTTGGTGTAATCTTGAAAATGTTGCTTGTGTGGTGTCGCATGGAATGAAGCCCCGAAATCTACTATCCAAGAATTAGACACATTGTCTAATGAGAGAATTAGAGCACCTTGCTCTACTTTACCTGCCACAATGGCGTCCGATGTTGGTTTGTTGTCTTGAGACTCAGTCTCTCAGTCTCCTTCTTCTTCTTAGACCAACAATCCTTCTTGACGTGGCCCTTCTTGCCGCAATTCCAACATTTAAGAACCGATTTTGTGTGTGACTTGCTCCGTCTTGAATGGTCACGACCCTTTTGGTTTTTGAACCTCTCCTTAGGCCTTCCTCTTGTTTCCATTAACAGTGTAACACTTGATGATTCTCCTATGCTTCTCCTTCGTATTTCCTTGCTTAGGAGAACACCCACAACATCATCAAACTTAAGAGTATTTGTGCCAGAAATAGAATTATTTACAGCCATCACAAGGCTGTCCCAAATATACGGTAGAGATGATAGTATAAGGAGAGCTCGCACTTCGTCATTGAAATTGATTTTCACTGATCAAAGTTGGCTTATTTTTGTGTTAAAGTCATTTAGGTGTTCTGAAATTGAACCATTCTTTTCCATCTTTAGATTGAACAAGAGTTTCATAAGAAATACTTTATTGGATACCGATGGTTTCTCGTAAAGTCGTCAAGTAACTTCATCAAGTCCTCCGTGGTCTTCATCTCCGAAACATTGAAGGCCACCATTGACGCCAAGCTTAACCAGATTGTTCCCAATGCTTTTCGATCAAGGACAATCCATGCTTCATCTGCCATTGTTGCGGGCTTCTTCGCAAGACCGCCTAGTGGCAAATAGAGGTCCTTCTGGTAGAGATAGTCTACAATCTGCATCTTCCAATGTTGGTAGTTTTTACCGTTGAACTTCTCAATCTTGAGTTTCCCTTCCTCTGCCATAACTCCCACTCAATTCAAGGAATCCTTTCCTTGAGATACGTTAGCTATGATCAAACCTTGCTCTGATACCAGCTGTTAGGAAATAAGACGTAGCTAAGTAGATAATTGAGTAGATTACTTAATGGAGAGAGAGATAATTTACATACACAATAGATTATAGAGTAGAGAGAGAGAGAGAGAGAACACATGATATACGTGGTTCACCCAATGTGGGCTATGTCCACGGAAAATCAGCCTCTCAATGGCTTTAGTACTTCAAAACAAGAAGTAGGTTACAAAGGGATTACTCCCTTTTGGAGCTCCCGCCTTGCTTCACTCTCACCACCTCACACCCACCTTGTTGCATCAACTTCACACTATATAATGTGTGTATAAATGGCCTCCTTTAATAGGCCAAAAGATCTACCCTCTCTCATGAGAGGCAGCCATGTGTAGCCGCCCTAGTGTAGATAAGTCCAAATCGGACCCTCCAATCCGCCCATGTGTGGCCGCCCTTGAGAAGACAAGTCCGCTTTTGAATTCGGCCACTGGCCATTGAACTCGGCCATCGGCCACCGGCCATTGACTTCCGACCAGCGACCACCGGCCATTGACTACCGGCCACCGGCCAACCGACCAACCGATCGATCGGTTTTTGACCACTTTTTGGCCGCCGTCCGGCCATAATATTCCGGCGAAAAGGAATATTCGGCAAAATTTTGGTTTCCGGTGAGTGATTTTATTTTCCAGCGAGTTATTTTTCTTCACGCACGATGGCTTCTCCTCATAATGGGGGCCTTACAAATGTGCATTTTTAACACATAAAATTACAAGGGATAAATCAAGCTCCATACTTAACATACATGTTGGCCTCAAATCTGAGTATCATGCCGTTGAAAGCTTTCCAACTCAAGGTTACATCCGTAGAGACGAAGAGAGGGATCACCATTCGTCTAACTCTAATTTTTTTACCGTAATCCCAAAGGTAGACTCTAATATAAAAACTCAATCCAAAATCTAATCTTAAATCTAACCTAATTGAACATGTGGTGATTCGTGGCTAATTGAATATGGTAAATGTGTGAGTTAATAGGTGTCAGGTTCCGATGGGAATATACATATTGTTGTGTAACTAGTGTTTGCTCCAATTTGGGCAAAGCGCGCCTTCATTGACATGCACTAAAATCTAACCTAAATCTAATCTAATCGTAAGTCGAACATAAATTTAGATCTAATCTATTCTTAAACTCAAAATAAACATAAATCTAATCTAATGTTAAATCTAACCTAAACCTAAATGTAATCTAACTTAAATCTAAATTTAATCTAGTTAATCTTAAATCTAAATCTAACTTAATATTAAACTCAACATAATTTTAAATCTAATGCAATCTTAAATCCTAAACCTAAATGTAATCTAACTTAAATCTAACATAGCTAGCTAATCTTTAATATTATCCTAATTTTAAATCTAACTTAATCTTAATCTAACGTAAATCTAAATCTAACCTAATCTTAAACCCAACATAAACATAAATCTAAATGTAATCTAACATAATCTAATTTAAATCTTAACCTAATCTCTCTCTCTTTGTTTTCTCCCCTTACCTCTCTTTTCCGTCTTCTCCCCCTCTCTCTCACTTTGGTTTTTTATTCTCTCTCCCTTTCTCCCTCTTCCTCTTTCTCTTTGTTTTCTTCTCTCTCTCTCTCTCTCTCATTGTGTATGTGTATGCATTCTTTGTCTATGCATGTGTGTGTGTATGTGTTTTTAATTTATGCATGTGCTCTCTCTCTCTCTCTCTCTCTCTCTCTCTCTCTCTCTTTCTTTTAAAGACATAATGTGTGTGTGTGTGTGAGATAGAGAGAGAGAGAGAGAGGGAGAGAGAGAGAGAAAGAGGGGAAGGGAACATGAGAGAGAGAGGAGAGGGAAGGAGCAGACCTGGCTCTCCTTCCTCTCCTCCTCTGTGTGTGTGTGTGTGTGGGTGGGTGGGGGGGGGGGGGGGGGGGAGAAAGAGAGAGAGAGGGAGAGCGCGGGTTACCTCTTTGCTTGAGCGTCGAAAACTCAGATCTGAGATCTGAGTTTTCAGGCGCTCTAGGTTTATTTTTTACCCCTATCGACGTTGCTATGGGTGTCGCTATGTAGCAAATAAAATAGCGACGCCGTGGATTTCACTTTTAAACGTCGCACTGCAGCGTCGCTAATGTGAAGTACCTCTTGTAGTGTCTCCTTTGTAAGGCTTTAGTAGGCTCACATGGAAAGCATTGTGTATGAGCCAATGGTTGGGCAACTTGAGTTGATAGGCCATCTCATTGATTGGCCTAAGAATCTGGAAGGGACCATAGTACCGTTTTGCTAACATAGCATAGTACTTTTGGTGTCCCGTAGGATTCTTGTCCGTCGTGTGCCTTAATCGAGCCTTGGAAAATTTGAGTAAGACCCAATCATTTTATTTAAAGGCTTGGGCTCTTCTGTGCTTGTACGCAGCAGCCTTTTTCCTTTGCTGTGAGATAGAGATAGCATTCTTAATCTTTTGGAAAGATTCTTGTAGGTCTCGGCTATACTCATCTGCAGTGAAGATCTTCCCGTGTACCTTAAGTAGCAAGGAACTTTTTGATCTTCCCTCAATTACCTCGAAAGGTGCTTTTCTCGTGGAAGTATGTACAATGTTATTGTAGTCATACTCCACTAAGGGTAAGTATTTCTCCCATTGGGATCTTTGATCTACTTCCGTTACATAGGCTTTTAGTAGATCGAGAATTGTTAGGTTAGCTATTTCACGTTGGCCATCCGTTTGCAAGTGATAGGCCAAAGAGAAATTTAGCCTTGTCCCTAAATTCTCAAAGAAACCCTTCCAAAAATTACTAGTCATTCGAGGATCTCTATCCGACACTATGGACATTGGCAAGCCATGGTACTTGAAGATTTGTGAAATGAAGAGGGTTGCCATGTGATGGGCTTTGATAGTCTTTTTGACAGGTATAAAGTGAGCTTGTTTACTAAATATGTCTACTATCGTCCATATTCCCGCATTCGCATGGATAGACGTAGGCAATCCAAAGATAAAATTCATGGATATTCTCTCCCATGGTCAATTAGGGATTGGCAAAGGTTGAAGCAATCTAGGTTGCTTCCCTCTATCAAACTTTGTCTTTTGGCATACCACACATTTAGAAACATACTCTTGTATGTTGGTTTTCATGGTACGCCAGTAGAAATATGTCCCTCTATGCCCCGCATAAGGAGGAGCATGAGATTCGTACATTACTTTCTCACGGAGTGAGTTAGTAACGCATAGTCTATTGTCATAGAGAAGATAACCATCTTGTAAAGTAAATGGTTCCTCTTTCTTCCCTAGTGCAAGGGTTGAAATCACATCTCTAAAATCGGGATCAATAGCATACTCATCTATCATAGAAGATAGATCATTGTGAGTTGCTATGGAAACCGCATCCACTCTCGGCCGTCTTGAGAGTGCATCGGCTACTTGATGATGCTTGCCAGCAATGTGAGCAATATGAAAATGAAATTGCGAAAGAAAATTTACCCGGGCCTCATTTGTTTGTCGGAGAGCTTGGTCTGCGTCAGGAAGTACTTAAGACTTTGGTGATCCGTTCGCACAATGAAAAGAGTCCCCAATAAATAGTGCTTCCATGAGTCTAAGGCATGTAGAACTGCGAGCAATCCCTTTTCATATATTCCTAGAGCTTGCTCAACAGGCTCGAGCCTTCGACTTTCATAGCCTATGGCGTGCCCTTCTTGGAGAAAAACAGCTCCAAGGCAATCACCACAAGCATCACATTGGACCTCAAATGGCTTTGAGAGATTCGGTAGTGTAAGCACAGGTTGAGAGATAAGCTTTTCTTTAAGATTTTCGAAAGCATTGTTCTCCTTGGCAGACCATGTGTACCTAACATTTTTCTTTGTTAGGTCATGTAATGGTCCTACTATTAGTGAGAACTTTTCTATGAAGCGTCTATAGTATGCACACATACCTATAAAGCTTCTTAGCTCATGAAGATTCCTTGGTTTAGACCATCCTTTTATTACCTCTAACTTTGATGGATCCATTTGGATGCCATCTTGAGAGATAATGTGACCTAAATACTGAATCTCTTGTAAGAAAAATTCACTTTTCTTCCGATTAACATAATGTTTATTCTCTCTTAAAACTTGAAATATTACCTGGAGGTGTTGCTTGTGTTCATCTAATGAATCATAGTAGATGATGATATCATCAAAGAACTCTCCAGTAAAGGTTCGATGAGGCCTGAATAGCTTCTCCATCAAGCGGTTGAATGTGGATGGTGCATGGTCAATCCAAAAGGCATGACAATATATTCGTAAAGACCAAACATAGTGCAAAATGCGGTCTTTACAATGTCTTGATCAACTATCCTTATTTGATGATAGCCACTTTTTAGGTCAATCCTACTGAAGTAGGTCGATCCTTGTAGATTATCAAATAGGTCTTCTACCTGTGAAACGGGAAACCTATTTTTGATAGTGATCCTATTTAGTGCTCTATAGTTGATACACATACGATATGTGCCGTCTTTCTTTTGCACTAGTAGCACAGGAGAACAAAATGGAGATGAGCTAGGCCTAACCATGCCCTTCTCAACTACCTCATGCACTTGGCTCATAATCTCCTCTTGTTGAGCTTGAGAAACTCTATAAGGAGGTTTGTTAGGCGGTGAACTTCCTAGAAGAAGTTCAATTGCATGGTCATCATTGCCTCGTTTAGGAGGTAGCTCACAAGGGATGTCGTCAATAAAGACATCTTGAAACCCCTTGAGAAAATTGGATAACTCTAATTCCTTTTGATTGTGTATATTTCCTTTTGCTAAAACATTAGATTCATTTTGAGAATCTTTAACAAAAATAATGTACACGAAAATAGAGCTCTTTATTGACTTCTTGAAAGCTTGTGTATGTACAATGGGCATGGTGTTACCCATTTCCTTAGCATCTATGTACATATCTTTTTCCCAGAACGTAAAGGAGATTCTTCTTTCAGGGAATTTAACATTGGCAGCCATGCAATCAAACCATGGTGCCCCTAGGATTACATCCTCATGCTTGAGAGGAGAGATAAAGAAGGCCTCTTTGTCCACATAGCTTTGGACATGATGGAGCCTCAATTTCCCAATTAAGGGAGTGACTGAAGCTTCTTGCCCCTTAAAAGCACCGTCTGCGGGTAGGACATCTCCCATCTCATAGGCTTGTATGCCTAGCTTGGTGGCCAACTCTATGGATATGAATTCATGAGTAGAACCAGGGTCAAAGAGAATAAAAGCATCATGTTCTCTTACCTTTCCCCAAGCATGGCATAGAGGAGATCCTTTGTGGTGAGTTTCCTCCTCTTGGATTTCAACCAAGGTAGCTCTAGGAGGCTCATGGCGGTTGTTCTTTTGGGGACAAGCACGATACGCATGCTCTTGCTTGCTGCACTTGAAATAGCGGTTATCCTTGCGATAACACTCAAGCTCTTCAGGAGAGAGTTTATTTTTGCCTTTGTAAACTCCCTTCTCTTTAGCTTTGTTGGAGTTGCCCTTAGGAAACTTTTGGACATTGTCCTTCCCCTTAGGCTCATTGGAACCCTTGTTTTTCGTGGTCTTGGAATTTCTTTTAGCCCCCGTTTAGAAATTGATTCGAGAAGCCACCATAGTATGGTGTATAACCACCGATATGGTGCGTGGCCTTTGGGAGTTGACATACTCTGCCATTTCTTCAGTTAAGCCCACACAAAATTGTTGCTTTTGCTCTCCAAAATCCAACTTTTTGAAGACAGTGGCTTTGAGTTGTAGGTCCCAAAACTTGTCTACATATTTGTGAATGGATTCGTAGGGAGAGAGCTTCAAGCTTCGCCATTCGATGAGTACTTTGTCTTTGGCATCGGTGGCCAGAAACTACTTCATAATGGAAGCTCTTAAAGCTTTCCATGTTCGTGGAGCTTCACCGTTGGCCCATAGGCTAGACCACCATTGCTTGGTGGACTTTTGAAAGTGCATAGCTACATGGTGTAGCTTAGAGGACTCCGTGAAGCCCTCATCTCCAAACGCCGCATCGAATTGTTGGATAAAGGCCAAGACATTGTCCGTAGCACCAAAGGTGCCATCTTAGGTAAGGAAAGAGATGCTCTTCCCTCCCTCTTTGAACGTCTTGAGCTTGAATGACCTCTTCCACGCGGCATAGGATTTCTTATGGCCCCTTCTTTTTGATGGTTCAAAGGTTGCACCATCACTTTCTTCAGAAGGTGAAGAATTTGAGGAAGATGGAGAAGAGGGTGACCTCTTTCTCACCTTTTTCTTGCCTTGATCTTCTTTGTCTTCACCATTACTTTCATAAGAGGAAGAGGATGAAGAAGATGGAGAAGAGGGTGTCCTCTTTCTCGCCTTTTTCTTCTCTTGCTTTTTGTCATACCTCTTTGAAGTATGGTGTGGAGAAGTATGCGATGGTCTTCTCCGTTTTGGAGGTGATGGAGAGCGTTTAGCCCACCGTCTTCGTGGAGCCATCTCCGCCGAGGTGGCAGGAGACTCACTTCTTTCTCGTTCCTTGGGTGGGGGCTCTTGAATTCTCCTTTGAGAAGGATATGCGTCATCAAGGAGAAAATTTCTGAGCCCTTCATATGGATCCTCTTCTTCTTCCCGAATCGGAGAGAGGCCTCTTTTGGAAGTCCCGCAAGGAGGCTTCCTAGGTGCTCTCTCGTCATGGTGGGGAGCTTGGAGAATCCCATGAGCATGAAGCTGCCGTTGCACTTCACTTTGGAGGGATGGATTGCCCATGGCTTATTGAAGCCTAGAAACAAGATAGTTAACAAGCATCGGGGCATCATTAGTAGCCTGCTCATTAGCAAAATCAAAGTTATCAACATTAATTTCACTCTCTTTACTATTGTCAGCCATTCTAACAACTTTTAGGTGTAAACTTTTTAGGCGTACTTTGGCACTTCAAGCCCTAGTTGCTACTCCTCTTTACCCCTTTAGAAAAAGCACTCAAGCTACTGTACCCGTGGTTCGAATACCATTAATTGCAAGGAATAGAAGAGAGGATCGTTCAACACCGAAACAACACCGGCTCCTGTCAAGCTTCTAATAGCTCAATAGTGGTTAAGTCATAGGCAAGCCCCGTAGGACTCTACTATTAAGACCATAGCTCTTGATAGTGATGCCCCGTTATCTGCACGAATGCAGGTACACTGCAAGGTTGAAAAATCCCTATTCTACTTACTCACATGCAATTAATAATACCAACCATTTATAGCTAGCTTGAGCACCTCCCTTCTTGAGCAAGAAACGATATACCAATGTAACATTTAATGGTCTAGTAACTTGTGTGTAGCGGAAAATAGCATGAACATAGTGAACATTTCATTTGAATAGATTCCTAATGAGAATAACAAGAGTGCTTGGGTGGAAAGAGCAACAAAAAGTATAACACCTAGTTAGATAGCATGAACAATACTTCAAAACAGAGAGAAATTGAGTAAATGACAACAGTTGAGGACCAGATTTGCATGGAGCCGGTCCCCCCTCCAAAAGGCTTTGTAGTATGGTTTCTCCCATCAAGTGATACATTTTACAATACAATTCTTTGTGTTCCTTCAATACTAGCTAGTGCAATGAAGATGTAAACTTCATGCACTAAGCAAAACACTTATCAAACACAACATCAATTCCCTCACGGTCTCAGAACCAAGACCTCAAACACTTTCGAAGATGTTGAGAGCTAGCAGGGTATGAGATTAGATTGAGAGGAAGAAGGAGTATTCTTACGAGCAAGATGTACATCCCCTCACATAATCACTCTTATTAGCATAGCTTAGCTTAGTAATTAGCATGGTAGAGGAGATGAGAATGCATTGAAGCTTGGATCTTGGTTGGATTTGCATCACAAATCCAAGAGTTGTTGGTTTAGGCCTCCCTTCTCACAAGCTTGGAGTAGGTGGTAAGCTTTCCATTAAAGCTTGAGAAGGAGAGAGAGAGAGTCTTCTTGCTTTGCACATAGATTTTGTGTGTGTGTAAGTGAATAATGCCTTTGAAAAATCAGCCCCCTCTCTCTTGGTCGACCCCTCTTGCTATTTGCTCATGCTCACATCCTATTGGACCTCCCCAGCCTCAACCAATGGAAATTAAGCAGCATACGTGATAGCCTTCTGACATGTGTCCCCCTTTCCCCTTTTGTGAGAGCTTTAGGTAATTAATAAATGCAACTAAACTCTCATTGGACCCCTTTGCCTCCTGTCCAATAGGAATCAGGCAAGCCATTGGGCTGCAGAATGCTCATTGGACCCCTTGGAAGACTGTCCAATATTCTTCTAGAGAGCTTAATTCTTATTGGTTCTTTTATTAAGTGTTCTTAAATTAGTTAAACTAGACTTACTCTAGCCTAATTCTCAATGGTCCACCTCCAAGGCCATCCAAAAGAATTTGAGTACACCTTGTGGGCATCTGGGCTAAGGAGCTGACATGTGTCCCTCTTTCCCCTTGTGTACAAAGGAAGCTTGTGTGTATGTGTGTGAGTTTCTGTCTCATCCCCTACTTCTTGGGCTCGCCCCCTCCTTTGTAGGGCTTGAGAAAGACTTTTGGGACACACACAAAGCATCCAATTTCCCTAGGCTTTTGACCTTTGGACACAACCTTTGAAGTTTGGAACCTTAGCATTTTGGAAGTCTTAATGGGCTGAACCTTAGGGTCTTTTAAGCCCATTGTTTCACATTGCTCTTTTGCATATGGCCCCCCCTTTGGATCCCTACTGTGGCCGGTCTGCTAGCTTAACCAATATTCTAGCTTTTTCTCCCCTGGCACTTCCCCATATTAAATGATCAGTTTAACATGAGAAAATCATTTAGGAGAATTAGATATTGATTATTATGACTCTCTCTCTCTCTCTCTCTCTCTCTCTCTCTCTCTCTCTCTCTCTCTCTCTCTCTCTCTCTCTCTCTCTCTCTCTCTCTCTCTCTCTCTCTCTCTCTCTCTCTCTCTCCGTGTCTCTTCTTGGCCTGCGAAAGCCCATAGAGGCAGTTTTAGGGAAAAATTATTTTCACAAACATTCAAAAATATTTCTAAGACAAATGTGAATCGGAAATTTTACAATACTAGCCAAAGTTTTTGTAAAATTACACTATTTTCCACGTATTTTAAGCGAATTTTTCTCCTTCTTGCCCTCCCTTCAATCGGCTACTTTGATTTTGCAACAGACTCAAGGATAAGATGAGATACACTTTTCCCGAACACTGCATGATAGAGGGGAGATTCTTTTAGAACGGGCATTTTTTGCACCATAAGAGGACATCATTAGATTTGTGCCACATCGATTCATTTAAAAGAATGAGGATTGGGATTTATTGCAAAGAATTTGTCTCTGAATTCGGCACGCTCCTTGGAGCATCTAGGAGCATGCTCACATGACCTTGGTAGTCTATAAGATAACTTTGTTATGTACTAAGGGACCCCCCCTCCCACTAAAGCAAGAGCAAATTGCATGTAACAACACTATGCCAAGCCAGAGTTCTTCGATACTCACCTTCGGAGTTGGCAATGTGTGGTCTCATAATCATTTTTTACCATGTGGTACATCTATCATGCCATATGCCCCTTCGACAGTGCCACTTCATCACAACCATCCCTATGTTAGCTCTCTCTGCAAGAATACTGTCAGCAGTACGACCTTTAGAGGTGTGTTTCCACCATGCCATCACCATAGCCATAGTGCGAGTGTGCGCAATCATCCACAAGGCGACGCTTGTCTTGGGACTTACCTTGGGGCCGTGGATCTTTGCAATGTAATGATCACCATTCCTGTGGTGCTTGTTGGGATGGCTTGCTTTAGAGGGGGGGGGGGGGGGGGGTCTATTCACTAGTCATCGAGTCACTTGCACTATCCATAGAGACACAAGATGATGATGGACCCAAACCCAATGTAGTTGGATGATTTTGCCACATCCATTCAACTAGCAAGGTAGATCTGGCACTAAGTAGGGAGTTCTCTTCAGTTGCCACCGCATGACACTCATCTACCTACATTTTTTTTTCTTTAATTCTAAAAGAAAAATTTGCATGTTGATTTTTCCAACCCAAAATCTGAATGCTTCATGAGGAGACACTTGTGAATGCTTTACAATCCAACACTTGAAGGCCTATGTCAAGTTCTTTTCAAGAAGCAGCAATCATCCAACCATGCCCATGTGGAGCCTACCATGTAGTATAGTTACCCAAAACAAGAAGGAATAGGGATGGCACCAACTTGAAATGCCATTCCTTGTTATGGATACTCACATGAATCAAGGAATGGGGATTCAGAGCGGGAAATTGGAATGGGAATGTGAAATGGAGACCTCAAAATGGCGATTCCCTATAACTATGTTGCGTCGGTAAACACAAGCCAAATTGTCAAAAGCGCCTAAAGTTAAACTCTCCTCTGGTGCATTCTGATATGATCAAGGGTGTGATGCAGGAGATGTCGAACTTACTTGGTGAGAACTGTCGACCCAGATGTCAAGCCCATTGTCCGTAGTCTGGCAGCATATGCTACCATGCTCGTAAGGAAGCAACACGGTTGATTGGAAAGTGCCACTGTCAGCAAAGCCTTGAATCACAATAGCAATAATGTGTATCATTGCATGTTCTCTCTCTCTCTCTCTCTCTCTCTCTCTCTCTCTCTTTGTTTCTTTGCACTCCTTTAATAGGCAGCATTTGAATCATTGAGATCCAGTAGCTGACTCATTGCGGATCTCATTGAGTTTGTATAAGGTTTGCATGAGACAAAAATTATTCAGTGATGTTCGTACCCTTGTAGCATTGTGCATGAACTTAAACGAAAAACTATCAGATGGACTTGATGATGGAGTGAATACATATGGACTTGATTATGGAGTGATTACATATGTGTGTGTGTGTGTGTGTGTGTGTGTGTGTATACACACACACACATGTATATGTATAGTGATGGGCTTGCATGTGAGCTAGTGATAGGCTTGCATGGCTCACACATCTGTATGAATGAAGTTCCTAAATAATAATATAATTGTGCTTTCATCTAACCTTGTACTTTAAGTTTGACTTTGGTTTATAACTCCTAAATAAATAATATTTCCATGTGCATTTTGATTAAAGCTAATCTATATATATCTCTATATGTGTCACAATGTATTGAATAAAAAGGTTAGTGACTGTACCAAAAAGGGATGTATGGTATCTAATTAAGAGATGCAGCCCATTGTTCACTATTGCTTTTTATTTCAAGCACAATATGGATTCTTGACTTGGTAGCTCAATTAGAATCACTCATCCATCCTTCAAGGAATGCTCCTCTCTCTATCTCTTTCCATCTATGTGGGAGACACCGTGTGCACAAATAGTATGCACACATGCATTTGGATAACTTTGAACTCCTTTAAAACAATTTTAAAGGGATGTGAGGAAGAAGATAATTTTTGCAAAGATAAAGTTTGCTTGTATGATAGTACAAGTAAGAAATATGGAATATATTGCACGACATGATAGAAACCCCAATTTGACTGATAAAGAACTTCAGACTTGAATCTTTTGTAAAATTTTGCTCAACTCAATTCTATAGTGTCTTAAGGTTGAGTACATGATAGCGAGCAATTTTTTTTTTATAAAAAAAAGTTGACCTCTCTCTCTCTCTCTCTCTCTCTCACACACACACACACACACACACACACACACACAATCCCTTGCTTGCATACATTGTTATAAAGCTTTTTTTTTTTGCAGAACTCACAAAATTGTGAGTGTTTAATGTATTAAAGCCAAAAAAAAATTACAAAGCCATGCTCATGACAATCCATGGCACCACCCCCTCAAGGGACAAACATTAGATTACATAGCTAACCATACATCGGCTGATATTGGGAGCCACCCGATCGGCAACACATAAATCCGCAGAACAATAGTCAAACTCCATCACCTGAGACGTCTACTAATGCCGAGAAGAACTAGCACGGGAATGCCACCAAACAGGGGAATCTGCCACTTTCACCTGCATGTCCACCGAGCCGTCGAAGGAATCAACAAGGAAAGACTTCCAAGACCACCACCCATCAGAGACGGGCCACCAGACCAATATCCGCACACCATTCTGCATAAGGGGGGAGCCTGAGAGCTCCATCAGCATCACAAAAAATAACAGCCGAAAACACCAACTCGAAGCCGAAGACAACACATCCACCCCTGGCTTTTGAGGAGAGCCTAGCACCTTCAATGGGAGGATCAACGATGCCACCAAGAAGATGCAGATCTGCCACCCCTGCATAACCCGTCGCGTCGAGCCAGACAAGCCACCAACCGTACCAAGCAAACACCAACCGCACCTTCGCAGATTTCCTTGGCAGACTTCATTCTCCTCCAAAGGAAGAAGGGGCAACCATTTTAATCACCATTGTTGGCACTGCCTGCTTGCAAGAGTGATATAGGCGTGGTGCCTATCAAATTGTGTACACATTTGTTAGGCTTTTTTAGGCTTTCTAGTAAAAATAGATTATCTTTCTCCTAAGCGCTCTCTCTCTCTCCCCGCTGCTCTGCTCTGCTGTGTCGATCAACGCAGTGTCTCTCTCTCTCTCTCTCTCTCTCTCTCTCTCTCCGTGTTGCTCTGCTCTACTCTGCCAATCAATGCAATCAAGAGCTCTCTCTCTCTCTCTCTCTCTCTAATAGCAAGCAATGCCGCCGTCTCCACATTAGTGTAGGCCTTGTTTACCCCAGCGTAGGTGACATTAGAGTTCTAACTTACTCCGAAATGAAAGATCTCAACTCCATTGTGACCTTTCACATGCGAAAGGCAGAACTCGTAGCCCAGAACCCGCCCATATTTTACTACATGTAAGGAAGGCAAGGAAAGAGCATCCATGATTACATGCGAAAGGCAGAACTCGTAGCCCAGAACCCGCCCATATTTTACTACATGTAAGGAAGGCAAGGAAAGAGCATCCGTGATCGCATGTTGAAGCTGCTGCCGTGGTGTTTCATGAACATGAGAGAGAGAGAGAGAGAGAGAGAGAGAGAGAGGAAGGGCGCATGGTTCACAACTTACTTGTTGCAGTCGTGCACTGGACTTGCTAGTCATCCAAGGATTTCTGCTCGGAGTCTGGAAACGCTACGGTGAACGAGAATCCTTCTTCTATTGTGAATCTCTGAGTCAGGTAGGACTTCTTCGTTTTTTCTAACTCCATTGTTTTTTCCAACTCCATGTCCACAATAGAATCTCTGAGGCAAGCAGGACTTCTTTGTTGTTGATTTTTTTGCAACTCCATGTACACACCTTTTGAGAGAAAGCTTTTGCAGAAGCTTATTACTTGCATACGACAAAAATTTGCACACCTTGTGCGAGGGACATCTGTAAAATTTTATTACTTGCATCTTTTGAAGGTCTCTGCAAAAGCTTGTTATCTGCATCTTTTGAGGGAAGTGTCTGCGGAAGCCTATTACCTATGTATAATAGAGGTGGTTTTGAGAAACTACAGTTTCATGGCAGAGGCTGTTGGACTTATGGCGTCCATAATGCAACTTGTTGGAGGAGTACAATCGGCTTATAAAAAATGTAGCTATGGCTCTTTCGTGGTCTATAAGCTTGACTATGTTTTGGAATGAGTGAAAGCTTTCAATCTCTTGCTTCTTTAAGAACTCTCCTCAAATCTCTTGTCTATGGAGAGATTAGTCACCTTAGAGTATATCTTGCAATGTATACATCAAGCTCTAAATCCCCTTTAACGACTTGAATCAAGGCCATTTGAATCTAAAGTTTTAGCCTTAAGATACCACTTCTCCATCATTTGGTACAGTATGAGATATAGTCACTTCACAAATAGCAAGTTTGATTACATTATCATGCGATTGAATACCCTTTTGGATCTTGCCAAGCTTGCTTCATTAGGATAGTTTAAGAATCTATGTAGAGTACTATATTTGAGGATTTCTCTATTCTCATAGGATTAGATAGAGCTCATATTTTGTTGCAATTTCTAAAGTCTCGAGCATAATCATCTTCACCACTTGCATTAGACACTCCCTCATCAAACCCTGGATCTAACTCTCCAAGGTCAAAGCTGAGGATTGTGGGAATTGCATTAGATACCCTATCCCAAGGTCAAAGTTGAAGATTGTGGGCCATGGAGGACTTGACAAAAGAACGTTGCTGAGTCATATCTTGCATGAAATGAAGGATTCTTTTTCTGTGATAGCATCTATAGACCTTGAAGATGGATTCCATGAGTAAAGAAATCACACAAGCACAAACAACTCTGCTCCTTGGATTAGAAGGCCCTTGGAAAACCTTCCAAGCGGGGCATCAAGGAAGAAGGGAGCTGATGCGAAGGTTAAAGACCTTTGAGGAGTAGGAAAAACGTGTCCTCATAGCAATCGTGAATGTGTGGAGAGCTAATGAGTTGAAGTATTTGTTGCCAGAAGATATTGGAAGGATACTTCTAGATTTGGGATATGTGTGTGACCATCACTTCTAGGGTGAAAAGTATTGTGGACATGCTAGCTTTTCACCGTGGGAGATATCCTAGGATTCTATCTTTTGAGCCGCAACTTTTATAAAAGAGACGTGCTCAACTTCTTTTGGCACACGCCAACCTGTAAGTGAAAAATTAAGTAACATTGAAGAAAGCATAGCTTATTGATAGAATCTACTCCGTTTGCGGTGGTCTACAACTAGCTTTGAAACTAGCGAGTGTATTGTTTCAACAGGTGCATGATGTCAAATATTGAGAGGAGTGGTTGAGCAATATGGTGCTAGAGAAAGCTAAAATCCCATTACAGATGATTGGAGAGATTCTAGATCTTATCTTTAATCACTTGCTATCCTATGCTCGGAAGCTCTTTTGGTTATTGGAGCTTGTTTGCTGGACAGACCTTTGGGACATTGTGGAGAACATTGTGGGCTCGATGTCCATGATTCTCCAAAACCGTAATCTTTCCCATATCTGCAAAGCAAACTCCGTCAAAGTCTAGCCATGCTTGGCCGTTCCAAATCTGTGATTCTTCGGTCGTTTCTATGTCCAAACACAGATATGTAATTCCTCCAAATTGCCATTCAAAAAGGTACGTATTAACTCATGCTTCTCATAAGATGTGGAAGTCTTATATGCTTAGGAGGTATTAGATCCTTATTTTGTCACACGTCGATCACCTATCAGGGTCCCATTTCACAATGTCCACGTAGAGTTGCTTCTCAGCTGCTAGCTTCTCTTCACAACTGTCTCGGTGGTACGAGAGCCCTGATACATTTTATGGTCAATCAAAGACAAGTCTTTAAGGTGGATCATGGACATTGAACCGCCAATGCTCTCCACAATGTCCCAAGGCCTATCTAGCAAACAAGCTCCAATAACCACGAGAGCTTCCGGAGCATTGGATCGCAAGTGATTGTAACTGAGATCTAGAATCTACTCGATCATTCGTAATAGGGTTCTAGCATTCTCTGGTGCCATATTGCTCAACCACAACTCCCAGTATTTGACGTCATGCACATGTTTCAACAATGGACTATCTAGTCTCAACGCTAGCGGGAGATCACAAGAAACATGGTAGATTCTATCAATAAGCTGTGCTTCCCTCAATGTTATTAGATTTGCCACCTCCATGTTCGCATGTACCAAAAGAAGTTGCTGTGCATGTGCACAATACTTTCCACCCTAGATTTGATGATCACACACATATCTAGATCTGGAAGAATCTCTCCAATACCTTCTTGCAACAAATACCTCAGCTTGTCGGCTCTCCATGCATTCACAATCACTATGAGGATACGCTTTCCGTGCTCCTCAAAGATCTTGAACCTCCATGTCAGCTCCCTTCTTCCTTGATGCCCCGCTTGAAAGGTTTTTCGAGGGTCTCCTAATTCAAAGAGTTGAGTTGTCTATGCTTGTTTGATCTCTTTACTTATGGAATCTCCACCTTCAGCTCTACAAATGCTATCACAGAAAAAGAATCCTTCATTTCATGCAAAATATGACTCAACACGTTCTCTTGCCAAGCCCCCCGCAGTCCACAACAATCCCCACAATCCTTAGATTTGACCTTGGGGTATTTGATGCAATCCCCACAATCCTCAGCGTTATCCAAGGTTTGACTTGGGAGTGTCTGATGCAGGTGGTGAGGATGATAGTGTTGGAGACTTTAGAAATTGTAGCACAGTAAGAGCTCTGTCGACAAATTTTATGAGAATAGGGCAATCCTCAGGTATAGTGCTCCTACATGGATTCTTAGACTAGCCTAGTGAAGCAAGGTTAGCAAGATCTAGGAGAGTATTCAATTGCATGATAATGTCGTCCAACTTGCTATTGACGGAGTGGCCATGCCGCCTACTGTACCAAATGATGGAGAAGCGACATCATAGAGCTGCAAGTTTATATTCAAAAGGCCTTGATTTAAGTCAATAAAGAGAGTTTAGACCTTAATGTATGCATTGCAAGGTATGCTGTTAAATAAGTAATCTTTCCATGGACAAGAAAGCTGAGGAGGGTTCTTGAAGAAAGAAGAGAATTGAGGGCTTCCACTCGTTCAAAAACATTGTCAAGCTTATGGACCGCGAAGGAGCCATAACTGTATTTTTTGTAAGTTGATTGTACTACTCCGACAAGCTACACTATGGATATCACAAACCCAACAACCTCTACCATGAATAGTGTAGTTGCTCAAGACCTCCTTTGCTATACGCATGTAATAGGATTTTGCGTCCCTCAAATGGTGTATGTAATAAGCTTTTGAAGATACCCCCGCACACAAGGTACATTCTCTATTATATGTAGGTAATAAGCTTCTGCATAAGCCTTCTTTCAAAAGGTGTGTACATGGGGTTGGAAAAAAAGCAGCAGTGAAGGAATCCTACTTGACTCATGGATTCCATCCACCGTAGAAAAAGGATTCTCATTCATAAGCTTCTGTAAGTAGTCTCAAATTCAAAATTCAAAATTCAAAAAACACCCAATGGAGTTGAGAATGTGCGAGGTGTGGACAAGAAATTTGTATATGATTTTGGATTGAGGATTAGTAGGGAGAACAATTAAGGAGATACCATGGTTAAGTAGGACGGGAAAAAAGATGGAGAGGCAAGCTAGTGGCGTGTCAGACAGGGAGGCCATGTAGAAACATCTGGGAGTTAGGACATGCGTTGCGGGGGTACTGTTTTGATGGGAATGGGATCGTGCTAGCTAAGGTGGGTGATAGGCAAACATTGTCCACACAAGTGAGTGTGTGTAGAGTAAATTGTTTACTCAAGCGAATTGGGTTCCAAGATAGATTAACTTGGACTCATAAACACGATCTTGAGTAGTTTGCTAATCCATCACAAACTCACCATAAACAAGAGACATGTAATGCAAATTTGGATTGGTTGTTTATTCATGAAAGGAGTTTTAAGTAGCTCTACAACCTTGCACCATTATATGCGGGATCATGCCACCTCTTCTCTCATTCACTCACATTCTGGTAACTCTAGGACAAAGCTGATACCTGACAATCCTTCCCTTGAGATTTGGACTAGAATAATACATTGAAGATTGTTATATCCACTAAGGATGACACAATATCCACACATGATGTCAATACATATCCACAAAGGACGACATATCCACAAAAGGTGACACAAAATCCTCCCCCAGAAAAAGAGAGGCTACAATCTTCAGAGTTTGTTGTCATAGTAGACAAGGTTGTTCTTGCCTTTGTCTTCATCTTCTTCTTTGTTCTCCACCACATGAGAAGATCCTCTTACATGTTTCTTGCCTTCATAGCTTCTACATTTGTTGCTTCCACTGCTGTTACCTCCACTTGGGTAGCATTGAGAAGGAGAATGCCCTTCTTACTTGCAAGATTTGTTGGTGTAACAATCCTTTGCTACATGTCCCATTCTCTCACAATAATAACACTTCTTTACATTCGATGATGAGGATGGGACAAAATCTCCTCCTGATGATGTCGATGAGTCCTTTTGCTTCTTCTCTTCTGCTTGAAGTGAATTGATGATGGCTTGTAATGCTGGAGCCGGTTCTTCCTCTACAAGGACGGTGACTAAGTGGTCATAAGAGGGTGGAAGTGCACGCAAAAGCACGACCACTTTGTCATCTTCTAATGTATCACACTTAATGTAAGTAAGCTGGGTTATGATACTTTTAAGTCTATTTATAAGGCTAGCTATGTTCTCTCCTTCATACATTGTGGTTTTGTAAAGTTGTCTTATAAGGCTCACTTTACTTCTTTTAGCTCTAATCCCAAAGTTTTCTTCAAGAACAACCCATGCTTTATGTGTACTTGTACATTTATTAATGAAGTGAACATAGTTGTTGTGAAGTGCGGTGATAATGATCCCAAGTTCTTGTTCGTCCTTTCTATAGCTTCTGCACTAAATGCCCTACTATGTAGCTCCTAAGTTTTGCCTGTCATATATGGAACCCTTCCCCATTAAATTTCTCTACGCCCTTCTCACTCATTGTGCTAATAGAGGGGTCTCAGCTTAAGAGACTCTCCTAGTCTGGAAGGTGCAGCGGAATGAATGTTGTATTTTCTCAAGATGAGTGATCCATATTTGCTCAAGGTTCCTTTTAGTTCTTATGGAAGGGAGAGCCTTCCGTTCTTTATGGAGAGTGCTGTGATCACAGACAAAGTGAGTGGATATTGTGCGTGTAAGTGTATGAGACTGAGAGAAAGAGAGAAGAGAGATACGACACCAGAGACGTTGTAAAACCCTCCTCCGAAGGCCCCACTCTCGTCGGCGAGAGTGGTCTACTATTGATTGCACAAAGTGGTACAATGACGATGCATGAAAACTGATGCAACTTGGGACTATGTCGGTGATGACGACGACGACGACGACGACGACGACTTAAGGGCTAAAATCTGCGGTCTTCTATCTGCTGTCCATAAAAATGCTATGGCTGAAAATCTGAGACTGATTCGGGGCTGCTGAAAACGCTGATTTGGCTGCGTTTTTGAAGGCTGAAAATGATGATCTTCTGCAAGTATCTAGGGCTGAATCTGCTGCTGTTATGAATGCTAGAACGTTGAACTATCTGCTGCAAAAGAGGGGCTGAAAATGGGAAACGCTGGCTTGGCTTGTAGCGTTAGTGAAAACGCTAGATCTGTGGGGATGTTGGCGATGAAGCAAAGCTGCTGAAAACGCCAGGCTAGGGGGAGGTGATGGCGATGACCAAAAACGCAAGGCTGATGGGTGGGTGGAAAAACGCTAATGGCTGGTGGGTGCTGAGGGGTTCTTGCTGAGAGAGAGGGAGTATCTGCTGCCTGTGGCCTGTTGTGCTCTTTGCTCATCTGCCAAAGAATGCTACCTTTGGTTTGCTTATATATTTTCTTACCCAATTTGCCCTACCTACTTTTGTTGGGAAGTCACTTAAATTAATAAGTGAAAAATATCAAAAATAGGAAAAATAGGCTAAATGCACTGGAAAATTCCCCTGATGGAATGTGATGGGAATATTGATGATCATGCTGTGTGCAACCAGAGGATATGCATCTATACCAAGTGACTGGGCATGCACGGTCTACGAATAGACTCACAAAAGTGCCAGATCACTTCTAATCTAGACTGATTGGACTGACGGGAACCCTGCTATGGTGTAGCTTGTCCACGGACACACATAGGGTTGGATGTGTCACGTGACATCCCCTTCTTTTCAAAGTGAGGTACTGGTACCGAACTGTATGGCGTCTAGGGAGATCACCAATAGCATCCGGAATCTTGGAAGGGACTCTTCGCCGGCCCACTCTGATGTGCGGGTCGTGCGGTACTTGAACTTCATAAAGGTCTGCAACGCTTGCTTCTTTGGGCCGCGCCGAAAGTGGCAAAGTCTTCTGTGGCTCCTTTGATGCTTCAACTTTGTTGAATGTGATGCTTCTTTCTTCTTCAAGAATCTCCATGGCTGAAAATTCCTGAACCCATTTCCAACACAAAACCATGAACATACCCATTCCATGTAAAGTCAAGGGAAAAAATCTTGTCTTCGCTAAAGACTGTGTATGCAATGTAGATGAACATAGAGACGGGGTGACAAACCGTTCACCGTATACATGCAAACAATGAGATCGAATCTCTCTTATGATCCAGAGCAATCAATTGTGGCAAAACACAATAGAAATGCCCACGCTTGGTGCTCATACTGTCATGTGCTCGTTCGGAAACTGTGTCATGCCAAGGAAGAGACATGGAATGTGACTTCCTTACATACATACTTTTCAGCTTTTCATGAAAAATCTGCATACATTCGTGCTCATCCATGAGAGAAACGTGCTCAACATACAATATGTCATGCCTAGGAAAAGGGATCACATGAAGATGCTGACTAAAATACAGGAAACGATCACGAATGAAACATTCGAACAATGCGTACGTATAAATCATGCGAACACGTAATACTTCGTGTGAGGGTTCTTTGGACCTAGGCTCGAGAGCCAAGATCGATCCTTCATGATTGATCGAATCTGCAACGAGGTTAGCTTCGCAAGAAAAAGCATCAACTAACACATCATCCTTGTGAACAATCACATCTTCTTCATGCAATTCATCATGCTTGTCTTTATCATCCAAATCATCATGTTGATCACAATCATGTAAAGCCTGTGTGTCATGCTTTGGAGAAAAAGAGACTGAGAGAGTCTTCTTCTCATGAATCCGTTCAATCTTGTCCTGCATATTAGCAATGAGAGATGGAGAATGAACAATGTTCTCTCCATGAATGACAATGGGAGAATCACTTTTGGCATTGAGAGTGAAAGTATTAGCCTCCCAATCAATGAGAGGGTTAGCATCACGAAACCATCGAATGCCCAAAATCATATCATATCCTAAGAGAGGAGAGACAACAAATCTTCTAGTGAAGGCAGCCTTTTGAATTACAAACAACACATCAAGGCACTCCTCCGTGATGAGAGCGTCCATACCGGGAAGAAAGCCAGAGACCTCGATAGGAGATCTCTGACTAACTTCGAGGCGGACGCTCTCAACAAGAGAGGGACTGATCACATCATGCATACTACGTGGGTCAAACAATATGACAAAACGCAGCCCCGACATACGACCATAACATTTAATGAGAGAATCATCAATGGGAGGGTCATGAGAAACTTGGGACACACTCGTGTTATCATTAATTGCATTGATAGAGGAAGTGGGTTCTATGGATTCTTTAGATTCATTCGATTCAAGCTTAGGACATGTTCTTTTTATGTGACCCTTAATGTGACAATGAAAACAACGACCTTCCTTAGAATAAGTGCTTTGCTCTTCTGAAGTGATGTATCCTCCTACAATTCCTTGTGCTACCTTTTCATCTGGAGTAAGCTTAGGTTTAGCAATTGTGTTAGCCTTATCCTTAGATTCATTGGAAGAATTCTTTTCTGAGAGACTGTTGGAAGATTGGTAAGAAGAGTTACCATTCTTACCGTTCTGAGGGTTCTGAGAAGTCTGCGAGGTACTTGTGGACGTCTTGTTCTCCTTAGGCTTTCCCTTGCTGTGCTTCATCTCTTGTGCGAGAGCAATCGCTACCGCCTTGTTGAGATTGATTGGATCGAGCACCTCGACATCGTACTTGATATACTCGTCCAATCCATAAAGGAACGCCTCTTTGCGTTCATCATCCGACTTGCGTAATTGGGTACCTAGCTGCAAAACACGATTAGAAAAAGACATAAAACCGGCATACCATTTTGCTTGAGAGCGCGCCAATCGTCCTTCAATCGTGCGAGGTACTGAGGTGGCATAAACCGCGCCTTGAGCTTGTCTTGGAAATCAGCCCAATTGAAGGAAAGGGACGTGAGTTCGTCGGCTTCCTCTAGGTGCGCGGCTAGCTTTGCCTCTTGCCATGCGTGGTACCAATTTATGGCATCACCGGCAAGGTACATAGCTGCCGTCAAAACTTTGCTATTTCCTGTTTTCTTAGTTGTCGCAAAATAAGCATTAAATTGATGCAACCAAGAATGAATAACCGTAGCATCCATCTTACCGTCATACTTACTGAAAGTCAACTTCTCTGTGACCGGGTTGTTGGAATCCGAACCGTGGCTTGTGCCACTTGATGAACTCCCACGATCCTTGGGTGGTTTGGATTTCGAGGCAAGTACTTGTCGAACCAATTCTTGAGTTCGTAGTTGTCTTTGAGCCTCTCGCTCGATCTCCAAGGACGCGCTTCGTGCTGCCGCTTCCTTCTTTCTTAGTTCTTTTCTTTCTTTTCGTGTGTCGCGTTCGTGTTCGCGTTCTAAAGCAATGCGATTTGCTTCTTGTTGTGCGGCAATTCTTTTGTTTCTTTCGTCGCGCTCGCGGTCCTTAGCTTCTTGTTGTTCTGCTTTGCTTGCGAGTTGTGCCAATGCAACTTGATTCGTTTCTTGTTGTTGTGCCATCATGTCCAACATCGACTTGACCATTGCCTCCATAGACGTGGGTCCAACTCGTGGCGTGGATGGCGAAGGGGGAGGGTTGGAAAAATCTCCTGGTGGGGAGAATCCTTTGTCGCCTCTCTCATGCTCATCACCTGTATGCGAAGTATCCATTCCGCTTCGGGTGACGACCATGCACTATGATCTTTGGTTATTAAGTTCACGAGGAACTTGGGTTCTTGAGGGTCTTGAGGTTCTTGAGGTTTTCTTTTGCTTGCAAATCGCGTTTGAGAAGGATCTTCTCTTCACCCGAGTTCTACTCTTTTCCGCGGGTGCACCCCTTGGCGGCCTTGCACTCACACCAAGGTTGCTTTTTCCCACCTCACGTCGATTGGCCGGCCGCTAAGTGCACAGTCCGCTCTCAATGAGTGAAAAGAGACACAAGGGGAGGCTGGACAAGCCCTTCTTTCTTGGGATTCCTGTCACTCTTCCAAAAACACGATTAGGAATCGACACGCCCCAGCGAACTTGGGTTCGTGCGATCGCAACAAGCAAAAAAAATTCTTGTGGTTCTTGTGGTTCTTTCCTTGAGTGATACAGAACACTGCCAAAGCTTTGATACCAATGTAAGGTGCAGCGGAATAAATGTTGTATTTTCTCAAGATGAGTTATCCATATTTGCTCAAGGTTCCTTTTAGTTCTTATGGAAGGGAGAGCCTTCCGTTCTTTACGGAGAGTGCTGTGATCACGGACAAAGTGAGTGGATATTGTGTGTGCAAGTGTATGAGACTGAGAGAAAGAGAGAAGAGAGATACGACACCAGAGACCCTCCTCCGAAGGCCGCACTCGTCGGCGAGAGTGGTCTACTATTGATTGCACAAAGTGGTACAATGACGATGCATGAAAACTGATGCAACTTGGGACTATGTCGGTGACGACGACGGGGACGACGACACGACGACTTAAGGGCTAAAATCTGCGGTCTTCTATCTGCTGTCCATAAAAATGCTATGGCTGAAAATCTGAGACTGATTCGGGGCTGCTGAAAACGCTGATTTGGCTGCGTTTTTGAAGGCTGAAAATGATGATCTTCTGCAAGTATCTAGGGCTGAATCTGATGCTGTTTTGAATGTTGGAACGCTGAACTATCTGCTGCAAAAGAGGGGCTGAAAATGGGAAACGCTGGCTTGGCTTGTAGCGTTAGTGAAAACGCTAGATCTGTGGGGATGTTGGCGATGAAGCAAAGCTGCTGAAAACGCCAGGCTAGGGGGAGGTGATGGCGATGACCAAAAACGCTAGGCTGATGGGTAGGTGGAAAAACGCCAATGGCTGGTGGGTGCTGAGGGGTTCTTGCTGAGAGAGAGGGAGTATCTGCTGCCTGTGGCCTGTTGTGCTCTTTGCTCATCTGCCAAAGCATGCTACCTTTGGTTTGCTTATATATTTTCTTACCCAATTTGCCCTATCTACTTTTGTTGGGAAGTCACTTAAATTAATAAGTGAAAAATGTGTCACGTGACACATCCAACCCTATGTGTTCGTGGACAAGCTACAACATGATCAGGGTTCAGTCAGTCCAGTCAGTCTAGATTAGAAGTGATCTGGCACTTTTGTGAGTCTATTCGTAGACCGTGCATGCCCAGTCACTTAGTGTAGATGCATATCCTCTGGTTGTACACAGCATGATCATAAGTATTCCCTTCAGAATCCATCAGATTCAGTCAGGGGAATTTTGCTAAGTTAATATATAAGCAAACCCAAGTTAGCACTAAATGGCAGAAGAGGCAGCAGGAGCACCGCTCAACAGGCACCTTCTCAGTAGGACCCCAAAGGCTTCTAGCGTTTTTGCTCCACAGCATCTTGGCTAGCGTTTTTGGACAAGACACCACAGATCAACCAACGTTTTGCATTTGCAGAGCCACGGCGAGAAGACCACAGCAGATCAGCCTAGCGTTTTTGCATGTGCAGAATCCCAGCGACAGAAACTCCATTTTCAGCCCTAGCGTTTTTGCATCTGCCAGCAACCTCAGCGTTTTGCAGATTTATCGCGACAGAATCAGCCACAAGACCAGCGTTTTCAGTTTTCAGCCTTTAGACATCGCAGATCAAGTCCCGAACCTAGCAAATCTCACCTCTCTGCAGCAGTTCCTCGCCGCACGGTCAGTTTCCGCAAGGTTTACAGTTTCAGCCCGGAAAATGCAGATTTCAGCATCTGCGTTTTCAGTGCGTCGTCGCCATCGACATCGTCACCGACATAGAGTCAGAATTCAGCAGATAAAAGATTAGCAGATTTCAGTCCATAGCGTTTTTGGACAGCAGTAGAAAGATTGCAGATTTCAGCCCTTAGGTCGACTTCGTCATCACCGCCGTCATCGTCGACATAGCCTAGACTTGCATCAGTCTCATGCATAACATTTGTACCAGATTGTGCAATCATAAGTAGACCACTCTCGCCAACGAGAGAGGGTCCTTCGGAGGAGGGTTTTACAACGTCTCTGGTGTCGTATCTCTCTTCTCTCTCTATCTCTCAGTCTCATACACTTGCACGCACAGTGTCCATTCACTTTGTTTGTGATCATAGCACTTTCCATTAAGAACGGAAGGCTCTCCCTTCCATAAGAACTAAAAGGAACCTCTAGCATAGTTCGGAGCACTCATCTTGAGCAAAGCGCAAACAATCATTTTGCTGCACCTAACAAAATGTCAAAAATAGGAAAAATAGGCTAAATGCAGTAGAAAATTCCCCTGATGGAATCTGATGGATTCTGATGGGAATACTGATGATCATGCTGTGTGCAACCAGAGGATATGCATCTATACCAAGTGACTGGGCATGCACGGTCTACGAATAGACTCACAAAAGTGCCAGATCACTTCTAATCTAGACTGACTGGACTGACGGGAACCCTGCTATGGTGTAGCTTGTCCACTGACACATAGGGTTGGATGTGTCACGTGACATAGTTAGTGTCTACCTCTTTACACAAGCAAAACTGAAAAATCATCTCCATAAATGTAGATCATGATATACATTGCAAATGGTGCTTGGTTGCAAATTTTTTTAGAGTTAATTGAGAGAGAGAGAGAGAGAGAGAGAGAGAGAGAGAGAGAGAGAGAGAGAGAGAGAGAGAGAGAGAGAGAATTCCTTTTGTGAAGCTCCTCTTCATCGACGGTGAAGCCCCTCTTTACAAATGATGGAAAGGCTTGGTCTCTTTGAATGTGTTTATTGAATGCTTGATGCTTGAAGCTCCTTTGGATGCTTGTAAGAAGCCCTCTTGAAGCTTGTTAAATAAGATTGTTGAAATTCCTTTTGAAGCAAAATGGCTTTGGTTGCTTTGTAAGCTTTTGGAAATTTTTGGTTACCTTGGAGTGCGAGGCTTTATTTAGCTTGTACGGAACTTCTTGTTCTTGGGCTCTATGAAGGTGAGAAAGCCCTCTATAGAGGGTGGCTTTTGAGGTAGTAACGTGGGAGTTGCCCCTATTAGGTGTGGCCGGCATTGAATGGTAGCCGGCGGGAGTGGGCCCCTTGTAGTGTTGGTGAGTAGGCCGCATGGGAATGGGGGGCCGAGAAGTTGAGCTCGTGGGAATACTGTCTAGTAGACTCAAAAAAGGAAACGAGCCCAAATTGAGGCCCGCTTTGCATTGGTCGGTAGCTTCAAAAAATTTTCCGCGTGGGATCACCAGTTTGCAGACCCGACCAGGAGAATCAACCACAATTTACCGCGCTCCTCAAGTCTGTCCGAGTTGCCTCGTTGCCAAAATGGGAATGTTGACCCCACGACCTCGCGAAGGCAAGAATAGCCTAACCAACTTAAGCTAGCCAACAAGGCTTCGCTCTTTCTTTGTCTAGGGAGTGTAAAAGAATAGTGTTATTCTCGGATTCTATAGAGGTGCACACACAAGGGAACTCACACACACCTAAATAAGGCAAGTTTGAGACTCGACAGGTTTAGGGGCCTTGGAGCTTGGAATGCAGAGCTTAGTGGCTCTAATGGAAGCTTCTCATGAAGTCTTTTTCCACACACTCACAATGCATGAATTACATAGGCCAAAAGGGATCAATTTTGGAGAACAAATATGCAAGATGATGATGAAATGACACACTTCTAATGTACCTAAAGTGGCTCGAAATTGAGCTTTATTGATGCAAAAAAGTCTCGATTAAGGATCCTAATTGAGAATTAACAAAGCCTACCACTAATTCGGCTACTAACGATCAAAGAATAGTGGCCCAAGAGTTCCAAGATTCGAGAACATGCTTAAGATAATGTAAAGAACTTTGGACACCCCAAGTCAAGATTCTACCGCGACATAGTAGAGATTCACTTCAAAACAGTTCACAAAAGATGACACGGCCCGAGGTAGTTCCGTGCCAAGAGATATTGGCCTCAAAGACTGGCGCCCCTTTCGGTATTTCTTTTTATATTAACCTGTGTGCAAAGTAAAAGAGAGTCCACGAGAACTTACACTCAGACTCTGCATCGAGATGCTCTGAGTAATGAGGCCCAAAACACTTATTTATTGTTACAAAGGATGCCCAAAAGCAGAGCCCCAAAAGTTTAAACTCAAAAGCAAATGTAACCCAAAAGTTGCCAAATAAACCAGCGTAGCTTCCGAAAATCCGTACGCACCACCACGTCAGCAAGTCAACGTGTTTTGCGGAGAATCTGCCACGTCAGCAGTCAACGGAATTTACGATCTGCTTAAATTTTTTATCTTTTCGTGCTAAGGAAGGGTGGAACCTTCAGAGTACCTTCAATGATCTCAAATGGCCTTCCCAGCCGAAGAGTGGACCCTGTTATTGTGGGCAAATTCTACCAAAAGAAAATACTTTTTCCGTTGAGTCTTTTAATAAAAAATGTAAGACTTTAATAAATCCAAAACAATTGAATTTGCAATCTCAGATTGCCCATGTGTGGTGCGGTGGAAAGATGACTAGAACTGCAACTATGTGCTTTCAAATAGCCCTTCAAAACAAACTCGTGAGTCGGAGATCTTTGTCAGAGACTATTGTCTCAGGCATGCCATGTAGCATGCCATGTAGTGTGAAAATCTGTGCAATGAACGTTCTCGCTAAATGATCCGGCTTGACTTTTTTGTTCACTGAAATGAAGTGAACTAACTTGCTAAATCTGTTGATGACAGCCACATGCCGTCATGGCCACTATGTGTATTCGAGAGATCAAAAATGAAATCCATAGCAATACTTTCCCAGGGGCGGGTGGGAATGGGTAAAGGCTGTAACAATCCCTGTGCTTTATGCGTGTCAAACTTGACCTTTTGGCATACCAAGCAACTGCGTACAAAGTCGTCCACAGTTTTCTTGAGTCTCGACCAAAAGAAGTAACGCTCCACACCTTTCAAGGTAGTGTCATGCCACGGTGACCCGTAAAAGGTGGACAATGGCACTTTGTCAAAACCCTTTTCCTCAACGGCTGTGTAACGCACAACATCGTTTTCTTCATCAAATAGCCATTCTGTTGCTAAATTGGCTTTATCTAACAAAAAAATAATTCTAAATGAATTATTGGATTTATAAGTGAGAGGGTTTTCTCGCTTGGAACACCAAGGAAAAATAATTCTAAATGAATTTTTGGAATTTTAAGTGAGAGGGTTTTTTTTTCACTGGAGACATCCGAGTACAAAGTATTCCTAGTGCGTCATTCAAAGTAATGACGGGAGCACTGTGAAAGGGAATATCTGTAAGGCCACCAGGAACGGGTACTTTTGATGCGTCACATCGGATGGGTGACAGGGAGCATCATAAAGAAGTATTCGACCATCCGGGAACGAACATCTCTGATGGGTCATAGGATGGGTGACATAGAGCATCGTGAAGGAGATTGTACCGTAAGTTCGGTAGGAAAGGACTAGGTGATGGGTATTCCTGATGCGTCACAAGGTGGGTGACGGGTGCATCGGAAAGCATAGTCAAAAGGAAATTCCGAACTGTGTTGGAATTGTGCACAAGGAAAAGCAAGCACTTGAATGAAGATGGGTTCAGAGGAAACTTTGAGGAAAAACAGATGCTTTCTGAGAAAGCGGGATTGCTTTTTGGGACAGCAGATGCTTTCCCGCGAGGAAATCTATGTCTGCATTGCAACTGTGCGTGTGATTGCATCCAGGGACGCCTGGGAAGTGTTGTGAAAGCATTGTTCTTAACTTATAAGGTTTTATTGAGTTTTTGGGCAAATTCAGACTATTTTTAAAATACGCCGGCCGCCCATTTAATAAGTGGGCAACCATCTGATAAATAAGGCAACAGATCAGCCAGCGTTTTCTCTCTCTCTTTTTTTGGTAGAACAACGAAAAGAAAAAAAGAAAAAAGAAAAAAAAGAAAAAAAAATGGCCGCGATCTCTACGCAAGCAGCTTTTCGTGCCCATGGCTAGGAGCTATAAAAGCATCACATGCCCTCACTCAGACAGGAGAGGATCAGTTTTTGCAAGAAGGAGATGCTGCTGCAGAGTTCACCCGCAAAGAAGACGTTTGCCGATGATGCCCATGACTGTCCCAAGTGTACCAGATGTCGCCAAGACCCAGTGCGCGAGTTCCCTCGCGAAGAAGTGCCTACGGAGCGTGTTTCCATGGCAACAAGTTGCTGTTTTTCTTTGTTTTCAGTCCATAAACGTCGTAGACGGGGCTGATTTATGAGAAGGAACCCGAGAACACACCTCTTTTGTGTGTAGGATTGGAAGAGAGGATTTTCTATGTAGATATCTCTTCCGGGGAATTGCTTTTTCGAGAACCGAGTTGCGTTACGAGCGTCGAGACTTTGAAGGTACGATTTTCATGTTATGATCTCTAAGTATTTGATTGCAGGTGTACTTCCTCTTCGTGAGGGAGTAGGAGCAGAGGAAGGCATGAGCCTCTGCATGAGAAAAGCGCTCTGAGGAACTAGAGCTAGATCAGCCCAAGGGTTTCGTACCCAAGTTTGGGAAGCAGATCCACGGATCGAAGAGAGGTAGACTCTCGAGATGTGATCCGGAAGTTGAAATTCCCAAGGGAAGCACTTCGTGTCTAGGAAAGCGGAGTTAATCTGCAAGAAGAGGACTCTGGAAACAGAGTTAGAAAAGAGTATGCAGGGATGTCATGCCCTGAGTCTGGAAGGTGAGATCCAGTGTTAGGTGCAGTGGAATGAATGTTGTATTTTCTCAAGATTAGTGATCTTTATTGCTCAAGGTTCCTTTTAGTCCTTAGGGAAAGAGAGAGCTTTCTGTCTTGTAGAGTGTTGTGGTCACGAACAAAGTCAGTGGATATTGTGCGTGCAAGTGAATGAGACTGAGAGAAGGAGAGAGAAGAGAGATACGGCACCCGAGAGGTTGTAAAACCCTCCTCTGAAAGCCCCACTCTCGTCGGCGAGAGTGGTCTATTCTTTGATTGCACAAAGGTGTACAATGCGTATGCAATGGACTATGCAACTTGGTCTATGCCGATGACGACGACGGTGACAACGATGACGATGACGATGACGACGATGGCTGAAATCTGAGATCTTCTGATCGCTGAATTTCGGGATTGTTTCGGTGGCTGAAAATGACTGTTTTGGCTGCGTTTTGTTGGCTGAAAAATGAGGTTTCTTAGGGCTGAAAACTGATGGTCTTTACGGGCTGAATCTGCTACACTTTAGATGAAAAATGCCGGTCTTAATTTGCTGCTGAAATCCAAAAATGCCAGGGGCTGAAATTGGTCCTTCTGTCGCCGGGGTTCTACAAATTGCAAAACGCTAGGCTGATCTTGCTGTGTCGTGATGACGCCGGGCTGATCTGCTGTGCACAAATCGCCAAGTGCTGATCTGATGCAAAAACGCTAGGTCTTCTGTGGAGAAAACGCCAGAGTAGTCGCGGGGTTGGTCTTGCTGAGAAGTTGCCTGTTGAGCAAGGTGCTCCTGCGCCTCTTCTGCCATTTAGTGCTAACTTGGGTTTGCTTATATAGAAACTTAGCAAAATTTCCCTACCTACTTTTGTTGGAAAGTCACTTAAAAATAATAACTGAAAATCCCAATAAATAGGAAAATAGGCTAAATGCACTGGAAAATTCCCCTAACTGATGCTAATGGATTCTGATGGGAATTTTGATGGTCATGCTGTGTGCAACCGGAGGATATGCATCTATGCTAAGTGACTGGGCATGCATGGTCTATGAATAGACTCACAAAAGTGCCAGATCACTGCTAATCTAGACTTTACTTGACTGACTAAACCCTGCTGTGGTATAGCTTGTCCACGGACACATAGGGTTGGGATGTGTCACGTGACATCCCCTCCTTTTCAAAGTGAGGTACTGGTACCGAACTGTATGGCGTCGAGGGAGATCGCCAACAGCATCCGGAATCCTGGAAAGGACTCTTTGCCGGCCCACTCTGATGTGTGGGTCGTGCGGTACTTGAACTTCATAAAGGTCTGCAATGCTTGCTTCCTTGGGCCGCGCCGAAAACGACACAAAGTCTTTTGTGGCTCCTTCAATGCTTCAACTTCATTGAGTATCTTGTTTCTTTCGTCTTCATGAATCTCCATGGCTGTAAATTCCTGAAACAATCTCCAACACAAAACCATGAACATACCCATTCCATGTAAAGTGAAGGAGAAAAATCTTGTCTTCTCTAAAGACTGTGTATGCAATGTAGATGAACATAGAAACGGAGTTACAATCCGTTCATCAAACACATGCAAACAATGCGGTCGAATCTTTTCTGTTTGATCGAAATCAATCAACTATGGCCAATCCCAATGGAAATGCCCATGCTTGGTGCTCATACAATCATGTGATCTTTCGGAACCTGTGTCATGCCAAGGAAGAGACATGAAATGTGACTTCCTTACATACAAACTTTTCAGCTTTTCATGAACAATCCGCATACATTCGTGCTCATCCATGAGAGAAACGTGCTCAACATACAATATGTCATGCCTAGTAAAAGGGATCACATAACGATGCTGACTAAAATACAGGAAACCTTCACGAATGAAACACTCGAACAATGCGTGCGTATGAATCATGCAAACACATAATACTTCCTGTTATGGTTTCTTGGACCAAGGCTCGAGAGGCAAGATCGCCTCTTTGGGATCTATCGAATCTTCGTGTGGGGGATCTGTGGACCTCGACTCGAAAGCCAAGATCGATTCTTTCTGAATGATCGAATCGTCCTGTGGGGGTTCTTTAGACCTCGACTCGAAAGCCAAGATCGGATCTTCGTGATTGATCGAATCTACAACGAGGTTAGTTTTGCTAGGAAAAGCATCCACTAACTCATCATGCTTGTGAACAATCCCATCTTCAACATGCAAATCATCATGCTTGTGAGAAATTACATCTTGATCATGCAAATCATTGTCAATCAAATCATCATCATGCTTCACACAATCATGCAAATCCTGTGTGTCATGCTTGGGAGAAGAAGAGACTGAGAGAGTCTCCTTTTCCCTATCCTGTTGAATCTGTGCCTGTATTCGAGAAAAGAGTCGCAACATCTCTTGCCTTATTTCTTTGTTCTCGCGATCAAACTTGGCTTGCATTTCTTTGTTCTCTCGATCAAATTCTGCTTCTCTTGCTTTGGCTTCCAAACGTGCTTGCTCGCTCTCACGTGCTATGGTTGCCATTCTTTCTTGGTATTGGCGCTCTATGGCTGCCATGTCTTCTTTGTAGGCTTTTCTTTCTGCTTCTCTTTCTTGGTCCAACTCCTCCCTAGGAGTTCGTGCAATCTTTGTCGTAGACGGGGAAGGGTCAGAAAAACCTCCTGGTGGGGAAAATTCTTCTTTGCCTCTCTCATGCTCATCACCTCCAAGCGAAGTATCCATTCCGCTTCGAGTGATGACCATTCTGCAATCGTGGGTTCTTGTGGGTTCTTGGGGTCTGGGTTCTTAAGTTCACGAGGAACTTGGGTTCTTGAGGGTCTTGGGTTCTGAAGTTCACGAGGAACTTGGGTTCTTGAGGGTCTTGAGGTTCTTGAGGTCCTTGATCCGTGAGAATCTAGGATTCTTGAGGTTCTTGAGGTCCTTGATCCGTGAGAATCTAGGATTCTTGAGGTTCTTGAGTCTTGAGGGTCTTGGGTTCTTGGGGTTCTGGAGGGTTTCTTTTGCTTGCAAATCGCGTTGGAGAAGGATCTTCTCTTCACCCCAGTTCTACCCTTTTCTGCGGGTGCACCCCTTGGCGGCCTTGCGCTCACACCAAGGTTGCTTTTTCCCACCTCACGTCGATTGGCCGGCCGCTAAGTGCACGGTCCTCTCTCAATGAGTGAAAAGAGACACAAGGGGAGGCTGGACAAGCCCTTCTTTCTTGGGATTCCTGTCACTCTTCAACAAAACACGATTAGGAATCACCACGCCCAAGTAAACTTGGGTTCGTGCGATCACAACAAGCAAAAAAAAATTCTTGTGGTTCTTGTGGTTCTTTCCTTGAGTAATGCAGAACACTTCCAAAGCTCTGATACCAATGTTAGGTGCAGCGGAATGAATGTTGTATTTTCTCAAGATTAGTGATCTTTATTGCTCAAGGTTCCTTTTAGTCCTTAGGGAAAGAGAGAGCTTTCCGTCTTGTAGAGTGTTGTGGTCACGAACAAAGTGAGTGGATATTGTGCGTGCAAGTGAATGAGACTGAGAGAAGGAGAGATAAGAGAGATACGGCACCCGAGAGGTTGTAAAACCCTCCTCCGAAGGCCCCACTCTCGTCGGCGAGAGTGGTCTATTCTTTGATTGCACAAAGGTGTACAATGCGTATGCAATGGACTATGCAACTTGGTCTATGCCGATGATGACGCCGGTGACGACGACGATGATGACGACGACGACGACGACGATGGCTGAAATCTGAGATCTTCTGATCGCTGAATTTCGGGACTGTTTCGGTGGCTGAAAATGACTGTTTTGGCTGCGTTTTCTTGGCTGAAAACTGATGGTCTTTACGGGCTGAATCTGCTACACTATAGGTGAAAAATTCCGGTCTTAATTTGCTACTGAAATCCAAAAACGCCAGGGGCTGAAATTGGTCCTTCTGTCGCCGGGGTTCTACAAATGCAAAAACGCTAGGCTGATCTGCTGTGTCGTGATGACGCCGGGGCTGATCTACTGTGCACAAATCGCCAAGGCTGATCTGATGCAAAAACGCTAGGTCTTCTGTGGAGAAAATGCCAGAGTAGTCGCGGGGGTTGGTCTTGCTGAGAAGTTGCCTGTTGAGCAAGGTGCTCCTGCTACCTCTTCTGCCATTTAGTGCTAACTTTGGTTTGCTTATATAGAAACTTAGCAAAATTGCCCTACCTACTTTTGTTGGAAAGTCACTTAAAAATAACAAGTGAAAATCCCAATAAATAGGAAAATAGGCTAAATGCACTGGAAAATTCCCCTAATTGATGCTAATGGATTCTGATGGGAATTTTGATGGTCATGCTGTGTGCAACCGGAGGATATGCATCTATGCTAAGTGACTGGGCATGCACGGTCTACGAATAGACTCACAAAAGTGCCAGATCACTGCTAATCTAGACTTGACTTGACTGACTAAACCCTGCTGTGGTATAGCTTGTCCACGGACACATAGGGTTGGGATGTGTCACGTGACATCGAGAGGCGAGAACCTTGGTTCTCAAGGATTTGGAATAAGGAATGGAAGTTCCTTGGAATAGGGTTTTGCCCTAGGAATCAGAAGCCGAGGCTTCCGGGAACCATCAAGTCTTATTCTAGAACGAACGTGGTAATACGTTCGGTTCAAGTGCTTGTATAGACTTCTCCTCAGTAATAAAGATACTATTACGGGGGGGGGACCAGCCCATCTTCTGGTCCCCAGTACTGTGTCGATCTTCTCTCTCTCTATCTATTTCTCTCTATATCCTTTGGCTTCAGTAATAAGTGAAATTCTATTTATCCGAATGTATTTTATATTGTTATGCGCTCTCGTTTGTGACACATTCCGTATGGAATATCCCGCTACTACCTCCCCATTTTGTACTTGAGTCAATACATCCGAAAAGTCCGGATCTGTGTTGTACTGATCAACCATGTCCTCGAAGCTTCTATCATGAATGTGGAAATAGCCAAGACTAGGGGCTTCCGAGACAAAGCATTTGTCACCAAGTTTTTCTGTCCTTGAACATAGACAATCTGGAAGTGAAACTGTGACAAGATGTTAGCCCACCGCATCTGCTTTTCCGAAAGCTGCTTCTATGATAACAAGTAGTGAAAACTCTAATGATTAGTGAATACTGTGAAGTCGGCTCCAAGTAGGTAGTGTCGCCACTGAGTAAGAGCATGGATCACTGCCAAAAGCTCTTTCTCATAAATCTGTGCTGTGAATTCTGGCCTTGAAAACAATTGGATGTCATAGGCAATCACATGGTCTTCTTGCATCAAGAAAGCTCCCAGATTACGACCACAAGCATCACAATATACTTCAAATGGCTTTTGCAAATCCGACAAAGTCAATACTAGTCCAGTAGTCAATTTCTCTTTCAGTGTCTGAAAGCAGTCGCCTCTGTGGGTCTCCATAAGAAAGGGACTCTTTTCTGTGTCAAAATGTGCAAAGGGGAATCCACCTCTGCAAACTTTCGAATGAACCGATGGTAGTAAGAACATATGCCCAAGAAGCTTTTAACTTCAGGAACATTCTTCAAATCGAGCCAATCACGTATAGTCTCAATCTTGGCCGGGTCTATCTGTTCTCCTGCCGCTGAGACGATGTGTCCCAAAAAGTGTATCTCTGGCAAGAAAAAATCACTCTTTTTGGCATTGATAACTAACTCGTGATCTTGCAATGCCTGAAAGACCTGTAGCAGATGGTGTCTATGTTTTGCTTCATCCTTGGAGAAGACTATAATGTCATCAAAGAAAGTGCAGACGAATGATCTATACTCTCTGAAAATCCTATCCATCATTCGGTTGAAAGTCGTTGGAGCATCGGTAAGGCCAAAAGGCATCACCAAAAATTCATACAAACCGAAGCTCGTCCGAAAGGCTGTCTTGTAGACATCTCCGGCACGATTCGAATATGATGATGTCTATCTTGCTAAAACAAGACGATCCTTGAAGTCGCTCAAGAATATCATCGATCCTTGGAATGGGAAATCTGTTCTTAATGGTGATTTTATTGAGAGCTCTGTAATCAATGCACATTCTCCAAGATCCGTCTTTCTTTAATACCAACAACACCGGAGAGCAGTAGGGTAAAGTACTTGGTTGGATAAGGCCCTTTTTCAAAAGGTCTTTCACTTGGTTCATAATCTCTTCATTCTGGTCTCGGCTAACATAGTAAGGTGGCCAGTTCAGTGGTATGCTTCCAGGAATCAAATCAAATGGTGTGATCCTTAGGACGAGATGGGGGCAACTCGCCTGGCAGACCCTCAGAGAAGCAATCGGCATGAGAGTGGAGAAAATCTTGGCGTTCTCTATCAAGTTCAGACATGTTCGTTCTGTGTTCATCATTTAACTCTTTCAAGTAGATCGAGTAAACAAAGAGACCAGATTTCCTTAATTTGGGAATGGTCGAAGCCGATACAATAGGGACAGACTTGCCCTTCAGTTTCACATCAAGTACAATTTTTTGGTCCTTTTCATTCGTCAAAGTTTCTTTCTTTGCTCGATAATTGACCACGGCGTTGTTCTTATGGTACCAAGGGACTCCTTGGAGGACGTCACAACCTTTCAAGGGCATTATGTAAAAGTCCTCGTGTCCTAAATACCCCTGACAATGCAACCGAAGTTTGCCAATGACAGGTGTAATGGCTATGTTCCATTTATGTGCCACTAGAACTGCCTTTGCTGGTGGTCCCATCCTGTCGGGTGTAATCTTGAGCCGCGCCACAAATTCAGGTGAAATGAAGTTGGCCTTGGCTCCTCCATCGAAGAAAATGAGGGCTTCTTGATCTTTCACTTTGCCCCAAGCTCGGTAAAGTTTTGTACTTTCATCAATCAGGCTTAGGTTAGTACCCATGCAATCTGGTATCAGTCTTGCTTTCATCTTGCCTTTTCTGCCACGTTCCTTTGTTGCTCTCGAACTCTTTGGCCGGTCTTTAGTTTGTTTTTGCTTTGCCTTTTTGGGGCACTTTGCGGAGATGTCCCCATGTTCCCCGCAACCAAAATACTTCCCTTCTTTGATGTAATTGGCTCTTTCTTGAAGAGTCAGTTGGGGTCGTGTATCCTTATCCTTCTTGTCCTGGGAACGCTTTCTCTTGCTACTTTCATTGTTGGAGGTCTGTCGGGTTCTCTGGGTCAAGATCTCATCGATGCATTAGTTCTTGAATAGAATTTGACTTTTGTTCAAGGCAATAGTCTACAATGGTTGGAGCCCATATGGATACCCTTAATATCCATATCTGAGATATGCGCCTAACCAACCCAAAGATTTCAAAGATGGTGGCACGACAGTCAAATTTTTCACTTTTTCCGGGGTGTGAGATCGCAAGAAAGCATTGCAGTTCCTACAGTAATTCGATAACATCTATACTTTGGGGAACTATACAGAAGAATCCAAGATTTCTCGAGCAGTGGGATTTGTTAAAGATAATGCTATGCAATGGTGGAGTTCAATCGCGACACAACAACATGCTCCAAGGACCTGGCAAGCTTCCAAGACAATTTTTGCACGTAGTACATGACTTCAATGTTTGAAGTTCGGATTTTGGCAGAGTGGGGCAACTTGAAAATGCTTGCCACCAAAACCATGGACGACTATAACCAAAGGTTCTTTGACGTGTACCTTCCGGTGTCCTTTAATTTCATTCCCTTGGAGGACCAGTGCGAGCGCTACACCATTGGACTACCATCACCATTGCAGGAATATTGTCTCTCCAATCAAGCCTCTACTATGCAAGAGCTTATGGACCATGCCGCGGTCGGCTACAAGCTCATGAAAGGAAAGTTGGAGTTTACCACAGAAGAACCTCTGGCCAATAACCAGAACTCCTGACAACAACGAACAAATTCTTGGGAATCCCGTGAAAACCAACCTCAACGGCCTCGTCTGACACAACGTCAACGAGACGCCTGTTACAAGAAGGCCGATTCTTCGAATGTTTCCAAATGGGGCATACGTTCAATACATGTCCTGAGCGAGCCTCAACGTCCTCAGTGCAACCTTCTGCTCCCACGTAGACAGATCCCCGGGGTCACCTCCAGTCAAGAAGGCTAGACCTGCTATTGGACTAGTATCCGATATTTATGGTATACTGTCACGTGACACATCCAACCCTATGTGTCCGTGGACAAGCTACAGCATGACCAGGGTTCAGTTCAGTCAAGTCAGTCTAGAATAGGAAGTGATCTGACACTTTTGTGAGTCTGTTCGCAGACCGTGCATGTCCAGACACCTAGTGTAGATGCATATCCTCTGGTTGCACACAGATTCCAATCATATTCCATCAGTAGCATTTTTACAGTGCATAGGCCTATTTTCCCTATTTTTGACTTCTTTCACTTATTATTTTTAAGTGACTTTTGTTGGAAAGTAGGTAGGAAAATTTTGCTAAGTTTATATATAAGCAAATGAGAGCTAGCACTTTCTGGCAGAAGAGGTAGCAGGAACATCTTGCTGAACAGGCAACTTCTCAGCAAGACCAACCCCCGCGACAACTCTGGCATTTTCTCTCGACAGAAGGCCTAGCGTTTTTGCACCAGATCAGTCAGCGTTTTTGCACTTGCAGATTCCCGGCGACAGTAGACAATAGATCAGCCCTAGCATTAGCAGATTCCCGTAGCAACACAACAGATTTCCTAGCGTTAGCAGATTTCCCCGCAAGGTCAGTTTTCAGCCCTAGCGTTTTTGGTTTGTAGATCAACCTCAGCGCTTTTGCAAATCTTCGCGACAGATTCAGCCCTAGAACCGTCTTCAGTTTTCAGCAGTCAGACATCGCAGAAGAACCCCCGAACCTCGCAGATCTCACCTTTCCGCAACAGATCATCGCCGCACGGTCAGATCCCACAAAGTTCGCAGTCAGCCCGGAAAACGCAGATTTCAGCATCTGCGTTTTCAGCGCGTCGTCTTCGCATTGTCGCCATCGACATCGTCACCGACAGAGTCAGAATTCAGCAGATAAAGATTTGCAGATTTCAGCCCGTCTCGTCGTCGTCCTCATCGTCGTCGACATTGTCGGCAAGTCCAAGCATTGTAGAGATTTGTGGAATCATAAGTAGACCGCTCTCGCCATAGAGAGTGGGGCCTTTGGAGGAGGGTTTTACAATGTCTCTGGTGTTGTATTCTCTTCTCTATCTCTCAGTCTCATGCACTTCCATTCACAGTGTCCATTCACTTTGTTTTGTGTCCATTGCACTCTCTCATTAAAGGAACGAAAGGCTCTCCCTTCCATAAGAACAAAAGGAACCTTGAGCACAGTTTGGAGCACTCATCTTGAACAAAGTTCAAACATTC
The DNA here is from genome assembly GCF_014529385.1 of Adiantum capillus-veneris. Taxonomy (NCBI): domain Eukaryota; kingdom Viridiplantae; phylum Streptophyta; class Polypodiopsida; order Polypodiales; family Pteridaceae; genus Adiantum; species Adiantum capillus-veneris. The sequence goes on along the minus strand of NC_140940.1, from coordinate 4,754,385 downwards.
ATTCCGCTGCACCTTACATTGGTATCAGAGCTTTGGCAGTGTTCTATATCACTCAAGGAAAGAACCACAAGAATCACAAGATTTTTTTTTGCTTGTTGAGGTCTCACGAACCCAAGTTCGCTTGGGCGTGTCGATTCCTAATCGTGTTTTTGAAGAGTGACAGGAATCCCAAGAAAGAAGGGCTTGTCCAGCCTCCCCTTGTGCCTCTTTTCACTCATTGAGAGCAGACCGTGCACTTAGCGGCCGGCCAATCGACGTGAGGTGGGAAAAAGCAACCTTGGTGTGAGCGCAAGGCCGCCAAGGGGTGCGCCCGTGGAAAAGAGTAGAACTCGGGTGAAGAGAAGATCCTTCTCAAACACAGATTGCAAGCGAAAGAAAAGAAGCCCCTCAAGAACCTCAAGACCCCCAAGAACCCAAGAACCCATGACCCCCAAGAACCCAAGTTCCTCGTGAACTTAAGAACCCAAGACCACAAGAACCCACAAGAACCCAAGACTTCAGTAGATGGTCATCACTCGAAGCGGAATGGATACTTCGCTTGGAAGTGATGAGCATGAGAGAGGTGAAGAAGAATTTTCCCCACCAGGAGGTTTTTCCGACCCTCCCCCTTTCCCATCTACGCCAAAGATTGCACCGGATCCTATGACGCTTTTCGACAAGAGGATGATGGACAAGAAGTTAGGCCGAAAAGCAGAAATAGAGCGTGACCACGAAGAAAAGATGGCAACCATAGAGCGTCAATACACAGAAAGAGTGACAGCCATACATCGCGAAGCCAAAGAAAGACAAGAACAGAGCGACCGACACATGAAAGAGTTCTTGCGACTCTTTTCTCAAGTGCAGGCACAAATGCAAGAGATTCAGGAGATGGAGACTCTCTCAGTCTCTTCTTCTCCCAAGCATGACACACATGATTTGCATGATGATTTGAATGACAATGATAAGCATGATGTTGATAATGATGAGCACGATGATTTGCATGATAATCAAGATGTGATTTCTCACAAGCATGATGATATGCATGAAGAAGACGTGATTGTTCACAAGGATGATGAATTAGTTGATGCTTTTTCTAGCGAAGCTAACCTCGTTGCAAACTTGATCAATCACGAAGGATCGATCTTGCCTCTCGAGTCGAGGTCCAAAGAACCCCCTCAAGAAGAATCGATCTTGGCTCTCGAGCCTAGGTCTCAAGAACTGTCACAGGAAGTACTATGTGTTCGCATGATTGATACGCATGCATTATACGAGTGTTTATTCGTGATCGTTTCCTGTATTTTAGTCAGTGTCTTTATGTGATCCCTTTTCCTAGGCATGACATATTGTACGTTGAGCACGTTTCACTCATGAATGAGCATGAATGTATGCGGATTGTTCATGAAAAGCTGAAAAGTATGTATGTAAGGAAGTCACATTCTATGTCTCTTCCTTGGCATGACACATTTGTAGAAAGAGCACAAGAAAGTATGTGCACCAAGCATGGGCATTTCCGTTGTGAATTGCCACAGTTGATTGCTTTAGATCAAAAGAGAAAGATTCGATCTCATTGTTTGCGTGTGTGTGGTGAACGGTTTGGCACTCCGTCTCTTTGTGCATCTACATTGCATGCACAGTCTTTGAGGAAGACAAGATTTTTTCCACTCACTTTACATGGAATAGGTATGTTCATGGTTTTGTGTTGGAAGTGGTTTCATGAATTTTCAGCCATGGAGATTCTTGAAGGAGAAAGAAGCATGACTCTAGATGAAGTTGAAGCATTGAAGGAGCCTCAGAAGACTTTGTGTCGCTTTCGGCGCGGCCCAAAGAAGCAAGCATTGCAGACCTTTATGAAGTTCAAGTATCGTACGACCTACACATGAGAGTGGACCGACGCAGAATCCCTTCCAGGATTCTGGATACTATTGGCGATCTCCCTCGACGCCATACAGTTCGGTACCAGTACCTCACTTTGAAAAGGAGGGGATGTCACGCGACACATCCAACCCTATGTGTCCGTGGACAAGCTACAGAATGACCAGGGTTCAGTTTAGTCAAGTCAATCTAGAATAGGAAGTGATCTGGCACTTTTGTGAGTCTGTTCGCAGACCGTGCATGTCCAGACACTTAGTGTAGATGCATATCCTTTGGTTGCACATAGCATGACCATCAGATTTCAATCAGATCCCATCAGTAGCATTTTTACAATGCATAGGCCTATTTTCCCTATTTTTAACATTTTTCACTTTTTTTTTTTTTTTCGACACACCATAGGGCCCACAGGGGGAGGTGCTTATTCCTTCCAAATATTAGCCATGTTACATGGTCGGGCAAGGGCCGCGTACCATCGGGCAAGAGCCACGCGTAGGCATCACCATGGCCACCTAATTGATGCACCACATGCTGGGAACGGCGGAGAGAACTCGTAGCAACTAGCTAGGAACCTCCTCCTCGGGTGACCCACCCCAGGAGGAGGATGCACTCGAGTGTCCAAGGGCAAGAGCCCTAGCAACGTGAACACCAAGTGAGCACAAGGTGTCCCTCTAGAGTGTGACCCAACGGGGGATTTGAACCCACAACCCATAGGTTGAGAGGCCAAAGCCTTACCGTTAGACCAACTCTTTGGGGACTCACTTATTATTTTTAAGTGACTTTTGTTGGAAAGTAGGTAGGGCAATTTTGCTAAGTTTGTATATAAGCAAACCAGAGCTAGCACTTTCTTGCAGGAGAGAAAGCAGGAGCATCTTGCTCAACAGGCAACTTCTCAGCAAGACCAACCCCCGCGACAACTCTGGCATTTTCTCTCAACAGAAGGCCTAGCGTTTTTGCACTAGATCAGCCAATGTTTTTGCACTTGCAGATTCCCGGCGACAGTAGACAGCTGATCAGCCCTAGCATTAGCAGATTCCCACAACAACACAACAGATTTCTTAGCGTTAGCAGATTTCCCCGCAAGGTCAGTTTTCAGCCCTAGCGTTTTTGGTTTGTAGATCAACCTCAGCGTTTTTGCAGATCTTCGCGACAGATTCAGCCCTCGAACCAGCGTTTTCAGTTTTCAGCAGTGAGACATCGCAGAAGAACCCCCGAACCTCGTAGATCTCACCTTCCTGCAGGCAGATCATCGCCGCACGGTCAGATCCCGCAAAGTTCGCAGTGTCAGCCCGAAAAACACAGATTTCAGCATCTGCGTTTTCAGCGCGTTGTCGTCGCATCGTCGCCATCGACATAGTCATCATCATCGACATAGAGTCAGAATTCAGCAGATAAAGATTTGCAGATTTCAGCCCTTAGAGTTTCCAGGTTTCAGCCCGTCTCGTCGTCGTCCTCATCGTCGACGACATTGTCGGCAAGTTCAAGCATTATAGAGATTTGTGCAATCATAAGTAGACCGCTCTCGCCATAGAGAGTGGGGCCTTCGGAGGAGGGTTTTACAACGTCTCTTGTGTCGTATTCTCTTCTCTATCTCTCAGTCTCATGCACTTCCATTCACAGTGTCCATTCACTTTGTTTGTGTCCATTGCACTCTCTCATCAAAGGAACAGAAGGCTCTCCCTTCCATAAGAACAAAAGGAACCTTGAGCACAGTTCGGAGCACTTATCTTGAGCAAAGTTCAAACATTCATTCCGTTGCACCTTACATATACACATCAAGAGTTTTAATGAATTATGCAGAGCTTATGGAAAAGTCAACGGCTTGAAAGCCCTTATTTTCTTTGACCTCGGAGCTATGGAGAACTTCATCCATCCAGAATTCTTGAAGCAGATGCACTTTGATTATGATGCAGAGGGTGGAGAAATTGAAGCTGAGCTAGCCACGGGGCAAACTCAGAAATTGGTAGCGCTCATTGGTGCACTTCCAGTGACTATACACGATTATCATGGAAAAGCCGATTTCCACATTATGAAGTTGGGCAATTGCGACGTTCTCTTGGGCATGCCCTGGCACGGATGCAACTCTCCAGGTCCGGAACCGAACCATCACTGTGATGTAGAAGGGCAAGCCCGTTGTCCTCAAATTTCAATTGTCTGAATAAAACCCTGAATGACCTCTCTATTTGTTTTCTAGTTAGATACTTTTGAACATTGTTTGAGAAAGTACTGTTTGAAATTTGTTTGAAATGGATGTTATATGTTTTAAACCTGTCTTGGTGCCGATTTGAATTGTTTGACTCTGGTTTTAATACTGGTTTCAATAATTGGTGATTTTGCTTCCGGGTGGAGAAGTGAGAAATACTGTTTTGGTATTGTTTGAACCTTGGAACGACGCAGGCTGATGCCTGGGGAGCGTTCTGTTGTATGCTAGAAAACCTCTGAACGACGCATGCCGATGCCTGGGGAGCATTTGGTTGTATGCTTGAACCTCCAAGCGATGCAGACTACGGTCTGGGGAGCGTTTGGTTGTACAGTCGTCTGAGCTCATGGCCCGGCCTTTTTTAGGTTATTTGCGGGGGGAGTGACGAGGTAGTCGTTGAGTAGCTTCATACTGTAGACCGTTTGTCTCGGGGGAGTGCTCAACGGCACTGTTTGTTGTGTCTTGTAACATGCATATGTAAGCATTTGTGTTGCATTGTGATGTGCCAATTATTGAATATTCCTAATTGGATGAGATTGCCTGGATATGTAATTTTAGTGTATCAAGACACTCGTGGAAGATCAGTACGGTCTGGGTGTGATGGCTAATTTTACTACGCCAGAATATCAAGAGTTTCGAAATGGACGAGAGGAGAAGCTAACTCCTTGATCAAAAGAGCCAAAAGGAGAAGCTAACTCCTTGATCAAAACAGCCGAAAGGAGAAGCTAACTCCTTAACAAAAAGAGCAAACTGATTGTCCCTCGGAATGTCTCTCGGAATTTTTTTTTATCTAACTTGAGTTGTTTTGTAGATATGCTGTAATCGCGGACGATTACTCTCTTTCAAGAAGGGGAGATGTAACAAACTGCTGACGTGTCAAAGCCCTAAAGAATGGAGCCAACTTGCAGATGCTGGCCGAGGGGCCTAAACCCTAAGAAGAACAAGTAACAGAAGAAGAAGTCCTACCAACTTATGGGGACCCCGTTCGATGGGGCCCCAAGTGACATAAAGGATTAAAATAAAGCAGGAGCCACACACACACACACACAAACTGATGACTCGGAAAATTTCCAAAAATTACACTGACATGATGATGGTGGCAGGCTGTACGGATTTTCGCGTTTTGCGTTGACTGTTGTACGGATTTCCGTGATTTACGCTGGCAGCTTTTTAGCTTTGCTTTTGGACGAGATGCTCGTGAGTTTGAAGGCTTTTTACTGCTATTGCTTTTTAGGCCAAGGGCCTCTAAATATGAGGTTAGGGCTCATTCTCTGGCATGCTTCTTGGAGAAGGTGCAGAGTTTGGAGTACCGGCTTGTACTGTGTTGATGCAATATAAAGAAATACTGAAAGGGGCGCAAAGGTTTGGGGCCAATATTCTCTGGGGTGGAATTCCGCCACTCCGTGTCACGTGTCGTCTCTCTCTTTCAATTCAGTTGTTATTTAAGTGTTAAAAGTCTGTTCAGAGTGTTCTTTTCTATTGGCACGTGGTGCCCGTCTTGTGACAGGGAGATCGCAACAAAACCGCTCAATCTGTTCTTTAAAAGGGACCTTCTTAAATGAAGAGGTTGGTAGAAAAGAGTCCCAAAATCTCTCGTAGTAATCGTCCAAAGAATCTCCCTTGGTCATCCAAAGATGGTTCCAAGCGGTTTGTATATCTGGTTCGTACTCCCGAGTCAACCAAGAAGAAATAAAGAGCCTTTTGAATTTCAACCACTTGATTGGATCTTCGTTTCTCAGAAGAAGAGTGGATCACCATGTTTGAGCATTGCCTTTAAGAAAAGATGCAGTCCTCCTAATCTTGGAGTGCTCTGAGTAGTGCGCTCTAGAGAAGGCTATGTCAAACTACTGAATGAAGGCCAAAGCCTTCAGAGCATCTCGGAAGCCAGAAAAGGATTCAAATTTTATCGACTGTCCACCTTCTTTGAATTCGTTTGCTTTCTTGCTTTTGTCTTCGAGGAAGTCATATTGGTTGGCTCTGTAAAAATGCTTCTTCTTTGCATAAAATATATGGTCATTGGAGGCCAAATTGTCAGAGGATGACTCCTCTATAGAACTGTCACAGAAACTGGGCGAAATCTGGGTTTCTTTGCTTTTTTCTTGCCCTTTCCAAAGCTTTGCTTTTTGCTTCGCTTTTTGTCCTCCTTGCTCGAGTCAGAAGAGCTAGAAGAATTGTCAGAAGAAGAAGAAGAAGAAGAAGAAGAATTGGGTAGTTCTTCAAAGCGTACTCGCTTCTTTTGCTTTCTTGCATATGCAAAGAAGATTGGCAGTCAAAATAACCAGGGTAGTTAGTCCCCTTCTTGCGCTTTTTCTCTTGCTTTTTGGATTGATTGTTTGCGTCCAAAAGCCGATTGATCTGAGTCTAAACCACCTCTTGTAGTTCTTGTATAGTAAACATCTTCGGAGAAGGAGGTTTCTTGATTGCCGGTTTGATGGGTGGTTCTTTGGCTTTTTGCCATTGGGTGTGAACTTCTGTGATGGATTATTGAGACAAAAATTTTGCAAACTAAGGATCATTCGCAAATTTAATCATTTGCTTTGTGCACTCGTCAACCTGCTTTCGACGTTTCATCTCTTGAAGTTGAGTAGGCCGAGGTGGCCCGTGCTCTTTCTTTGTTAAGTCATCAAAATCTTCTTCGTGATCTCCTCTTGTATTAGCAGATGCAGAAGAAGTCGACTCCTTTTTGTTGGAATCCATAAGTGTCGCAAGAAAAGGATCAGATTTCCCGGTAGAAGAGAAATCGGTGGCGCTCTGATACCACTGTAACAAACTTGGACACCCCAAGTCAAGATTCTACGGTGACACAATAGAGATTCTGTCACAAAGTGATGACGTGTCTGCCCGGGAGCCGAGCTGCTGAAAACCCTAATTCTGCAAACCCTAATCCTAAAACCTGCAAACCTATAAACCCTAAAATCTACCAAAACCCTAACCCTAACCCTAGCAGCAGGCTGATATTCTCGGATAAAGCGTTGGCATGCTGACGTGGCATCGTACGGCAGGGTTGAATTTGCGGCAGCTTTTTCAATTGCTTTTGCGCCAGTTTTTCAGTTTTGCTCTATGCAAGAGAGAAAGAGAATGCTTTATTTGAAAACAAAAGAGAGCTTGAGAGAGAAGAGCTTTTGGCTATTTTTTTTATTTTATGCTTTTGATCTGAAGCTTTTGGGCTCTGCTTTTGGCATCCCTTGTAAAACTTTAAATAAGCGGTGAGGGCGCACACTCTGCAGAGCATCTGGACGCAGAGTCTGAGAGTGAAACCCTAACCGCTATCTTGTACTTTGAACATTGATTAATACATAAAGAAATATTGAAAGGGGCGTCAGTCTTTGGGGCCAATATCTCTAGGCACGGAACTCCGCCGGGCCAGTGCAAATCTATTGTGAACTGTGAACTGTTTTGAAGTGGTTATTTGGTGCTGTCGTGATTGATTCTTGACTTGGAGTGTCCAAGTTTGTTACAGATTCACTTCAAAACTGTTCACAAAAGCCGACACGGCCCAACATAGTTCCATGCCAAGAGGTATTGGCTCCAAAGACTGGCGTCGCTTTCGGTGTTTCTTTTTATATTAATTAGTGTGCAAAGTACAAGAGAGTCCGCGGGAACTTGCACACAGACTCTGCGTCGAGTTTAAACTCAAAAGCTTCTTAAACTCAAAAGCAATTGTAAGGTGCAGTGGAAGTGAATGCTGAACTTTGCTCAAGATGAGTGCTCCGAACTGTGCTCAAGGGTTCCTTTTACTTATGGAAGGGAGAGCCTTCCGTTCCTTTAGTGAGAGAGTGCAATGGACACAAACAAAGTGAATGGACACTGTGAGAGAAGAGAATACGACATCAAAGACGTAAAATCCTCCTCCAAGGGCCCCACTCTCGATGGCGAGAGTGGTCTACTATTGATTGTACAATTTGGTACAAGATGCTGATGCAAATCTAATGGGGCTATGTTGAGGCCGACGGTGGTGCCGACGATGACGAGACTGTGGCTGAAAGCTGAATGCTGCTATGACGACGGTGACAATGACGATGACGCTATTTGCTAATGTGCCTTCATGTGCAACAAACGTTGTTTTTCTTATGGCTGAAAACATTGGACTGTTCTCATACAAATCGCTGCTCTGCTGCTGTCCAGAAACGCTGCTCTTGCTAGGTTTCAAGTGCTGAATTTACAAGTACAAAAACGCCGTGGTATGGTGTAAGGTGCAGCGGAATGAATGTTGTATTTTCTCAAGATTAGTGATCTTTATTGCTCAAGGTTCCTTTTAGTTTTTAGGGAAAGAGAGAGCTTTCCGTCTTATGGAGAGTGCTATGATCACGAACAAAGTGAGTGGATATTGTGCGTGCAAGTGAATGAGACCGAGAGAAGGAGAGAGAAGAGATACGACACCCGAGAGGTTGTAAAACCCTCCTCCGAAGGCCCCACTCTCGTCGGCGAGAGTGGTCTACTTTGATTGCACAAAGGTGTACAATGCGTATGCAATGGACTGATGCAATGGGACTATGACGGTGACGACGACGACGACTTAGGCTGAAATCTGTGATCTTCTATTGGTTGAATTCGGGGTTGTCTTGGTGGCTGAAAATGACCGTTTTCTTGCTGTTTTCATGGCTGAAAATGGTGGAGTTGTCGGGGTTCATGCTGAGGTAAAAAACGCTGATGCTAAGTCTCCTTATTGCTGCGTTTTGCTGCGCTTACTGAAGGCTGAAAAACGCTGTCTGTGGCAGTGCTTTCCATGCTGAGAAAACACTGAAATGGCAGCAGATCCTAGCGTTAGTAATTGCTTGAAAAAACGTTGAGGTTGCAAAGTTTAAAAACGCTGCATGGCTGATGTATCTGAGTCCAAAAACGCTATGGCTGAAGTGACTATAGGGGGGGGAAAACGCCAGGAACTGATGGTTGATGGCGATGCTTTGCTGTGGGAGGAAAACGCCAAGGATGGGGTGATGATGGCGAGGCTAAGTGCTGAGGGAGGGGTACTGCTGAGAAGTTGCCTGTTGAGCGCCTCTTCTGCCAGAAAGTGCTAACTTGGGTTTGCTTATATATTAACTTAGCAAAATTGCCCTACCTACTTTTGTAGGAAAGTCACGTAAAAATAATAAGTGAAAATAACCAAAAATAGGGAAAATAGGCTAAATGCACTAGAAAAATCCCCTAACTGATGCTAATGGATTCTGATGGGAATTCCGATGATCATGCTGTGTGCAACCGGAGGATATGCATCTATGCTAAGTGACTAGGCATGCACGGTCTACGAATAGACTCACAAAAGTGCCAGATCGCTGCTAATCTAAACTGACTTGACTGACGGGAACCCTGCTATGGTGTAGCTTGCCCACGGACACATAGGGTTGAGATGTGTCACGTGACATATGGTGCTGGAGTGCTGGTGCAAAACGCTGATGAAGGATGTCAGAAACGTTGAGGTTGTTGTCCCAAAAACGTTGGCTGAGGCTGTTCAAAAATGCTGAAGTTGCCGGTCTTTGGAATCGCTGATTTGGCTTGCTTGAAAACGCTGGTACAGGAGTTGCAATGGCGTTGTCTAAGGCTGAAACGCTGATGCACCAATGCTGAAAAACGCTGGTAGAAGGGGGCTGAAAACGTTGGCCTGATGTGATTGAAAAATGCCAAGCTGAGGGTTCTTGTTCTTGCTTGAGAATTGGTCTGTTGAGCAATGCTCCTGCTGCCTCTTCTACCAGAAAGTGCTAACTCTGGTTTGCTTATATATTATCTTAGCAAAATTTCCTACCTAGTTTCCAACAAAAGTCACTTAATAAATAAGTGAAAAATATCAAAAATAGAGAAAATAGGTCTAATGCACTGGAAAATTCCCCTGATGAATTCTAATGGATTCTAATGGGAATGCTGATGATCATGTTGTGTACAATCGGAGGATATGCATTTACTCTACGTGACTGGTCATGCACAGTCTGCAAACAGACTCACAAAAGTGCCAAACACTTGCTATTCCAGACTGACTTGACGGAACCGAACCCTGGTCATGCTGTAGCTTGTCCACGGACACATGGTTGGATGTGTCACGTGACATCCCCTCCTATTCAAAGTGAGGTACTGGTACCGAACTGTATGGCGTCGAGGAAGATCTCCAATAGCATCTGGAATCCTGAAAAGGACTCTTCGCCAGCCCACTGTGATGCGTGAGTCGTCCGATACTTGAACTTCATAATGGTCTGCAATGCTTGCTTCTTTGGGCTGCGCCGAAAGCGACACAAAGTCTTCTGTGGCTCCTTCAAAGCTTCAACTTCGTCTAGAGTCATGCTTCTTCCTTCTTCAAGAATCTCCGAGGTTGAAAATTCCTGAAACGACTTCCAACACAAAAACATGAACATACCCATTCCATGTAAAGTGAATGGAAAAAATCTAATCTTCCTAAAAGACTTTGCATGCAATATAGATGAACAAATAGACGGAGTGCCAAACCGTTCACCACACACACGCAAACAATGAGATCCAATCTTTTCTTTTTGATCTAAATTAATCAACTGTGGCAAATCACAATGGACATGCCCATGCTTGGTGCTCATACTTTCTTGTGCTCTTTTTGCAACTGTGTCGTGCCAAGGAAGAGACATGGAACGTGACTTCCTTGATTGCATACTTTTCAGCTTTTCATGAACAATCCGTATACATCCGTTCTCATTGATGAGTGAAACGTGCTCAACGTACAATATGTCATGCATAGGAAAAGGGATCATATAAAGACGCTGACTAAAATACAGGAAAAGATCACGAGTGAGGGTTCTTTGGACCTATGCTCTAGAGCCAAGATCAGTTTTTCGTGTTTGATCGAATCTGCCTTGGCGGGGTGCTGTGGACCTCGACTCGAAAGCCAAGATCGATTCATCGTGATTGATCAAATCCGCAACGAGGTTAGCTTTGCTAACAAAAGCATCAACTGAACCATCATCCTTGTGAACAATCACGTCTTGATCATACAAAACATCATGCTCGTGAGAAAACACATCTTGATCATCATGCAAATTATCATGCTTGTCCTTATCATCCAAATCATCATGCTCATCATTATCATGCAATTCATCATGCTTATCATAATCATGCAATTCCTGTGTATCATGCTTTGGAGAAGACGAGACCGAGAGTCTTCTTCTCTTGAATCCGTTCAATCTTCGCCTGCACATTAGGAATGAGAGATGGAGAGTGAACAATTTTCTCTCCACGAGTGACAATGGGAGAGTCACTTCTGGCATTGAAAGTGAACGTATTTTCCGCACAATCAATGAGAGGGTAATGCTCACGAAACCATCGAATGCCCAAAATCATCACATCCTGAGAGAGGAGAGACGAAAAATTTTCTACAGAAGGTAGCTTGTTGAACTGTAAACAACACATCAAGGCACTCTTTCGTGATGAGAGAATCCATACCGGGAGCGAAGCCAGAAACCTCAAGAGGAGATTTCTGACTAACCTCTAGGCGGGCTTTCTCTACAAGAGAGGGACTAATCACATCATGCATACTGCCTAGGTCAAACGATATGACAAAACGCTGCCCCGTCATATGACGATAACATTTAATGAGAGACTCATCAATGGGAGGGTCAGGAGAAACTTGGGGCACAGTTGTGTTGTCATTTATTGCATTGACAGAGGAAGTGAGATGTGTGGATTCTTTAGATTCATTACAGTCAAGCTTAGGACATGTTCTTTTTATGTGACCCTTGATGTGACAATGAAAACAACGACCTTCCTTAGAATAAGTGCTTTGCTCTTCCGACGTGATGTATCCTCCCAAAATTCCTTGTGCTACCTTTTCATCTGGAGTGAGCTTCATCTGGAGTGAGCTTAGGTTTAGCAATGGTGTTAGCTTTACCCTTAGGTTCATTTTGAGAGTTCTTTTCTGAGAGACTATTGGAAGATTGGTTAGGAGAGTTACTGTTCTTACCATTCTTACCGTTCTTACCGTTCTGAGGGTTCTGAGAAGGCTGAGAGGTGCTTGTGGAAGTCTTGTTTTCCTTAGGCTTTCCCTTGTTGTGCTTCATCTCCTGTGTGAGAGCAATCGGTACCGCCTTGTTGAGATCGATTAGATCGAGCACCTCGACATCATACTTGATATACTCGTCCAAACCATAAAGAAATGCCGCCTTGCGCTCCGCATCTGATTTACGTAATTGAGTGCCGAGCTGCAAAACACGATTAGAAAAAGACATAACTGGCATACCATTTTGCTTGAGACCGCGCCAATCATCCTTCAATCGTGCGAGGTATTGAGGTGGCATAAACCGCGCCTTGAGCTTCTCTTAGAAATCGGTCCAATTGAAGGAAAGGGACGTGAATTTGTCAGCTTTCTCTAGGTGCTGTGCCTCTTGTCGTGCGTGGTACCAATTGATGGCATCACCGGCAAGGTACATAGCTGCCGTCAAAACCTTGCTATTTCTTCTTTTTTCGAGAAAAAGATCCTTCTTGTCACGTGACACATCCCAACCCTATGTGTCAGTGGACAAGCTTCACCACAGCAGGGTTCAGTCAGTCCAGTCAGTTTAGATTAGCAGTGATCTGGCACTTTTGTGAGTCTATTCATAGACCGTGCATGCCCAGTCACTTAGCATAGATGCATATCCTCCGGTTGCACATAGCATGATCATCGAAATTCCCATCAGAATCCATTAGCATCAATTAGGGGAATTTTCCATTGCATTTAGCCTATTTTCCCATTTTTAGTTATTTTCACTTATGATTTTTAAGTGACTTCATAACAAAAGTAGGTAGGGCAATTTTGCTAAGCTAATATATAAGCAAACCCAAGTTAGCACTTTCTGGCAGAAGAGGCAGCAGGAGCTTCCCGCTCAACAGGCAACTTCTCAGCAGTACCCCCCAGCACCCCCAGCGTTTTGCATCCCATTCTCGTCGGGCAAGTTCCCATTCTCAGCGTTTTTCTCAGCATCAGATCGCCATCAAGTTTCCCCCTTCTGGCGCTTGTTTCCCTTGCAGATCAGCCCCTTCCTTAGCGTTTTGCTCACCAAGCATCTGCCCCAAATCAGCGTTTTTACTAACGCTAGGGACTGCTGCAGATCATCGTTTTTTTAGCACCATCCATTAGCGTTTTTCAGCCACATGAAAAAGGCAGCATCACCGTTTTTGAGTTCCTGCCCAAACCAGCAGCAGATACTCGCAGTTTTTAGCCTATGACACAATAGCAGATCCGTCGCAAGTTGGTTGCAGATGTTCCCCCATTTTCAGCCATAAAAACGCAGCCAAAACAGTCGTTTTGAGCCACCGAAAGAGTCCCGAAATCAGCAGTTAGAAGACTAGAGATTTCATCTACCAAGTCGTCGTCGTCATCACCGTCGTCGTCATCGGCATAGTCCCATTGCATCAGTCCATTGCATACGCATTGTACACCTTTGTGCAATCAAAGTAGACCACTCTCGCCGACGAGAGTGGGGCCTTCGGAGGAGGGTTTTACAAACCTCTCGGGTGTCGTATCTCTTTCTCTCCTTCTCTTAGTCTCATTCACTTGCACGCACAATATCCACTCACTTTGTTCGTGATCTTTGCACTCTCCATAAGACGGAAAGCTCTCTCTCTCCCTAAGAACTAAAAGGAACCTTGAGCAATAAAGATCACTAATCTTGAGAAAATACAACATTCATTTCGTTCCACCTTACATTGGTATCAAAGCTTTAGAAGTGTTCTGCATTACTGAAGAAAAGAACCACAAGAACCACAAGAATTTTTTTTGCTTGTTGCGGTCGCACGAACCCAAGTTTACTTGGGCGTGGCGATTCCTAATCGTGTTTTGTTGAAGAGTGACAGGAATCCGAAGAAAGAAGGGCTTGTCCAGCCTCCCCTTGTGTCTCTTTTCACTCATTGAGAGTGGACCGTGCACTTAGCGACCGGCCAATCGACGTGAGGTGGGAAAAAGCAACCTTGGTGTGAGTGCAAGGCCGCGAAGGGGTGCGTCCGCAGAAAAGGGTAGAACTCGGATGAAGAGAAGATCCTTCTCTAACGCGATTTGCAAGCGAAAGAAAACCTCAAGAACCTCAAGAACCCAAGACCCTCAAGACTCAAGAACCTCAGGAACCTCAAGAACCCAAGTTCCTCGCGAGCTTAAGACCCCAAGATTATAGTGCATGGTCGTCACCCGAAGCGGAATGGATACTTCGCATACAGGTGATGAGCATGAGAGAGGCGAGGAAGACTCTTCCCCACCTGGAGATGATTTCTTCAACCCTCCCCCTTCGCCATCTACTCCACAAAGTCCACCAAACCCTCTGGAGGAAATGGTCAAGCAGATGATGGCCATGATGGATAGACAAGAAGCAAATCGCCTTGCTCAGGAACGCGAGCGCCTTGCTCAGTACCGTGCGCGCGTCGAAAGAGCCTGTGAACGCGACGACATAATTGGAAGAATGGGCGCAGACCAAGAAGGCAAGGACCGCGAGTGCGACGAAAGAAACGCAAGATTTGCCGCACAACAAGAAGAAAATCGCATTGCTTTAGAACGCGAACGCGAGCAAGAAAGAACTACGAAAGGAGGCAGCGACAGCACGAGCCGCAACTTTGGAGGCCGAGCGTGAAGCTCGACGAGAGCTACGCACTCAAGAATTGCTTGGCCAAGTCCTAGCCTCGAAGACTGAATCACCCAAAGATCTTGGGAGTTCGTCAGGTGGCGCAAGCCACGATGCGGATTCCAACAATCCAGTCACAGAAAAAGTTGACTTTCAGTAAGTATGACGGTAAGATGGATGCTACAGTTATTCATTCTTGGTTGCATCAATTTAATGCTTATTTTGTGACAACTAAGAAGACAGGAAATAGCAAAGTTTTGACGGCAACTATGTACCTTGCCGGTGATGCCATCAATTGGTACCACGCATGGCAAGAGGCATAGCTAGCCGCGCACCCTAGAGGCAGCAACGATTTCATGCCCCTTCCTTTGATTGCGTGCTGAATTTCAAGACAAGTTCAAGCGCGGTTTATGCAACCTCAGCTACCTCGCACGGATTGATGGAAGAATTGGCGCGCTCTCAAGCAAAAATGGAATGCCAGTTATGTCTTTTTCTAATGTGTTTTGCAGCTAGGTACCCAATTAGCATGTGGATGATGAGCGCAAAGAGGCTTTCTCTTTGGTTGGACGAGTATATCAAGTACGATGTCGAGGTACTCGATCCAATCGATCTCCAAACAAGGCGGTAGCGATTGCCCCTCAACAGGAGATGAAGCTCAACAAGGAAAAGCCTAAGGAGAACAAGACTTCCACAAGTACCTCGCAAACTTCTCAAAACCCTCAGAACGGTAAGAATGATAACTCTTCTAACCAATCTTCCAACAGTCTCTCATCAAAGAATTCTTCCAATGAATCTAAGGGAAAGGCTACACAACTGCTAAACCTAAGCTTTCTCCAGATGAAAAGGTAGCACAAGGAATTGTAGAGATACTTCACGTCGAAGAACAAAGTACTTATTCTAAGGAAGTTCGTTGTTTTCGTTGTCACATTAAGGTCACATAAAAAGAACATGTCCTAAGCTTGAATCGAATGAATCTAAAGAATCCACAGTACCCACTACATCTGTCAATGCAATGAATGATAACACGAGTGTGCCCCAAGCTTCTCAGGACCCTCCCATTAATGATTCTCTCATTACATCTTATGGTCGTACGTTGGGGCACCGTTTTGTCATATTGTTTGACCCAGGTAGTATGCATGATGTGATCAGTTCCTCTCTTGTTGAGAGAGCGTCTCGAAGTTAGTCCGAGATCTCTTATCGAGGTCTCTGGCTTTCGTTCTGGTATGGACGCTCTCATCACGGAGGAGTGCCTTGATGTGTTGTTTGCAATTCAACAGACTGCCTTCACTAGAAGATTTGTTGTTTCTCCTCTCTCAGGATGTGATATGATTTTAGGCATTAAATGGTTTCGTGATATTGATGCTTTCATAAAATTTTCGGCTAACACTATAACTCTCAATGCCGACAGTGATTCTCCTACTGTCTTTCATGGAGTGGACACTGCTCCTTCTCCATCTCTCATTGCTAATATGTAGGAGAAGGTTGAAAGGATTCGGGATAAGGAGATTCTCTCAATCTCTTTTTCTCCACAACATGACACAGAGGTTTGCATGATTGTGAGAAGCATGATGATTTGAAGGATAATGATTTGCATGATGATTTGGATGATAAAGACAAGCATGATGATTTGCATGATCAAGATGTGATTTCTCACAAGCATGATGAGTTGCATGAAGAAGATGTGATTGTTCACAAGGATGATGTGTTAGTTGATGCTTTTTCTAGCGAAGCTAACCTCTTTGTAGATCCGATCAATCACCAAGAATCGATCTTGGCTTTCGAGTCGAGTGGTCCACAGATCCCCCACAAGAAGATTTGATAGATCTCGAAGAAGCGATCTTGGTTCTCGAGCCTTGGTCCAAAGAACCATCAGGAAGTATTATGTGTTCGCATGATTGATACGCACGCATTGTTCGAGTGTTTCATTCGTGAAGGTTTCCTGTATTTTGGTCAGCATCGTTATGTGATCCCTTTTCCTAGGCATGGCATATTGTATGTTGAGCACGTTTCTCTCATGGATGAGCACGAATGTATGCAGATTGTTCATGAAAAGCTGAAAGGTATGTATGTAAGGAAGTCACATTCCAGGTCTCTTCTTAGGCATGACACAGTTTCCGACAGAGCACATGATAGTATGAGCACCAAGCATATGGGCATTTCCATTGTGATTTGCCACAGTTGATTGATTTTGATCAAACATAAAAGATTCGACCTCATTGGTTGCATGTGTTGGATGAACGGTTTGTCACTCCGTCTCTATGTTCATCTACATTGCATACACAGTCTTTAGCGAAGACAATATTTTTTTCCTTCACTTTACATGGAATGGGTATGTTCATGGTTTTGTGTTGGAGATGGTTTCAAGAATTTTCAACCATGGAGATTCTTCAAGACGAAAGAAGCAGGACTCTAGACGAAGTTGAAGTATCAAAGGAGCCATAGAAGACTTTGTGTCGCTTTCGGCACGGCCCAAAGAATCAAGCGTTGCAGACCTTTTTGAAGTTCAAGTACCGCACGGCCCACACATCAGAGTGGGCCGGCGAAGAGTCCCTTCCAGGATTCCGGATGCTGTTGGCGATCTCCCTCGACGCCATACAGTTCGGTA
This sequence comes from Adiantum capillus-veneris, assembly GCF_014529385.1. Taxonomy (NCBI): domain Eukaryota; kingdom Viridiplantae; phylum Streptophyta; class Polypodiopsida; order Polypodiales; family Pteridaceae; genus Adiantum; species Adiantum capillus-veneris. Next base: position 4,737,194 of record NC_140940.1, on the reverse strand, counting down.
CCAATATCTCACTTTGAAAAGGAGGGGATGTCACGTGACACATCCCAACCCTATGTGTCCGTGGACAAGCTACACCACAGCAGGGTTCAGTCAGTCCAGTCAATTTAGATTAGCAGTGATCTGGCACTTTTGTGAGTCTATTCGTAGACCGTGCATGCCCAGTCACTTAGCATAGATGCATATCCTCCGGTTGCACACAGCATGATCATCGGAATTCCCATCAGAATCCATTAGCATCAGGTAGGGGAATTTTCCAGTGCATTTAGCCTATTTTCCTATTTTTGGTTATTTTCACTTATGATTTTTAAGTGACTTTCCAACAAAAGTAGGCAGGGCAAATTTGCTAAGTTAATATATAAGCAAACCCAAGTTAGCACTTTCTGGCAGAAGAGGCAGCAGGAGCTTCCCGCTCAACAGGCAACTTCTCAGCAGTACCCCCTAGCACGGCCAGCGTTTGGGATCCCATCCTCGTCGGGCAAGTTCCCATTTCCAGCGTTTTTCTCAGCATCAGATCGCCATCAAGTTTCCCCCTTCTGGCGCTTGTTTCCCTTTCAGATCAGCGACTTCCTTAGCGTTTTGCTCACCAAGCATCTGCCCCAAATCAGCATTTTTACTAACGCTAGGGACTGCTGCAGATCAGCGTTTTTTTAGCACCATCCATTAGCATTTTTCAGCCACATGAAAAAGGCAGCATCAGCGTTTTTGAGTTCCTGCACAAACCAGCAGCAGATACTCGTAGTTTTCAGCCTATGACACAGTAGCAGATCCGCCCCAAGTTGGTTGCAGATGTTTCCCCATTTTCAGCCATAAAAACGAAGCCAAAACAGTCATTTTCAGCCACCCAAACAGTCCCGAAATCAGTAGTTAGAAGACCACAGATTTCAGCCACCGTCGTCGTCGTCTTCATCACCGTCGTCGTCATCGGCATAGTCCCATTGCATCAGTCCATTGCATACACATTGTACACCTTTGTGCAATCAAAGTAGACCACTCTCGCCGACGAGAGTGGGGCCTTCGGAGGAGGGTTTTACAAACCTCTCGGGTGTTGTATCTCTTTCTCTCCTTCTCTCAGTCTCATTCACTTGCACGCACAATATCCACTCACTTTTTTCGTGATCATAACACTCTCCATAAGACGGAAAGCTCTTTCTTTCCTTAAGAACTAAAAGGAACCTTGATCAATAAAGATCACTAATCTTGAGAAAATACAACATTCATTGCGCTGCACCTTACACTTCTTTTAGTTACTGAAACTGCCCATAGGGCTACAACCACCTCTTCAAGAGAGGGCTACAACAACCATGGTGGGAGACTCTCCTAATGAAAAAAAACCAGCATATGTACAATGGGGCTAAATCAAGAAATGGGGGGAGGGAAAAGCAACACAGGTGGTCGGTAATGCCATCGGAGTACACCCTGGACCATGGTGTAGAAAGGCCCAAGACGCCAGAGTGGAAGGAAAGCCTCTCTACGCTCCCGCATGCGGTCGGAGTTGCCCTCTAGTCCCTCGAGCTGTCCTCTGAGAGTGTGGATCAGCTCTAGCCAAAAATCGCAAATAGTCTCTGCTGGTGGCACGGGGCGAGCCTCAAAGATGCAGAAGCAACGGGCCCGCCAGGTGAACCAGAGTGTCAGGCCACTGATAAGCTCCCAACACTCCTCTCTCTCACTGCACCACTCCTGTGGAGTAAGCTCTGTAGCAGGCTGGAGTGTAGGTCGCCCCGCCTGCATCACTACCATCGTGCTGGTGGAAGACAGCTCAAACTGAAGTGCCGGTGTCGTGCAGCTCCGCTCCCATGGAAAGAAAGATGCCAGAAAAATGCACATTAAGTTTGTTTGAAGCTTATATGTTTAATGAACAGTATTTAAGGACTAGTTGTAGGCCGAGTTCAATGCTGAATGTATGTCAAATGCGGCTGAAAGGACCAAAACATGCCTTAATGGTGTTAAAAAGGGTTATGCTTGAAGTGAACATGAATGGGGTATTGTCTCCTAGAACTGCAGTGCTCGATGTGCTCTACCGGCTTGTCTTTACGGCTCGTCGATTGGAGCTACGGTGAAGAAGTTATGGCAGTTTAAAGTTCAAGTCGATTGCAGATCTGTGCCGGATTGGCCAATTGCAGGTGAAGGGACAAGAATGAAATGAATGCGTCAGGCTGAAGTGCTCAATTTGTGGAGCGCGTCGGTCTTTTTAGATCAGTGATCGGATTTACGGTTGTCAAGTTATTGACCGTTTAAGATGCATCGGGGGCCGGTTCCGTACCAGTCTAATCGGCTCGGTCGGAGTGCTATTTTGAGTTTTACCCAGGTTTTGAAATGCACATATTGCCAGGAAAGGCCAACACTGCTGCGGCTTGCTGTAGAAAACTGAGTTGCTTGACAGAGTCCTCGCCGATATGTATGCAAAATGTGGTGCTGCTACGAAGGCACAAAAAGTTGTTGTTGAGTTCTCTGTCAAAAATGCCGTCTTTTGGAATGCAATGAGTATGGGCGATGCCTTGGCCGGCATGTATGCGAAAGGTGGTGCTTATTGAATAAGGACCGCCGTTTCATAAATTAAGGGTTTTTTATTATACCTAATGTGGACCACTAAGCAAAGCCGCCCAAGCCAAACTGGCCGCTCACCTTAAGGGTTTGGCCAATGCCGCCCACAGGGGTTCAATGGGCGCCCAAAATAAGCAAAGGGCCACCCAACAGATTCAAAAGGGGAATGGTCACTCAATAATAAGAAAAAAAAAGAGTGTGAAACAAAAATAGCCATGGCGTGGCAGTGCGCAGAGGGCGTAGGAGGAAAAGAAGGGGACGTGCTGGGCGCCGTGGTGCTCGAACGAGCCTGCCGCAGAAACGAAACCTCCATAGAATCTCCTTGCGCTCAATTTCGACAGTAGCCGCATCGGATTCCGCGCAGGTTGCCCCGTCAGCTACCACGTCATCAAGGGCTAGGACCCATTAGCGACTCGCTAATGGGTGCCTAGCTAATTTTAGCAAGAGGGACATGCATCCATAAAAAGGAAAAACGTGTGGTTTGTTTATTCATTCCCCTCATCATCTTGTTGAGGTGTTCTTCTCCTCCTCATAATTAAGAAGCGCTTAAGCTCCTTAGAAGGGACATAGTCTCAAGCTCCTCATAAGTGGGCGATCTTCAAGCTCTTAATCCTCGTAATCCTAAGCTCTAAAGCTCACATAATTAGGCTCTTAAGCTCCTCATAATCACCAAGTTCTTAATCTCCCTCTAAGCTAGAAGCTCATAAGCTCCAAATTCTTAACCTCTACAAGCTCTTAAGCTCGCTTAATTAAGTTCTTAAGCTCCTCTTCATAATCCACAAGTTCTTAATCTCCCCATAATCTCTTAAGCTCAAAAGCTCGCATAAAAGCTCTTAAGCTCGCATTAATTGCGGGGAAGCTCTCTCGGATTCCCTAAGCCCAATTAAAGCTTCAAAGCCATTCGAATCGAGGAGCAGAAGGCAGAGCAAGCAGAGTTTCATCAATTTCTTGTTTAAGCACCTGATTTAAGCTAGATTTTTCCTTGTAAGAGCATTTAAGCTTCTATAGTGATTTGTTAACCATGGACTCTGTCGATTAACCGGAAATTAGACAAACTGTTTGTTTTAAACTCTGTTGTCGTTAATTACGTTTGCTACACCTTGTTTTTCGCACCTCTCACAGCCAGGGGCCTGGTTCCTTCTCGGCGCACCTTTCACACAATTATCCCCCGATATTCTTGGTGAATCCGACGTGAAACGAGCCGGAGTGAGCAGTGTGGTGAAGAAGGATGTCGACACCGCAAGAGGCTGCCATGCAGAAAATGATGCAGCAGTTTGCTGCTTACATGCAACAACAGCATGCTGCACAATAGCAGTGCAATTTGCAAGAGAGGATCCGTAAAGCTCGGCACACAGTTACCGAGAAATTGCATCGATTTTGCAATATCTATGAACAGGCAATGGAAGAGAATGGAATTGATGATCATAATGCAGTGGAAGGGTTTCATTTGATTGCGGAGCCGGAACCCAGGAGTCGAATTAAAGAGATTCAGGTGCTTCAAGGCCCGAATTGGCAGGATTTCAAGAAGGTGCTTGAGGAGGAATACTTCCTGGAGGATTCTCAAAGAGTAACCAGGAAAAGTTTCATGAAGTGGGTGCAGAAGAAGAACAAAAATCTGTCTGCACGAGAGTTATTGCGGGATTTTGAGAAGAAATTCGAGCAACTGTCCTCGACAGAGCAACGTTCAATGAGGGATCAAAAGGTTGAGCTGTTCATTCAGGCTGCTGACCCTCGACTTCAAAAGAGTTCAGTGCAGTTGCTGGAGGATCCAAGTGGAGAATTGGGCTTAATATCCAACTGGAAGGTAGTCACCGAAGCAGTCAACATGATCGTGAAACGACAGATGAGAGTCGATAAGTTGATCGTGGCTGACATCATGGATGTTGCGGAGGAGGAACCTAAAGAGAAAACAACCTCGGCAATACCCAGAGTGGAGGAGCCAGTTCTTGATGAATTGGTAAAAGGTATTCAAGAATTGATTTTGAATTTTAAAGCTGTTAAATTTGATGGTCTAGCTGCAAAGGGATCTACATCTGAGCCTAGAGAGCAGCCACCACGCAAAGGCTGGGACCGATGCATGTGGTGTGACAGTGAAGACCACAAGTATGTTAAGGAATGTGATGATTTTGACGAAGCATATAAAAAGAATGTGGTGTTCTGGAAGGACAAGAAGATACACCTTAGGACAACAGGTGAGATGCTCCGCCTGAACTTCGGTAGGGGCAGCATGAAGAAGATCGTTGAAGAGATTCAACATAATGTTGCTCTTGTGGAGGCAGCTACATATGGGCTGCAAGTCTGCGGGAAGGGTGATGAAGATGGTGCAGGTACCAAGGGCCAATTATGGCCTTATGCTTTGAAGATAGAAGAAACTGGACAGGTAACTTATGGGAAGCTGCGGCAAGTAGGAAATTCAATTTGAGAAACCATAGGGTGGACTGCTCCAGTGGATTCCCTCTTGGTGTATGCATTCATTGCGAAGTCTCAAGCTAATGAGGCTATGGTGGAGGAAAAACGAAAAAGAGATGAAGAAGCTCCTGGGACATCGAAAAGGACAACGAGGAAGAAAGAAGAAAGTCCTGCTCCTAAGCCCGCTCCTGAAGTGGTGATGGAGGAGGCACCTAAGGACAAAAAGCAAGGTAAACCCAGGGGACCCTCTTATAAGCTCAAGTTTGACATTGAATTAGCTACAGATTTAAAGAAAGTCTTTGAAGAGCGAATTCTGAATAGCAAGGTGGAGCTCACATTGGGTGATATATTGGGCATTGCTAAACGTGAGTTTCATGAGGAGATAATAGATATCATCAAAAGGAAGCGGCAGATACCAAGTGAACAGGAGCCGGAGTCAGTGAAGAGCCAGGCGGTACGCCACATTGAAGCAATTCTAGACGACTATGAAGAGTATTTGACAAATCTTGAAGAAGAAGAAGAGGCGAGGTTTGTGGTGGTGTCAAATCCAACCGTACGTGAGGTAAGGCATGTTCATTTCAATGAAGATGAAGATAGTGAAAGCATACCAAGGAGTCACTTTTCAAGGACTCATTGGGCAAGAGCAACAACCGAAACTGTTGTAAAGCTTGGCGACATCGAAGAACCGGTCTTAGCACTCATAGATCATGGATCGGAGATCAATTTGATGGCTAAAAGCTTGCACAAAAAGGGGAAATGGCCTATTGATGTTGACCATGGTTGGCGGATTCGAGCTGCCAATATGCTTCCAGGAGACCTCTATGGTGCATGTGCCAATGTTAAGGTAACTGTAGGGGATGTCTTTATAGGAGCATTCCTCTTATCCTTTAATTCTGGGGCAACCATACATTACAGTTGTGCAAATGGAAACCAAAGTGCTGGATGATGGCTCGGCCTATGCCAGGGTTCGGAGCCATGATGGTAAGAAAGCAGTGCAATTCTTGACTGTATGTGTTGACCATGCTAGGAATAAGGACAGTCTACGTGATCATCCAATGCCGAAGATACACAAGGAGTTTAGAGAACACATGTTTGCACAGGATTTTCTCGGAGTGCCATTATAAAGCGGGACTATGGTGGTACAAGTGAGGAGAAGTTCTCGCAAAGAGAAGCTTTCTCTTCGGGGTTTTTGGGGTTAACATCTGAAGGTTCAGTCTCTTTCAGAAAATTTAATGATTTGCCGAAGTGGGAAAAACAATATGTTTCAGGTATTCAAAGTGAATTGCAAGGTTGTGATGTGCTTGAATCTGATGATGTGATTTCAGGAGTCTTTGAAGAGGTATCTTATGAAGATACTATGTCAATACTCGAAGAGATCAGGCAAAACAGGTTACAAAGCGGAACTGAAGTAGTCAAGGTCCATTCAATGGACATGTATGATGAGCTAAGTTCATATGAAGCACTTATGTATATTGAAGATGATTCATGTGAAACTGTTGAAGCGCAGGTAGAGACAAAATACAAGACTGTTGCAAAGAAAGTGAGGCCAGTGGCTACACCGCTGCCAGAAGGAAGTGATGGGATGATCAAAAAGGCTTCTCGACAGCCTATACTCAGAGATCCAAAGAACATAGGGCATAAGTTTACTAAGGAGACACTACAGCAGCTGAAGGTTGGAGAAGACGGTTTCCTCAATGAAGAGGAGATCAAATGTTTTCAAGGTATGCTCGAAAAACATTGTAAAGCTTTCGCTTTTGAGCCGAGTGTGATCGGGTGTGTGGATCCGAGTGTTGTTTCACCAATGGTTATTTTCACTGTTCCACACATACCACGGAGCTTGCGTCCTATTCCAGTTCCTAAAGCTCACTTACCAAAGCTTATCAATTTGCTTAATGAAAAGATTCAGATGGGAATTTTGGAGCCGTCATGTGCTCCGTATTCCAATCGATGGTTTACTGTTCCGAAGAAAAATGGTACATTAAGGTTCATTCAGGATATGCAACCGGTTAACAAGGTAACAATCCGCAATGTGGGTACTGGCCCAATTGTGGACGAATTTGCTGAGGCCTTTGCAGGTAAATCTATTTACTCCATGGGTGATCTTTATTCAGGATATGATCAATTCCAGTTAGCTTTGGAGAGCAGGGATCTTACTACAATGCGTACTCCTCTTGGTTTGGTAAGGATGTGCACTCTGCCACAGGGTGCTACTAATTCAGTAGCTCATATGATGAACGGCATGAATAAGGTATTAGGGGACTTTATCCCACACATTACTATGCCTTTCATTGATGACCTACCAATTAAGGGCTGTGAAGAAGGCTCAAAAGATGAAGCAAAAGACCAGAGGGGGTGCCGACAATTTGTTGCTCAACATATTGCTGACTGTGATGCTATATTATCAAGGCTTGAAGAAGTTAACTTAACACTTTCAGGTCAAAAATCGACTTTTGGAGCTAAGGAGGTCTTAATTGTGGGACACATGTGCAGTTCTGAAGGAAGAAGGCCAAGTCCAGCAAAAGTCGAAGCAATCCAAAAGATGAAGGATACATGTTCTTCTGTTACTCAGGTTCGTCGATTCTTAGGCGCGTGTGTGTTCTATCGTATTTGGCTGCCACACTTTGCTCATGTTGCAGAGGTGTTGTATCAATTGCTACGAAAAGGTAAGAGGTTTGTTTGGGAAGAAGTTCACACATAAGCTATTAAGAAATTAAAGAAGATTCTTCTTGAGGCTCCGACCTTGAGGGAAGTTGATTATAAATGCGACAGACCAATTATTTTAACAGTTGACACTAGCCCGACAGGTATTGGATGGGCTATAGGTCAAGATGATGATGAAGGACACATGTATGCAGTGAGATTTGGAGCCAAGGTGCTCAATGCTTGTCAATGAGGATATCCAAAGGTTAAGAGGGAACTTTGGGGCGTTGCTACTGCTCTAAGGACCGATAAAGAATACTTTATTGGAGCTTCTGTTGTGGTAGAGACAAATTGCTTGCCACTGATAGGGATGATTACAAATTGCTCTACTCCGGACATTGCCGTGCTACGATGGATAGCGTATATCAAGTCTCTTAACCCTGAATTTTGTCATATTGCAAGTAGAGATAACCCTGTTGCAGATATGTTATCAAGAGCCAGGTTTGAAGATGAAGAAGAGATGCTGATAACGAGTGATGATGTTGGTTTGAAGTTCTACACGTCTTTTTATCTACATGCCAACTGTGGTAGTATTGCTCATGTTTTTGAAGTCTTTTCTGAAGAGTTTTATGATGGAGAGTGGCTTATGATTGGCCGCTACCTAAGTACTCTCACTAGACAAGAAGGATGGAGTGATCAAGAATTCAAGAAGATCAGGAAGAAGGCCTATGGCTATTTCCTGAAAGAGGGACATTTATGGAAGCAACCGAAGAGTCCAGGAGGGGTGCCTCAACGAATTATTTGCGACGAAGCGACCCAACAGCAGGTGATTAAAGAGTTTCATGAAAGTCTATGGGTTGGACACAGAGGAGCCTGGGCAACCTTTGTCAAAATTAAAGACCGATATTGGTGGAGAGGTATGTACAAAGATGTGGTTCAATTTCTAGAATCATGCTTAATATGTCAACAGTACTATAATGTGCGACATAGAGATGGGTTGCATCCCACCTATCCACTGGCTATGCACTACAAGTGGGTGGTGAACCTTATTACAATGCCAGCAGGAGTGTGGCAGATGAGATATATTGTTCTTGCCAGGGAAGATCTTACAAACCACGTTGAAGGTAGAGCTTTGTATCCTCCCACCTGTGAGGAAACTTGCAGCAAATGCACTCTCACATCTGAGAGCAAACCATGTGTGGAATCCTCGACACACAATAAACAACTGCAGCTGCAGAAAATTCAGCGTTCAGAATTTTAAAATTCTGATATGACGAGCGCGTTCGGAGCGTGCCAAAACCCCAAGGTAGACTCCTGGATCACATGTATCCGAGTCCGGGTGTGAAAGCTATGCCAAAAAACCTCCGTTTCGACCCAAAAACGCAACATAAACTGCCAAAAGAGGGCTGAAAAATGTAGCTCCTCAACTGTAGCTCGAATGAAGTTTTTGATGGCTCGAATGCTCTCGAAAAGCTGAATTTGCCGATGCCGAAGTCGAAACCCTGTTTGCACTCTTGAAAGTGCGCGCGCGCGGACGCGATTTCGGGAATGAAACTGGCTCTCCGCTGTCGTCGTGACTGTGCACACACGCGCTCCTTCCGCACCTACGCTCTGATACCAATTGAAGGGGATCGGGGAGCACCACAGATGGAGAGTGAGAGAGAGAGAAGGAGATACACAAACAATGTGGGTGGGGAGACTGTGAAGTGGCAGCTCCCCCTATACAGTATACTCACTATAAGTATAGGGTAACAGTGGGCGGGTGCCCATGACCTGGGCGACCGGTCAAGGCACATAGGCCTTAACCCCAACAATAGCATTTGCTTGTCTATAGGATGGAAAAGATTGATAACTTTGTGTTTTTCTATGCTGGTAACCTCCTTCCATTCCTCTTTACTTGGTGCAATTAGAACAATGAATTGCCCGCCTTTAGGTTATAGCTTGAGCTGATTGGTATCCCAATCTGGTATTGCTTTGTATGTCCGCATCCATGAGATTCCAAGAATCATTGTTTCATTCATGTTTCATCTGGTAAGCATACAAATTGATGAGGGTATGAACATCCATGTACTATCACATTTAAGTTGACTACTCCCAGTGTTGGTGTTGGGTTCTTGTTGCATCCTATAATAGTCGATATTCCTGCTGTCAAAGATTGATTTGTTGCTTTTTTATACGTGGAATAACTAACTACATTTACTCGAGCTCCTATATTGACCAATGCATTTGTGATACGATTGTTCAGTTGTACTTTGATGCGAAGGTCCATTCCATCTAACCATTTATCATCTATTGACACTGCATCATTCTGTATTTTGCATACTCGTTCATCTAGTTCCAGAGTGTTGATGGGAATAAATATTTGTTGATTTTTGAGAGTAGCTTTCCTTTTGAGTACTCAAAGCCGAGATTCCTCTTGGTCTTCCTTGATGACCTGTTGTCGTTTTATCTTTCTTTGCTTTGCTGCATGTATCTTTTCTAGCAATTCATTGGTTAGCCGCAAATTGTACTTCTTTAAACGGTATCCACTAATTCAATTAGCCATTGGTTCACCATCTAGGGTGGACAACTTAACTGATCCACTTGCAGATACGTCTTCAATGATAAATGGTCCGTTTCCCTTTTTCTTAAACTTGGGAATATGTTGCTTAAGGGAGTAGACTAAAACTAAGTCCCCTTTTTTGAAGATTTTTGTAACTAGATGGAAAGCAAAAAACTGTTTTTGCTTTTGCTTTTGTGCATAGATGGGAGCTACAACAATGTGCATTTGCTCATCAAGCTTTTCTAAATCTTCAAGCCTCTCTGACAATTCATGTCTAATCCATTCAAGATCCTTAGCTACCCTTAGTGTCGGCAATAGAAATTCTTTTCGGCAGTATGGCATCAAGACCATAAACAAGGTTAAAGGGTATAGCATTTAAAGTTGTCTTGAATGAAACTTTATAAGCCCATAGGGTGGCATGGAGATTCATTTCCCAATCAATCCGTCCTGAACTAAGCACTTTAGTCAATACCGAGCTAAGAATTTTATTCATATGCTCAACTTGTCCATTTGGTTGTGGGTGATAGGGGGGCAATTTGTTATGGATGACCATAAATTCATTAAGCAGATACTCAATTATCTCATTGAGGAAATGAGTTCCCCTATCTCACTAAAAATTTCTATTGGCAGTCCATATTTGGTGAACACATTCTCATACAAGAATGCAACTATGGTTCTTGCATCATTCTCTTGGGTTTCTTTCGCCTCTGCCCACTTGGTTAAATAGTCCGTAGTAGCTACAATGATATATTGAGCTTGGATTCTATAAGCAGGTGGTTGTATTGGCCCAACAAAGTCAATACCCAATTTTGCAAAATCTCTAGCTCCCATCATTGGTCGTAAAGGCATGCTATCTACACGGGTTGGCATTTTTGCTCATTGACATGTATCACACCTTCAAACATATTCTTTGGTATTTGCAAAAGTTATTGGCCACCATATGCCTGCCATTAAGATTGTTCTTGCGGTGGCTTCACTTGAAAAGTGACCTCCAGCTAATCCAGCATGTGCTTGTTCTATAATGGGAATATATTCGTATTCATTTGCACAAAGACGCAGATGTTGATCTTTTCCTCTTTGATACAATTGGTTTCCAGTAAGAGCATAGTCTCTTGCTTCAATTTCAATTGATCTTTGGTGGCATTTACTAATATCCTCATGAAATGTTCGGCTTGATAAGTAAACAACTAGGTAGTTACTCCACTTCGGAACGAGTGATATTTGGAACAATGTCACATGAGGTATGGGTGTTTGTTTCTAGCATTGAGGACTTTTTTTTACAAATGAGTGAACATCACTCCTCATAGTTGGCAAAATAGTTTGGTCTTTCGCAAAGTGGTCCCACTATGGTAATATGTGCTTGACTTAGGTATTGGTTTTTCTCCTCAGTATTAATGCACAAAATCAATATTCCATCTCAATTTCTTTTGTATAGCCTTCCAGCTAGTAATTGATACATAGCCAATTGCTCAATTAATCTAGTTGTAATAGGAAGTAGTACTTGCAAATCCACTTGAGCTATGGTCATCAAAGATACCATATTTTTTGACCATCGGGATATCATTTCCATGGAGAACAAATATGCATCTGGTAGATCGTCGTCTACTCCCTTGGGTGGTTCTCCTAAAACAATCCTTGATAAATGATCTGCTCTTTGGTAAGTGGTGCCCTTTCTCACAACTACAGTGAAATCAAATTCCAAAAGAATGATGAACCATCTCACTATTCTTCCTGTGTTGCATGGCTTGTTGACCAAGTACAATAAGGCTTGGTGGTCCACAAAGAACACAAATTTGTTAGTAGCTAACAGGTAATGTCTACACTTTTTTACGGCATAGATCATTCCTAATCCTTCCCTTTTGGTGGTTGTATAGTTTTTCTCTGCCATAATCAATTGTCTACTAGCATAAGAAATAAGAAAATTAATTTTCTCGTCTCCTGGTTGAGCTAGTATACAGCCAATGGCAAAATTGGAAGCATCTACATGTATGTGGAATATCTTATTCCAATCTGGTGCTTTCAATATTGGGGCTGAAGTGAGAGCTTGCTTAAGATTCATGAAGGATTCTTCACACTCATCAGTCCATTCTAAGAGTGTAATGAAGCTGTACATGGGTTTTGCAATTATAGCGTACATGTAAATGAATCATTTGTAATATCCACAATGTCCCATGAAAGCTTCAGCCCCTTTGACTGTTGTCGGTCTAGGCAATTCAACAATAACATGAATTTTATCCATATCAGTAGCTATGCCATTTTTAGACACTATATGTCCAAGAATTTTTTCCTGTCTACCCATAAATGTGCACTTTTCAGGATTAAGCAAATCCTATAAAGTCTACATTTTTTGAATACCTTTTTGAGGTGTTCAAAATGATCAGCTTGGATTGATGAATGTACACATAGACCATCCATATATACTTCCAAGAAATTTCAAAAATATTCTTTGAAAGCATGGCTCATCAATCTTTGAAAGGTGACTGGAGCACTAGTTAACCCAAAAGGCATAACCCGATAGGCAAAAATACCCCATTTAGTTGCAAAGGCAATTTTGTGCTGATCTTGGGGTCAATCAAAAGTAAATTGTATCCCAAAAAGCGATCTAAAAAGCTGTAAGCTTCTTTCCCTGCAACCCGTTCTAAAACATGCTCAGTGATTGGAAGAGAAAAGTTGTCTCTAATGGTAGATGCATTCACTTTTTTGAGATTGACACATACCCTTAATTTTTCATTTTTCTTGGGTACTACCACAATTGAAGACACCCAATCTGTGTGTTCAATTTCATGAATGAATATGGCTTCCTTTAGCTTTCCTATATCCTCTTTGATGTTTTTGGCAAATGTTTCATTATAAGTATATGGCCTCTGTCTGCTTGGTTTCGCATCATCTCTCATAGGTATGGTATGTTGATAGATTTTTGGATCAACACCTTTGAGATCCTTATAAGACCAAGCAAAAATATCTCGGTATTCTTTTAGTAAGCTTAAGAAAAGCACCTCTTCTTCTTCAGTCAAGTTTTTTGCAATGTAGGCAGATCTAGGCTCTTCTCCTGGTTTGGCAAGATCTATCTTTTTTGCGTTTTCAACTCCTTTGTAGGACTTGCCCTGTTTTCATAGTTCCCTGACAAGTTGTTCGACTATGATTTTCCTGTCTTGGAGAGTGTATTGCTTGTAATGGGATATAGCACTCATTACATCTTTACCTTCCTCCTCGGTGGTTTCAATTTCAGCGGTATACATCTCCTTTAGATCTTTCTTTAACTCTTGATACTTCTTTCTCTGTTCAACTCGTGTCATGGTTGAATCCTTGTCCTGGTATTTAGATTTTGCTTAAGTTTCCTTTCTTGTTTTTCTCAATGTTTTTGATATTTCCTGCTTTTCATTCAAATGATATCTACCAGTGATTTTGTCTTTGACACAATCATGTGCATCTATTTGCATCAAAAACTGTGTTCTACTAGAGACTAATGGCATAGGTCTAGATTTGAAGTTTCTCATGTTTCTTTTCCGCTTATGCCATTTTTGTCTTGTCGGTTTCTGGTTTGGAAAGTCAAAAAACTTTTCCTCCCCTCCTTTCATGAGTAGTTTAGCTCTCACATGTTCTTTTTCTGACCCCGAATCATCTGAGGTAGCTGAATGTTCTTCTAAGTCATCTGTTGCATCAGAGTAGAGGTATGAAAAGACTTGTTGAGCTTTCATTAAGTCCTTGGATTCTTGAATTTCATCTTCGATGCGAAGGGTTGGGATCATTTGTTTGGGAATTATTTCATAGCCGTTCTCATTGCAAAATTGAATAGGAATGGACATATTTACACATACATCCATTGTTGCTAAAATTTGAGTCCACTAAAATGGCTCAAACAAATGCTCTAGAAAGGGTTTAGGTACATAGGCTTCATCTGTGCAATCCCTTTCTAAGATACATTCTTCTCATTTCAAACTCCTATTTTCTGAGGCTCCACATATCCAAATAGGTGTATCTTTGTTCAACCAAGATGGAAGCTTAGTTTCAGCCGAAGAGATTGAGTCAAATTCTTGTATGGGCGTTTTCATGACATCTCTATAAGTGTGATCTTTTAGATTAACTCTTGTTATTGATCCCACTTGCTTCAAGTACAAATAGTTGTTTCCCCAATCCTGAATGAGTTGTACGTGCCGCATGAAAGGTCTTCCCAAGATGATTTCCTAATTGAATTTATTTCCAAAGTCCACTATTTCAAAAGTGTGTTGATAATCAATCCCATAGGAATTAACTGTCACTTTTTCAAGAAATCCTAAGGGTCTTTCGATGTGTACGTCAGTCAATTGCAATTTCATTGGAGTTTGTCTAATGGCTGGTTGTCCCCAAGATTCCCATACTGCTTTTGAGGCTATGGCTATGCCTGCCCCACGTACTATCCAGTATTGCCATGGTTTCTATATCATTATATCTCACCGAAAGGGTTGTGTTTCCTTCTTCCATTTCGTAGTATTCTTTAACTTTGTTCACTGAAACGGATCTAATCTCTTTGTTATCCAATTCGTGTTTCAATTTTTTCAAAATCTTCACGATTAGTCCTAATATCCCCACCTTCTCTAGAGTTTTCTGTAGATCATTCCATAAATATGGTCTAATTTTTAATAGTTCTCCTAAAGTAAGAGTACATTGAATGGATATAGACATGATTGAATGGATGTTGTCTACCTCTAGGGTCTGTTCCAAGTTTTTGGTTAGACAATCTACCTCCTGATATGGACATGGATGTACAATACTTGTATGGGGTTTGCGGCTCTGAAGCTTCAGGAATGTCTAAACCAATGACTCCAAAAATACTACCCTCTTACATGGGAGATAACAAAGACGAATCCATCCTCTATAGGAGCCAACTTCAGAGTTAGGCTCCCATCATTAATCACTCTAACCTTTTCCCTTAAATGTCCTGGCCAATCTTCTTCTACGAACGTAATTTCATCCAAGGCATCTTCATTGTCAAGCACTTTGAGTTCTGGCTCTTTTTTTTCAAGATGGGGTTCTACCACCACTTCGGATTTCTCGTAACATGTTCCTTCCACAAGCTCCTCAGGTTTTGCCATACTCTCGAGCTTGGGTTTTTGTTTTTCCAGCATCTCTTGAGTAATTCTTACCAGATTTTGATAAGCTTCAAGCTTAGCTACTTCCATATTTGGAGAAGGATAGCTTTTCCATTTGTTTTTCATGTTTTGGCCTGCTTTAAGTACCACTTTGGTAAGCTTCCAAAGCTGCATTGATTGGCTCAAAAATTTTGTCTACCAAAATTGATCCTCCAGATTTCATGGTGGTTTCCTTGATTTCACTTCCAGTTTCTTTCACCTTTTCTTGGAATAGTTTCTTGGCTTTTTTCTCTATTTCAGCCCTTTGTTTTTGTTTTCCAATCTCATACCTTTTGCTTTTGCTTCTCTTGGTCTTTTGAGAGGAAATTTTAGTACTCTCTGAACCATCAGACGAGTTATGTTTCTTTTTCTTAGCCTGGGCTCTGGTGATTACCTTGATTGGAACAATAGGTTCACTCTTAGATGAGCTATTAGGTATCACTTGGACTACGTTCACTACTGATTTACCCTTGTTTAAAGGATTTTTTGGACAATCTTCAAAGAAGTTTCCTCCCTTTTTGCAACATTGTATACAAAAAGCTTCAACTAGCTTAATGTTCTTGTCAGGCTCTGGGCATTCATTTTTCCAGTGATCATTTGCACCACAGTTATGACATTTCCCAGTTCTTGGCTTAATCATGGGTCTTACCATAGGAGGTCTAACACCTTGATTAGCTACATAGTACATTGGTGCAAGCTCTAGTGTAGTATAATTCACAGGTTCTTCCATTGGTGGTAGATGTGAATTATATAAATCTCCTTCTACCATTACTGTAGATGGACTAGGCTCAACATAGGGTGTAATAGGCACTAGTGCTTGTTCATCTATGATGTTAACCAACAAGTCAGACAGTGGAGTTAGCACTGGGCGAATAGGAGGCTTGGGGACTACCCAATGCCCCCTATAGCTTGGTGTTGACCTTGATGTTAAAGTCATTACAAGAGGCAGTTGAGTCAATACTGAGCGAATAGGAGACTTGGGGACTGCCCAATGCCACCTATTGCTTGGTGTTGACCTTGGTGTCAAAGACATGACACACAACAGTGAAGTTAAACACCGGGCAGATATGAGCCTTTGAGACTTCCCAATGCCACCTACTATCGCTTGGTACTGACCTTGGCAAATAGGCGTTGACCTAGTAAACATCCACGGACATCACATTGTTTTGAGTCAGGGACCGGGCTTGTCGGTCCAATAGGAAAAGGGTAAGAGTGATCGCTGGATGAGAGGCTCACTCTCGGGGGGTTCACTATGTGTAACTTCCATATCACGTGCGACATGTTTGTAAAACCCCTTATCTGTGAATTTTTTAAGGAATATAATGTACCCTTTTCTTTTAAAATTTGTAAGTTTTTTTCAAATTTGAAAAAATAATGCCCTTCTATATATATATTTTTGTAAGTTTCAAGAACTTTAAATACCCTTCTGTTGAACTCACATGATAGGTTACATTTTTATTAGGCGACCTCCCCGGGGGCTCACTCTAACTGGAACATTCAAGGGTTAGTTGGCTAAGCATGGACGCCCAAGTGTGAATGGGCGAGCTCATATAAAGGTCACCTAAACCTAAAAATCACTCATTCTCTCATTTGTGCAATTGAAGAGTGCTCTTGCTTCATCTCCATCTTCTTGTTCATCTCCTTGTGTGTGTATGAGAGAGAGAGAGAGAGAGAGAGAGAGAGAGAGAGAGAGAGAGAGAGAGAGAGAGAGATCGAGCATTGCGATGGCATGACGACGGCGAGGCGGTTGAGCGTGGCATGGTGGTAGCTCCCTCTTCTTTGCGGCGAGGAATCCTCCACGAAGGCGAGCCTAGGGTGGTGAGTGACACACCCTTGCTCCGTGGAGCTGCTAGATTAGTCTGGTTGTGTGCTTGCAGCCATTTGTGGCTTGCACACAGTGTACGGCGGCTCACACACAATGTACGACAAGTCCCTTGCTTTGAAACGTGTGACAGACACGCACATTTTTGGCGCCATTGCCGGGGAAATTCCCTACACTAAGCTCGAATAGCACTCTATGTTGCTTTGTGGTGCATTATGAAATGTAGGAAAGGTAGAGAAAGAAGGTGTGTGGCTTGTTGAGAAGGATCTGTGACCTTTGTTTTTGCTGCAGTGTAATGTACTGTTTTCAATTAATAAGGTGTTAGCCTTTTTGTTATAAGGTACTATTTTCTATTGATAAGGTGTTAGCTTTAAGGAATTAGATCTATAATGTTAGATCTGTAAGGTGCAGTAACTTGTTAGTAAACTAGTTGTTTAGTACTGTGTTAGTGTGTAACAATAGCTCTGTTAGTTGCAAGTAGGTAGGTTAGGTGCGTGTGTACTCAAGCGCGCGGCGCAGCCGCGGCGACCTTATCCCAAATAAAAATAAAAAATAAAAAAAATATATATAAATTCAAAAATTTTAAAGGTAGGATCGGGATTGGGAATATTCCCTAGGCCCAAGCCCAAGCCCACGCTCAGGCTCAGGCCTCAGTGACCCTTTAGAATTACTTATTTTCGCCTCACGCCTAAGTAAAAATCTACCCTTTTGAGGACCAATGGAGCTTCGGGTAACCAAATGCTGTGCTGTAAAGCATAACACAACCCCTTAAGCGATACGCTTGTTTCGAGCTATCACACGCTCTAATCCAAAAACCGATTGTAAAGAGACAATAAAAAACATCAAAAAAAGAATGAAAATGGGGTGCAAAACGCCTAAAAAATCAAGCGGTTAACCTTCCAGGGTATTTGCTGATGCTTGTAGGGTGCCAAAGGCACATGCATGTGCACTCTAGTTGTGTTCTAGAGGCCGAGAAACTAGTGAGCACTTCGACTTACGCGGGTTCTCAATATCCACCTACCTAAGGTTCCGGGCCCTTGGCGGGGACCCAAGGTAGTACAACCCCAAAACCCAAACATAGCGGCTAGTGACTCTTCCTCTGACTACGACATCATGGAGGGTTACCCAATGTCTAATCCCAATAGTTCAAGCCAAGACATGCATGCCATGGGCCCACGGTCCGGGCCGCGAGCGTGCTTAGCCGCTTGAAGGAAACCTTTAGAAGAGCCATTTGTTCCGAACATGGAGCTAGCGGTGTAAATGAACGGGGTGGGGAGGTAAATTTTCCATTTTTGACCAATGTAAATCCCATGCTCCTAGAGAGTGTGCATGTGAATAGTACATTCACAGCACCCCCTGACTCTTCAGAGTTATTCCCCTCCGAGGTTATATTACATGATGGTAGAAGCCTTGCCAAAGTGCAAGAGGTTGAGCGATATATCATTGCGGCTAGGGAAAAGGAATTTGAGAGCTTATGCAAGGTGGAGCAATGAAGAGAGTTAAAAGCAAAAGCCCCTATGTCAATATCCTTGCTAGGAGAGCAATCGAGTGCTCCTGAAGTAGCGACCACTAAGGGTCAACCCATAGAGAGCCACATTGCATCTAGTTCAAAAGACACCCCTAGCACGTCAATCCTAGATGGAGCATTTCTAAATGAGAACTGGGAGTACGAACTACAAATGGAAACTCTAACCGACCTATACAAACGTCACACCTATCATGTGGGTTGGTTAAATGTCTTACAATCCACAACGGGTGCTACGAGTGTAGAGGATCAACAACAAAGAGTTTGTGATGTTATCCATAGGGTTATTGAGCTAGAAAGGTAGAACAAAGGGATACACATGACTTCAATGGGTCTCATGAGATTCTTGGATACGGGGAAGGCTAGGCAACCAACTTTATTGCAATTGGAGACTCCCTTGGTAAGTCCAATGGATCCTCCATATGTTGTTTCTCCAGGGGTCTCAATACAATCTTATCCCACAAGTAGCAGCTTTACCTTTCCAATTTTAGCTCATCTTTCCCTTGATGACACCATGGCTACCATGCCTACCCAAATGATGGGCATGCAAAGAATCATGCCATGGACCTCATTTGTTAGTAAAGCACCACTAGACGGTAGCTTAATGCCTGTAACAGTACCTACAAGTGTGTACCAATCGTATACACCTATGGGTCCTCGTACTCATGTAGCCCCTACCCCTCCCATTGTTTCAACAACCTATGCTCCACAGCCACAACACCCAAGCTCTTATTTCAATGGGACCATACCGACTAGCATTAGCATGTCACATCCGATGTCTGCTATGCCTAGGGCCACACATATGAACTTTGGGCCACCACATGGCACAACACCGTACCAAACTTGGAACCCAAGGGCTTCCTATGCGCCAAGCCCAATGCCAATACCTACTCCACGTGTAGTCTTTGGAGTGCCTTCACGCACGGTGCCTACTCACTTAAGTGAATTGGCAACATTTTCTCAAGCTATCGGTCGATCTATTGCTGAGAATATGCTGATGGGGGCTTTTCACAAGCCAAGCTCCCATACCCCTCTTCTCTCGTCCCCACCCCATGAAAACCCCCTCTTAGGGAGGGAGTAATAAAAGACATTGGAAAAAAGTAAGAAAAAAATAAAGTATGATTATGTAAATATATGAGAAAGGTAAAATAGGCCACCTCATGCCTGCGGGGCAGCCCATCCCCACCTTGCCTCCTTTTTCTTCACTGTTGCCCCGCCGTGTGTCCCTTTTCCTCTCCTCCACTCAAAAGGTCAACCCCCTCTCTCTTCCCCTTGTCCTTTCTCCTTTCTCTCTCCCCTCAAGCTACCCCACCTCTCACCAATAATGCACCCTAACTCACATGCAACCTACCCTATCTTCCAAAATAGTATACCCCACCCCTCTTTCTCTCTCCTATCATATCCCATGACCCAAATACCCCCCTCTCTCTCTAAAGGGCGCCATATCTCTTGTCTTGTAGCTAAATAACCTCCCCCACACTCACACACACTCAGTTTCACTGAAAAAGGTGTCCACAGACCCATCCCCACCCGGTGGTTACCTGATTTTTCTTGTGTTCACACATATCTGCACACAGATTCACCTCTGAGCACACTCCCCTCTCTCCCCTCTTGTAATTACTTTATTCTCCATGTCACCTCTCACTTTTTTTCATCAACCCATCTCTCTCTCTTAGTCTCTCTCTCATGAGACTGCTGTTCTGGCACATATACACACAGCCAGACAAGTGGGGCCCATAGTCACATGGCCTATGTAGATAACGATTTCTTCATTTCTAAATTCTAGAATTTCTCCCCCCCCTCCTCCCCTATATAAAGAGGGGCACCATCACACAAAAACACACAACATCACCAAAGAACACACTATGCACTGTGTGTGCCTAGTGCACACACACACACACACACACCATCACCATCACCGCAATCACCATGCTTGTCTTGAGCATGACCTCTACACCCTTGGCTATGGAAGATGAAGGGCAACTAAATGAAGGATGATGGCCATAATCCTCGTGCGAGTCTTCGCCATCAACTCCCACCTATCCGCCATGTGCTCTACCACTCTCTCTCTTCTCATTCCCCTACCCTATGCTCCCCATTTCATCGCCTTATTCTCTAAATAAAGCTTGAGGTTTTGTGAGTATGTTTTCTTGCAATGTTTTGCCCATGTGAGGTGTGCGGAATCGCCACCTAGTCTTGTATTTTGGAGTGAGCTTGTGTATGTATGAAGGGTGTGCGGATTCGCCATCCTTTTGTGGTGCCTAAGTACTAAGCCGCTATATCCCCTCCCTCACTCTCTCTCTCTCTCTCTCTCACTTGATCTCATTCCCTTTCCTCTTCATCATTACTCCCAAGCATCCATCTCTCTTGGATGAAAACTTTGTTATGGTGGTGTGTTGTTTGCGTCCTAGCCGCTGAAGCTAGGTGGTGCCCCCTGTTTGCTTTACCATGACAGGCTGGAGGCACGCCATTCGGTCCCCCATGTTTTAGAGGCCGTCGGGGTTCGGGGTTTGCTTTGCTCCCGTCATTTGGTGCCCCCACTGAGGATCTTTTCATGAAACCCTTCAAATTACAAGACTGAAACCCTTAAACTATTGTGAATGGATGAATGGCTAGCAGGATTTGCTAATTGGACGACAGAAGAAGAAGAGCTCCAAGCACAACTAGACGAACTCCGCATCTCCATCGAAGCTCGAGTGCCAGGCGTAACTATAATCGATTTGCAGTGGGAGAGGCAACCAACACGCCAAACCCAGTGGATATACATAGGCCAAGTGCTAAGAAGAAGAAGGAGAAGGTCGAAACCATGTCCGCAACCTACAACCAACCCACAACAACAAAATGGAAGGAGCTCTACACAATAGAGAATCAACACTATTCTACTTTGAGAATCGGGTAACTTAAGTCATCAAGGTAATTATCACAGTCAGTTTTCAAGTCGCACCTCATGCTGCAGCACAGATAACGGAAGCATTGGCTGACACTCTCACTAGAGAAAGTAGGGATCTACTGAGTTTGTTTCAGGAAAGAACACCACCCTCTCCCACAAGCTTGGACAGTGACTAAGCACCTCTAAGCTTCACATGAATCAGTACAACCTACCTCAAGACAGATCACACATACCAACACGTGTACGCTCAATCAAGGTAATACTGGATTTGAAGGCTCACTACCAGCACGTCATTGACACCATGCAGGGTGGGGAGCGGTTTTTGGAGGTTCTGGAATCAGATCAACCATTTGTCTTACCTTTGGTACAAGGCAATGTACCGTTTGAAGTTTTAATCTATGTCCTAGTATAAGAGGGTATACACGCCACCTTGTAAAGAAGAAAAAAACTTTTGCAAGTTAAGCAGTGTGTCTTTCTAGCTCTCTCTCAGTAATCATGGCAAGTGTAACATTTTCAATATTTAAAGGAAAGAAGGGGGAGGATTTGGTAACAGACTTCCTAGATGACTTTGAAGTAGCATGTGTAGTGAGCAACAAAGATACGGATGAATCCCGGGTTAGAATCTTTAAGCATCTCATGAAGCTAGAAGCTAGATCATGGTACAATGCACTTCCACAAGCAACCAAGGATGACTGGGAACCCTTAAAAACCTCTTTTAAGAGGCGCTTTGGGGGAGTTACCACTTCAGAAAAGTTGTGGGACAAGTTGAGAGACTTGAAGCAGGAGGGTCTTTTAGAATATGCCACCTATGAGTTCAAATTTGTGGATTTGTGGGAACGGTGGGTTGAGTCACTGGCTAGGGAGGAAGCTGCACCCGATTTTCTAAAAAAAGATCGGTTCACGCATGGCTTATGGCCGCTTCTCAAGGAGAAGGTGAAAGGTAGATTCCCGGCTACGTACGAGTTAGCCGTTGAGATTGCTCGCCTTAAAGACAAGAAGCTGCGAATGAAAGCCAAAGAAATCGAGTCAACAGAATCAGGAACATCGCGTCGACCAGCAACTACGAAAACCACCATTCCACCACCACCACCGGCTCTTGGGGTAAGAGATGACCAACAAGATATGTTGGCCCATATTACTGACCAACTGCAGAATTTTTCTGTCCACTTAATACAACAAGGGAGGAGTCAAGAAAGAGATCAAGACCCTGGAAGAGCACAACGAAAAAACAGGGAGTATCATTGCTACAACTGTGGAGAAGACGGTCACGGTATGTACTACTGTCCCAAACCACGACAAAACTATAATAGAGGAGGTAGGAGGAACCAATTGTCACCCCCTAGAGAAAGAACGCCCCCACCCTGAGCACCACCCCCACCAACACAAATTCTACGTCCACCCCAGACACCACTACAAGCATCCATCCCACCTCTTCCACCAGCCCCACCACCTGATCGCCCTGTAAACATCATAAGGCTAGAAGAGAAAGGAAAAGCCGTAGTAGTGGATCCACCCAGAGCAAAGGAGAGGGACAAGGGTAAGGAGAAGGTAACCTTTTTAGAACCACTTGAAGCCATGACTGTGAAAAGAGCTAGGAGGGAGAAAGCTACACAATCAGATGATGAGAGGAGCATGAGAGGAGAAACTAGCAAGAGTCCATCCAGGCCACGACGGAAATTGGGCATCACCGACTTCCAGCTAGGGGAAAGTTCTAAGCCCTATGATCTAACATTGGATGTGGCAGAGCAAGGATCGAAGATTACATGGCCACAGCTGCTACATCTTGCACCAAAAGTAAGGCGACAATGGTCTAAAATGGTAAGTACAAGACGCTCCAAAACAAAGGTAGCCGGAGCAATTTCGGGATGCAACATGGATGACATCCTTCCAATTGTCGACGTAAACATAAAAGGAAAGAGGGTTGGAAACACCTACATTGATGGAGGTGCACAAATCTGTGTAATGAGTGAAGCTATGATGCTTCGATTAGGGCTCGAGGTTGACAGGTCTTCTCCATGCAAGGCAAAGATGGAAAACAACCCAAAAGTAAAGTGTGTGGGTGTGGTAAGTGCCGTGAAAATCAAAGCTTTCAACACTGAGGTAGAGGTAGATGTTTTTGTAATGCCTACTAAGGGGGAGGGCTATCCACTAATTTTGGGAAGGCCATGGTTGATGGCCATGAAGGCAAAACAGGACTGGGGTACTGGCCTTCTATGCATGACCGGTAAGAAAGGGGAGACAATCTACTACGACATGAGGATTGGCAAGCAGAAGGAAATGAATCTGGAAACATCGACAGATGAAACCACTAGCGAATCTTCCAGTTCTGAGGAGGAGACCACATCCACCGACGAAAGTGACAGTTCCATTTATGTGATGGGTATCATTATGAAGGATCCACAAAGGGTAAGCACAACTGGTGATCCATCACCAAAAGGGAAACCCAATGAAGAGGAGAGAAAATCACCTGGCCTAGGAGGAAGTAGGTTGAAGGGTATGTTGTCTACGGAATTAACACTTGAGGAGAAAGATAGTTTTTTGTAAATGTTGATGGGATTTCCTAACCTGTTCATTGAAAACTATGAAAGAATCACAGGCATTACAGTGGTGGAACATCATATTAAGCTGAAGGAAGGGGTAAAACCAGTTGTGCAAAAGCTACGACGATTGGGGGTCATACAAGAAAAGGCACTCTTGGCCGAGGTAAGGAAACTGCTGGAGGCGGGATTCATCTATCCTGTAGAAAACTCAGAATGGGTGTCACCCGTAGTGGTGACGCCTAAAAAGAATGGTAAGTTGAGGGTCTGTGTTGACTACAAACCACTAAATGCAGCTACAAAGAGAGACCACTTTCCTCTCCCTTTCTTGGATAAAATTCTGAATGAAGTAGCGGGTTTTGAATGCTATACCGTCTGTGATGGTTATTCTGGATACTTTCAAATACGCATAGCCTTGGAAGATCAGCTAAAAATCACTTTTATCACGCCATGGGGTTGTTTTGCATACAGGGTTATGCCATTTGGTCTCACAAATGCACCTGCCACATTCCAAAGATATGTCACATATGTTTTTCAACCGTTCTTTGGAACATCCATAAGAGTGTTCATTGATGATTTTTGTATATATAGCTCCTGTATTTCACATTTAGAAAAGGTAACTGAAGGTTTGGCCAGGTTGCAGAGCTTAGGTGGGCAATTAAATGTGGACAAATGCCACATTGGGGAGAGTAAAGTCATTCTACTAGGCCATGAAATTTCAGCAAAAGGTATCAATGCCGACCCAAGTAAGGTGTCCGCACTCATAGCCCTACCTTCACCAACGACCGCACGTCAACTGGTCTCTTTTCTACAGAAGGTGAGGTACTTAAGTAGATTCATACATCTACTATCACAACTTGTTCTACCACTGCAACAACTCACTCAAAGATCAACTTTCACTTGGGACGAGGAAAGCGAACATCACTACAACAAGGTAAAGGAGGTCTTAGCCACTCTGCCAACTATCTCACCACATAAGTAGGATGAAAAATTCTATGTCACCTCAAGTGTTGGTGATGACTCATTGGGGGCTGTGCTACTCCAAAAGGATACGACGACATCTTTCATGAGGCCAATCTACTTCTCTAGTCGAATGATGACAGCAGGAGAGAAAGGTTTCACCCATGTGGAACACTTAGTCCTAGCTCTTAGATTTGCAACTACAAAGTTTAGGTCATATTTGCTGCCTAAGCAATTTGTGATTCTAACCACGGATGAAATATTTCCCTATGTTGTACAACACATGGATGTGTCTGCTAGAATTACTAAATGGCTAGTTCGTCTGCAAGAGTTTGACTACACAGTACAGGTAGAAAGCACGACAAGGGCAAGTTTGGGGGGACTCATGACCTACCAAGTCTTTGAAAGGAAGGAGAAGCAATCTAAGGAAGGAGAAGTCCGATTACCTCCAGTACCACCTATGGTAGAAGGAGCATACTCTCTCTACTTTGATGGAGCCTACAAGCGAGCGTCCGACAAAGCAGCTACAGGCATAGTGGTCTTTGATGACAAAGGGACAAAGGTATTTTCGTTGGGCCAATTGTTAGATTCACATTCTAATAATGAAGCTGAGTATGCAGCACTAACCAAGGGTCTACAATGGTGCGTATCGCAAGGTGTACAACGCCTTAATGTATTTGGGGATGCTCTACTTCTGGTAAGGCAAGTAAATGAAGCATGGACATGCAGGAATCCTAGTTTAAGGACTCACTTAAGTGGTGTAAAAACCTTGTTGGGTAAGTTTGAAGAAGTTCAAATACACCATATCCCAAGGGCTCAAAACCAAGATGCAGATGTCCTAGCAAGTGAAAGACTACAGGAAGTGGTGGTTGGAGCAATAAAACTAAAGCTCCCTCTATTTCAAGGAAGTGATGCCTTGCCTGACATCATGCATTTTTTGGAAACAGGGGAATGCCCATCAGATTTAACAAAGGGACAGAAGCAATGGCTGACGCGGAAGGCCACAAGGTATCAACTCATCAATGACGGTTTGTACTGTAAGGGTAAGGACCAAATACTCAGGAAGGTCCCTCTCTCTCAAGAAATCACGGGAGTAATTGCTAGCTATCACGACGGGGTTTGTGGTGGTCACTTTGCCCTAGACATAACAAGTAGGAAAATCTTGCAAGCAGGCTTCATATGGCCTAGCCTCAACCGTGATGTACACCACTGGTGCAAAACATGTAAGTTGTGTCAAAAGGCCGGCACTAGGTCACTTATGCCTGAACCACAGACACCTATTCTCTCATATGGCCCATTTGAAAAATGGGGTATCGATGCCATTGGGCCATTACCTAGGGCCAACTCAGGAAAATTCTACATTATCATGGGGGTCGACTACATGACTAGATGGGCAGAGGCTACAGCCACCACTAGAATCACAGCGGTAGAGGTAGCTAAATTTATCTACGAGCACATATGCTGTAGGTTTGGCACACCTTTAGAGATCATATCTGATAGAGGGCCAGGTTTCAGAGAAGACTTGGTAGGAGAATTAATGCAGAAACTGGGCATTACAAGGAGGCACTCTTCACCATATTACCCTCAATGTAATGGCCTAGTTGAAAAGGTAAATGGAATGGTTTCTAAAATTATTACCAAGCAGGTAAACAATCATCCTGGAGACTGGGATAAGTATCTACTACCAGCTTTATGGGCCTACAGAACTTCATTTCGTACATCCTTGGGATTCACACCGTATCATCTAGTATTTGGTAAGGAAGCAATCTTGCCCATTGAAGTGCAACTACAAAGTCTCAGAGTAATGGCAAGCCAACTTCAACAGCCCAACATGCATTTGATAGATCACATAATCAACTTGGAAAGACTGCAGCTGGACAGAGAAGAAGCAATAAATTATTATGCAGCACAAGTAGAGCATAGACGGCTTAGCTTTAACGAGCATCTCCGGAAAAAAGAATTGAAGAAAGGAATGTTGGTGCTCCGCTACGACAATCGCTTCGACACACGCAAGGATAAGAAACTCCTACTTCGATGGAAAGGTCCTTTCATCGTCAGGAAAAAGTATGCCAATGGAAGCTACCAGCTTATGGAGGCTGATGGAAAACTTCATAAAACCAAGGTAAATGGTTGGCGACTTAAACCTTATTTTCTTCGATTTGACCAGGCTCCACCAATTGACATTCCAGATGAGGACACACCATCAGCCGCCACCTCCGACGATAATGATTAAACAGATGAGCTAGAGACATGAATGCCTCTAGCCAAAAGGGGAGAGCTAATGATGGGGGCTTTTCACAAGCCAAGCTCCCATACCCCTCTTCTCTCGTCCCCACCCCATGAAAACCCCCTCTTAGGGAGGGAGTGATAAAAGACATTGGAAAAAAGTAAGAAAAAAATAAAGTATGATTATGTAAATATAGGAGAAAGGTAAAATAGGCCACCTCATGCCTGCGGGGCAGCCCATCCCCACCTTGCCTCCTTTTTCTTCACTGTTGCCCCGCCGTGTGTCCCTTTTCCTCTCCTCCACTCAAAAGGTCAACCCCCTCTCTCTTCCCCTTGTCCTTTCTCCTTTCTCTCTCCCCTCAAGCTACCCCACCTCTCACCAATAATGCACCCTAACTCACATGCAACCTACCCTATCTTCCAAAATAGTATACCCCACCCCTCTTTCTCTCTCCTATCATATCCCATGACCCAAATACCCCCCTCTCTCTCTAAAGGGCGCCATATCTCTTGTCTTGTAGCTAAATAACCTCCCCCACACTCACACACACTCAGTTTCACTGAAAAAGGTGCCCACAGACCCATCCCCACCCGGTGGTTACCTGATTTTTCTTGTGTTCACACACATCTGCACACAGATTCACCTCTGAGCACACTCCCCTCTCTCCCCTCTTGTAATTACTTTATTCTCCATGTCACCTCTCACTTTTTTTCATCAACCCATCTCTCTCTCTTAGTCTCTCTCTCATGAGACTGCTGTTCTGGCACATATACACACAGCCAGACAAGTGGGGCCCACAGTCACATGGCCTATGTAGATAATGATTTCTTCATTTCTAAATTCTAGAATTTCTCCCCCTCCTCCTCCCCTATATAAAGAGGAGCACCATCACACAAAAACACACAACATCACCAAAGAACACACTATGCACTGTGTGTGCCTAGTGCACACACACACACACACACACACACACCATCACCATCACCGCAATCACCATGCTTGTCTTGAGCATGACCTCTACACCCTTGGCTATGGAAGATGAAGGGAAACTAAATGAAGGATGATGGCCATAATCCTCGTGCGAGTCTTCGCCATCAACTCCCACCTATCCGCCATGTGCTCTACCACTCTCTCTCTTCTCATTCCCCTACCCTATGCTCCCCATTTCATCGCCTTATTCTCTAAATAAAGCTTGAGGTTTTGTGAGTATGTTTTCTTGCAATGTTTTGCCCATGTGAGGTGTGCGGAATCGCCACCTAGTCTTGTGTTTTGGAGTGAGCTTGTGTATGTGTGAAGGGTGTGCGGATTCGCCATCCTTTTGTGGTGCCTAAGTACTAAGCCGCTATACCCCCTCCCTCACTCTCTCTCTCTCTCTCTCACTCTCTCTCTCTCTCTCTCTCTCACTTGATCTCAATCCCTTTCCTCTTCATCATTACTCCCAAGCATCCATCTCTCTTGGATGAAAACTTTGTTATGGTGGTGTGTTGTTTGCGTCCTAGCCGCTGAAGCTAGGTGGTGCCCCCTGTTTGCTTTACCATGACAGGCTCAAGGCGCGCCATTCGTTCCCCGGTGTTTTAGAGGCCATCGGGGTTCGGGGTTCGCTTTGCTCCCGTCAATGCGTAACACACCCGATAGAGAACCTAGAATTAAGGTAGTACAGATAGCCAAGCTCACACAAAAATTTAGTGGAGACGGGGATGTGAGAAAGCATATCGAAGTTTTTGAACAAATATGCGATTCTCTAGGAGAACACAATGCTCTGCATAAGAGTAATGCTTTAAGACTAACCTTAAGCGGGAAGGCTGGGGATTGGTATCAAACCCTAAGGGTGGAAGAAAAAACAATTTACCCTACTCTTAGGAGAGTGTTCTTGAAAGAATACATAGGAGAGGAAGTGCTTTGGGATGTAGCCTCTCAGCTCCAGAAAGCCCAACGAGAGGAAGGAGAGTCGGTGAGAGACTTTATTAGTCACTTAAAGCATTTGAATTATCGTTTTAATCCAAGTGACTGCTTCAATAATAATCAATTGCTTGATAGATTCATTAGGGGATTACAACATGAGGATATCTACAATGGCCTAGTCATTAGAGCAATCACCACCAATGCGATCCAATTGGAGGATAATTCAATGATTCAAGGAGAAAGAATGCCTGTTGAACCTAAATCTATTAGCTCGCAAGCATCGGGGCATAGTGAACTATGTCGGAGATGGCCACCATGGCTTGTATGGCTACACTATGCAGTTGACTGCAAGAAATGATGTTCTGCAACAAGAGAGAGATATTGTATACAACAAGAATGTCCGCTTACACCAGAAAGTGTGCAATGTGCTAAACAAGTTGAAGGCAGCAAGGAGACCATCAAGGAGCTTACACAAAAACTCAAAGAAAAAAAAACAGCGCTAGGTCTTCGCCAAAGGGAAAGAAAACTAAGAGACATCGAAGACTTGAAAGTTGGCTCGGGAGGAATCAAGAGAAGAGTGCAAGTCATCAAGTGAATGCATCTATTCTTCTTAAGTTTATATTCATAAACTCTCACATCTCTTACTGCTACTTACATGCTTGCTCAGATATTTGCTTTACCATGACAAGGAAGTGGAGTGCAGCACAACCACCTCCTTGGCCCATTACGGGCTCATATTGAATTGCAAATATGTAGCTGGCCTCTTGGATGATAAGTGCTATGGTAAGATCATTGCTAAACAGTTTGACAGCCTTTTACAGGAGAACCAACTCTTTATACGGGATGTTCAATCAATTTTAGATGAAGCTGGTATATCCAATAAGGGATATGCTATCATTTTCAAGTATGTAGCATCATTTGCATTGCTGTTCCACTAGAAAAGGGTTTTGCATCATTTGTTGCGCTGTTCCAATAGAAAAGGGTTTTGATTACTAACTCCTCTCACTCAGGTCTGTGCAAAGACAAGTCAAAATTTCCACGTCAAGCACACGCTACTTCAAAACCCTTTCTCTATTCAAAAAACAAGACGAGAAGTCAACGAGGAGGTGCTTCAAAAGCTAGGAAGTCCTTTCCACATTGAATTGACATAGAGATTTACAAAAGGAGAATAAATGGTCTATGACAATTATACCAATATTTTTTATGATATGATCGTGTTGCAGTCATGAATTATGCATTTGTTTGATGTTACTCCTGAAGAGTGCAATGATGTCTTGAAGTCTGTCATCAAGCTAGATGACTACAATCTTGTAAAGGAGACAAAGGTTGAGCGAGTCACAATCACACTTATGAATAGAGCTCTAGATGCAAGCATTGGACCAGATGATCCTCAAAACTTTAGTGTGCAATCTGGCAGAACATTTTTCTTCTTGCGACGTTCAAGGTGCATAGAAGTTATGTTTAAGATAATTTATCGTTATGTTTCAATTGAATGCTTTTAAATGTGCATTATAATAAGTTCAAAATTATTCTTTTAGGTGACCATTGAGAACTTCGATATATTGAATTGGATTTTTCATCAAACAAACATACCAAAAACAATAAGCGAACAGAGAAATGGAAAGAAATTGGATGTGGAGGGCATGGGATCCTACAATGTAGAGTGGCACATGGCTAGAGACCTAAAAACCTTAAAATGCATGTACAATATTTCCAAATGAGCAACAAGAGAAAGCCCTTGCTTGTATTGCATGGGAGGGGTTCACATCCTTGACAAACCATTTTGGAGAAGAGCTCCGGATAGGCATCTTCACAACCCTAACTTTCGACCCATTTTGGATATCCCACTATCTAGAGTACACATATGCACAATGCATACACTTTGTAGAATAATAGAAAAACTAATGTTTTTCTACATCTGTTTTGATTGAACCACTCGACCTCTCTCTGTGAAGCAAAGGTAATCTCAGCCTTAGAGACGGCCTTCTCAAAAATGGGTTTGCACGGAGGACATGTTAAGATAGAGTAGGATGAGAAGAGATTAAAAAATGATCGGGATGTTCCAAAGAAGCTGTCCATTGGTGGTGTGAAAGCCCGACTCTTCCTTTCACTACCCACAACTGGATGACAACGCAAAAGCCAAAGTGCACAAGAAAGAGCATTACAATACAACATGTGGGAAAATTTGCACAATGCTGTAGTTGACCATGCAGACAATGGTGCAGCAAGGACTCGCAAAGCGAAGGTATGGAAAACCTTGGACACAATATTCAAGTTCTACAAATTGAACTCCTAGACTAATGGCGACTATACAAAATTCTAAGAAGTTGTGGAGACTTCCACAAGACATTCATAAGTGCATGGATAAATCAACATATTACTCACTCCATGGTATCATAATTGGTTTAATGACATGATAATCTTTTGAATTGCAAATACCCATCCTTATAATGTCTGCATGCTTTGTGTGCAACACATTATCTGTAATCACATGCCTTGGTTTGCAAGGAAATATGGAAGCTTGGATGTTTGGTCTACCCACTACCAAGCTCGTACTGGTTATTTCAGTCACACTCAACATGGAGGTGATGTGGACAAAGAAAATAGCTTAGAGGAGCTACACCAATGGATGTATCAAAAACTAATGCACAGGTCACATCGCAAGGAGCAAGTCAAACAAAGTCAGATTGGCCTTGCCGTGAGATTAACCAAAAAACAACGAAGAAAGGAGATATGGAGTTATCGTCTG
The DNA here is from genome assembly GCF_014529385.1 of Adiantum capillus-veneris. NCBI lineage: Eukaryota > Viridiplantae > Streptophyta > Polypodiopsida > Polypodiales > Pteridaceae > Adiantum > Adiantum capillus-veneris. The sequence continues at coordinate 4,705,342 of NC_140940.1, read as the reverse complement.
CGGCTAGACAACATGCGGATTAGCGGCTACAAAAACAGCACGTGGAAAGGGTTTGGACAACACCGTTGCAAATTATGCCATAACTCTCAGCCATAGCAAGATCCAAACACCAAACTTAATGTATCAATGTAATTTCAGCTTTTCATATTGTGAATGGTGGTTGCAACAAAATTAAAAATGCGGCAAGACATTGATACTCTTAACATTTTAAGTTTTCATAATGTGAATGATGGTTGCAACAAAAAAGTACATTACAAGACACTGTTACACAATCAATGTAACTTTGATGTTGGGAACAACTAGGGTGGATGCAGCCTGAGCAGTGCCATGGCGAGGAGGTTCGGTGCAGCAAACGAGGAAGAGAGCGAGAGAGAAGAGAGAGAGAGAGAGAGAGAATTCGACATGCTGAGAAGACAAAAAAATACCCTACTTTTGATTAACCTTTGACTACATATATATATTGAATTTGAGCTTTCCCATGCAAACTCCAAATAACTGCAGTGTAATTGCATGGATTCCAAAAGCTGTTCCCACATATTAGACATCAAAATCCATGAGGTCTTGGAAACCCAACAATCTCCCCCTCAAGCCTGAACTAGATAGACCACTCTCATGATACCTCGAGTTTTTGGTATACTCGTCAACCATGAGTTTTAGGTTCTCTCACAACCAAGGATTTCTGGTGTATCCATAACCTGGTGCTATGATAGTAGAACCCCCCCTTGAACAGATAGGGTGAAGGTAAAAAATGTAGCTACCAAAAATGGAGTTTTTGGTTCACTGCCAAACCTTGGGTTTAAGGTGTACCTAGTAACCTCATGAGAAGTGATAACAAAATGGGCTGAGAACAAATACTTTTGGGAGGTCTTACCACATGATTGTCGTGGTAGTGTCTGTAACGCGTACATGGCTGTAAGTGACATTTGATAAGCTAAAAACAAGGCTTTTGACAGGAAATATATGATTGTTTTTGACAATAGACAAAACCAACAAACATAGTTATGACACTAAATTGGTAAAAAACGACTGTTAACCTAGTCTTCAAAGAGTTTCCATATTCATACGTCCTGGCATTGATGTTATCTTGCATGCATTGATCAAGTAGGTAGACAAAAATCTTGGTTGCATCGAGCTTGTTGATTCCAAATCTGTCGCACCTAATGTCGGCATCATCAAGAGTACCAATTACCCAATCCTGCATCGTGAGTTGAGAGATCATTCCAATCTCATTCCGAAGTCCCTCTGGAGCAATCGCCAGTAGACAAATGCACTTCAAACATTGACTCTGTTTTCCCAAACACCTCCTTTTTAAAGCAGTAAACTCATGCTTTGCAAACCTCTTTTGATAGCCCTCGATATACCAAAAATAAGGTTTTCCTTCAGTGTAGATTTTTTCACGCAACCCTGCTGCGACCGAGGTTACCTGAGGGTGGGAACCCATGCTTGAAAAATTGAAATAGGGTTGGACACCTTTAATAAGATATGAACATAAAAATAAAAAAGGCCGAATTCTCTGTGTAGAGATGGTGCAATAGACGACGACGACACTGTGAGGTTTGTTTGACTCGCAGCAAACTGTGTACACTGATTCAGGAGTTGCTCAAGTGTTGAAATAGCGTCAGCATGGTAGGGAGATTCAATAGATGCTGAGTTTGAGAAAAAAACACGCAGGTCGATACCTCCTTCCACCATGTCAACTCAAGCCGAGGCTCTTCAACTGCAGGCCTTTATGGCTGTGATACCATATTTGGGAACACCTAGGGTGGGATGCAGCCTGAGCAATGCCATGGCGAGGAGATTCGGTGCAACAAACGAGGAAGAGAGCGAGAGAGAGAGAGAGAGAGAGAGAGAGAGAGAGAGAGAGAGAGAGAGAGAGAGAGAATTCGACACGCTGAGAAGACATAAAAATACGCTACTTTTGATTAACCTTTGATTACATATATACATTGGATTCGAGCTTTCCCATGCAAACTCCAAATAACTGCAGTGTAATTGCATGGATTCCAAAAGCTGTTTCCACGGATTAGACATCAAAATCCATGAGGGCTTGGAAACCCAACATTTGATGCATAAAAAAAATACATTCTATTTATTTCTAGTCATTTGAAAATGATACAAAATATTCTGGCCTCTTGCCCTTATCTAAGGACCCTCTTCCTCGTGCCTTGGTCTCTTTATATGACGCGTTTCCTCATCAACATCCATCGCAAGCACGTTGAGGTCGAGAAATTGGATCTCCTCAGATGCCTCAACCTATGGGGACTCTTCTATAAGTTGAATAATTGGCTGCTTTTGTTTCAACAGATCATGTTTTTCATATTGTGGCACCTAGCACGGGTCTGTGATTCCACAAGCTAGACCATACGCAGCATGTGACAAAAAGTAGAGAACTGCGCAGGCCATACATGCCTATCCCTACACCAAAAATTGAGACTGCTACTTGCTTGTCTAGCAGCATCACCTTGTCCACGTTCCATCTGATAGCCACGCCTCCTAAATATCTTGAGAGTGTCTTCGATACAAGAAGAGGAAATTCAGCCTTGACCTCGGAGAAGCTAGAAAGGAAGCATAGGAAGTTTGGTGCGTTCAAATTCTCCAAGTGCTGACCAAGGGAGGACTTTTCTAAGTCTCCTTTACCTTGTCCATGGGGACAAGGAATGAACTTATCGTCATAGACTACAAGCTACGAGAAATAAAAGCCAAGTGTTGGTATATACACATGAAACTCTCAAACGGGGAAGCAAAAAAATATTTACCCAATAGTATAACTTTTGATTTTCATCTTCTTCAAGTAATACAACATTCCATAAGTCAAGTGTACTCTCATTTGCACAATATGAGGAAGGCGTCAATGTCATTGATGGAGCAATTCTCTCCATCTCTGTGATTCCAAGCCTTTCTTGTATCGCCCTGAAATCCGACTCCGTTGGAAGGAGCGTAGCACATGCGACTAAATCCTTGTATATCATTGCTAGTGCCTTTGTTGGTTTGATAAACTCACCCGTTGTTACATGAGAATCCATGACAAAATACTTGTCATCGGTGTAGGTCATCCTCTTGTAGATTTTGGGAAACTATAGCAAGGCAATAATCCTCTCTCAAGTAAAACAATTCCATGAAGTCATTAAGCATTACATATAATGATGATCACTGATGGGGATGGTAGGGAGCACATTTGTTGGCAAAGCTCCCTCTGGAAACTGAACACCTTCTAAAACACACAAAGCACCATTTTGTGGTTGCACCAACTCGTCACCAGTGACCGAACGATGACTGCTCTCAGCCTCCTCTGCTGTGTCCGGATGATTTTCTAGATTAACATTCAAAAAGAGTATGAACCTAGCATAGTATCCTTCTGCAACTTGACACTTTTGACTATATATGGGACATCTAATGTCATTCCTGTGAGACTATGGTGGAAACTTGAGGTTGCTCCTATAGAAAATATATTTCTTTAAACGATCAAAACTGATATCCTTCATACGAACATATCAACAACCCTCAAACTCAAATGTGCCGCTGATCGTTTGTTGCTTGTATGTCTGATGAAACTCTGCAAGGAAATGTGACGCAAAAGCCAAAAACTCTTGCAATGAGAAGGCAGGGTTGAAAACATGCTTGAATTCCTGCTCTCACTATTGAAGCCCAATTCTATAGAGAAAATGGTACAGCTTGTCTTTGGGTGCCTCGTTAGAGCAAGTTAGCTCCTCCTCTATCTTGATCTGAAAGGGATCCATTTGTGGAGAGAGGTAAGAAAACATGGGTTGTTGGTTAGGGTACAGGAAGGAAAGCACCGGCTAACACTAGGTAGTACGAGGGGGAGACTTAAGGGCCTTCTATATATAGACTTCTCAGGAAATCGACTAGGTCATTACAACCACCCTTATGATTGCATTAGTAACGGTGCAATGAATGCAACACAAAGACCAAGGCAAGCTCAACCATCCCTATGACACATGTCCTAGTTGGGTGAGTATCATAGCTATATAAAGCACCTTGATTGCACACTCTAGAACTCGCTCACATCTACGCAACGCATGTATGGACGACAAGAAGAGAGGAAAGGCAAAGCTTTCCCAAAAGATGATGGCAAAAACGAAGGAGATCCAGAGAATGCTAGCTGAGGCAAAATATCTTCAAAAGGAACTGAAGAAGAAAAACAAAGGAAACCAAAAGGCAGAGGTTGGGAAAACCAGCACTGCAAAGACCGAGGATGTTAGCAGCAAGCTAACTTGGATACCATTTTTCGGACCTCTCATTGTAAAAACATTTATTATTTTGATGAATCGAGAATATTGTAACTCCTAATTTTCGGATAAACTTTGTAATTGATGAGCCGGGGCTACAAGCTTCCAGATTGTATCCACCTGTCTTTACCTATCTTTAGTTAGAGCTCCCAGATTATTAATTTTGACCACCAAAAACCTTGGCTAAGGTATAAAAGCCAATTTTTGTAAGTTATTATCAAGTTTTTGGATAATGAAATACACAGTGAGCTAACGGCGCTCACTTCTCTCCTTCTCGTGCTTCCTACTCCGTCCCTGGTTGTCACATTGCAGTCGCGTCTAGTGCATTATTGCAACCGCAGGTAAGAGCTCTATGCATTGACGTAAGCAATTCATGGTATTTTGTAGCTTTTGGATTTCATCATAAGTAAGAATTTAAGATTTAAAATAAAAAACTAAGTATAGGTGGGTATTGGGACATCTTTGCTAAGCATTTAGATGCATTCTAGGTCAAAAACGATTAGGTCAAAAATCCACTGCTGTTAATAATCACAATTTTTGCACTTGACCTAAAGTGAAACTTGAGACCATAAGCATGTGTGCTTAGGTCTTATAAACATGTCTATAAGTTTCGTTATATTTGGATGTCATTTGATGCTGTAATGGATGTGATTTGTTTGCCGTCGATGAGCGATTGGCTTTTGGTGATTTCAGTCACTTGAGTGTAGCTTGAGGTAGATGCTAGTTGTTTGTTGTTTTCCAAGAAATTCAAAACCTCTTGTAGCCTCTATGCACTAGTCAAGTTAGCTTCGTCCCATGGATTGACAATTATATTCGTGGTTCTCGCTATGTCTGCAATAAGATAAGAGTAAGGTTAGACACCCGTCCCACATTTGGCGTTGTTGCCGGGGATCAAAGAGACATTAACTAGGGAAAAACACGAGCGTCTTGTGAAGTTATCCTTTAACTTCCTCTAGTATCTCCTAGAGTAGAAACTTTCTTTTTAAAACCGCATAGCTTAAGATTGTCGTCTTTTGTTGTGTAGAGGTAGCTTGGAAGTAATCATACTTACTGAGTACCTTTAGGATTGTAGGATTTTAGAATTAGATTAAGGTTTTTCAGAATGATTGATGACGAGACAAGTCTTAAGATCAAGGCTCAAAAAACCATAAAAGACAAGAAAACGAGTGTTTGTGGACACTTTCCACAAACCCATTGCAGTAGAATCTAGGAGTAGGATAAGTAGGATCTGAGGTGGGTTTTAGAACATTTCTCTCTCCGAAAGAATCAATTGTGAGTTGTTATGTGAAGTTGCAGAATTTCAGGTCTACGGCTAGAAATAGCACCAAAAGACTGTCAACAAGTCAATTCGACTCGAGAGTATGGTTAAAAATTATATGAACTAGCGGATAAGCTCAAGGACACATTGAGGTAAAAATTTCAAGAGTGTGCAAAAACTCATATTATTTACTTTTTCTTGACATTTTAGGCCAAATTAAGTTTTGACTTGACTCAGAGGCTTAAAATAGCTCATGAAAAGACTGGCCAGTGAAAAAGTTCAAAAACATTTCCATTATGGGCCTAAAGTAACTAACCGCGATTATTTACTTTTAGCTCAAAACTGACCAAGGTTGATACGAGTGACTCTATGCATGTGCACAAACAACTTTTGTAAAGGACCATAGAATTTGGATCACCAAATTGATCAAAAAATGGGTAAAAACTAAAGTTTGTACTGACTTTCGGGAACTTGAGTGTGAATTGGAATTTTTTTTGTTTAAACTCAATGAAACTTGATTCATAGGCTTATATTGATGTGATAGACATGTGTATATGCTCAGTTGACCAAAAAGATGCAAAAATTTTCCAGAAGTAAATAATCGTGACTATTTACATCTGTTCCGTTTTTCAACTTTTCTGACCAAGTTAGCATACCACTAGTTTTACCATGTTATATTAAGCCCACAATCCAAATTTGATAAGATTTGGATCATTGGATTGAAAATTGTGGCCAAATTTGCAAAGTCAGTCTGCTGTTACAAAACTGATGATCATTTGAACAAAAATTGTCCAAACTTGATAAAACTTGGCTAGGGAGCTTAAGTTGAGATACTTAACAGATCTGTATCAAGATTGGGACAAAAACTTGCAAAACATAGCTGGAGTAAATAATCATGATTATTTACTTCTGCTTCAAAAATTGATAATCTTGCATATTTGAGTATACCACAAGGTCAAGCATATCAAGTAGACCACTGTGCGCTCCTTGCCGCACTGTCGAAGCAAGGGACTTGCCAATACACCGTGTGCGAGCCACAAACGGCTCCAAGCACACAACAAGCCTAAACTAGCAAGCTCAAGAGAGCAAAGGGTGTGTCACTCACCGCTCTACGCTCGCCTTCGTGGTGGATTCCTCGCCGCGATGAAGAAGAAGCTGCAGTCGTGCCGCGCTCAACTGCCTCGCCGCCGTCGTGTCTTCGTAATGCTCGATCGCACACACACTCTCCCTCTCTCTCTCTCTCTCTCTCTCTCTCACACACACACACACACACACACAAGGAGGTGAAGAAGAAGAAGATGGAGATGGAGCAAGAGCACTCTTCTATTGCACAAATGAGAGAATGAGTAAAAATTAGGTTTAGTTGGCTTTTATATGAGTTCACCCCATTCACACTTGGGCGCCCATGGTTAGCCAACTAATCCCTTGAATGTCCCAGTTAGAGTGCGCCTCTCATCGGCGATCACTCTTACCCTTTTCCTATTGGTCCGACAAGCCCGGTACCTGACTCTACCAAATACATAATACGCGTCTGTCGTAGGTGATAGGGTGTCCGTGAGCCGTGAGGGTTAACATGCCCCCCTTCCTGATGTAGATTCCGTCCTCGGAAGCTATTGAGTTGAAGCTGGTTCGTCGAGGTGGAAGAGCATTTGAGATGAATGTCCTTAGCCTTCTTCAGTCGCTGCAAAATCAAACAACATTGGCACAGTAATTGCATTCTCTTAAAAAGCATATGCAGTTTTAGGTAGACAAATTGATTGGTAAAAGAATTTCAAACAATTTGTTAGCAATGAACATTAAATTGCAATGTAATCAAATGCATAAACAGATGTAAAGGTAAAAAATTAAACAAGTCCGGGGTCGCTAATTTGACGGTCGAAAGGCACTAGAGATCGAATATTAATACCATGGGTAAGCTTCTTAATTTTCAGTGGTCAATTAAGTTGTTTAATCGCGAGAGCCAAGTATTCATGTTCGAGGGCTGACTAGAGGCTATATCTAGAAGACCTTGTAGTTAAGCTACCATAAAAGGAATTTCTCATGAAATCATCGCCTGACTGATTACCTTTTCTTTGACCCCCCAAAGTCTTTCCACAGTGATTCAATTTGATGTGTGTGCGTATTTTGTATGCCCTGGGTTTTTTGCTTTTCAAGGAAAAGCGCCCACACTGGGAACCTCTAGGGCTCTAGTATCATAGGCAATACATGTGAGTGAAGTACCAAATCAAGCTGAGATTTCTCTTCTAGCTTAAAATTTTACATTGTGGCACTTTGATTTTTTGTTTGTTCATTTTCAGCATTTTAATTTTGTAACTTTGGCGGGTCATATAACACTGTTACCCTCCCCAGGCTCATCACATTAGTAAACTCCCTTTATAATACTTAAGCTAAAGGTCAATAGGGTTAAGCCCACTAGAAAGCCCTAGTACATTTCATACAATGTTGCCTAAATCGGATTAAGAACCTAAGTAACCAATGCTTATTAGGAAGGCATTCCCCATGGTATTAAGAGAAGATTTCTAATACCTAGCTTGGTCAAACTAGCTTAGTCGGACTGCTTGATTTTTAAACCTAGACAACTGATTATGACAAAACATTACATTGAATTAAATGTTTGATACTAAGCAAATGCGCTGAATATTAGGCTACCAATCACAATCAAAGCAAACAAACATGGATGCAAAAAGATAAGGGCAATGCTAATGGACATAAAACACCTGTTTGTGTCGATGGTCGCGCTTGATTTGAAGTGTGAACGAGAGAAAGATTCCATGAAGGTCCAAATCCTATCAATAGCAACACGCTCCTGTACACACTAGGAAACAAAAGGAATACCTCCAGGAGGCACATTAGTAGAAAAAGAGATCTTTGCTAATCACTCAACTTTAAAACAGAAACACTCCTATCGTACTAATCTTACCTACCCTCCATCACTCAAGTGATGAGAATTGAAGGTGTTTTATGGCATAGGTTTCTGTTTCACTGTACCGGATGTAAATGTGTAGGTCTGAGTCAATGTTTTGACTTTAATGTGCATACTCGTTTGCTAATTGCTCTTGCTCTTTATTTTATTTTTTTTGAGTATAAAGCTTTATATGTACATTCCCTAAGATTAGGAGATATAGAGGTAAGGGAAAAAGGTTGAGAGGGAAGCAAGTGAATGATGACAGTCAGCCAACACTCCCCCCTTCCTTGGGTAGATCATACCGTTTGAAATGAGCTTGTCACCCTTTGAAACCACTTGTTCCAGTTGGTAACAGGTGAGGATTTTTGCCAGTAGTTTTTTATTACCCTAGGTGCCTCGTCAAGTTGCAAGGGTGGTAAGGTACTCTCCCAGGATCGGACTTGAAGTGGTTCATCAGGTGATTCTTGAACACTGGGAGGTGTGGATTCTTTTGTAGCTTCATGGAGGTCCACTACTATAGATGGAGGCTTTGTAGAAGCTTTTACCTCTATGGATGTATTACATGAGGAGCTCGAAGCTTCATGGGACTCCCCCCTTCTTGAGCTAGGTGGAACAAATCGTTCTTTCTTTGGTACCCAAACTAGCTCGGGAGCGGGTGTGTAGCATTCTGTGATTTTTTTCTTTCCACGATCATTGATTCGTTTTGGAGCTACGGGGTTGGGCTCACTTGGGTCAGGTGATAGGTAAGAGCACAATCTACGTTTTGGCACCCAGATTTGATCATTTCCTTGATAGTAAACCTTGGGCTTCCAATAGTCGTTTAGGGATCCATCGCAACATTTTCTTACTTTTCTTGGAGCGAGTGGTACGTTTCTTACAAGGCTTCTGTTTTTTAGCATTAGCTATGGTCACTAAAGAAGCTTTAGGGACCCACTTGTATGTTTTCTTCGTTACATTAGGATGAGTCTTGTCAGAAGCGATATGCATTGCTTGTAGCATATTTAAGGGTATAGGCATTTCATCCCCCTCAGGTGTTACCCAGGTCGTCCCCCTATTTCCCCAAGTGTCTATGGTTGATGCTAGGTGGACCCAATCCACATTGTCCGACTCAGTCATCCCAGGTAGGATATCCATATAAGGAGAATCTTGGCCAATGTCTGTATCCTTCTTACAAGTGTAACAATATTGTAGTGGGGCCGAGTGAACTGTGGTGTCAGAGCGATGATCAATAATGGTTTTACTCCCTAAGGGGTGTACCTTACCAGTCACCAAATCCACTCTAAGGACAGAGTCGTGGAATTGCAAATAGACATGATTTTTAGACCAATCGTGAACCATCTGTGCTTCCCTCATGAATGGTCATCCTAAAATCATTTCATATGACATAAGGTGTTTAGACAAATCCATTACAATGAACGTATGTCGTACCTTGTGTCCTAGAACTTTGATCTTAAGATCCTTGAGCATCCCCATAGGTTTGGCTATGGTACCATTTGCCATCTTTACCACAATGTTAGTAACATTGAGACGGGGTTTTCCCATGGATTCCCAACAATCTTTTGTAACGATGCTAACTCCCGCACCACCATCAAGAATTCCCTTTATAGTTAATCCCTTGGTAGTGATGGGTAGGGTCGCATTAGACTCGTCGCCTTCCAAATACTGCCCTAATTCGTTAATGGGTACCTCAATCACAGACTCGTGTCCATCTAAGTCGAGTGATTGCACATGATTTTCCTCATCAATCATAATCGAGTCAGGCCTATTTGGTTGCGCAAACTGCGGTAATCCCGTTCGTAGCTCTCCGTTAAGGAATGCTCGAAGTGCAAGGAATAACTCAGGATCTCCATACAGCTTTGCTATGATCGTGGTTCGGACCTCAGAAGACATGAAGTCCACTAGTTTGGCAACATTCATTGGCGTTTTGCAGGGTGTAGGTCCTTGACTAGGAACTGGTGAGGATGGAATCTCATATTCCTCAATGGGATCAGGTATTCCTTCGTTAAACATCCTTTCCAACAAGAAGGGTGTATGCTCACTTTTTGATGTCCCGTCCTCACTCCCTTCTTGGATGATACTAGATATGGCTAACGGTCTATGGTTCATGTGGGGTGGATGAACTTGCGTGGGAAACACTGTGTCATGAATTTTGACCTGCATGGGTTTTGGTTCTAGTTTTCTTTGAGTCTCCTCCACTAAACCTCTTAGATGTTTCACCTGCTCAATCTCGTCTACTGGGTTTGGGTACGTCCCAATCTTCTTTTTACGATTCTTCCCTTTTTGCCCCTGCGGTTTATCTTGGGGGTCTTGGATTGGATTTGGAGATACTTGTGGTGTTTTCAGAGGCTCTTTATGATTTTCTCTTATTCGGTTTTCATTTGGTTCCATGTTACGGTTTTCTTTGTCGGTCTTTCTCTTTGTGGTATTGGTTCTAGTCTCCATTGTCTCGACTGAATCTGAATCATCCTCGAGGTCATTCATATACACGGGGTCATCTCCTGTTCCTATGTTTGTTTTGGAACTTGGATTTGAATTTTCCGTATTCTGCGACTTCTTCCTTCGTGTCTTCTTTTTCTTTGCTTGGATAACTGACGCGGTATCTCTCTCTTCGAGGATATGGCTTGGCCCTTGAAGCATGGACCGTGTAATCGCATAAGCGGGTGCGACGGGTGGTATTGGCGATGTCACACTAGCAATTTCGACCAAATTTAGGGGTGTGATTTTAGGCGCATTTGGGTTATAGGGGCATTGGGCAATCAAGTGATCTATGCCACAACGATTGCATGTGAGTATTGGCGTTGTAGACGTGCTCCCTTGATTCATTTGCATCTGTGCAGCATTCTTTTGCAGCCTAATAGGGCACTCCGCTGCTCGATGTGGTCCACCACACTCGTAGCATTGAAGAGGTGGCCTCCTAGCCTGGGTGTTGATATTTTGACCTCTGGATGCGAGAGCAGCAGCTTGATAAACCGGCTTGACTTGCCCCCAACAATCTTCCATGTAGTATATAGGACACTCTTCCAATGTATCAAGTCCGTAGGCAATACTAGTGTCTATTTCCTCCTCACAGCCATCTGCATAAGCATTAGATGGCTCGCAACCCACTTGGTTCATAGGGGCGACTCTTGGATGCGGGGGCTGCGGTCCTAGCACAGGAGGTGGTAACGGTGTAGCTTGTACAACATTTTGAGATCCAGGGACCATGTGTTGCGGTAGTTTCTCAACAGGTGGAGCAGGCATCAATACAGGAGCTCGAGGTGCATCCGTCCAAGCTACAGGTGGTCTATTTGCCATCATACGTTTGATCATTAAACAATCCTTAGCTTGGTGACCATACCTACCACATGCGTTGCAAGTTCCATTAAATTTTACTCTAAACGTAGGGCACTCACTAGTGCTATGTGGACCTAAGCAAATGGAACACCATTGTTGCTCCCTTCTTGGATACATGTGACTATTTTGAGGGGGTCGATTATCCTTAAGAGACTCTTGGATTGCCTTGGTGAGGTCTGTCAAGAATGTCTCAAATACCTTTGGCTCATTGGCAATGGGCTTTGCAGTCATGGGTTCATACTCAATGGCTTGTGAGCTAGTGGATCTCGTGTCAGTAGACACCCTCATGCCTGCTATCATCAAGTTGTCCTCTAATTGGATTGCATTGGTAGTGACATCTTCCCAGGTTGTGATACCTCTAATCACTAGTCCATTATAGATTCCTTCATTCCTCAACCCTTGAATGAATCGATCAAGCAGTTGGTTATTGTTGAAGCGCTCATTTGCAGGGCAGCGAGAGTTTAAGTGCTTTAGACGACTAATGAAGTCCCTTACTGACTCTCCTTCCTTACGCTCGGCCTTCTGTAGCTGAGATGCTACACCCCAAAGCACACCTTCTCGTATGTACTCCTTTAGAAACAACCTTCGAAGGGTAGGGTAGATTGTTTTCTCGTCCACCCTTAGGGTCCTATACCAATCTCCAGCCTTCCCACTTAATGTCAAGCTTAAGGCATTGCACTTATGTAGTTCGTTGCGTTCCCCTAAGGAATCACATACTTGTTCAAACACTTCAATGTGTTTTCTAGCATCTTCGTCCCCATTGAATTTTTGCGTGAGTTTGGCAATTTGTACTGCCTTACTTCTAGTCTCTCTATCAGATGCATGACGCATATTTTCCGCGATAGATCGACCTATGGTTTGAGCAAACGCTGCCAAGTCACCTATGTGAGGAGGCAGGGCCGGTGGAGGTACTCTTGGAATCATATGTGGGAGAGGGACGGGTACCGGTCTTGGCATATGTGTGGATGATGCAGGATATGGAACATAACCGGGCATAGGTCCACTCGGATAAGGGCTAGGGAGCGGCACTCGAGGAGCGTAAACAAGTGGTACTATTGGAGGTGTGGGGGCCATGTGTGCATAAGGGGCTAGAGGCACATATGGTCGAGGCCCCATATTAGGTACTACGACACTAGGTAGTGGCACTGCGCTAACCGTAGATGTCATCGGTACATTCTCTGTCAGGCTTGAGCCAAGTTAGGGAAGCTAAAGTTGTCGCTCGGAGGCTCAGATTGCATAGAGACCCCAGGTGAAATGACGTAAGATGGGTCCATGGGGCTCATTAGAGGAGTCTCCATTTGGATAGAGTAGGCTGTTGAGCCTTGCTCGTATCCAGAAATCTCATGGGGCCAGTTGAGAGTATATTTACCCCTCGGTTTTGCCTTTCTGATTGAATAATGCCATGGATAACATTACAGATCATTTTCTGTTGATCTTCGATGCTCGTGGCACTAGAGGTGGATTGTACAATCTCTATCCATCCTACATGGTAGGCGTGGCCAGAGTGTAGATCCGTCAACACCTCAGTGTGGAGGTCGTATGTCCAATGGTCATTAATGAACAATCCTTCTAGAGTCGACGTGTTAACGGTTTCTTGTGAGGTAGAAGCAATGTTGCTCCCCGTGGTTTTACTTGTCACCAACGGTACTCTAGAGGGAACTTCTGAAGGAGGCAGCTCAACAGGGCCTTCTTGGTAAGAAGTTGGCAGGATATCCACATGGACACTCTTTGGGGGTGTGGGGTCCACGTACGATGTGAAAGGAGAGTCCACTTCCCCACCCCCTTCGTGTGCTTCATTTGCATCAGGTTCCGAGCGAGTAGCTCTACCTAATGTTTCCATGAAACGGCTAAACATACTAGTACTAAGCTGTGGAGCTTCGGGAGGTGCATGGCCTTCTCTCTCTGAGTGTTTTGGGTAGGGTATGCTTCCATGATCTCTGAGTCGGAGGAGGAATCACTAGCGACTATTTTAGGGTCTTGGGTGGTGCTACCTTGTGTCCCCGCTGAGGGTCTAGAGCCTATCGTGGATGGGTAATGGGTGTCCGTATGAACAGAGGCACTACCAATGTGATCGTGCTCTAACACTCGTCCAGAGCGTAGGTTCATATGACTTGATCCCCTAGAAGTGTCAGTGAGTGCCCGTGAAGGCTGCTCACCTAGTATTTTTGGGTGTTTTGCAACCCAAGTCTTTCCTTAATTTGACTTTTTGGTCCTTTTTTTCTGACCCGGCTATAGAATAGAGCGTATGATAGCTCAAAACGAGCGTCTCGGTCAAAGGGTCGTGACGTGCTTTACAGCCCTCCGTTTGGTCACTCTATGCCCTCGGAATCCCTAAAACTATCAATTTCCAGTAGGGAACTAAGCCCAAACTAGAAAGTCTAAGGGTGCAAGTGGGAAGAGAAAGGAGGAGAGTGGAGGACTTGTCCCACATGCTCTCATTCCCTCTTGAGGGAGTAGGGTATATATATAAGAGTGAGTCTAGTATATATCATAGGACTGAGGCCTGGGCCTGGGCCTGGGCTTGGGCTTGGGCTTGGGAAAATAATCCCGATCCCGATCTATCTTTTATACAAACCAACCCGTCCGTTTTAAAACTCACGTTTTTTATTTTTGAAAAATTTAACCTCCCCCTTGCTCGCGTTTTTATTTTCCGATTTTTAAAATGCAGAAAATATAGAAATTGAAAACGCAGAAATTGAAAATGCAGAAATTGAAAAAACGCAAGAAATGCAGAAAATTGAAAAAACACAGAAAATGCAGAAAATTGTAGAAATTGGAACTTGACAGAAAATTTAACACAGAAAACGCAGAAATTACAGAAATTGAAACTTGACAGAACCAGAAAACGTAGAAAATGCAAAAAACAGAAATCTCCACACAACTACACACACTCCTTCCCTGCCTTTCCTATGATAGAGATTACACCACAAGAAAGCGTAAAGTGCTAACCGAGCTTAGTGTAGGGCATATCCCCGGCAGCGGCGCCAAAAATGTGCGCTCCTTGCCGCACTGTCGAAGCAAGGGACTTGCCAATACACCGTGTGCGAGCCACAAACGGCTCCAAGCACACAACAAGCCTAAACTAGCAAGCTCAAGAGAGCAAAGGGTGTGTCACTCACCGCTCTACGCTCGCCTTCGTGGTGGATTCCTCGCCGCGATGCAGAAGAAGCTACAGTCGTGCCGCGCTCAACCGCCTCGCCGCCGTCATGCCTTCGTAATGCTCGATCGCACACACACTCTCCCTCTCTCTCTCTCTCACACACACACACACACAAGGAGGTGAAGAAGAAGAAGATGGAGATGGAGCAAGAGCACTCTTCTATTGCACAAATGAGAGAATGAGTAAAAATTAGGTTTAGTTGGCTTTTATATGAGTTCACCCCATTCACACTTGGGCGCCCATGCTTAGCCAACTAATCCCTTGAATGTCCCAGTTAGAGTGCGCCTCTCATCGGCGATCACTCTTACCCTTTTCCTATTGGTCCGACAAGCCCGGTACCTGACTCTACCAAATACATAATACGCGTCTGTCGTAGGTGATAGGGTCCGTGAGGGTTAACAACCACATGAATCAATTTTGGTAAAATTTAAATCACAAAAGTGAGACTTAAGCCAGATTCTTGAAAATTGAGTCTGCGGACACGAAACAATTGCTAAACTTGAACATATTTTATCCAAACATAGTGAAACTTGTCTAGGGACCTTAACAGGTTGTATACTTGGAAAATCAAGCCAAAAAGTATAAAAAACTGAGAAAAGTAAATAATCACGATTATTTACTACTGCTACATAGAGACACCATTTTTTACTTTTGAACTTGTACAATGTTAGACCAACATAATATAAGGCCACCGGGCAATTTTGGGTTCGATCGAATCCAAAGTGGTTCATGTTCACTCAGTTTTCAGGTTGCAGATTAATCCTTTGATTTTTGCAAAAAGTTAAATCTGAAAGTATCAACTGCTGACTCACTTAGCTCGAATTGAAGTGATACACATAGACCAGTCTTAATAGTTAGCAAAAACTATACAGTCTTTGTGAAAGAATAACTAACTTGATTAAATTTGATACTACAGGAATCAGGTTGCAGACAAGGAATTGACAGCTTGACAAAAATTGTAATCAAGTCAAGTGGAAGAAATTGACAACAAGTCAATCCGACGATAAGTACTCTATCCAGTACCTCCAGTAGAGTATCCACCGAAGAGAGTGTTAATCAAGGCAAGTACTTGGACACTATTTTTGAAGAAGTCTCAGACACTTTTTCAGAATCAACATCTGAAATGTCTTCCTATTTGACTCACTCAGAAACCGGAACGACAATGCGTTATAAGTATATACTCTCTCTTTATAAGAGTAATCGCCATGGAGCTCATGTTTATCTAGATCCTGATGAAGAGTATGTTATTCGCATTGATGACCATGGTACTGAGTTTGAAGAGGAAATCAGGGCAAGCAAACAAGGAAAAATATACATGGATAGAAAAGAAACTCTGTATTTACAAGTTGAAAACCCTGATGTGATAGACAAATGGGGGTTAGAGGTAAATACTATAATTCTAGATATGGAAGCAAAAGAAGACCACCAACTTTAGAATTTGAGGGATACGATCAAGTTGATTTGAAGCCTTTAAAACGGATTAGTACGGATAATCCTAGGATCGGAGTCTATTGTTGGGAGGATAGAAATGTAAAAGATTTCCTATGGATTTCACATGCCAAATCAGGACAACTAACACACATGAAGATCATCTATATCTTCAAGATCAAAGATAAATAAGGGTTCAATAGATCTACCAACCTACCTATTTAGGAATTGCTATAATAATAACTTTGTTATGATGACTCCTGAGGAGATGGAAAAAACCAAATACCAAGGGTACAAAGGTACTCCATAAGGGATTGGATATTGGGCCAAGGACTAGAAACTATTCCAAGAGATGAACATCGTGAGAGATCTTCTGAGAGTAATGTTTAAGAAAACAAAAACCACCTCATCACAAAGAAAACCGAGTGACACTAAAGCGAGTCCAGGGTTACATGATTCACTATGTCCAATAGATTGGTTTGAAGGACTCAAAGTAGGACCAACTGCCAGGAGACCGGGAGTTGAACCAAATAGACGTGTCATACCAGCTGATTTTAAAAAATGGGTCAGAAAATACACTGCATTTGGGGATCCATATGACCACTTATCAAGCTTTAAGAAAGTGCTAAGAGCAGAATGCATATTTGATTTCATACTAATTTGAGGGGTTAGGAATTGAAGGGGAGGAGCACAACAGAAGTGGAATACATACGCACACACTCACACACACACCACCATAGCCACACACACACATAGGATGAAGGGGGAGAGCCAACATACTGTATGCCCCCTTTTTGTCTTCTCTATGTTATACACTAAGGCACAATACACATTGTACTTAGTGTTAGTGGCTCACACAAGTTTATAGCTGTATACTTAGGATTAGTAGCAGTTAGTGATGAGCGGTCGATGGTCATTAAAACTAACATTCTCCCACTTGATGGCCAATGTGGGAGACCATAAGAATGGAAGAGAACCACTCTTCACACAATGACCATCAACTCACAACGGTGCTGAAACTGATGGATGGAAAGACTTTTAGTGAGTGCATCCGCTGTGTTCTCTGACGTAGGAATCTTCACTAAATCAAGGCTCTTGTTTGCCAGGCATTCATGACTGAAGTGATAACACACATCAATGTGTTTCATTCTAGAATGAAACACTGGATTGTTAGCCAAGGCAATAGCACTCTAACTATCACAATGAAGAACTGGTGTACACTGCTCCAATCCAAGATCTTTCACTAGGCGAGCAAGCCAAATAGATTCTTTGCATGCTTCACTCAATCCAACATACTCTGCCTCTGTGGTAGAAATGGATGTACAATCTTGAAGAGTAGATCGCCAAGAAATGGTAAAACCAGCAAATATGTAAATCCAACTTGTTGTTGATTTACGACTGTCAATACAACCTGCATAATCACTATCTACGAATCCCTGAATGGATGACTCTCCACGACCATAGCATAATTGTCTATCTGCAGTGCCACTCAAGTATCTGAGAATCAACCTGACAACATCCCAATTCTTTTTACCAGGGTTAGACATAAATCTGCTGACAACTCCCATTGCATGTGCAATGTCAGGTCGTGTAGCCACCATGGCATACATGAAACTACCACAAGTTGAAGCATAAGGAACCTTAGCTATCGCAGCTTTTTTCCTCAATAGATTTGGGACAATCGTTCTTGCTAAGTTTCAAATATGCAGGCAATGGAGTACTCAAGGCCTTCCCCTTCTGTATGCTGAAATGATCAAGAACCTTGTGCACATACTCCTTTTGAGAAAGGTACAATAACCTCTTCTTACGGTCACGAGTAATGCGCATACCCAAAATGTGATTGGCTTCACCCAAATATTTCATGTCAAATTGACTTTTTAGCTTGGTTTTCAAGTCAGCAATGTTCTTCTTGGAATGACCAGCAATAAGCATGTCATCTACATAAAGGATAAGCATAATAAGTTGTCCATTTGGTTGTCTTTTCACGTAAAGACATGGATCCTCATTACTGCGCTTATAGCATAGGGAGCACATAAATGTATCAAACTTTTGATACCATTGTCTGGATGATTGCTTCAAGCCATAGAGACTTTTCAAAAGCTTACAGACCAAATGTTCCTTGCCCAAACCCTTCAGGTTGCTGCATATAGATCACTTCCTCGAGATCACGATGTAAGAAAGTTGTAATGACCTCCATTTGATCAAGCTCCATATCTTCAATGGCAACCAAAGCAAGCAACATTCTCAGTGTGGTCATCCTGACCATGGGAGAAAAGATTTCCTAGAAACCAACACCATATTCTTGCTTGAAAACTTTGGCCACTAAACGAGCTTTGTAATTGTCAACCTTCTTCTTGTAAACCCATTTACAAGGCAATGCTTTTCTACCTTTTGGCAATGGAACAAGTTCCCATGTTTTGTTCTTTGTAATACTTGACATGTCCCTCTTCATAGCATTCCCATTGAACTTTATCATTGGCTAGCATAGCCTCTTTGTAACAAGAAGGCTCACCACTATCTGTCAGCAAAACAAAATCCACACCTGGAACAAAACGTTCTGGTGCATGTGAGACTCTTTGAGATCTTCATGGCTGATCAGAACTCGTACTAGCTTGTGTATTAATTGGCTCAGGAGCTGTCTGGGCAGGAGGTGATACATCGAAAAATGTCACTTTCCGGGATTCAACCTCTTTCACTCGCTATCTCTGCATCTTAGTCTCATTAAAGACAATATCACTGCTACGGATCACTGATCGACTTTTCAAATCCCATAAACGATAGCCAAATTGACCATCTACACCATAGACAATGAATATGTATTTTCTGAACTTAGGATCTAGCTTAGCACGCAACTCCTTGGGTGCATGTGCATAAGCTTCACAGCCAAATGTGCGGAGTTTTTCATAAGACAATTTATGTCCTGACCATAACTCCAAAGGTACACGAAACTGTAATGAAGCATGTGGTGATCTATTGTGTGCGTATGTTGCACGTGTCAATGCAAGGAACTTGCCGATACACCGTGTGCGAGCCACAAATGGCTGCAAGCACACAACAAGCCTAAACTAGTAAGCTCAAAGAAGGTGATGGTGTGTCACTCACCGCTCTATGCTTGCTTCGTGGAGGATTCCTCGCCGCGAAGAAGAAGGAGACGCTGCTATGCCGCGCTCAACCGCTTCACCACCGTCGTGCCTTCGTAATGCTCGATCGCCCATACACACACACTCTCTCTCTCTCACACATACACACACACACACACACACACACACACACACACACACAAGGAGGTGAAGAAGAAGAAGATGGAGCAAGAGCACTCTTCTATTGCACAAATGAGAGAATGAGTGAATTTTAGGTTTAGTTGACTTTTATATGATCTCTCCCCATTCACACTTGGGCGCCCATGCTTAGCCAACTAATCCCTTGAATGTTCTAGTTAGAGTGCGCCTCTCATTGGCGATCACTCTTACCCTTTTCCTATTGGACCGACAAGCCCGGTACCTGACTCTATCAAATACATAATACAATGTCCGCCGTAGGTTACAACGTCCGTCGTAGGTGATAGGGTGTCCGTGAGCCATGAGGGTTAACATGCCCCCCTTCCTGATGTAGATTCCATCCTCGGAAGCTATTGAGTTGAAGCTCGTTCGTTGAGGTGGAAGAGTATTTGAGATCAATGTCCTTAGCCTTCTTCAGTCACTGCAAAATCAAACAACATTGGCACAGGAATTGCATTCTCATAAGAGATTAAAAAGCATAGGCAGTTTTAGGCAGACAAATTGATTGGTAACAGAATTTTAAACAATTTGTCAGCAATAAACATTAAATTGCAATATAATCAAATGCATAAACAAATGTAAAGGTAAAAGATTAAACAAGTCAGGGGTCGCTAATTTAACGGTCGAAAGGCACTAGAGATCGACTATTAATACCATGGGTAAGCTTCTTAATTTTCTCTGGTCAATTAGGTTGTTTAATCGCGAGAGCCAAGTATTTCATGCTCGAGGGCTGACTAGAGGCTATACCTAGAAGACCTTGTAGTTAAGCTACGATAAAAGGAATTTCTCATGAAATCATCGCCTGACTGATTTTGACCCCCCAAAGTCTTTTCACATTGATTCAATTTTGATGTGTGTGCTTATTTTGTATGCCTTGGGTTTTTTGCTTTTCAAGGAAAAGCGCCCACACTGGGAACCTCTAGGGCTCTAGTACCATAGGCGATACATGTGAGTGAAGTACCCAATCAAGTTGAGATTTCTCTTCCAGCTTAAGATTTTACATTGTGGCACTTTGATTTGTTTTTGTTTGTTCATTTTCAGCATTTTAATTTTGTAACTTTGGGGGGGTCAAGCCCACTAGAAAGCCCTAGTACATTTCACACAATGCTACCTAGATCAGATTAAGAACCTAAGTAACCATTGATTATTAGGAAGGCATTCCCCATGGTATTAAGAGAATATCTCTAACACCTAACTTGGTCAAACTAGCTTAGTCGGACTGCATGATTTTTAAACCTAGACAAGTGATTATGACAAAAAATTACATTGAATTTAATGCTTGATACTAAGCAAATGCACTGAATATTATGCTACCAATCACAATCAAAGCAGACAAACATGGATGCAAAAAGATAACTGGCAATGCTAATGGACAAGAAACATCTGTTTGTGTCGATGGTCGCGATTGATTTGAAGTGTGAACGAGAGAAAGATCCCATGAAGGTCCAAATTCTAACAACAGCAACACGTTCCTGTACACACTATGAAACACAAGAATACCTCTAGGAGGCACATCAGTGGGAAGAAAGAAATTTTCTAATCACTCAACTCTAAAACAGAAACACTTCTATTGTAATAATCCTACCTACCCTCCATCACTTGAGTGATGAAGATCAAAGGTGTTGTATGGCATAAGTTTCTGTTTGAGTGTTCCGGATGTGAATGTGTAGGTCTGGGTCAATGTTTTGACTTTTATTGTGCACTCGTTTGCTAATTTCTCTTGCTCTTTATTATTTGTTTTTTTTTTTGGTGAGTATAAGGCTTTATATATACATTTCCTAAGATTGGGATATTGAGAGGTCAGGGAGGAAGGTTGAGAGGGAAGTGAGTGAATGATGAATGTCAGCAAACACTCTCCCATTCCTTGGGTAGATCATACCGTTTGAAATGAGCTTGTCACCCTTTGAAACCAATTGTTCTAGTTGGTAATAGGTGGGGATTTCTGCCAGTAGTTTTCTATTACCTTAGGTGCCTCGTCGAGTTGCAAGGGTGGTAAGGTACTCTCCCAAGATCGAACTTGAAGTGGTTCATTAGGTGATTCTTGAACACTGGGAGGTGTGGATTCCTTTCTAGCTTTATGGAGGTCCACTATTGTAGGTGGAGGCTGTGGAGAAGCTTTTACCTCTATGAATGCATTACATGAGGAGCTAGAAGCTTCATGGGACTCCCCCTTTCCTGAGCTAGGTAGAACAAATCGTTCTTTCTTTGGTATCCAAACTAACTCTAGAGTGGGTGTGTAGCATTCTGTGATTTTTTTCTTTCATCGATCTTCAATTCGTTTTGGAGCTACAGGATTGAGCTCACATGGGCTCGGTGACAAGTAAGAACACAATTTAAGTTTTGGCACCCATATTTGATCATTTCCTTTATAGTAGCCTTGGGCTTCCAATAGTCGTTTAGGAATCCAACGCCACGTTTTCTTGTATTTCTTTGAGCGAGTGGTACGTTTCTTACAAGGCTTCTATTTTTTAGCACTAGCTATGGTCGCTAAAGAAGCTTTAGGGACCCATTTGTACGTTCTTTTTGTTATATAAGGATGAGTTTTTTCAGAAGCTATATACATTGCTTGTAGCATATTTAAGGGTATGGGTATTTCATCCCCCTCAGGTGTTACCCAAGTCGTCCCCCTATTTCCCCAAGTGTCTATGGTTGCTTCTAGGTGGACCCAATCCACATTGTCCGACTCAGTCATCCCAGGTAGTATCTCCATATAAAGAGAATCTTCCCCAACATCAATGTCCGCTTTGCACGTGTAACAATACTGCAATGGAGCGGAGTGAACTGTGGTGTTAGATCTATGATCAATTATAAACCCGTTTCCTAGAGGATGTGCTCGACCCGTCACAAGATCCACTCGAATGACAGAATCTTGGAACTGCAAGTAGACATGGTTTTTAGACCAGTCATACACCATTTTTGCTTCCCTCATGAAAGGACGTCCTAAGATCATCTCCGATGCCATAGTGTGTTTGGAGAAATCCATAACAATAAAGGTAATCCTTATTTTATGTCCAAAGACCTTGATCTTGAGATCTTCTAGCATCCCAATAGGTTTAACAATAGACCCATTAGCCATCTTCACTACTATGGTTGTGGTCGCAAGGTGAGGTCTTCCCATAGTTTCCCAGCAATTTTTAGTCACAATGCTAACCCTAGCACCACCATCAAGGATTCCCTTCACAGTTAATCCCTTAGTAGTGATTGGTATAGTCGCATTGGATTCATCACCCTCAAAGTATTGTCCCAACTTGTTAACAGGTATTTCTATAACACGGTTCTCATCTAGGTTGGGTTGTGGATCTATGTATTCCTCCTCTATTGGCATCTCCCTAGTTCCACCCATCTGTGCAAATTGTGGTAGCCCATACTTCAGTTCTCCATTGAGGAAGGCTCGAAGGGCTGAGACTAGCTCAGGGTCTTTATATAGTTTGGACATGATGGTGGTTCTAACTTCTGAAGACATGAAATCCATCAATTTGGCAATGTTTAACGGCACCTTTTGGCCTTGAGTCCCTTGATGTGGGGAAGATGGGATCTCCATTTCTTCGATAGGATCAGGTAGTCCCTCTGTAAAAATTCTTTCCATCAAGAAGTGAGTATGCCCACTTTCCCATGACTTTAAGTCACTTTCTTCTTGGATGACACTAGGTATGTCCAAGGGTCTATGGACTTGGTGAGGTTGTTGTTGCGTTGGGAACACGGTGTCTGTAATCTGGATCTTCCTAGGTGCTGGTTCTAGATCCCTTAGGGTATCTTCTACCAAACTCATTAATTGCTGGAATCGCTCAATCTCCTCTGTAGGGTTTGGGTAAGTTCCTATCTTCTTTTTGGATCCTGGCCATTGTGGCTCATGAAGATCTTCCTTGTTGGTTTCTATGTTAGTGGTTGTTTTGGTCTCCATGGTTTCACCTGAATCAGAATCTTCTTTAGCGTCGTTCATATATACGGGGTCGTCACCAGTCCCTATGTTGGTCTTTGAACTGGGGTCTGACTTCGCTGCTTTTTGCGATCTCTTTCTTCGTGTTTTCTTCTTTTTCTGAGATTGGGCAATTGATGCCGTGTCTCTTTCCTCAAGAATATAATTTTGTTTTTGGAGCATCGATCGTGTGAGTACGTTTACTGGTACCATGGGTGTACTTGGTGATGGCTCCTCGATAACTTCAATCAAGTTTAATGGCGTGATCTTCGGTGCATTTGGATTATTTGGACATTGGGCAATCAAATGATCTATGCCACATCGATTACACATGAGTATCGGCATTGTAGACGTGCTTTCTTAATTGGTTTGCATTAGTGTGGCGTTCTTTTGTAGCCTAATAGGACACTCGGCTACACGATGTGGGCCTCCACACTCATAGCATTGAAGAGGTGGTCTCTTAGCAGTGTAATTGATATTTTGGCCTCTTTCCGCAAGAGAAGCTACTTGATATACAGGTTTGACTTGTCCCCAATAGTCCTCCATGTAGTATTGTGGACTTTCTTCAAGCACATCCATCCCATAGGCGATATTAGGATCTATATCTTCCTCATAGCCTTCCAAACAAGAAATAGATGACTCACAACCCACTTGATTCACAGAAGTGATTCCGGATGTGGTGGTTGCGGTCCTAGCACTGGAGGTGGTAAGGGTGTTGTTTGAACAACATTTTGGGCCCTAGGGACCATGTGTTGTGCTATTTGTTCAAGAGGTGGGGCCGGCATCAAGGCAGGCAGTCGAGGTGTGTCTGTCCATGCTAAGGTTGGTCTATTGGCCATCGCACGCTTAAATACTATGCAATCCTTAGCTTGATGACCATACCTCCCACATGCATTACAGTTCCCATTGAATTTTACTCTAAAAGTAGGGCATTCACTGGTACTATGCGGTCCATAGCATACTGAGAACCATTGCTGCTCCCTTCTTGGATACATATGATTGTTTTGCGGAGCACGATTGTCTCTAAGACTCTCTTGAATAGCCTTGGTGAGATCTGCTGAAGTCATCTCAAATATCTTTGGCTCCTTAGCAATAGGCTTTAGGGTCATTGGCTGATGCCCCGATGCTTGTGAGCTAATAGATTTAGGCTCAACAGACACTCTTTCTCCTTGAATCATTAAATTATCCTCCAATTGGATCGCATTGGTGGTGACTGCTTCCCAAGTGGTGATACCTCTAATGACTAGGCCATTGTAGATATCCTCATGTTGTAATCCCCTAATGAATCTATCAAGCAATTGGTTATTGTTGAAGCGCTCATTTGGATTACAACGAGAATTCAAATGCTTCAAGCGACTTAGAAAGTCTCTCACCGACTCTCCTTCCTCGCGTTGGGCTTTCTGGAGCTGAGAGGCTACACCCCAAAGTACTCCCTCTCGTATATATTCTTTTAAGAACAATCTCCTAAGAGTAGGGTAAATCGTTTTTTCTTCCACCCTTAGGGTTCTATACCAATCCCCAGCCTTTCCACTTAAGGTTAGGCTTAAAGCATTGCTCTTATGTAGGTCATTGTGTTCTCCTAAAGAATCGCATATTTGTTCAAACACTTCGATATGCTTTCTCACATCCTTGTCTCCACTAAATTTTTGTGTGAGCTTGGCTATTTGTACTGCCTTACTTCTAGGCTCTCTAGCAGGCGTGTTATGCATATTCTCAGCAATAGATTGACCAATAGCTTGAGCAAATGTTTCCAAGTCACCTAAGTGAGCAGGCACCGTGGGTGAAGGCGCTCCAGAGACTACATGTGGAGTAGGTATTGGCATTGGGCTTGGCACATAGGAAGCCCTTGGGTTCCACGTTGGGTACGATGTTGTGCCATGTGGTGGTCCATAGTTCATATGAGTGGCCCTAGGCATAGCAGACGTCGGATGTGACATGCTAATGCTAGCTGGTATAGTCCCATGGGAATAAGAACTTGTGTATTGTGGTTGTGGAGCATAGGTAGTTGAAACAATGGGAGGGGTAGGGAGTACATGAGTGTGATGACCCATAGGTGCATACGATTGGTACGCACTTGTAGGTATTGTTGCAGGCATTGAGCTACCATGTAGCGGTGCTTTACTAACAAACGAGGTCCATGGTGTGTTTCTTGGCATGCCCATCATTAGGGTAGGCATGGTATCCGTGGTGTCATCCAGGGAAAGATGAGCTATACTTGGAAAAGTAAAGCTATCACTTGTGGGCTCAGATTGCATTGAGACCCCTTGTGAAACAACATATGGGGGATCGATGGGACTCACTGGGGGAGTCTCCATTTGTGATAGAGTGGGTTGTTTCCCTTTGCCCGTGTCTAAAAATCGCATAGGACCCGTCGAAGGTATTTTTATTCCTCGATTTTGCCTCTCGGATTGGATAATCCTATGGATGACATTGCAGATCATGTGTTGTTGTTCCTCTAGACTAGTGGCACTAGATGTGGATTGTACAACTTCTAACCAACCCACATGGTATGTGTAGCCCATGTATAGGTCGGTCAAAGTCTCCGTGTGTAGATCATATTCCCAATTTTCATTGAGAAATACCCCGTCCAAACTTGGTGTACTAGAGGGTTGCCGTGAGGTGGATGCAATGTTGCTTCCCGTATTTTGACTTTTAGTCACCGCTACCTTAGAGGCGACTTTGGAAGTGGTAGCTCGGTAGGGCCCTCATTAAATGAGGTAGGTAGAATGTCCACGTGGACACTCTGAGGGAGTGTGGGGTCTACAAGATATGTGAATAGTGATTCTACTTCCCCATCCCCTTCGTTTACTTCACTAGCTGTAGGTTCAGAGCGCGTAGCTCTACTAAATGTTTCCATCAAATGGCTAAAAACACTAGTTCCAGGTTGTTGGGCCCAGCTAGGCACGGTTTCATTTGTTCCCTCGGGGCTTTGTGTAAGATGCTCTTCCATAATATCGTAGTCAGAGGAAGAGTCGCTAGCCGCTATATTTGGGTCTTGGGTTGCACTACCTTGGGTCCCCACCGAGGGCGTAGACCCTAGTGTGGAAGGATAGTGAGTACCCCTGTAAATCGAAGCACTAGCTAGTTGTTCGGACTCTAGCACACGACCAGAGCGTAGATACATGTGCTTTGGGTGCCCTACAAGTGTCGGCAAGTACCCTCAAAGGTTACTTGCTTTGTTTTGTGGGTGTTTTGCACCCTGTTTTCTACTTGATTTTTTCTTGTTTTTGATGTTTTTTAATGTTTGATTTTTTTGATTGAAGTGTGTGATAGCTCGAAATGAGCGTATCACTTAGAGGGTCGTTGTGTGCTTTACAGCACAATTCTCGGGCATCTGACGTTCCGTTGAACCTCAAAAAATCGATTTTTAGCTACGTGTGAAGCTAAAATTCATTTTTTTAAAGGGCGACTGAGGCCTAGGCCTGAGCGTGAGCTTGGGCTTGGGTCTGGGCTTGGGTCTGGGAGATATTCCCGATCCCGGTCCTACCTTTAAATTTTTTTTAAATTTAAAAAAAAAAGGATAAGGCTGCCGCGGCCTGCGCGAGAGCACACACACACTTTCTCTACCTACGTCTAACTAATACACATACTCTTACACACCAACACACTCTATTAACTCTCACTAATCTACTTCCTACTTACTGTACACAGAAAACTAACTACCTTAATACAGAGAGAATAAACACAGAACCTTTGAAATCTCTATTAACAAAGAAAACTAACTACCTTAATACACAGAGAATAAACACAGAACCTTTGAAAACTCCATTAATAAAAAATACACACAGTATAACACCAAATCCCTCTTCTCAACACACACACACTCCTTCCTTACCTTTCCTACAATAGAAATTGCACCACGGAGAAGCACAGAGTGCTACTTGAGCTTGGTGTATGGCATTCCCCGGCAGCGGCGCCAAAAATGTGCGCGTATGTCGCACATGTCAATGCAAGGAACTTGCCGATACACCATGTGCAAGCCACAAATGGCTCCAAGCACACAACAAGCCTAAACTAGTAAGCTCAAAGAAGGCGATGGTGTGTCACTCGCTGCTCTATGCTTGCTTCGTGGAGGATTCCTCGCCGCGAAGAAGAAGGAGATGCCGCTACGCCGCGCTCAACCGCTTCACCGCCGTCGTGCCTTCATAATGCTCGATCGCCCTCTCTCTCTCTCTCTCTCTCTCTCTCACACACACACACACACACACACACACACACACACACACACACACACACACACACACACACACACACATACACACACACACAAGGAGGTGAAGAAGAAGAAGATGGAGATGGAGATGGAGCAAGAGCACTCTTCTATTGCACAAATGAGAGAATGAGTGAATTTTAGGTTTAGTTGACTTTTATATGAGCTTGCCCCATTCACACTTGGGCGCCCATGCTTAGCCAACTAATCCCTTGAATGTTCTAGTTAGAGTGCGCCTCTCATTGGCGATCACTCTTACCCTTTTCCTATTGGACCGACAAGCCCGGTACCTGACTCTACCAAATAAATAATACAATGTCCGCCGTAGGTTACAACGTCCGTCATAGGTGATAGGGTGTCCATGAGCCATGAGGGTTAACATCTATTGATCAAGTACACGGATGTGTATAATGCTTCAGT
Organism: Adiantum capillus-veneris; assembly: GCF_014529385.1. Lineage (NCBI taxonomy): Eukaryota > Viridiplantae > Streptophyta > Polypodiopsida > Polypodiales > Pteridaceae > Adiantum > Adiantum capillus-veneris. The sequence continues at coordinate 4,677,187 of NC_140940.1, read as the reverse complement.
CCAAAACGCTTGTGGTAAATTAGCCTATGATAGCATAGACATAATCTGCTCTTGGATGGTCCTACTCATTCATTTTGCAACACCATTTTGTGCAAGGGTAAAAGGAGTTGTAAACTCACGCTTAATTCCCCTACTTGAACAGAAGTCTGTAAACTCTTTGGAGACATACTCTCCAAAACTGTCTGAGAGCAAAACTTTCAACTTATGTTCAGACTGAGTTTCAACACTAGATAAGAACTTCTTGAAGCAAGAAAATGTCTCATCTTTAGACTTCATGGCATAAACCCAAACATGCCGTGTTGCATCATCAATGAATGTAGCATAGTAGGATGCACCACCATGGGATTTAGAAGGCATAGGTCCACATAAATCAGTGTGCACAGGCTCTAAGGGTTTTCTTCCTTTGTCAAAAGAATGTGTACGATGTGTCCTTGTTTGCTTTCCATATTGACAATGCTCACAAAAGGGAAAATAAAAAAATGACAAAGACGGTAAGTAGCCCAAACGAGAGAGTGTCTCCATTCCTTTCTTTGACATATGTCCTACCGGCTATGCCACAAAGCAACGGTTGGCAGCTCGGTTATAGAAAGAACACTAATTTTATCAGATACATAAAGAGGATAAAATGAACCAACTTTAGAACCATGGGCTATAATAAGATGACCCTTTGCAACACGTCAAGACTGCTGATGCAAAGTGACTTTGTAACCCAAGTCATCAACACGTCCAACCGAAATCAGATTTTGTGTCAATGTTGAAACATGACGCACATTATGGATGATAAACTCCACCCCATTTGCCATAACCATGGCAATATCACCTACGCCAACAATGTCACAAGAGTAACTCTCACCAAGGGTAACTGTTAGGGTGCGCCATAGTATAGTGGATTCCACCAACATAATTTGTCAAACCGAGAAGAGTATGACCCGGCTAGGGCATGGAAACACACAATAGACGCTTGTGCGTGCCACGTAGAGGATTAGGATAAGAAATCTAACTAATTCGAGAGCTAATGACAAGGAGAACTACGAGATGGCACACTACTTCTCTACCATTCGGTCTAATCTGGCACACACAAGTGCTTAATCATGCTCATAGCTCACTAATCAATCACTAACCTTTCACTAATCAAGCAAATACATGCACATAAACAAGCATAGCCAAGCCGCACACGGACACACACGGACTACACCGATCTACACACACATGATCATGCTTAACAAGAGAGGGAACTTGATTAAAAGAGAGTAATTAACACACGAAATCAGCCACGAATCATGTAATAATTAAGCACGGATTACATCAATGCGTAGGTGAGAGAGAAGGGGTTAGAGTTTAGCTAGTGCCGACGCCGAATACGCCAAGGCATGCATGTAGAGAACTTGACTCCATAGCCATCTCCTTCTTCACAACTCCATAGCCAAGAGCTTGCTCTCGTCAAAGTAAATCTCTTAATTGTGACTTTTTAAAAAAGTCCCCTTCACATTGGTGCATTTGACATATATACTTCCTAGGATTTTTAGAAATGTTCGGGCGCCCAAATGGCCAGACTCACTTATCTGATGTCTACACTGCCTAGGCTTCTATGATTAGCACCAATATTACCAGTTGGAACTCCCGCAGAGCCCAATACATAATTACAATCCGCTCTTGCGGCTTTTTGATGGGAAATGACATAACACAAAAGTGGCCGTTGTTGATGACCATAACTCCTTCTGTTGCATCCGATCCTTCTCTTCTCCGCATCTTCCAATGATCTTCTTCATCTGCATCTTTAGCATCACATAAACATCCTGGCATCACCGTCACTTACTAAAAGCAATAAATATGGCATAGATCTTTATGGTAAAGTGCCGTTAATCATCGTAGGTTAACACTCAATGTTAGGGTGCACCATAGTATAGTGGATTGCACCAACATAATTTGTGAAACCGAGAAGAGTATGACCCGGCTAGGGTATGGAAACACACAAAATACGCTTGTGAGTGCCACGTAGAGGATAAGGATGAGAAATCTAACTAATTAGAGAGCTAATGACAAGGAGAACTATGAGCTAGCACACTACTTCTCTACCATTCGGTCTAATCTCTCACACACAAGAGCTTAATCATGCTCATAGCTCACTAATCAATCACTAACCTTTCACTAATCAAGCACATACACGCGCATAAACAAGCATAGCCAAGCCGCACACGGACACGCACGGACTACACCGATCTACACACACATGAGCATACTTAACAAGAGAGGGAACTTGATTAAAAGAGAGTAATTAACACACGAAATCAGCCACGAATCATGTAATAATTAAGCACGGATTACATCAATGCGTAGGTGAGAGAGAAGGGGTTAGAGTTTAGCTAGTGCCGACGCTGAATACGCCAAGGCATGCGTGTAGAGAACTTGACTCCATAGCCATCTCCTTCTTCACAACTCCATAGCCAAGAGCTTGCTCTCTTCAAAGTGGATCTCTTAGTTCTGACTTTTTTAAAAAGTCCCCTTCACATTGGTGCATTTGACATATATACTTCCTAGGATTTTTAGAAATGTCCGGGCGCCCAAATGGCCAGACTCACTTATCTGATGTCTACACTGCCTAGGCTTCTATGATTAGCACCAATATTACTAGTTGGAACTCCCGCAGAGCCCAATACATAATTACAATCCGCTCTTGCGGCTTTTTGACGGGAAATGACATAACACAAAAGTGGTCATCGTTGATGACCGTAACTCCTTCTGTTGCATCTGATCCTTCTCTTCTCCGCATCTTCCAATGATCTTCACTTCATCTGCATCTTTAGCATCACATCCACATCTTGGCATCACCATCACTTACTAAAAGCAGTAAATATGGCATAGATATTTATGGTAAAGTGCCGTTAGTCATCGTAGGTTAACACTCCCCCCATCCGATTTTAGCGCATGTCCCCGTGCGCTCCTGGTTGGCTGCACAGTGGGACGGTTGTTGTTGGAGGTGAGTGTTTATTCTGGTGGGTTCAAGGGTGGGTGGGTGGGATGTGGTTTATGGTGTTTGGAATTAGAGATTTAACTGTGAATTGAATTTTGGCTGCGTGTAAGAGGAAAGTAAAAGTAAAATAAGGGATGTATTTACACTAGATTAGGGTCTTTATACTTGAATTCCAATGGGGAAAAACCACGTGGGAAAAAGTGCCCAATGGTATACGTGCAGTAAAAATTAGTAATGTTCTTAGGCCCGGGTGGCTTAATTTCTGTGAAGTAAGGTACATTAATAATATAGGCTACTGAATGAAATGTGCGTGAATATTAATAGTAGCCTTCGTCAAGTGTTGAGTCTTTGTTGTCACACAGTTGATGCGAGTTGTTGTCCTTGCTGGTACCTGTAAGGTGAGTGCATGGGTGGAACGCAAAAAACGTGCCGAATGCAAACGTCCAATGATGGGACATTCTATATGCTTGCACATATATATGCATGGTAAACAATATGTTGTGCGAGAAGAGTTTGAATGGGTACTTCCAGGAGTGAATGTAGCTAGAGAAGCAAAATTAAATTTGACTTCTGGAGCTGCGATTACTCATAAGAAGGGCTTTTGATGCTCGAGGTTTTTTCACTCTGCTCACTGTGGACGTGTGCGTGAGTGTTTTATTTGGACTACTCGGCCACTCCACCAATTAAAATAATAGACTTCGGCTCTTATGCTCACCTATCCAGCATGAGTGACTTTATCTTAGAATATGCTCAACTCTTCCAGATTGAGCTATAGTCTAAATATCTAGACTCATATACCACAGAAATATTAGGACATGAAGCTTGGGCTTGATGATTTGCTCATTTAGTGGCGCAGCTGCCCGACTCTTGACTCTTATGCCATGCTTTTTATGGCGACTTGACTTACTCTTGGGAGATTTCAACCAAGTATTGGCCTTGAAATTCCGAACTCCCATCCTCAAAGAGAGGATTTGTAAAGGACCAGACTGGCAATATTGGTTGCTTTTGCCATATTTGGTTGACCTTAGTTGTCAAAATTTCCTTTTGTTGTTGTTGTTGATCGTTTGGCTGAGAAGATTGGCTTGCTCCATTCTGTGTAACACTGTGTGTAGCATGGCTTGATATTTCCTGAGAGTTGGAGATGACTGAAATCTTCTTCGGGATGTGTTTCTCTTTTGGCACCCATTTGTATCTAAAACTTGTAATTATGATATCTTTGCAGATATCCTTTGCCTTGACTGGAACATTGTCCTTGATTGTGCCTTCCTTGCCATTGCAATTGTCATCATGCTGAATTAGTTTGATTGAAGAATCTGGAATTGGTATCTTTGGTAACCAGATTCTACAATTTCCGTTATAGTAGCCTTGTGCCTGAAGAACTGTAGATGGCACTTCCCATCTTGTTTGCGCTGTCGTTTTAAGATGTACAAGAGTGCCATTAGTGTGATTGTTTGTTGATGAAGTCCTATGTTGTTGTGAATGTAATGGAATTTGCCTATTCAGTTTGAGAATAGGGGAATTTAATGAGAGTACTTTCAAGAAATGATTTTGTGAGCATAGCGGGTAGACATAATTGAAGATAGCAACATAATCATAGGAATTAGTTAACTTGGCATAGACAATACTTTTGCAAGAGAGAGAGTTTAGAGAACATGACAACAATTGAGGACCGGATTTATGTGGAGCCGGTCTCCCCTCCAATAGGCATTTGTATTATGATTTCTCCCATAAAGAGAGACTTGTTACAATACAGTCTTTGTGTTCCTTGTGACCTAGGTGATGCCATGAAGATGGAAGGCTTCATGCACCACAAACATAACATAAAATTGAAGAAAGCTTTAACTATCCCAAGCCTCAGTCCCAAGATCTCAAACACCTTCGAAGGTGGAGAGAGCTAGCAGGGAATGAGGGTAGGGAAGAGGAAGAAGAAACATTTCGTAGGAGAAAGAATTAGTTCCTCACTTATCATACTCTTGTTGCTAGCATACATAATAGCATAGTAATGAAGAAGAAGGAGATGGCAAGCTTAAGCATTGAAGCATGGCTCTTGGTTGGATTTGCACTCCATAGCCAAGAGTGTTGGTGTAGGCTCTCAACCTCTACTTGCTTGGAGAGGGAGCTCTTGCACTTTGCATAGCACACAATGAGAGTGATTGTGAGTGTGTGTGGGTGAGTATACCCCCTAGGCACCCCCCTAGCTTGCTTGGGTCGACCCCCCCTTGTAGCTCATGCCTGAAGCTCATTGGACCCCTCCAGGCCTAGCCAATCACAAGCAGGAGCCATTACAAGCAACATGGGTAGCCTTGGGACAAGTGTCCCCCTTTCCCCTTTGAGAGAGAGGACTTGATAAATGCTAAAACAATTAGATAATTCATGTAATTTATCATTGGACCCCTTTGAAGCTTAGCCAATAGGCTTCAAGCAACACATGAAGGTAACATGGGTAGGGGCCTGACATGTGTCCTTGCTGCCTCTTCAAGTTGGGGCTTCCCTTGTGTGTGTGAGTGGGTGTTCTCTCTCTAGCTCCTAGGAAAAGGGCTCGCCCCCCCTCTTGTAGGAATGATTTTGACTTTAGGTGATCAAGCACCTTACTCATCAAGCCTGACAAAGCACTTGAACTAGGGGGTGTTCCCACAAGCATCTCAGGCAAGCTTCTCAAAGCACCTCAAGTACCTTAATCATGCAGCAAGTCAAGCACCTCAAGCATGGAGCCAGTCAAGCACCTCAAGCATCTTAATCAAGCACCTCAAGCATGAAAAACACCTCAAGCATGACAAGCACCTCAAGCAGGACAAGCACCTCGAGCTTGGGCCGGGTTCCCAGCCCTAGCTTACTTAAGGTCAAAAGGACTTTTACACACATTTATTGGAGGTCTTCAATGAAGCTAACCCTAAGGTCTTATGCTCCATTGGTTAGCCTTGCTCTTTGATAGACCATCTCCCTTTTGGGCCCCTTTTCATTGGCCCCGTGTTGAGATAGATCTAAAAGCACATACCTATATCTTAACACTTGTTCCCGTTTATTATCCCACATTAAGTGATCAATTTAATATGAGAAAATCATTTGGGTTAGTTAGATATTAGATTTTATGACATTACCTCTCTCTTGAAATCATAGTCGTCCTCGACTATGAGGTAGAAGAGATAAAGTCTTAGTCATTAGTCAATCGTACTTAGCGGGTAAAGGATCCCTTTTTACCCTACGACATCTTTCCAAGATGGATGACTAATCCATTTGGTGCTTGGGAGATATAGCTGCCGCAAGCATGTCTGCTCTTTAGTCCATTTCATTCTCCCAAAGTAGAGTGACAAATTCTACTTGGTGTTTGAGAGACGTCGTCATCACAAACATGATTCTAAGCATGCATACTAGTTAAATTTGTGCACAATTAAAAAGAGGACTAGTCATATAAGACAAAAACATGAGTTATTTAAAAGAAATTTGTACATTTGCTTACTCTAATGTAGCATTGTAAGCATTGACAAGGTTCATACTATCCTTAAGTTGTACTCCTTGCATCCATTTAGCATCTTCAAAAGGATAATTTTTGAACTTAATAAGATACCATCGGATAATCTTACCATGTCGTAGTACCTTGTCTTCATGCCGAAGGATAGCTTCAGGTTGTAGCACCTCTTCTTGGTCTTCAACTTCGGGAGGGTCTTCAATAATTGGTTCAATTGGTGGCTCTCCTTTGTAGGGCTTAAGTAAGCTTACATGAAAGGCATTGTGTATAAGCCAATGGTTGGGAAACTTGAGTTGATAAGCCGTCTCATTGATAGGCTTCAAGATTTGGAAAGGACCATAGTATCTTTTTGCTAGTTTAGCATAATACTTTTGATGGCCCGTAGGATTTTTGCCCGTAGTTTGCCTTAATCGAGCCTTAGGAAACTTGAGTAAGACCCAATCATTTTCTTTGAACATTAAGGCTCTTCTGTGCTTATCAGCAGCAGCTTTTTGCCTTTTTTGAGAGATGGCTATAGCCTCCCTAATCTTTTGAAAAGATTCTTGTAGGTCACGGCTATACTCATCGGCGGCGAAGATCTTCCCATGTACTTTCAGTAGCAAGGGACTTTTAGGTCTTCCTTCTATGATCTCGAAAGGTGCTTTGCCCGTAGAAGTATGTACAGTATTATTGTAGGCATACTCTACTAGCGGTAAATACTTTTCCCATTGTGAGCGTTGATCTACTTCGGTAACATAAGTCTTGAGTAGATCGAGTATCGTAAGATTGGCTATCTCACTTTGGCCATCCGTTTGTGGGTGATAGGCCGAAGAGAAATTCAATCTTGTTCCTAGATTTTCAAAGAGACCTTTCAAAAATTACTGGTCATTCTAGGATCTCTATCTGACACGATGGATGTGGGTAATCCATGGTGTTTGAAAATCTGAGATATGAAGAGAGTTGCCATTTGATGTGCCTTAATAGTCTTTTTGACAGGAATAAAATGTGCTTGCTTGCTAAACCTGTCGATTATTGTCCATATTCCTGTATTCCCATGGATAGACTTGGGTAATCCAAAGATGAAATCCATGGATATACTCTCCCATGGTGAATTTGGAATAGGCAATGGCTGGAGTAATCCAGGTTGCTTCCCTCTATCATACTTGGTCTTTTGGCATACTACACATTTTGAAACATACTCTTGTATGTCCACTTTCATGGTAGGCCAATAGAAATACGTCTCTACTCCTCGGAGAGTAGGTTGAATACCTCTATGCCCTGCATATGGAGGAGCATGGGATTCATACATAACCTTCTCACGAAGGGAATGGGTAACACATAGCCTATTGCCGTGGAGAAGATAACCATCCTGCAAGGTGAATGGTTCCTCTTTCTTCCCCAAAGCAAGGGCTGACATTATGTCTCTAAAGTCAGGGTCAGTAGCATACTCATCTATCATAGAGGATAGATCATTGTGAGTAGCTATAGACACCGCATTAACTTTTGGTCGTCGTGAAAGTGCATCGGCAACTTGATTGTGCTTACCAGCTATGTGAGCAATATGGAAATTAAATTGCGAAAGAAAATTTGCCCACCTCATTTGTTTGTCGGAAAGCTTGGTTTGCGTCATGAAATACTTGAGACTTTGGTGGTCGGTTCGTAGGATAAATGGAGTCCCCAATAGGTAGTGCTTCCATGTGTCTAGGGCATGTAGAACAGCTAAAAGCTCTTTCTCATAAATGCCCAAGACTCGCTCATCACCATTGAGCCTTCGGCTCTCATATGCTATGGCATGCCCTTCTTGAAGCAAAACTGCTCCAAGGCAATCACCACAAGCATCACATTGGACCTCAAATGGCTTTGAGAGATCCGGAAGCACGAGGACTGGTTGGGAAATAAGCTTCTCTTTGAGTTTTTGAAAAGCATTTTGCTCCTTAGCAGACCATACAAACTTAACGTTCTTCTTGGTTAAGTCGTGTAGTGGTCCTGCTACTTGAGAGAATTTTGCTATGAAGCGTCTATAGTATGCACACATACCAAGAAAGCTTCTTAGCTCATGTAGATTCCTTGGGTTAGGCCATGATTTTATTACCTCTAACTTTGATGGATCCATACGAATACCATCGTGAGAGATAATATGGCCTAGATATTGAATCTCTTGAAGGAAGAACTCACTTTTCTTTTGGTTGAGAAAAAGTTTGTTCTCCCTCAAGGCTTGAAAAATCACTTGGAGATGTTGCTTATGTTCCTCCAAAGACTTGGAGTAGATGATGATATCATCGAAGAACACTCCAGTGAATTTTCGATATGGTCTAAAATTTTTCTCCATCAAACGATTGAACGTAGCTGGTGCATTAGTCAAGCCAAAAGGCATGACTAGATATTCATAAAGACCAAATGTTGTGCGAAACGCGGTCTTTAAGATATCCTCATCCACTATCCTTATTTGATGATAGCCACTCTTAAGGTCAATCCTACTGAAGTAGGTAGAGCCTTGTAGCTTATCAAACAGATCTTCTACCCGAGGTACGGGAAATCTGTTTTTGATAGTGATATGGTTTAGTGCTCGATAGTCCACACACATACGGTATGTACCATCTTTCTTTTGCACTAAAAGGACTGGAGAACAAAAGGGAGAGGAACTAGGCCTCACCATCCCTTTTCTACCAGCTCTTGTACTTGCCTCATGATCTCCTCTTGTTGAGCTTGTGAGACTCGATAAGGAGGTTTGTTAGGCGGTGAGCTTCCTGGAAGGAGCTCAATACGATGGTCATCATCCCCTCGTTTTGGAGGTAGGTCCATAGGGATATCATCGATGAACACATCTTGGAATCCTTTTAGAAAAGTAGACAAGTCTAACTCTTCTTGATTCCTATCATTTTCATTTGATGAAACATTATTAGCTTTTAGAGACTCTTTGACATAAATCATGTACGCAGAAACTGAGCTCTTCATTGATTTATCAAAAGAAAGAGGATTTACAAGTGGAATAGTGCGACCACGCTCACTAGCATCTATATACATGTTCTTTCCCCTGTAGGTGAAGTAAATTCTCCTTTCAGGGAACTTCATGTTGGCAGCCATGCGATCAAACCATGGTGCCCCTAGGATAACATCCTGATGTTGGAGGGGAGAGATGAAGAAGTCTTCTTTGTCGACATAGCTTTGGACATGAAGCCTCAACTTCCCAATCAAGGGAGTAACGGAGGCATGTTGTCCCTTGAAAGCTGCATCAGCTGTTACTATATCTCCCATCTCAAAAGCTTGAATGCCCAACTTGGTGGCCAACTCTATTGATATGAAGTTGAGAGTAGAGCCAGGCTCAAACAAGATGAAGGCATCATGCTCTCTTACCTTTCCCCAAGCATAGGAGAGTGATGATCCTTTGCAATGAGCATCCTCTTTTGGAGCTTCGATGGTGGAAGCCCTAGGAGTCTCATTGCGAGTATTCTTCTTGGGGCAAGAACGATAGCCATGTCCTTGCTCCCCACACTTGAAACACTTATGGTCCTTGTGAAAAGCTTCAAGATCTTCAGGAGAGAGTTTGTTTTTACCTTTGTAAACTCCCTTCTCCTTGGACCGATTGTTGTTGTTGTTGTTGGAAGTGCCTTGGGAATTATTTTGAGCATTGGATTTCCCCTTTGCATCATTTTTATCTTTGTTTTCCATGGGCTTGACATTATGTCTAGCCCCTTGATGGAAATTGATGCGTGAAGCAACCATGGTGTGGTGGATTACTTCGGTAATAGTACCGGGCCGTTGAGAGTTGATATATTCGGCCATCTCTTCAGGTAATCCCGCACAGAATTGTTGTCTTTGCTCGGCAAAGTCTATCTTTTGAAAGACAGTAGCTTTGAGATGTAAATCCCAAAACTTATCTACATACTTGTTGATAGACTCATGAGAGAGGAGCTTCAAGCCGCGCCATTCGGTAAGAACTTTATCTTTAGTATCGCTTGGAAGAAATTGCTTCATGATGGAAACTCGTAGAGTTTTCCATGTCTTTGGGGCTTCTCCATTGCCACGAAGGCTAGCCCACCATTGACGAGCTGATTTTTGGAAGTGCATAGCTACATGGCGTAGCTTGGAGGACTCTGTGAAGCCCTCGTCCCCAAAGGCCGCATCAAATTGCTGGATGAAGGCCAACACTTTGTCGGTAGCACCAAAGGTGCCATCGTAGGTGAGAAAAGAGATACTCTTTCCTCCCTCCTTGAACTTCTTTAACTTTTGTGACCTTCGCCATGCAGGAAATGATTTGCGATGTCCTCCCCTCTTGTATTCTCTAGGAGAATAGCCATAACTTTCATCGGAAGAGAAGGAAGGTGAAGAAGAAGGAGAAGAGGGTGACCTCTTCCTAGCCCTTTTCTTCCTTTGTTTCCTCTCTTGCCTTTGAGAGTGATGAGGAGAAGGACTATGGGTTGCTCTTTTCCTCTTGGGAGGAGTAGGCGATCGTCTAGACCGCCTTCTTCGTGGAGCCACTTCTTCAGAAGAACTTAGACTTTCATTGCTTTCTTTCTCTTTGGATTCCTCCTCTCGAATGGGAGAGAGTCTTCTTTTGGGGGTCTCTTCAAGAGGCCTCCTAAGCTCTCTCTCCTCTTGGAGAGGAAGGGAAATTCCATAAGCACGAAGTTGTTGAGTAACTTCGGCTTGCAAGGTAGGGTTGCCCATAGCTTGTTGCAACCTAGTCACAAGATAATTCACAAACATGGGAGCATCATCATTAGCACCTTCATGTGCAAAATCAAAGCTATCAATGTTCATTCTACTCTCTTGATTATTGTCAGCCATGATAACAAAATTTTATGTATGTACTTAGTGTATGCTTTGGCAATTCAAAACCTTAGTTGCCACTCCTCTTAGCCTTTGAAAATCGGCTCTTAAGTATCTACACCCACGGCTCAAAGTGGTTAATTATAGAGAATAGAGGAGTAGGTCTAACATAGCAGAGTTGCCAAGGGCTAGCTCCTTTCGGACTTCTTATGGCTCAATAATGGTAAAGCCGTAGGCAAGTCTAAAAAGACTCCATTATTAAGTCCAAAGCTCCCGAGGTGTGCACCATCCCCCACATAGTGGGCTTAACAAAACCGGTATTAGATCCCAGTTCCACTTACTCTATTATAATTAACAACATCAACCATTTATAGGCTACTTAAGGACCTCTCTTCTTAAGCAAGAAAAGAGAAACCAAATGCTCTGATACCAATGTAATGGAATTTGCCGATTCAGTTTGAGAATAACGGAATTTAATGAGAGTACTTTCAAGAAATGATTTTGTGAGCATAGCGGGTAGACATAATTGAAGATAGCAACATAATCATAGGAATTAGTTAACTTGGCATAGACAATACTTTTGCAAGAGAGAGAGTTTAGAGAACATGACAACAATTGAGGACCGGATTTATGTGGAGCCGGTCCCCCCTCCAATAGGCATTTGTATTATGATTTCTCCCATAAAGAGAGACTTGTTACAATACAGTCTTTGTGTTCCTTGTGACCTAGGTGATGCCATGAAGATGGAAGGCTTCATGCACCACAAACATAACATAAAATTGAAGAAAGCTTTAACTATCCCAAGCCTCAGTCCCAAGATCTCAAACACCTTCGAAGGTGGAGAGAGCTAGCAGGGAATGAGGGTAGGGAAGAGGAAGAAGAAACATTTCGTAGGAGAAAGAATTAGTTCCTCACTTATCATACTCTTGTTGCTAGCATACATAATAGCATAGTAATGAAGAAGAAGGAGATGGCAAGCTTAAGCATTGAAGCATGGCTCTTGGTTGGATTTGCACTCCATAGCCAAGAGTGTTGGTGTAGGCTCTCAACCTCTACTTGCTTGGAGAGGGAGCTCTTGCACTTTGCATAGCACACAATGAGAGTGATTGTGAGTGTGTGTGGGTGAGTATACCCCCTAGGCACCCCCCTAGCTTGCTTGGGTCGACCCCCCCTTGTAGCTCATGCCTGAAGCTCATTGGACCCCTCCAGGCCTAGCCAATCACAAGCAGGAGCCATTACAAGCAACATGGGTAGCCTTGGGACAAGTGTCCCCCTTTCCCCTTTGAGAGAGAGGACTTGATAAATGCTAAAACAATTAGATAATTCATGTAATTTATCATTGGACCCCTTTGAAGCTTAGCCAATAGGCTTCAAGCAACACATGAAGGTAACATGGGTAGGGGCCTGACATGTGTCCTTGCTGCCTCTTCAAGTTGGGGCTTCCCTTGTGTGTGTGAGTGGGTGTTCTCTCTCTAGCTCCTAGGAAAAGGGCTCGCCCCCCCTCTTGTAGGAATGATTTTGACTTTAGGTGATCAAGCACCTTACTCATCAAGCCTGACAAAGCACTTGAACTAGGGGGTGTTCCCACAAGCATCTCAGGCAAGCTTCTCAAAGCACCTCAAGTACCTTAATCATGCAGCAAGTCAAGCACCTCAAGCATGGAGCCAGTCAAGCACCTCAAGCATCTTAATCAAGCACCTCAAGCATGAAAAACACCTCAAGCATGACAAGCACCTCAAGCAGGACAAGCACCTCGAGCTTGGGCCGGGTTCCCAGCCCTAGCTTACTTAAGGTCAAAAGGACTTTTACACACATTTATTGGAGGTCTTCAATGAAGCTAACCCTAAGGTCTTATGCTCCATTGGTTAGCCTTGCTCTTTGATAGACCATCTCCCTTTTGGGCCCCTTTTCATTGGCCCCGTGTTGAGATAGATCTAAAAGCACATACCTATATCTTAACACTTGTTCCCGTTTATTCTCCCACATTAAGTGATCAATTTAATATGAGAAAATCATTTGGGTTAGTTAGATATTAGATTTTATGACAGTGAAGGTCAGCTAGATTTGAAATTTCCTGTGTACTTTTGTCGGGCCTTGGTGGTTGGTCTCCTTTGGCGAGATGAATATGAGCTTTGTTGCCTTTGCGGTTGCTTGTTGAATCCAATATCCTCTACATAAGCTGAGATCTTTGGTTTTGGTAACCAAATTTTCTTTTGACCTTCATAATAGCCTTGCTCTGCCAAGCTGTATTGGGAGGCTATCCATCCCATGTGTGTACCTTTCATCTATTGGCTAGGATCCTCTATCCATATGGGGTCCTTTACTTTGATTTCTTCAGCTTTAACGTAGACCTTTGAAGACTTTTGTCGACGGTGATCTCGCAGTGTAGAGTATTTTGGTTGAAAGACCTTCTTCGGAGTCGGCTTTGGATGTGGAAACGTATCGGTAGTTGATGTAGAAGCTTTATCTTGAATCTTAATGGGTTGGACTAAAGACTTGAATTGAAGAGAAGACTTCTTTTGGTAGGACATTTCTGTGCTGACTTTAGCTTGCCTTTGTCAGCAACCAATAATTTCCTAGCGGTCGTTGGATGGCTTTCGTGATTGCTAGTCGTGATGACCATAATTGAAGATTCAAGTTCGTCTACCAATGTTTTCACCCATTGCTTGGACAAAATTAAATGTGTACTCATTTTTTAAGAATCCACCTCTAGGAATTTGTCTTTCATTACCCTTGACCATAGTTTAAGGGTAGCTTCTGCAATACCTAAACTTATGACCTCAATTCCATGTGATATGGAAACCTGTACCTGAATTTCATAGAGTTCCGGCTTATCTAGAAGTAACCACAGCTCATAAGACATGACATTCATCGTGGCAGTGTAATCTATCTCTGCCGTGAATTTGAAATTCAGTTTTTCATGTGCCTCCAATAAGAAATTAATCTTCTTGTTGGCTGCCAGGTAACTGATGTCCTCTTTGCTTCCTGTATTAGTCTTTGATCTGTGTGCCTTGGAAGCTTTGTCATTCTGTTGTACGTCGAACTTCTTTGTCGTTTGACTAGTTGAAGTCTGTTCCAAGTGCTTACTAGATTCTTCTCTAGAGCCTTTTATAAGGCCCATATCTCAAGCTTCTTGTTGTTCTTCATTGCTAGTTGCTGACTTTGACGTCTCGATTCTTGATTCCGGAAGCTCTCTGTCACTAGTTACCTTTTCTCGCTTTTCTAGCTCTTGTAGTTCATTCAATGGTGACTGTGCCTCATGTAAATCTTCTGAAGCTTGTGTAGCAAGATGTTGAGGTTGAATCTCTTCTTTGGATGCAATGGTCGCCGTGGCCTTTGGTTCACATTGTTCCATGGGTTGTTGTAGAGTCTCTTCTAGAAAATATTCACTCATATCCTGCATTGCTTGTCCTTGGTCATCAATCTTTGAGATGGTCTTTTCCCTTTCTTCTATAGGTTCTAAGGCTTCATCCACATTTTCTTGTAGCTTATCTTTCTCCTTGATTTCTCCTACCACCACTGAAGAGTTCTTTGTAGAGGAATTTTCTTGTAGAATTTCAGCTTCACACTTCGACTGTATCTGCTTATCTTCCAGTTGTGACATGGCACTAGGATTTGCTATCACCTCTATCACCTCTTCTAGAGTTGGCTTACCATTTTGGGCCGAATCTTGGCTTTTTTCCTTCATGAACTCTGAACTGCGAGCTTCTTCTTCATCACCTTTTGGTGGCTTTGACGTCTTCTCATTGAGGTTCTTTAAGCTATCTTGGAATAGTTGATTCAGTTGATCTTTCTTGAGAGCTTGATTCTCTATGATAATGTCGTTGATGCCCTTGAATTCAAGCAACTGTTTCTTGAGCCTGTCTTTTGTGCTTTCCGACAAGATTTGCTTCTTTTTTGGAGACCTTGGTGGAGACTTTTTCTTTTGTTTTTTTGTTATCACTGTATGCACTTTGCTTTGAGCTTGCTGCTTCTTCTTTTCCAGGTCGAGCTTTGCAGGGAAGTCCTTCACTAAATGACCAATGGCACATTGGTTGCAATATACCTCTAACTCAACAGTTGCATTATTTGGACGAGGAAGATCTCCATAATATTGCTGATAGTGGTTTATTATTATCTCTAGATATAGATAAGACATCTCTTTTACATGCATGTACCTATAGATTACCACTGATTTAGGTGTATCCACTGGTTTCTTTGCTTTATCCACCATTGTCTTGTCCGTGAGAAGCTGAAAATAGCTTCCATTGTTGCTTGCATACAGGATCAAATCACTATCTGTGCCTTCTAGCAGTTGTAATTCTAATTCTCCCATCAGCATATGGTCTTTGACTTGGGGCTTCGGCATAGCCTTAGGGCTATGTTGGCGAGTTGATTTCGTCGAGGTTTGCACTGAGGGTGAAGATTGACCCAAATCTTTCTTTTCCGTTTCCTTGGATGGTGTTTTTGGACGGTGTCCAAGTATGTGACTTACACTGCGCCCCATGATGGTAAACTCACTCATATTTTTCACATCAGCTATTTCATAGTACCTACCGTATTTATCAACCACAATGACGTCTTGATTTGTTGGGTTCACAGATATAAACCAATATAACCTTTTCTCTTTGCTTAACTCTCCAGGTCTGGGATCTAAGCATATGTAGTATGTGACTTCTTTCCCAAGATCAAGAAACTTGTATAAGCCCACATCCTGTTGATCCATTTCAACCATGCATAGCTTGCTTGACCTTTTCCATTGGGCATTGTGAATTTCTGGTGGGCCTTCTTCAGGCTCAGCATCCTTCAATGCTTCTTGAAACTTCAATGGGACTTCTGAATAGGACGCGACTTCTTGCAAATCTGTACTTCTTAATCCCACTTTCAAAGAGCTATAGTTTCTCTGTTGAATTTGAACTCCCCCCATCCAAGAGGGTTCCATACCTGATGATGGCATCTGTTTAATGCCTGATGATATGACTTCTTGTGCTCTGTTAAGTAGCTCATCAGACCGAGCTAGGTCTTTCCGAAGTGGTGCTATCTCCATAGCTGATACTTCAGATGTATTTTTTGTTTGTGCAATTTGATGTGTTTGTGTTATGTTCTGTGCTGGTGCATTGCACAAGACCTGTGTTGTGCTTTGCCATGTTATGCCTTGTGGTGTGCTACTTGTTTGTTCAATGACATTTGTAGGTGTTATCCCTTTCCTGTTCGTAGCAAGAGGTAGAGCCATAACTAGATGATAAACATTACCACCTTTGGATTTGTAGTATTGGTTATTCTCTGCAGGAACTTCATGATTTGTGACAGCTCTGTAGTAGCGACCATCCTCATCTACATAGAGGGTACCAATTTTCCGTTTCCCATCTTGTGCTTTGTACAGAAGAATGCTTGGAGGATATGTGTAGTAATCTGTAAGTTGATCTTTGTACAACATGTCTATTTCATTGTCGATGTCTTTTCTGTGCCTCATGTATATTGATCCCAGACAGTCTTCCATCAAATCTAGATGTGGGTGCAGTGTATTTTTGGCCATTCCCACCTCCGCATATTGACTTGTCTGAGTTTCTTCCGTATCTTTCTTTGTCTTGATGTACAAATTCTGATTTACATCCTCATAGCATGGCAATCCTCTGTAATGACCAATTAAATAGATCCAAATTTGCTCTCTGGTAACTTCTATGGCTGTACTTGGAGCTTCGTCTTTGCTAGGCTGACTCCTGTTAGATTCCATTGCGTCCATCTTGACTCCTTGTTGAGCTGGTGTCTCTGTGTCAGTATTTTTCTCTTGATCTCCTCTGCTTTTGTGGATGACTTTAATTCTTGAGCTTTTTGGATTGGCCTTTGCCTATACTCTTGAATTTCTTGGCTTAATTGCCTGCCAAAGCCGAAACTAACTTGTTTGGCTGCTTACCTTGCCTAGAGTTTTGTAGCAGGCCTCGATCTTTCTGGAGCAAAGTGATAAGTTATGCCACTTACCACTATACTGCAACGACTAGCCCCTTCGTAGCGATTCTTGGGTTGTACTAACCTCTGTTTCTTTAGCACCCAATCTGCAAAAAATCTATTAGCCAGACAACCATTTTCACAATGATTACTCAGTTTTCGATTGACTGTTGACAGCCACACTTGTGCCTTGAGCTCGGAGATGACTCTCAAGTTTACTTTTAACTGAACTAGACTCAAGCTAGCACACAAGAGTTTGTGCACTAATTACATTGAATTGCTAGCTAGAACCTTGTTTTAAAGTTCTCCAAAACTTGCAATTGTTGTTGCAAAATCATGGGTTCTTGTGTATGGTCTTACTGCTACCAAATTTCGTCAATGAACTTACAATTTTACACTAGGCCCCGGTTTTGATTTTACATCGTCCCGCGGGTGACCACTGGTTTTCCCAATCTATAATTTCAATCTGCTAGAATTAGCAGCCCTTACTAATCAATTAGAAGGCCTAAAACCGAATCCGATTCCAATCTTCAGCTTTCTGATGATGAAAAGCTCACATGCACTCGTGTAGCTCTAGGTGAACTTAAGCGGTCAAATTCAGTGCGTAGGTTGAGTCTAAGCGGTGGCCTAATTGCCAAATTTCTATCGTGTACTTTGATTTGACTTTGCTCAGAGGCTTGCAAGAGTGTCCACTTATGAATGCCAATTAGATCTGGACTGAGGGATCTAGAAGTCGAGACCAAGTCTAGAACTAGATAAGGCTATTGATTTCATCAATAATTAACTCACTAGGCCTTCTTGTAGGCACTCAATGTCTTTGGTCTAGTGTTGTCAATGTGAATCTCAATACTCAACAATGTGTGACTGTGTGGTCAGCTATAGGAGTTCTCCTACAAGGTCGGTGCTCCTTGCCGTAAACGCGTATAAGGTCTTGCAGCAGTCAAGGCGTATAAGGTCTTGCAGTGAAGGCATATAAGCTCTTTGCCGCGATAGCGTATAATGACGGGCACGATCAATGCGTATAAGGACTATTGCAGCGAGCGCGTATCAAGTCTTGCAGCGAGCGCGTATAAAGACTTGCTCAGTGGCGTATAAAGCTTGCGCTGCAGCCGGAGCATATAAAGAGTTGGCGTGAAGATCTTGCTGTCTGGGCATAGGACATACAAGGACTCTCGCTATCAAGGCGTATAAAGCCTGCCAGTGGTCAACAAGGCGTATAAAGCCCGGTGTCAGCGCGTATAGAGTCTTGCTCAAAGGTGCGTATAATGAGTTGTAGCATCAGCGTATAACGACGGGTGTGGCAAGGCGTATAAAGCTACCCTCCAAGCGCGTACAAAGACTTGGTCACTGCTGCAGGCACGTAAAGTAGCCCGAGTTCAGCGCCGCTGGCGTATAATGACTAGGGCTCTGCTCGCGTATAAAGAGCTGCCCTCCAATGCGTATAGAGACTGCTGATGTCAAGGCGCGTATAAAGAGTTCCGAGATTAGTAAAGCGTATAAAGAGTGTTGTGGCCAGCACGTTTCATGCAGGGCCGTGAGCGCGTATCAGGACCTGCGCTACTCGCGTATAAAGCCTTTCGTGCTGGCGTATAAGACCTTGCCACCAGCGCGTATAGAGAACTACAGCACGGTGCGTATAAAGACTGAACGTCCAGCGCGTATAAGGATTGCAGCCTGGCGGGTAAAATCTTGCCCTGCTGGCGCATACAAAGTCTCGCTACGATGTAGGGCCGGTGATGGCGTGTAGGAAGTGAAGGCGCAGATGGCGGCTATGATTGCGCAGCGGCAAGGGGAATAAAGGCAAATTTTTTTTATTTTTTAATTTTTAACTAATTTTAAGAAAATTTTAGGCAAATAATTAGCAAAAATTGCCAAAAAATTACCAAAAATTAGCCTTTTAAAAAAAAAAAAATTCCAACAATTTTTTGCACTTCTTGAGTTGCATGATCATGCAAACACATGCATCAAATCATCAATTCATAATCCGGCATTGCATCAAATAGAATTCACGGACACTTAAAAATAGCGTTTTTTGCCCCGAATCAACCCAAAAATTAGTGCAAAAATTAGCAACTTCTGCACATCAATGGGATACATTCTAATCAGCGTTTTGACATCAACAAACCTTCAATCAATCACAATCGATCAACCGCAAACACACTCTTTGCATCAAATTTTACACATAGTGCATACACATCAAATCTTGCCCAATTTTCGGTAGCATAACTGCGCTATTTTGGCAATCAAAAAACCATAACCATAAAACACTAAAACCATAACCCAACAACGGTTTTACATCAGCAATTTGGCATCAAAATTGCTACCAATTTGCATCAATTTGTGTGCAACACTAGCACCGCTGTGTACACATAGACGGCCATAAACCTGCACATAAATTTTGCACCAAATGTGTGCACATAATCTTCAAAAAAACCTGCAAATTTCAGCGATTAGAATGCTCAAAAGCACTCACTTTGCACATCAAAATGCGTCAAATTCCTAGCTCCAATTTACAATTACACCTTTGTGTGTGTAGGCAACCGCACCACCGTTTTACCTACAAACACAAGTCATAAAAATCAATGTGTAGCATTATTTTGCACAAAATTAAACACACCATTGCAATGGGCATACATCCAATTCATGATTAGAATCAACTCCCATCAAAATACCCTATTAAGTTTTTTTGTGGAAATTAGTGAAAATTAGTAACTAGTTGGTGAATTTTGGCTACTCCTTGCGATCGATTGAAATGCAATTAGAGTGTGTGCACCACATAAGAGTGTTGTCCACACTTCTAATTAGATTTCCAGTTGTGTGTAGCACAAAAAACAACAACTAATTAACGGGAAATTAACCCCAAAGTTAGTGAAAATTAGCAAAAATTAGTGAATTCGAGGGGTGAAATTAGTGATGAAAATCAATGTGTGGGGATTGTTTTGTGTAATGCAAGCCTCAATCTTTCGCAAATCTAAGTCACACACTTACTAATTTGCCTCCAATTAACGACACACATAACCCAAAAATCAAGAAATTAGTGAGGAATTAAGAGGGATTAACCTCCTCTAATCACTCCAATGGCACCTATAGCTTAGGGATTCGTCCTCGGCAGTGGCGCCAATGTTAGGGTGCGCCATAGTATAGTGGATTGCACCAACATAATTTGTCAAACCGAGAAGAGTATGACCCGGCTAGGGCATGGAAACACACAACAGACGCTTGTGCGTGCCACGTAGAGGATTAGGATGAGAAATCGAACTAATTAGAGAGCTAATGACAAGGAGAACTACGAGCTAGCACACTACTTCTCTACCATTCGGTCTAATCTCACACACACAATAGCTTAATCATGCTCATAGCTCACTAATCAATCACGAACCTTTCACTAATCAAGCACATACACGCGTATAAACAAGCATAGCCAAGCCGCACACGGACACGCACGGACTACACCGATCTACACACACATGAGCATGCTTAACAAGAGACAGAACTTGATTAAAAGAGAGTAATTAACACACGAAATCAGCCACGAATCATGCAATAATTAAGCACGGATTACATCAATGCGTAGGTGAGAGAGAAGGGGTTAGAGTTTAGCTAGTGCCGACGCCGAATACGCCAAGGCATGCGTGTAGAGAACTTGAATCCATAGCCATCTCCTTCTTCACAACTCCATAGCCAAGAGCTTGCTCTCTTCAAAGTAGATCTCTTAGTTGTGAATTTTTTAAAAAGTCCCCTTCACATTGGTGCATTTGACATATATACTTCCTAGGATTTTTAGAAATGTCCGGGCGCCCAAATGGCCAGACTCACTTATCTGATGTCTACACTGCCTAGGCTTCTATGATTAGCACCAATATTACCAGTTGGAACTCCCGCAGAGCCCAATACATAATTACAATCCGCTCTTGCGGCTTTTTGATGGGAAATGACATAACACAAAAGTGGTCGTCGTTGATGACCGTAACTCCTTCTGTTGCATCCGATCCTTCTCTTCTCCGCATCTTCCAATGATCTTCACTTCATCTGCATCTTTAACATCACATCCACATCCTGGCATCACCATCACTTACTAAAAGCAGTAAATATGGCATAGATATTTATGGTAAAGTGCTGTTAATCATCGTAGGTTAACAGTAACAGAGCCAATGGTTTCCTTGTATGTAGAAAACCAATGCCTATGAGGTGTGACACGTAAATAAGCACCCGAATCAAGAATCCATGTATGGGATACTTAACCACTAACAAGGAGTTCAGTTGGCATAGAACTCTGCAAAGATAGAGTTTGTTGTGCATCATAAAAGCATCATTGTTTTCAGCGAACATATTAATGTCTTGCGCATACTGTCATCATGAACTATGTTCAGTTCTTCAATCTTAACCGCACTCTTTGGTTTCTCTTCTTTATCATCATAATCTTTGCCTTTACGTTTACCCTTGTCTTTGTCACGCTTCCAAGAATAACAATCCTTCTTTATGTGACCAAACTTATCACAATAATGGCATTGAACATTGCGGCGACCACAAGACTTTGATCTACCCTTTGATGCATCTCTATTGCCCTCTTTCTTGGACTCACATTGCGAAGAATGACCCTTATGTTGCTTATCATACCTTTGCACATAATGAGCATCTCCTTTGACAAAAGGGCACTAGTAACATCATCGTACTTAAGCGTACCATTAGGAGCAGAGTTACTAACAGCTGTGAAAAAGATATCCCAAGAGGGTGGCGACCCCGGGGGATTCACTCTATATGTAAAATAGGACGCCATCTGCGAGCGAAAAACTTTGATAAAACCCCTATATACGACTCATACTAGGGAATATGATCCCCCTTTCTACGCTTATACGACAATCAATGCTAAAAATTATCATACCCCTATCTTACATATAAAATTTAGGTCTCACGTGATCTAACTTAGTAAAACTAGTCAAAGAGCCACTAGCAACGTACGAAGGAACCACTTATGCTGATAGCGAGATTTATCCTTAGTGTGTCTTAGTTTGACTTTTGAACTATGTACCCACTCATCTTGCACTCTAGCTACTCATCCAGTTCTACCCCATCTAAATTACTCAAAAAACATGGTCATAAAGGTATGGTAGGTTGCTTGCATAAATTTGCATCTCTACAAACTCTTTATAGCCTTCATCCCTCAACTTATGAACTATAATCACAAAACAAGCAATTGATACAAAGCAGTGTTAGTTCTTCCATGGATCTTTGTAGCTATTGACTCAAAAGTTCAAGGGCAAACTCTTTTAAAAATTGAAAAAAACTTCCTCTCATTTTTCCCTTTTCTCACTCCCCCCCCCCCCCCCCCCCCCAAACCAATAAATATGATACCCCCTCCCTTATTTTTAAGCTTGGAAGATAAATTATTAGGGACCCGCCCCTAGCTTATACGCTTATGTAACTTGGAAAAAAACCTCCCTCCCTTGCACTTACGTGGTGCGGTAAGTTTTCCATGGTAAATCCCCCCGGGTGGTGATGAACAAAGCAAAAAGATTTCTTTCATCTCATCATCAATAGTCATGCACTTTGCACGAATCTTGGCAAAAAGAGAATCAAAATCATTGATATGGCTGGCAACACTAGCCGACTCCTTCATATGAAGGTTAAAGTTTTTGCATCAGGAAAACCTTATTTCTAGCCGTATCCTTTTCGTAAGTGTCGCAAAATTTCTGCCATAAAGCATGAGAAGTCTCGCATTATAACACGGAAAAGTATACCGACTCACCAAGGTGCAGTCTAATTGTAGATATTCATAACTCATCAAGCGTCTCTCACTAAAACTGAGTCATGTGCATATCTTTAGATCTAGCCCATAGGTAATAGGCAACTTTTTTCTTCTTTTGGACAAGCACATCATGCTTTTGGTTCTTCCAAAGCTGAAAATTAGTGCCATCAAACTTCTTTATGTCATAAATGTCACGATCTTTGCTAGTAGACATGCTGACAAAACTACCAAAAGATTTTGAGAAAAATTTTGGCAGAGTCTCCTTTGTATTTGGGACTATGTCAACCAAAATACAAGACAAAATGACCAAGTATGTCACTTACAAAGCATAAAAGAGAGCAATGCCTCTCAAAAGCACACTGTATAGAGATCAACTGAGACACATAAATTGTCAAACTGACCATAGACTGCCAACTTGGCGTCAAAAGAACCTATACCACTCTATACATGTCCTATGGTGAGGCCTCGTAAGGGATGCTCCAGCTACCTATATCACTGAAGGTATCTCCACATTTGAGAATACCCTAGCTCAATGAAAACCTCACGCTATTGACCCTCAACAATGTAGGTTATGCAGCAAAACGTATAGCCAAGTCTCAGAAATGGATATCTTCCGTACCAAGTCTCAGAAATGGCCGCGACAGCCGTACTAGCCAAAAGATGGCTCCACAAAATCATACAATGGAAGCATCCACAAAGACGTACAAGTCTATCAAGATGCTCAAACAAGCATCAAAAGCATGTACATGCAAATAAACATCCCTGCGGGAGTCAAACCGCTCTCAAAAGCGCTCAAACACTGTCAAAAGTGTCAACATATGCATGTACGCATAAACAACTGCTCCCACTGGAACCAGAGTATCGCAAGCACTGAATCTTGCAGCCTGTGAGATGATGTCGATGTCATAGACAAAGCCAAGATCGAGGCGGAGAAGCACAGAGAAAGCTAACCAAGCCGCTCTATGTACCTGTACCTATACCTGTATCTATACATGTATTTGTACCTGTAGTCGAAGAAGACAGTGCCGTAAAACTCCCATGCTATGTGTGTGTATGAGGCCACTCTGAAAGAGGCTGCACACTCTTGAATGAGCCATGGGCTCTTGTACATGGAAGAGATTGCAACAATGTTGCCTGTAACTAGCTATGGAAGCTCTGCAGCAAAAGCTACCAAAAGAGGGCTGAAAATTTCAGCTCCTGAACTGTATCTTGAATGAGATTTCTGATGGCTGAAATGGCTCTGAAAGGGGGTTAAAACGTTAGGACACCTAGTCGAAACGCTTTCAGAAAGATGAATTTATGAATGCCGAAATCGAAATCCTGTTTACACTCTTAAAAGTGCGTGCACAAAAACAATTTCAAAAATGAAACCTCTCTAATACCAGATGAAGAGGAGGAGCTGGGAGCACAATGAAAGAGGAATACGCACGCACTCACACACACACACCACCATAGCCACACACACACATGTTGAAGGGGGAGAGCCAACATACTGTATGCCCCCTTTTTTTCTTCTCTATGTTATACACTAAGGCACAATACACATTGTACTTAGTGTTAGTGTCTCACACAAGTGTAAAGCTGTACACTTAGGATTAGTAGCAGTTAGTGATGGGCGGTCGGCCACATGGCCATTAAACCTAACAGGAATGGCATTAGAAGGAAAAGCATTGACATGGTTCCAAAACATTCCACCAAGGTCAATCATGGACTTGAATACATTAGCTCAAGGACTTGTAGCTGCTTGTTCCAAAATGGGGATCAAACACAATACAGTAGCTCAAATTTATAGCTTTAAACAGAAACAAGGTGAGTTTATTAGGGACTGTGCAACTCGAATGAAACAATACATTGAAAGATGCCGAGAGCTAGAGATACTTGCAAAAGAAAGACTAGTATCATTGTTTCTAGAGGGACTGCTAAACAAACAACTTCATGCAATATTGTATAGCAAGAAGCATGAAGGGGTACCTCAACAGGGGCAACCAATTATGCCGCAGAAATGGTGTGCAATCTAGGGTAAATGGACCAACCATGAGACCAATGAGTGCTATTACCGACCAAAGTATGATGGAAATATTCAATACGTGTCTATGAGGCCACAAGGACAATCCATTTACATATATCAGCCTAATATAGCCCCAGCTCAAAGAACACCGATGGGTATGGGACGACCTCAACCCGTGTTGGGTCAACAACCTCCATATCCGGAACATAATGCAGTGCTTGTAAGGTACATGCATCCAAAGGGAGTTATAGATGAACAAGTACTAGTGCCTGCTACACCATATGCTGAGCCTAGTCCATCTTCAGTATTGATAGAAGGAGATTTGTATAATTCACATCTACCACCAATGGAAGAACCTGTGACTTATATTACACCAGAGCTTGCACCTAGGTGTTAAACCTCCTATGGATTAAGCCAAGAACTGGAAAATGTCATAATTGTGGTGCAGATGATCATTGGAAAAATGAATGTCCAATGCTTGACAAAAACCTCAAGCTAGTTGAAGCTTATTGTATACAATGTTGCAAAAAGGGAGGACACTTCCCTGAAGATTGTCCAAAAAAATCCTTTAAACAAGGGTAAAACAGTAGTGAACGTAGTCCAAGTGATACCTAGTAGCTCTTCTGAGAGTGAACCGATTGTGCCAATCAAGGTAATCACCAGAGCTCAGGCTAAGAAAAAGAAACATAACTCCTTTGATGATTCGGAGAATACAAAACTTTCCTCTCAAAAGACCAAAAGAAGTAGAAACAAAGGTATGAGATGAGAAAACAGAAACAGAGGTCTGAAATTGAGGAGAAAGCAAAAAATCTATTCCAGGAAAAGGTGAAAGAAACTGGAAGCGAAATCAAAGAAACCACTGTGAAATGTGGAGGATCAATTTTGGTTGACAAAAATTTTGAGCCTATTAATGTAGCCTTGGAAGCTTACCAAGCGAGACTTAAAGTAGGCCAAAACATGGAAAACAAATGGAAAAACTATCCTTCTCCAGACATGGAAGCAACTAAGCTTGAAGCTTATCAAAATTTGGCAAGAATCACACAAGAGATGCTGGAAAAACAAAAACCCAAGCTCGAGAGTATGGCAAAACCTTAGGAGCTTGTGGTAGGAACCAATAAAGAAAAATCCAAAGTGGTGGTAGAACCCCACCTTGAAACAAAAGAGCCAGAAGTTATAGTGCCGGACAGCGAAGATGCCTTAGATGGAATTCCATTTGTAGAAGAAGACTGGCCAGGTGAGAGAGATCAATGATGAGAGCCTAACTCTAAAGTCAGCTCCTATAGAGGAAGTTTGGTTAGACAACCTACCTCTTGATATGGATATGGATGTACAATACTTGTATGGGGATTGCGGATATGAAGCTTCAAGAATGTCTAAACCATTGACCTTGAAAACACTACCCTCTTACTTGGGAGATAATGAAGATGAATCCATAGTGTGTAAAACCATGCAAGTAAAAAGAGCGGAATAGATCCTAGAAGTAGACAACATTCATTCAATCATGTCTACACCCATTCAATGCACTCTTACTTTAGGAGCACTATTGAAAATTAGATCATATCTATGGAATGATTTACAAAAAACTCTAGAGAAGGTGGGAATAACAAGGTTAATTTTTTATTTTTTTTTGGGAAAATTGAAACACAAAATGGATAACAAAGAGATTTGATATGTTCCAATGAACAATGTCGGAGAATACTACGAAGGGAAAGAAGGAAACACGACCCTTCCAATGAGGTATAATGATATAGAAACCATGGCAATATTGAATAGTGGGGCAGGCATAGTCATAGCCACGAAAGCAGTATGGGAATCCTGCGGGGGAAACCAACCATTAAACAAACTCCAATGAAATTACAATTGGCTGATGGACACATCAAAAGACCTTTAGGATTACTTGAAAAAGTGATAGTTAATTCTTGTGAGATTGAATATCAACACACTTTTGCCATAGTGGACTTTGGGAAGAAACTCAATTTTGAAATCATATTGGCAAGACCTTTCATGCGACAAGTACAACTCATTCAGGATTGGGGAAACAACTATCTGTACTTGAAGCAAGTGGGATCGATAACAAGAGTTAATCTAAAAGATCACACTTATAGAGATGTCATGAAAACGCCCATACAAGAATTTGACTTAGTCTCTTCGGCTGAGACTAAGCTTCCATCTTGGTTGAACAAAGATACACCTATTTAAATGTGTGGAGCCTCAGAAAATGGGAATTTGAAATGAGAAGAATGTATCTTAGAAAGGAATTGCACAGATGAAGCCTATGTACCTCAACCCTTTCTAGAGCATTTGTTTGAGCCATTTGAGTGTACTCAAATTTTAGCGACAATGAATGTATGTGTAAATACGTCTATGCCTACTCAATTTTTCAATGAGGATGGCTACGACATAATTCCCATACAAATGATCTCAACCCTCCACATTGACGATGAAATTCACAAATTTAAAGACTTGATGAAAGCTCAAAAAGTCTTTTCAAACCTCTACTATGATGCAACGGATGAGTTAGGAGAACACTCAGCTACCTCAGATAATTCGGGGTCGGAAAAAGAACACGTGAGAGATAAGCTACTCATGAAAGGAGGGGAGGAAAAGTTTTTTGACCTTCCAAACCAAAAATCGAGAAGACAGAAATGGTATAGAAGAAAAAGAGATATCAAAAACTTAAAAGCTAAACATATGCCATTAGTCTCTAGTAGAACACAATTCTTGATGCAGATAGATGCACATGATTGTGTCAAGGACAAAATCATTGGTAGATATCCTTTAAACGAAAAACAGGGAACATTGAAAACATCGAGAAAAACGACAAAGGAAACTCAAGTAAAATCAATGAGGACAAGAACTCGACCATGACACGAGTTGAACGGAAAAAGAAATATCAAGAGTTAAACAAAGCTCTAAAGGAGATATATACAACTAAAAATAGACACCACTAAGAAAGATGGTAAAGATATAATGAGCGTTCCATCTCATTACAAGAAAGATACTCTCCAAAACCAAAAAATCATAGTCAAACAACCTATCAGGGAACTACGAAAACAGGGTGAGTCCTATGAAGGACCTGAAAACGCAAAAAGGATAGATATGGCCGAACCAGGAGAAGAGCCTAGACCAGCCTACATTGCAAATGACCTTATGGAAGAAGAAGAAGAGTTTTTGTTAAGCTTACTAAAATAATACCAAGATATATTTGACTGGTCTTATAAGGATCTCAAGGGTGTTGATCCAGAAATCTGTCAACATACCATACCCATGAGAGATGATGTGAAACTAAGTAGACAAAGGCCATACACATATAATGAAACATTTGCCAAAAAGATCAAAGAAAAGATTAAAAAACTAAAAGGAAGCCAAATTCATTTATGAAGTTGAACACACAGATTGGGTTTCTCCAATTGTGGTAGTACCCAAGAAAAATGAAAAATTACGAGTGTGCGTCAATCTCAAGAAAATGAATGCAGCTACCATTAGAGACAACTTTTCTCTTCCAATCACTGAGCATGTTTTAGAACGAGTTGCATGAAAATAAGCTTACAAATTTATAGATGGATTTTTGAGATACAATCAACTTTTGGTTGATCCCAAAGATCATCATAAAACTGCTTTGCAACTGAATGGGGTACTTTTGCCTATCGGGTTATGCCTTTTGGGTTAACTAATGCTCCTGCCACCTTTCAAAGATTGATGAACCATGCTTTTAAAGAATATCTTAGGAATTTCTTGGAAGTATATATGGAAGATCTATGTGTACATTCATCAATTCGGACCGATTATTTTGAACACCTCAAAAAGGTATTCAAAAAATGTAGACTTTATAGCATTTTCTTAAATCCTGAAAAGTACACATTTATGGGTAGACAAGGAAAAATTCTTGGACATATAGTGTATAAAAATGTCATAAGGCTACTGATATGGATAAAATTAATGTTATTGCTGATTTGCCTAGACCGAAAACAGTCAAGGGGGTTCAAGCCTTCATGGGACATTGTGGATATCATAGACGTTTCATTTACAAATACTCTATAATTGCAAAACCCATGTATAGCTTGATTATACACTTTGAATGGACTGAGATGTGTGAAGAATCCTTCATGAAGCTTAAGCAAGTTCTCACTTCAGCTCCAATATTGAAAGCACTAGATTGGAATAAGATATTCCACATACATGTAGATGCTTCCAATTTTGCCATCGGATGTATACTAGCTCAACCAGGAGATGGGAAAATTGATTTTCCTATTTCTTATGCTACCGACAGTTGAATATGGCAGAAAAGAACTATACCTCCACCGAAAGGGAAGGTCTAGGAATGATCTATGCGGTAGAAAAGTATAGACATTACCTATTAGCAAACAAATTTGTGTTCTTTGTGGACCACCAAGCCCTATTGTACTTGGTCAACAAGCCATGCAACACAGGAAGAATAGTGAGATGGTTCATCATTCTTCTAGAATTTGATTTCACTGTAGTTGTGAAAAAGGGCACCACTCATCAAAGAGCAGATCATTTGTCAAGTATTGTTTCAGGGGAACCACCCAAAGGAGTAGATGATGATCTACCAAATGCATATTTTTTCTCCGTTGAAATGATGCCTCGATGGTAAGAAAACATGGTATCATTGATGACCATAGCCCAAGTGGAATTGCAAACACCACTTCCTATTAAAATCAGATTAATTGAGCAATCGGCTATGTATCAATTACTAGCTGGAAGGCTATACAAAAGATATCAAGATGGATGATTGCTTTTATGCATTAATCGTGAGGAGAATACCCAATACCTAAGTCAAGCACATAGTATCATAGTAGGACTTCACTTTGTGAAAGATCAAATTATGCAACGGATCTTGAAACTTGGAGTATTTTGGCCAACCATGAGGAGTGATGTTCATTCTTTTGTGAATAATTGTCCTCAATGTAAAAGACAAGCACCCATACCTCATGTAACATTGTTCCAAATGTCGCATGTTCCTAAGTGGAGTGTCTAGTTAGTTGCTTACTTATCAAGCCGAACATTTCTTGAGGATATGAGTAAATGCCGCCAAAGAGCAATTGAAACGGAAGCAAGAGACTATGCTCTTATTGGAAACCAATTGTATCGGAGAGGTAAAGATCAACATTTGTGTCTTTGTGAAAATGAAGACGAATATATTCCCATTATAGAACAAGCACATGCTGGATTAGCTGGAGGTCACTTTTCTAGTGATACCACCACAAGATCAACCTTAATAGCATGCATATGGTGGCCGACACTTTTTGCAGATGCCAAAGAATATGTTCGAAGGTGTGATGCTTATCAAGGAGAAAAAATGCCAACCCGTGTAGATAGCATGCCCTTAAGACCAATGATGGGGGCTAGAGATTTCACAAAATGGGGTATAGATTTTGTTGGGCCATTACATCCACCTGCTTATAGAACCCCCCAAGCTCAATATATCATTGTAGCTACGGACTATTTGACCAAGTGGGCCGAGGCTAAAGCGACCCAAAAGAATGATGCCAGAACCACCGCCGCATTCTTATATGAGTATGTATTCACAAGATATGGATTTCCAATAGAAATAGTCAGTGATATGGGAACTCATTTCCTCAATAAGGTAATTGAGTATCTACTTAATGAATTTATGGTCATCCATAACAAATCAGGTCCCTATCACCCACAAACAAACAGACAAGCTGAGCATACAAATAAAATTCTTAACTCGGTATTGATAAAGTGGTTAGTTCAGGAAGGATAGACTGGGAAGTGAATCTCCATGCTGCTCTATGGGCTTATCGAGTTTCATTCAAAATAGCTTTAAATACAACACCCTTTAAACTTGTTTATGATCTTGATGCCATACTGCCAATAGAATTTCTATTGCCGACACTAAGGGTAGCTAAGGATCTTGAGTGGACTGGACATGAATTGTCAGTGAGACTTGAAGATTTAGAAAAGCTAGATGAGCAAAGGCTAACTTCTGTAGCTCACATCTATGCACAAAAGCAGAAACAAAAACAGCTTTTTGATTTCCATCTAATTACAAAAATCTTCAAAAAAGGGGACTTAGTTTTAGTCTATTCCCTTAAGCAACACATTCCCAAGTTTAAGAAAAAAGGAAAATGAACCGTTTATCATTGAAGATGTATC
The DNA here is from genome assembly GCF_014529385.1 of Adiantum capillus-veneris. NCBI lineage: Eukaryota > Viridiplantae > Streptophyta > Polypodiopsida > Polypodiales > Pteridaceae > Adiantum > Adiantum capillus-veneris. The sequence continues at coordinate 4,646,181 of NC_140940.1, read as the reverse complement.
TCCAAGTGGAGCAGTTAAGTTGTCCAGCTTAGATGGTGAACCAGTGGATAATTGGATTAGTGGTTGTCATTTAAAGAAGTATAATTTGCCACTAACCAATGAATTGCTAGAAAGCATGCATGCAGCGAAACAAAGAAAGATAAAATGATAGCTGGCTATTGATAAATCTTAAGAGGAAGCTCGGCTTTGGGTTCTCAAAAGGAAAGCTTCTCTCAAGTATCAACAAATACCTATTCCCATCAACACTGTGAAATTAGATGACCGACAATGGGAATTGTAAAAAGATGCAGTGTCAACATATGATGAATGGTTAGATGGAATGGACCTTCGCATCAAAGTACAACTGAACAATCATAGCACAAATGCATTGGTCGACATAGGAGCTCAAGTAAATGTAATAAATTATACAAGAAAGCAACAAGTCAGTCTTTGACAGCAGGAATAGCGACTATCAAAGGATGCAACAAGTACCCAACACCAACATTGGGAGTAGTCAATTTAAATGTGATAGTACACGGATGTTCATGCCCTCATCACATGTTCACACCTAGAAGTAACTTAGGTTAGATTTATCTAATGATTGTCTGTCATGTGGAAATTAATACTCACACTACAAAAATTAGGTAGATCAAATAATAATCTCTCTCTTTGTGTAGAGGTATTCTCACACCTAGAAGAGATTTAGAGGAGTAATGAATTTTGGTTGCTTGCCATGTGTAGAGTTACACTCACATTTGGAGGTAATTTAGATCTTTTTTTTAAAGATATCTTGATTTGTGTAGAGTTTACTCACACTTGGAAGTTATTGAGATAGATTAAGCGATTTATTTATCATAACAGCACCCTGCCCTGCCACGGCCTCAGCTGCAGCTAGCATCACCTCATCAATTCTAGAGGGTTCATCAAACTTAGTTTACTTGTCTTGTGGCTTATTGACGTGCATTGTAGAGGCCTCAATAGTATTCATTCCAACACTATCCTAGCCTTTAGCAACCTCCCTCTTCTGCATAGCAGTATCCACCCCTTGACTGTCACTTGTTGTGTACACATCCTGTTCCTCCACTTTCTCCTTCCTCCAAACCAGATTCCAAGTCCACAAGGACGTCTTGAACCCGTTCCCATACTGGCATGGTCCTCCACATCCTTAGCAAAAACCTTTGCAACTCTGTTTCTTGCACATCTTGGCTTGCAGGTGTCACATCTTCCTCATCCGCACAATCACGAATGACTCACTCGATCAATATTATAATCCATAAGTAGAAAGCCTCAACATATTGAAAAAAATTTCAACTTACCCTTTACAATAGAATGCCCCCACTGATATATGCTTTTGCCATTGTAGAAATTAACATGCCACACCCCTCTTTCACACATGTGCTACTAGTGTGCAAAAGTGCACTGACGCAGAGAGGGTGGTATTGATGTATGCACTTTGATGAAGCTGCCCACAACATGCGACCCCTCTAGATACTCCCCTCATGCAGCATACGTGCCAAACACATGGATTGGTTTGTCAATATCTACAAGGGGTGGCCTGGGGAAGAGGGTGAACCTCTTCCCTACTTCACTTCCTTGATCATTCTATTCACAAATTGGAAATGGACTTGTCCCTCCTTGCAGGAGGCATCCAGCTTGTCATGTTGTGCCTATTACACAACAAAATAAAAATAATCAATCTCACAAAACACGCCATGCACTAGACATTGTACACAAAATATCAATCATTGCACCAGCAATACCCATGAAGATTTGGAGTTGCTACCTAGATTCAAAACCAATAAGACTACCAAGCAAAGCACCAAGGCAGTAACTAGGCACTAGTACAAAAAGTAGCTAGAGACAGTACCAAAAATAGTAGAAGGTAGGAGTTAAAAACCACCCAAGAAACTATGGAAAGGTACCAAGACTAAATGATTGGAACTATGCCAAGGAAGTACCAAGGTAGTCCAATCCTACAATGATAAGGTCCAAGGCACTACCAAAACAAAGAAAAGGACCAAACCTACCTACAAAAACTACCAAAAATTGTATCAAAGAGTCCAAGGGTATTGTATGCACCAAAGGCATCAAGAACATACAAAGGCATCTTCTAGTCAAAGCTAGATTTGGTACTATAATAGGGAAGAACCAAGGTAGTACCATCCTAGATGTCTAAGTACCCAAACACTTCCAAGACAAAGTAAACATACCAAAGCTAGCTAGAAGCAATACCAAATATAGTTGGAGGCAGTACCTATTAATCCCAAAGAGACCATAGAAAAGTACTCGAGACATCCCTACAATCATTGAAAGTACTAAACAATATTGTATGCACCAAGGAACAAGTCCTAGAGAAAACTATGATTGGTGGTATATCAAGGGAGCACCAAGGCAGGTAGAGATAGTACCAAAAATACAAGAAGGCAGAAATTAAAAACTACCAAAGAGACTATGGAAAGGTGCCAAGACTAAACGCTTGGCACTATTTAAAGGAGGTACCAAAGCGGTCCCATAATGATAAGGTCCAAGACACTACCAAAAAAATGCAAAGGACCAAAAATACCTACAAAAACCACCAAAAAGAGTACCAAAGAGTCCAAGGATACTTATGCACCAAAGAGATCAAGAATGTACCAAGGCATATTCTAGTTAAAGCTAGATTCTGTACTATTACAAGGCACTAAATCATATCACTATCAAAAATAGATTTCCAGCACCACGGTTAGAAGATCTATTTGATAAGCTACAAGGTTCAACCTATTTCAGTAGGATTGACCTTAAAAGTGGCTATCATTAAATAAAGATAGTGAACGAAGATATCTTAAAGACCACGTCCCGTACAAAGTTTGGTATTTATGAATATCTTGTTATGCCTTTTGGTTTGAAAAATGCTCCAACCACGGTTAATCTCCAAATAGAGAAAATCTATAGACCCTACCGCAAGTTCACTGGAGTGTTCTTTGACAACATTATCATCTACTCCAAATCTTTGGAGAAGCATAAGCAACACCTCTAGGTAGTTTTTCAAGCTATGAGGAGGAATAAATTTTTCATTAACCAAAAGAAGAGTGAATTTTTCCTCCAAGAGATTCAATACTTAGGTCAGATTATCTCTCAAGATGGTATCTGTATGGATCCAACCAAGCTTGAGGTAATAAAAGGATGGCCTAACCCAAGGAATCTACATAAGCTACAAAGCTTTATTGGTATGTGTGCATACTATAGATGCTTCATAGCTAAATTATCCCAAATAGCAGGACCAGTATATGAAATGACCAAGAAAAATGTTAGTACATATGGACTGCTAAAGAGAAAAGTGCTATTGAAAAGCTTAAAGAAAATCTTACCTCTCAACCCGTGCTTACACTACCACATATTACAAAACCATTGGAGGTCCAATGTGATGCTTGTGGAGATTGCCTTGGAGTATTGTTGCTTCAAGAAGGGCATACCATAGCACATGAGAGTCGAAGGCTCAATTTTGACGAGCGAGTATTAGGTATCTATGAGAAGGAGCTACTAGATGTCCTACATTCCCTTTATACATGGAAGCACTATCTTTTGGGGACTACATTCATCCTACACATGGACCACCAAAGTCTTAAGTACTCCATGACACAAATGAAGCTCTTCGACAAACAAATGAGGTGGGAAATTTTTATTTTGCAATTCAATTTTCATATTGCTAACATTGCTAGCAAGCACAATCAAGTAATTGATGCACTATCATGACATAGCAACTCACAACCATCTATCTTTTATGATAGATCAATATGCTATTGAACCCAATTCTAAAGATGTAGTTTCAGCCCTTGTCTGAGGGAAGAAAGAAGAACCATTCACCTTGGAGGATGGTTATCTTTTCCATGGAAATAGGCTATGTGTTACTCACTCTCTTCTTGAGAAAGTGATGTATGAATCCCATGCTCCTTCCTATGTGGGCCATCAAGGGATTCAACCTACCCTTTGTGGAGTAGATACGTATTTCTATTGGCCTACCATGAAGACGAACATACAAGACTATGTTTCAAAATGTGTGGTATGCCAAAAGACAAAGTATATAGGGGGAAGCAACTTGGATTGCTCCAAACTTTTCCAATTCCTAATTCACCATGGGAGAGAGCATTGTGCGCGTATGTCGCACGTGTCAATGCAAGGAACTTGCCGATACACTATGTGCGAGCCACAATGGCTCCAAGCACACAACAAGCCTAAACTAGTAAGCTCAAAGATGGTTTTGGTGTGTCACTCACCGCTCAACGCTTCCTGTCATGGAGGATTCCTTGCTGCAAAGAAGAAGGAGACGCCACTACTTCACGCTCAACTGCCTCGCCGTTGTCGTGCCGCCGCAATGCTCGATCGCTCTCTCTCTCTCTCTCTCTCTCTCTCTCTCTCTCTCGCTCTCGCTCTCTCTCTCTCTCTCTCTCTCTCTCTCTCTCACGCATACACACACATACACACACGAGGAGATGAAGAAGAAGAAGATGGAGGTGGAGCAAGAGCACTCTTCAATTGCACAAATGAGAGAATGAGTGAATTTTAGGTTTAGTTGACTTTTATATGAGCTCATCCCATTCACACTTGGGCGCCCATGCTTAGCCAACTAATCCCTTGAATGTTCCTGTTAGAGTGCACCTCTCATCGACGATCACTCTTACCTTTTTCCTAATGGACCGACAAGCCCGGTCCCTGACTCTACCGAGTAAATTATACAACGTCCCTCGTAGGTGGTATGGTGTCTGTGAGCCGTGAGGGTTAACATGTCCCCCCTTCCTGATGTAGATTCCATCCTCATAAGCTATTGAGTTGAAGCTCGTTCATGGAGGTGGAAGAGCATTTGAGATGAATGTCGTTAGCCTTCTTACATCACTGCAAAATCAAACAACATTGGCACAATAATTGCATTCTCATATAGAATTAAAAAGCATATGCAATTGTAGGCAGACAATGTGATTGGTAACAGAATTTTAAACCATTTGTCAGTAATAAAGATTACATTGCAATATAATCAAATACATAAATAGATGTAAAGATAAAAAATTAAACAAGTTTGGGGTTGCTAATTTAATGGTCGAAAGGCACTAGAGATCGACTATTAATACCATGGGTAAGCTTCTCAATTTTCTCTGGTCAATTAAGTTGTTTAATCGCGAGAGCCAAGTATTTCATGTTCGAGGGCTGACTAAAGGCTATACCTAGAAGACCTTGTAGTTAAGCTACGATAAAAGGAATTTCTCATGAAATCATCGCTTGACTGATTACTTTTTCTTTGACTCCCCAAAGTCTTTTCACAGTGATTCAATTTTGATGTGTGTTCTTATTTTGTATACCTTGGGTTTTTTTCTTTTCAAGGAAAAGCGCTTTTCCTTGAAGCGCTTTTCAAGGAAAAGCGCCCACACTGGGAACCTCTAGGGCTCTAGTACCATAGGCTATACATGTGAGTGAAGTACCAAATCAAGCTAAGGTTTCTCTTCCAGCTTAAGATTTTACATTGTGGCACTTTGATTTTTTTGTTTGCTCGTTTTCAGCATTTTAATTTTGTAACTTTGGGGGGTCATATAACACTGTTACCCTCCCCAGGCTCATCACACTAGTAAACTCCCTTTATAATAGTTAAGCTAAAGGTTAATAGGGACCAAGCCCACTAGAAAGCCCTAGTACATTTCACACAATGCTGCCTAAATCGGATTAAGAACCTAAGTAACCATTGATTATTAGGAAGGCATTCCCCATGGTATTAAGAGAAGATCTCTAACGCCTAGCTTGGTCAAACTAGCTTAGTCGGACTGCTTGATTTTTAAACCTAGACAAGTGATTATGATAAAAAAATTACATTGAATTAAATGTTTGATACTAAGAAAATGTGTTGGATATTATGCTATCAATCACAATTAAAGCATACAAACATGGATGCAAAAAGATAAGGGGCAATGCTAATGGACAAGAAATACCTGTTTGTGTTGATGGTCGCGCTTGATTTGAAGTGTGAATGAGAGAAAGATCCCATGAAGGTCCAAATCCTAATAACAGCAACACGTTCATGTACACACTAAGAAACACAAAGAATACCTCTATGAGGCACATCAGTGGGAAAAATGAACTTTGCTAATCACTCAACTCTAAAACAGGAACACTCCTATCGTACTAATCCTACCTACCCTCTATCACTTGAGTGATGAGGACCAACGGTGTTTGATGACATAGGTTTCTGTTTCAGTGTACCGGATGTGAATGTGTAGGTCTAGTCAATGTTTTGACTTTTATTGTGCATACTCGTTTGCTAATTACTCTTGCTCTTTATTATTTTTGTTTTTTGTGAGTATAAGGCTTTATATATACATTCCCTAAGATTGGAAATTAAGAGGTCAGGGAGAAAGGTTGAGAGGGAAGCAAGTGAATGATGGATGTCAGCAAATACTCCCCCCTTCCTTGGGTAGATCATATCGTTTGAAATGTGCTCGTCACCCTTTGAAACCAATTTTTCCAGTTGGTAATAGGTGAGGATTTTTGCCAGTAGTTTTCTCTTACCTTAGGTGCCTCGTCGAGTTGCAAGGGTGGTAAGGTACTCTCCCATGATCGAACTTGAAGTGGTTCATCATGTGATTCTTGAACACTGGGAGGTGAGGATTCCTTTGTAGCTTCATGGAGGTCCACTATTGTAGATAGAGGCTGTGGAAAGGCTTTTACCTCTATGGATTCATTATATGAGGAGCTAGAAGCTTCATGGGACTCCCCCCTTCCTGATCTAGGTGAAACAAATCGTTCTTTCTTCGGTACCCAAACTAGCTCTAGAGCGGGTGTGTAGCATTCTGTGATTTTTTTCGTTGCATAATCGTCAATTCATTTTGAAGCTATAGGATTGGGTGCACATGGGTCAGGTGACCGGTAACAACACAATCTACGTTTTGGCACCCAGATTTGATCATTTCCTTCATAGTAGCCTTGGGCTTCCAATAGTTTTTTAGGAATCCAATGCCACGTTTTCTTACATTTCTTGGAGCGAGTGGGACGTTTCTTACAAGGCTTCTGTTTTTTAGCACTAGCTATGGTCACTAAAGAAGCTTTAGGGACCCACTGGACCCACTTGTATGTTTTATTCGTTATATTAGGATGAGTCTTGTCAGAAGCTATATGCATTGCTTCTAGCATATTTAAGGGTACGAGTGGTGGCATTTCATCCCCCTTATGTGTTACCCAGGTCATCCCCCTAGTTCCCCAAGTGTCTATGGTTGCTACTAGGTGGACCCAATCCACATTGTCCGACTCAGTCATTCCAGGTAGTACATCCATATAAGGAGAATCTTCCCCAACATCAGTGTCCGCTTTACACGTGTAACAATACTGCAATGGGGCCGAGTGAACTATGGTGTCAGATCTATGATCAATTATAAACTTGTGTCCTAGAGGATGTGCTCAACCAGTTACAAGATCTACTCGAATGACAGAATCTTGGAACTGCAAGTAGACATGGTTTTTAGACCAGTCATGCACCATTTTTGCTTCCCTCATGAAAGGACGTCCTAAGATCATCTCCGATGCCATAGTGTGCTTGGAGATATCCATACAATGAAGGTAATCCTTATTTTATGTCCAAAGACCTTGATCTTGAGATCTTCTAGCATCCCAATAGGTTTAACAATAGACCCATTGGCCATCTTCACTACTATGGTTGTGGTTGCAAGGTGAGGTCTTCCCATAGTTTCCCAGCAATTTTTAGTCACAATGCTAACCCCACTGCCACCATCAAGGATTCCCTTCACAGTTAATTCCTTAGTAGTGATTGGTATGGTCGCATTGGATTCCTCACCCTCAAAGTATTGTCCCAACTTGTTAACAGGTATTTCTATAACAAGGTTCTCATCTAGGTTGGGTTGTGGATCCAAGTGTTCCTCCTCTGTTGGCATCTCCCCAATTCCATCCATCTGTGCAAATTGTGGTAGCCCAAAATTTAGTTCTCCATTGAGGAAGGCTTGAAGAGCTGAGACTAGCTTAGGGTCTTTATATAGTTTGGACATGATGGTGGTTCTAACTTCTGAAGACATGAAATCCATCAATTTGGCAATGTTTAACGGCACCTTTTGGGCTTCAGTGCCTTGACGTGGGGAAGATGGGATCTCCATTTCTTCGATAGGATCAAGTAGTCCCTCTGTAAACATTCTTTCCATTAAGAAGTGAGTACGCCCACTTTCCCATAACTTTAAGTCACTTTATTCTTGGATGACACTAGCTATAGCTAAGGGTCTATGGACATGGTGAGGTTGTTGTTGCGTAGTGAATACGGTGTCTGTAATCTGGATCTATCTAGGTGCTAGTTCTAGATCCCTTTGGGTATCTTCTACCAAACTCCTTAATTGCTTGACTCGCTCAATCTCCTCTGTAGGGTTTGGATTAGTTCCTATCTTCTTCTTGGATCCTGGCCACTGTGGCTCATGAAGATCTTCCTTGCTAGTTTCTATCTTAGTGGTCTTTTTGGTCTCCATGGTTTCATCTGAATTAGAATCCTCTTCAGCGTCATTCATATATACGGGGTCGTCACCAGTCCCTATGTTGGTCTTTGAACTGGGGTCTGACTTCGCTGCTTTTTGCGATCTCTTCCTTCGTGTTTTCTTCTTTTTTTGAGATTGGACAATTGATGCCGTGTCTCTTTCCTCAAGAATATAATTTTGTTTTTGGAGCATTGATCGTGTGAGTACGTTTACTAGTACCACATGTGTACATTCTGGTGGCTCCTCGGTAACTTCAATCAAGTTTAATGGCGTGATCGTCGGTGAATTTGGATTATTTGGACATTGGGCAATCAAATGATCTATGCCACATCGATTACACATGAGTATCGGCATTGTAGATGTGCTCGCTTGATTGGTTTGCATTACTGTGGTGTTCTTTTGTAGCCTAATAGGAAACTCGGCTACACGATCTGCTAAAGTCATCTCAGATATCTTTGGCTCCTTAGCAATAGGCTTTAGGGTCATTGGTTGATGCCCTAATGCTTGCGAGCTAATAGATTTAGGCTCAACAGACACTCTTCTCCTTGAATCATTAAATTATCCTCCAATTAGATCGAATTGTTTGTGACTGCTTCCCACGTGGTGATACCTCTAATGACTAGGCCATTGTAGATATCCTCATGTCGTAATCCCTTAATGAATCTATCAAGCAATTGATTATTATTGACGCGCTCATTTGGATTACGACGAGAATTCATATTCTTCAAGCGACTAATAAATTCTCTCACTGACTCTCCTTCCTCTCGTTGGGCTTTCTGGATCCGAGAGGCTACACCCCAAAGCACTCCCTCTTGTATGTATTCTTTCAAGAACAGTCTCCTAAGAGTAGGGTAAATCGTCTTTTCTTCCACCCTTAGGGTTCTATACCAATCCCCTGCCTTCCCACTTAAGGTTAGGCTTAAAGTATTACTCTTATGTAGGTCATTGTGTTCTCCTAGAGAATCACATATTTGTTCAAACACTTCGATATGCTTTCTCACATCTCCATCTCCACTAAATTTTTATGTGCGCTTGGCTATTTGTATTGCCTTATTTCTAGGTTCTCTATTAGGCATGTTACGCATATTCTCAACAATAGATCGACCAATAGCTTGAGCAAATGTTGCCAAGTCACCTAAGTGAGCAGGCACCGTGGATGAAGGCGCTCCAGAGACTACATGTGGAGTAGGTATTGACATTGGGCTTGGCGCATAGGAAGCCCTTGGGTTCCAAGTTGGGTACGATTTTGTGCCATGTGGTGGCCCAAAGATCATATGTGTGGCCCTAGGCATAGCAAACGTCGGATGTGACATGCTAATGCTAGCCGGTATAGTCCCATGGAAATAAGAACTTGGGTATTGTGGTTGTGGAGCATAGGTAGTTGAAACAATGGGAGCGGTAGGGACTACATGAGTGCAATGACCCATAGGTGCATACGATTGGTACACACTTGTAGGTACTGTTGCAGGCATTGAGCTACCATGTAGCGGTGCTTTACTAACAAATGAGGTCCATGGCGTGTTTCTTGGCATGCCCATCATTGGGGTAGGCATGGTAGCCATGGTGTCATCAAGGAAAAGATGAGCTAGACATGGAAAGGTGCAGCTATCACTTGTGGGCTCAGATTGCACTGAGACCCCTGGAGAAACAACATATGGAGGATCCATCGGACTTACCGAGGGAGTCTCCATTTGCGATAAGGTCGGTTGTTTAGCCTTTCCTGTATCTAAGAATCTCATGAGACTCGTTGAAGGCATGTTGATCCCCTTGTTATGTCTCTCTAACTCAATGACCCTATGGATGACCTCACAAACTCTTATGTGTTGATCCTCCACTCTAGTAGCGCCCATTGTGGATTGTAGGACATCTAACCAACCCACGTGATAGGAGTGACCTATGTATAGGTCGGTCAAAGTTTCGCTTTGTAGTTCGTACTCCCAGTTCTCATTTAAGAACGCTCCATCTAGGATTCAGGTGCTAGGGGTGTCCTTTGAGCTAGATGCAATGTTGCTTTCTAGGGGTTGGCCCTTAGCGGTTTCTAAGTCGGGAGCACTCGATTGATCTCTTAGCAAGGATAGTGGCATAGGGGCTTTCGCTTTTAACTCTCTTCGTTGCTCTGCCTTGCGTAAGCTCTCGACTTCCTTTTCCCTATCCGCAATGATATATCGCTCAAACTCTTGCACTTTGGCAAGGCTTCTACCATCGGGTAATATGACCTCGGAGGGAAATAACTCTGAAGAATCAGGAGGTGCAGTAAATGAAGTATTCAAGTGCACATTTTCTAAGGGCACAGGGTCTACGTTGGTCATGAATGGAGAATTTACTTCCCCACCCCCCTCATTTACATCATTAGCTCCATGTTCGGAGCGAGTGGCTCTACTAAAGGTTTCCTTCAAGCGGCTAAGCATGCTCTGCCAGGACCGCGGACCCATGGCATGCATGTCTTGGCTTAATCTAATGGGATTAGGCATTGAGAAACCCTCCATGACATCGTAGTCAGAGGAAGAGTCACTAGCCGCTATGTTCGGGTCTTGGTTTGTACTACCTTGGGTCCTCGCCGAAGGCCTGCAACCTAAAGTAGGCGGATATTGAGAACTCGCGTAAGTCAAAATTCTCTCTAGTTTCTCCGTCTCTATCACACGACCAGAGCACAGATGCATGTGCTTTTGGCACCCTACAATCATCGGCGAATAACCTCGAAGGTTCACCGTTTACTTTTTTAAGCGTCAGTTTTCACTCGTGTTTTTTACGTTTTTAATGTTTTTTTATTTTTTAATATTTTCAATGTTTAATGATCAATTTTTTTTATTAAAGTGTGTGATAGCTCAAAACAAGCGTATCAGTTAGAGGGTGTGCTTTATAGCACAACGTTCGTTCACCTGAAGCTCCGTTGGTCCTCAAAAAAGTCGATTTTTAGCTACATGTGAAGCTAGAAATTTGTAATTTTAAAGGGGGATAGATGCCTAAGCCTGAGCCTGAGCTTGGGTTTGGGTCTGGGCTTGGGTCTGGGAGATATTCCCGATTCCGATCCTACCTTTAAAATTTTTAATTTTTTTTCCCTTTTAAAGGATAAGGTTGCCGCGGCCTGCGCGAGAGCACACACACACTCTACCTACCCACTTACAACTAATACACCTACTGTTACAAACTAACACACTCTATTAGCTCTCACAGATCTACTTCCTACTTAATGTACTTTGCATTACACAGAAATAACAACCTTAATACTAATTCCTTATGACAGAGAAAAAACACAGTACCTTTGAAAACTCCATTAACAAAGCAATACATAGTAGCAACACAAAATCCTTCTTCTCAACACACACACCCTCCTTCCTTACCCTTCCTACAATTGAAATTGCACCACAAAAGAAGCACAGAGTGCCATTCAAGCTTAATGTATGGCATTTCCCGGCAACGGCGCCAAAAATGTGCAGGTATGTCGCACGTGTCAATGCAAGGAACTTGCCGATACACTTTGTGCAAGCTGCAAATGGCTCCAAGTACACAACAAGCCTAAACTAGTAAGCTCAAAGATGGCGTTGGTGTGTCACTCACCGCTCTACGCTTCCTATCGTGGAGGATTCCTCACCACGAAGAAGAGGGAGACGCCGCTACGCCGTGCTCAACCGCCTCTCCGCCGTCATGCCGCCGCAATGCTCGATCGCACACACTCTCTCTCTCTCTCTCTCTCATGCATACACACACACACACAAGGAGATGAAGAAGAAGATGATGGAGATGGAGCAAGAGCACTCTTCAATTGTCGAGTTGATTTTGGAGAGAAGAGGCGTAGCCATTGTACATAATTGCATCCCAAAATATCAATCTTATTTATGAGCAAGTGGAAGCTACAAATGTGATGGAGAGTAGGACATCACTCAATTTCTCTCAATAGCCTCAAAGCATCTCTATGCACATATGAGTATACTGTGATAGAGAGCTCTCAAAGCTTACAATCTCCTCACACAACTAGGGTTGGAGAGTGCTATGTTATTTCTGCAATCACTCCTTACAAAGAAGAGAAGGACTCTATTTATAGGATTTTGGAAGCCTCGATTAGGATTAAACCTAATCAATTTTATTAAGAGTAACATGGATCATGATTTTTTTTGGAATTTCAAATGAGAGTGGGTCTCTATTTTCCTTTGATTCACATGAATGTGGGCTCAAGGAGAGAGAATTATTGAGGTTAAAAGAAGAGAGGTTTGAGTGAATAACTTGGGAGTGGCTACTTTAGTGGATAGTAGGGGTGCATTTTTAACAAGGTTAGTGTGGTTAGAGCTAGTAATCACTAAAAAGTTAGTGGTACAATTTACAATGGGTAAAATGAGTTTGATGGTAAAAGGAGATGGTGAATGAAGTGGAAATCCTTGAGATGGTGAATCCTTGAAGAATCTTGGACTTACCTTGTGTAGACTGTCAAGAATGACTGCCAATCTTCTTCTTCTACTTCTCTTATTTTCTTTACACCTTCGTGCCGATGTCGATCATTATTATGAAAATGATGATTTGGTGACGCGATTTTCCAATTTTTCAGAGGTTAATCATGCCTACATGCTAAATTTTATATACATAGAGAAGAGGTAAGATAAAATTATGAGTTAGAGGTAATAGAGAGAGACATAGATAGGGTGTATATACATGTAGAGTTCATATGGGAGCTAATGGAGGTGAGAGGGGAGGTTAGTGGTGAAGAGGGTGAAAGAAACCATGAAAGTTTCAGGTTTGAGTGAGGGATGGAGAGAAATGTGTGTGTGTGTGTGTGTGTGTGTGTGTGTGTGTGTGTGTGTGTGTGTGTGTGTGTGTGTGTGTGTGTAGTAGTAGTAGTAGTGTGAAGGGAGGTGAGAGAATACTAGGGTGACTTGTGAGAAAAAGTGGGCAGCAGACTGGGGTCCACCATAAAATTCATCTCACCGATGGTAGCTTCAAAAATTATGCAAAAAATTGAGGTGATTATTCGGCTTGTGGGCTACATTTTGTCTGCTGGTAACTTCTTCAAATTGCAAGCGGAGATAGGCACCAAAAATATCACCAAAAAACTTATTTTTTATGCCTTCAAAAGTCTTTTAGTGGCCCCCTCCTTTGTTGAATTTGCACAATGCATCCAAGAGTGAGTCCCTCTTTGGAAAAGCATCCAGGTTATCTTAACATATGCATGGAGGAGGATCATTGGTGAATAAAAAATATATATACACGGTGGGATCACTAGTGTATGGACTATTCATGGAGTTTAGCTTAATGAGCACATGGTGTTTGAGTTATGAGTATATTATTAAAAAATATGAAAGAATTATGGATATGAAAAAAGATATTTGAAATCATATGATATGGTCTCTCTTTTGTATTATTTCGGGTGAAAGAGGAAAAAGTATGCAAGTAACTGAAAATTATATAATAAAAGTGACTAAGGGAGTAGGAGCCGGTGTTTTTGTTTTCACAAGGGTGAGGAGAAAAATATGGAGGTGATTTGTGTAAAAGAAAAAAATATTTATGAGATTAGAGAATGTACACATTGGCAACAAAAATATACTTATGGTGCAAGAGGATAAAATAAGGCATACATAGCCTAATAAAACACACACCTAGGTATAAATATCTAACTAAAATATCAAAATAATTAATAAAAATCCCTATATTTAGGCCCTATATACAATGAAATATTTACACACAAAAGTCCATAACATACTTTTCTTTTTTATTTTATTTATTTATTGGCTCCACCAGCCCAGTGACTATCTAATTGAGGGTTTTTAAGGAGATATGGAAAAAGTCTCCTAATTCACACACGCTTATTTGGATAGCCAAAAATTGGCTATCAGTGCCTTCTCATCAAGGTTACAATTTGCGAACATAATGGACATCATTACATGGTATGAATCCATTACACTCCTCCACCAAGCAGGCTTGTTTATGGACCCACGTAGATATGTAATTTTCTCTTTCACTTTTTCTTTTTTCTCAAGCTGCCATTTGTCAAAGGCCGTGCACTTGAAAGTGTCAATCACAGTGCACTTATTGCAGAAGAGTGATTCTAATGTATAAAAGCACGTGCAAAATCAAGTTTTAGTTGGAAGTTTCAACATCATTGACATGTCCATTCTGTACAAATCGAGCACAGTTTGTTGTTTCAAGATGAACTTCACAACTTATCACACTGTGTCGATTGTTTTGGCAAACCATGTGGTTTCTTCACTAGTATACCAATCCTTTGGTACCAAGTTTAAACTGTGCATATTACAACCATTGGCAAAAATGTATCAAAAGTACTTTTTATTGATTTGCTAGAATTTTTATAATTATTTACATTGTCTATGACTACTTGAATGACATGTTCAACACCGAGATCTTTAATTACATTAATCAAGACCTCAAAAATATATTTTTCACTTTTAATTGCACCAAAAATGTCAAACACCTTTATGAAGGTTTCTCCCCTTGGAAAAACTGGCATTACATTGATCAATGGTCTTCTTTGAGCATTAGATCAACCATCACTCATAATTGTGTATTCAAAAAGCAAAATATTCCCAAGTATTATTTTGGAAGCATGCCCTTTGACTTTGATGTAACATTTTTCCAAGAGATCATTTTGTATTGTGTGATACAAAGGGGCTGAAAATCCTGGGCCAAACTCATTGATTTTCTTCCATGCGGCCTTTCAATGATTGTTGTCTACAATGACTATAGCACTTCCAATGACAAAATTTTCTTTGGTGCGCACAGTTTGTGCTTCTTCTAGGAACTTCATTCAAAATATTTGATGCAATGATTGTTGATGCATTTTCCCTAGTCCACCTTCATTGTGATGCTTAAAAGGAACATTGCTTGGCATTTCCTCTCCCTGCATAGGCTGTTCTAAAGGGTTAGTTGGTGTCACCATAGATCAAGAGAGTTAATATTTAGCTCTATCTGCTCTTGACATGCATCCATAACAGAGCTATGTATCCACTGTCTCTTGCCACCCTTTTTGGCAAGCTTTTCTCTCAAACACTTTGCAATTGTAGGTTCTTAAGGATGTTCACATTTCTTACAATTCTTTTTAATGCTACCCAAAAAATGATCCCTAATATGTGGTACACCACCTGATTGTCTAGTGAAGCAAAATCTACATTGCCACTCCATATATCGAGCGCATATGTTGTGTCCATAATCTCACTCTTTGCCAGGGGCTTTTCTATTCTTTGACTTTTTTTGTACCACTTGTGCCAATATTTTGCTCCATTGCTTTCAATTACTGAAGGCATAACAACTAACTGTTTAGTTTTAAAAACATTTTTCGTCTTTTCAATACATATTAGAAAAACAATCACTAATAAAGTAATCAAATCTGGACAGTGTGAGATTTGCAATGCACTCTAGTCAATCCACATATCGACCACATATGTTGTGAGCAAACATACACATTGTAATGCACTCTCTACACGGAATTATGAATACAACAATGCTATGATTTTTTCAATGCAATTATTAATATGATAATTAGTTACACATCCTCTTCAACTTGCAAACAATAAGACAATCTATTTCCAAATACTACAAAGAAATCAACTTCTACACTGAAATGATGATAATTATTTGCAAAACACACACGCAAGTAATAATATCTATGATTGGTCATGTCATGCACTAGAAATCTTTCATAATACATAATGCACTCCCTATATAAACCAATGCATAAAACATGGCAATGAAATCTTCAATACAATTACACAATTGAGGACTACTTGTACCCAATCAAGGATTGTAGCCCCCTTGTGCATCCAATTCATTATATAAGAGCTATTTTCACCCATTTAAGGATTATAGCTCTCATATTGTGCAGTGATAATGTATATCAACTCAAATCTATGATGGTGAAACATGCGACACTTCAAGGATCTTTATATACCCAGTACACTAGTATAGGGCATCCGACCCTTGACTATCGACTTGTCATTTATATATGCTCATCTTCTAAAACCAACTTCGGCCCTTTTATGGACCAATGGTTTCATCACAATGAGTACAACTCTCTAAATTCTCAAATTTTTTGGCTTCGTACCTTTTATGTTTGGTGAAGGATTTAAATATTTTTACAAGTGGTTATTGTAATAATAATCACGCTCAGCCCAAAAAAATGACATGTGACTCTGTAACCTTAGGTCAATTCACAAGGAGATGATTGTACCTGACGCTTGGATACACTCCCCAGGGATTTTCCTAGTCAAAATTCCAAATTTAGAAGAGGTTTTACTTTATATAATTACATTTGTCGTGATTTTTTATTTTCTCAGTGGGCCTGCCAAGCAAAAGACACTCCTCAACGGGCCTGCAAGGAAAATTAAAAACACCGGCGAGCTCAGAGGGAAAATAATGAAACTTGGTGGGTTGATCAGCTTTATTGATTTTTGCCGATCACATCTTTTTCATGTGTAATTACTTGTGTTATTAACATAATCACACGATCATGATCACGTCAATAAAATCCCTAGTGGAAAGTACCAATGAGAAGATCATCAAGATGATGACAAAATATGTATACAAGTAAGAGATAGAATGGGAAACTAATCTTGAGAAGAGTCTATGGGCACACAGGATGTCCTACAAGGTGGATACAAATTCTACACCATTTGAGTTAGTCTATGATGGTAAGGAGGTGGTGCTACTAGTGCATGCACAATTAGAAGCTTTGAAGGGTATGTGGTGAGTCAGTACTTGTTAACCCTCACGCACAGTCCTGTCACCTACAACATACGCCGTATTATTTATTTGGTAGAGTAGGTACCGGGCTTGTCGGTCCAATAGGAAAAGGGTAAGAGTGATCGCCGATGAGAGGTGCAGTCTAACAGGAACATTCAAGGGTTAGTTGGCTAAGTATGGGCGCCCAAGTGTGAATGGGATGAGCTCATATAAAAGTCACCTAAACCTAAAAATCATTCATTCTTTCATTTGTGCAATTGAAGACTGTTCTTGCTCCACCTCCATCTTCTTCTTCTTCATCTCCTTGTATTTGTGTGTATGCATGTGTGTGTGTGTGTGTGTGTGTGTGTGTGTTTGTGTGTATGAGAGAGAGAGAGAGAGAGTGTGTGATCAACATTGCGATGATGGCACGGTGGCGGCGAGGCGGTTGAGCGCGGCACGACGGTAGCTCCTTCTTCTTTGTAGCAATGAATCCTCCATGAAGGCCAGCATAGGGCGGTGAGTGACACACCCTTGCTCTCTTGAGCTTTCTAGATTAGTCTAGTTGTGTGCTTAGAGCCATTTGTGGCTCACACACAGTGTATCGGCAAGTCCCTTGCATTGACACGTGCGACAGACACGCACATTTTTGGCACCGCTGCTGGGGAAATGCCTTACACTAAGATCGAGTAGCACTCTATGCTACTTTATGGTGCATTTTGAAATGTAGAAAAGATAGAGAAGGAAGGTGTGTGTGTTGAGAAGGAGTTTGTTTTGCTGCTGAGTTCTTTTTTGTTAATAAGGTGTTGAAAGGTACTGTGTTTTCTCTGTGATAAGGTGCTAGAATTAAGGTAGTACATCCATTATGTTAGTTCTGTGTAAAGTATAGTAAGCAGTTTTGTTAGCTAACGCATTGTTGTAGTAGTGTGTTAGTGTGTAACAGTAGCTATAACAGTTGTAACTAGGTAGGTTAGGTGTGTGTGTGCTCACGTGCACAGCGCAACTGCAGCGACCTTATCCCAAAAAAAAATTAAAAACTAAAAAAAATTTAAAGGTAGGACCAAAATCAGGAATATCCGTCAGACCCAAGCCCAAGCTCACGCTTAGGCTCAGGCCTGAATCCCCCTTTAAAATTACGTATTTTAGCCTCACGCGTAGGTAAAAATTGACTTTTTTGAGGACCAATGGAGCTCCTGGTAACCGAACGCTGTGCTGTAAAGCACACCACAACCCCCTCAGCAATATGCTTGTTTTGAGCTATCACACACTCTAATCCAAAAACCAATCATTAAAAAATATAAGAAAACGAGTGAAAACGGACGCCTAAAAAAGTAAACGGTTAACCTTCGAGGTTATTTGCCGACGCTTGTAGGGTGCCAAAGGCACATGCATCTGTGCTCTAGTCGTGTACTAGAGGCCAAGCAACTAGAGAGAATTTTGACTTACACGAGTTCTCAATATCCACCTACCTTAGGTTCCGGGCCCTCGACGGGGACCCAAGGTAGTACAAACCAAGACCCAAACATAGTGGCTAGTGACTCTTCCTCTGACTATGACGTCATGGAGGGTTTCCCAATGCCTAATCCCGATAGCTCAAGCCAAGACATGCATGCCATGGGTCCACGGTCTGGGCCGAGCGTGCTTAGCCGCTTGAAGGAAACCTTTAGTAGAGCCACTCACTCCTAACATGGAGCTAATGATGTAAATGACGGGGTTGGGGAAGTAAATTCGCCATTCATGACCAACGTAGACACTATGCTCTTAGAGACTTTGCATGTGAATACTCCATTCACTGCACCCCCTGACTCTTCAGAGCTATTTCCCTCCGAGGTTATATTACCTAATGGTAGAAGCCTTGCCGAAGTGCAAGAGGTTGAGCGATATATCATTGCGGCTAGGGAAAAGGAAATTGAGAGCTTACGCAAGGCGGAGCAACGAAGAGAGTTAAAAGCAAAAGCTCCTATGTCAATATCCTTGCTAGGAGAGAAATCTAGTGCTCCTGACTTAGCAACCACAAAGCGTCAACCCATAGAAAGTCACATTGCATCTAGTTTAAAGGACATCCCTAGCACTTCAAGCCTAGATGGAGCGTTCCTAAATGAGAACTGGGAGTACGAACTATAAACGAAAACTCTAACTGACTTATACACAGGTCACACCTATCACGTGGGTTGGTTAGATGTCCTACAATCCACAACGGGTGCTACTAGCGTGGAGGATCAACAACAAAGAGTTTGTGAGGTCATCCATAGGGTTATTGAGCTAGAGAGACAGAACCATGGATTTAATATTTACGTAATTACGTCAAATTTTGTGTGATCACAAGGTCTTATTGACACATTTACATGATCACAGTAAACATGATCACACAGAAACTAGTTTAGGGTGACTTGCAAACCCACAAAATTCTCGTCGGGCTTTTCTAATTTCCCCGGCGGGCCCGCCGGGGTTTATTATTTTCCCTGCGGGCCCGTCGGGAAACAGAAAAGCCCAACGGGATATTAGTGCTATATATATGTAGGCTCTATCGAGCCTGTTGGGTGTATTAGCGCTTTCATCTTCTGAGACAGACACACACACACACAGAGAGAGAGAGAGAGAGAGAGAGAGAGAGAGAGAGAGAGAGAGAGAGAGAGAGAGAGAGAGAGAGAGAGAGAGAGAGAGAGAGAGAGAGAGAGAGAGCTCAGAGAAAGAGAGAGCGCTTGTGCCACCTTTGCAGGTACGTTGAGAGGAGAGAGGAGAGAGGAGAGAGGGCATCGTGTGGGAGCGTGCTCTGCGTCATAGTGCGCGGCAGCAGTAGAGTAACTCACCACACGATCCGCGTATGTGTTGTGTGTTTGTGTATGCGTTGTGTGGTAGCGTGCCTTTTGTCATAGTACACGGCAGTAATAAGGTACCTTACCACACAATGGGAGTGTGTGTGTAAGTTGTTCTACGGAATAGTGCTTATCACGGGGGCATCACCTCGGTGACGCGGGGAAGATGGTGTCCTTGTGGTAAGTATTGGCTTACTGTTTGGGTACTACGTCGGTAACGCGGTGAATCTAGTATCCTTATGGTAAGTCAACTTTCCTTCCCCTTTCCCAAAAAACATGTGGGCATCGGTCGGTAATGCGGATATATGATGTTCGTATGTAGGCCATTGTTTTTCCTTAGATTCAAGCGGCACTCGATCGGTAACGTGGCTAATAGAGTGTCGTTTGTTAGGAGCATATGTTTTTGCATAAATGTGGCGTTCAGGTCGTTAACCCGACCGTACGAACGTCATATAATTTGTATGTGCATGTGCAGTTAATTTTTTAAGTATTAAGGATATGAAATACTTGGTCGGTAACGCGGCTGTGAAGAGTATTTCATATACAAAATGTATGAATTGTTTGATTTTGTTATTTTTAACTGTCCATTTGAAATTATATACTAGTAATCATATTCAAAAGAATACTTTATTCATCAATCATTGCTATTTTAAATGTTCCATTTATATAGAATACTTTATTCATCAATCATCACTATTTTAAATGTTCCATTTATATATAATATTTTATTCATCAATCATCGCTATTTTAAATGTTTCATTTATATAGAATACTTTATTTATCAATCATCGCTATTTTAAATGTTCCATTTATATAAATTACATGTAAAAAAATATTTGCACACAAATTGCATGTTTAATATTTGTTTTTAATATTTTTAAAGGACTCTCAAGCAGTATCGCTAATTTTAAAGCTTGATTTACATAAATTCTCTGCAAAAAATCTAAATACATACAATTTTCATGTTAAATATTCTTTTATATCTTTTAAAGAGCATCAATTATCATCGCTTTTTGATTGCTACATTTACATAAATTCTATGTAAAAAAGTGTGTGAGCACAATTTGCTAGTCCAATTTGTATACTTCCAATGTTTTAAATGTTTTTGAAGATTTTAAGTCGGTGTGTGCTTTGTTTGAATTAGTATGTGCGCATGGAGAAAAATATAAGTTAAAAATTTAATATATGTTGAAATGTTAAAGACCGTTAACATGTATTGTTTGATTTGAATTAAGTTCTTATAAATCATTTGTTTGAACTGCTTTTTACACGTGTAACAGATTGCAATTTTAAGTGAAGATTATATTCAATTTTTATCAATATTTCCATAACATTTGTTAAAGTCTTCAAGTGGTGGTTAAGAGTTTACCTGAGATAGTGTGAGAGTGGTACTGTCATTCGCAACCATGAATTTGTAATTGATATGCTGTTTTTGTATTGTCCAGTGCAAATATAATGCCAGATCAAAAGAAATGTATTATACGTGCCATTCGTAAAGAATGTATTTTGGCAATCTCATCATGTGCAGTTGATCGCATACAGCAGATTATTGAAAGCGATGTCTACATTAAAGACATCACTAGCGCTATATGGGAGAACACAGAGTGCAGGTTGCGACTTGAAGGCCAATAGGAGTTGTTGAGTCCAGCTGGGATACGAGAATTTGACCCCCACCACAAGGTGAGGACAGTGTTGGGCAATATGAAATTATGTTGCAGAGACTTAAAGGAAGATATCCCACCTGCTTGTGACATGTCAAAATTAGAGCTTTGGGATAAATTGTGGGAAGAACAGAAGGTAAAGATGAAGCGTGTGAAAGCGCAGGACCAAGCAGCTTTACCCAAGAGATTGAAGATGGCCCAAAATGCGCAAGCAGCTTTGGGAGGTCGATCCGATGCCAGCGGCACTGGCACAATCATGCGCACTGCTTTGAATGCAAAGTGCGCTCATCTTGTCGGCATCCCTTACAAAGCCTTGGTAGAAGGTATGAGGATTGGAGCAGGCTCCTTCGGTGTGTGCACATTGAACACTATCAAAGGCATCTCATTTTTTACAGACCACATTAAATAGGTGGGAAAATGTTACAAGGGAGGGAGTGAGGCAAATTTGACAGCTTTTAGACAGAGCAAGGAATGCAAACGCTTCACCCCTCCATTGTAAGGTGCATTGGGTTTACTACAGAAGCTCCTTGGATCACGATATTGCCATACTACAATGGGGGTACCGTGGGCGACATGATGTGCCGCTTACCGTTCACTCACAGATTGTTCAGACGACACATGCATAGGCTACAACACGGCTGGAGGTCATTGCCTGTAGCAAACAACCCTGTAAGCGAGATAGACACGGTGCGGATCAAAGCAGTGGTTGAGAAAATTCCGGCAATTTTTCATGCCTTAATCGACGGCGTTGGGGCTCCCCACTCGACCGGTATAGTGCACAGTGACCTGCACCCGTTCAACGTAATGTTGGACTTTCCTCGCGCCAATAAACCCCATGTCGGTATGATTGATTGGGGTATGACGCTGAGAACACCTGCTAAGCACATAGCAAATAATTATTTGTCTCCAAGCGCACAGTCAGACAAAGCATTTTTGAATTCACAGAGAGCAGGGAACACCGAGATGGCTAAGCGACCGTGGATTGCTCCCAAGCTATACAATCCACGGTGCATAGATGATACACAAAAGCCAGCGACGTTTATGCATTGGGCTACCTTTTCGACATGCTGGCAGATTTTTGGAGTGCAGCCAGAAAATTTTATTTTCCAGACGAAGTTTTTCACCACCCGGACGAAGATGTTATGAGGGCTATTCAAATTAAAGTAGATTGTTGGATGAAGTTAAAAGAGCGGGACCAAAGAAGGAATGCTTTGGACGTGTTGATATTTTTCAAAGAACATTTAAAGACAGACCCTAACCCTGTGCAACGTCCACTTGTTGAACTTGCACCATCATTTTATCCGATTTAAACATTTTTATGATATACATGTCTTGTCAAGTGTATTCTGTTTTTTATTGAAGTGTATTATCTGGTTTGAAGTGGTTCACCTAATTGAGTCAATTATCTTTAGTCAATTATCTTTAATCATTTCAAATTTTTCATTTAACTGTCAATAATTCAAATTTGCCTTGTGGTTCAATTAGTTGTATTTGAAGTGGTTTGATTTAGTGTATTCCGCGCAGTGTCCCAATGAGTGAGAATATATATTTTCCAATGATATTGAATATTTGCCACTCTGTTGACTGCAGCTCTAAGAGAAAATGGCTGATCAATAACAAGATATTGGCACCCAATCATTGCCTGATGATCAACAAAAAGCGCCGGGCAAACCAAACCATATGCAGTGGAAAGAGATCAATAAAGAAGTGACAAAGGACATGATCAAGACAATATGGCCATGTGAGGACGCAGAGATCAAGAAAGGAAGGTGGAAGGTTTCGAAGTGCACCCATGATGGTATCAAAGATAACGCTAAGAGGATTTATTTGGAGGTTTATGGCCATCCCCTGCACAATGCAGATTGTGCGCTATACTTTGCCAAACTGTTATATGTTCACTTTGTGCACTAGCGGCCAGTAGACTTCTCGTCAAAGGAGACAACTGTTACCACTCATGATTTAAGGGAGAGTTGTGTCACTTTCACCCGAGATGAGCTGGCATTGATAGTGGAAGGCACCGATCTACAGTTAAAGAGAGAGAAGGATATTTACACGACACAGTTGGTAGAGAAAGATGCAGAAATAACACGTCTTTTTATATAGCCACCCAGACACCGCAACCCTCACAAGTCCGGATGGAGAAAAGCATTTACCACTTAAGTCAGGACGTTCAAACCCTAACACATCGAGTGAATCCAACACTTGTACAAGGGACACACATCAACCACATTGTCTTGCATCCGGAGTTGGTCCCCTCGTCTACTTCAGATGCATCCTCATCTTCCCAATGTCCAGTTTGCTACAAGAATTTTGATGGATGGAATGGGTACTATACATTGACATGTGGTCACTATTATCATTTAGTTTGTCTTATTTGTTTGATGCAAAACAATAGTCGATGCGCAATATGTTCACAAGATATTCCACAAGGAATATATATTATGTTTGGCATGGAAAACGAATATAAATTCAAGCAAGCACGCCCAAATACCCATAGCACAATTAGAAATCTGTTTGATGAGCAAGATGCTATTTCAGGGCAACACAATTGAGATCGACAAACTATATAATATCGCGACAAACTATGTACTATCAAGAATATGAAGCATTGTACTTACTCAAAACACATTTGAATACAAGGTCTTTTACACTGGTTTTTGACATTTACTCATTCTACTCTCAAGCTATATTGAATCAGTTGAGTTGTTATCTGGTTCTAAGTCTGAGTGTTGTGGTTCTCCTTGTAATTCAACCTCCACATCTATTATCAAATTCTCTTCTATTTCGTCTACAGTGCATTGAGATACACCAACATTGAAATCTTCTTCATTTTCATTTTGACAATCATACAACCAGGTTGGCATTTCCTCCTCGTAGCCAGCACTTTCAATGTGATTCAATAACTTTTCGTTGCAATACATATACACTAATTTCTCTGCTCTGTCTGCTAATAGTCTGTTGCGAATAGTGCTGTGAACATACTTGTACATACTCCAATTTCTCTCTGAACTTGAATTTGCTGCGCATTGTGCGAGTACTTTCATTGCAAGAGGACGTAAGGTAGAGTAATGCTCTCCACCATTCATCATCCACCACTTCCATGCAGGTTGCTCTTTTTCAATTACCTGTACAAAATCATTCGCAAAAGGACCTTCTTTTAATCTAAATGCACTCATTCCTTTGATGCAATCAATTCGGTCCTGAACGTTGGAGTAGAACGTGTTGACCACGTGATAGAAATTGCCTACCACCTCCGTATTGGACATCAGATCTAAATTCCAATACTCTGGATCGAGCATGTAAGCCACGCTATGGAGTGGACTATGAGCACTCTTCCACCTTGCATGAAAATACTTAGCCAAAAATTTTCGTTGTTTGCCAGAGAATGGTAATCGCCACTCCTTATCTACTACAGACTCTTTCAACTCTTCAGGATTTTCAAGTCTCTGTTGGACTGACCACCATGTCATCCACACTTTTCCCAAGTTTGGCGCCATTTGATCAAGATTGCGGATCGGGAACATAATGGGCATCATTATATGGTATGCATCCATTACACTCCTCCACCAAGAAACCTTGTTTACATTGCTACGTAGACATGTAATTTTATCTTTCACTGTTTCTTTCTGCTCAAGCTGCCATTCATCAAAGGCCACGCAATTGAATGTGTCAATCACAGCACATTTATTACGGAGAAGTGATTCCAAGGTATAAAAGTGTGTGCAGAACCGAGTTTCAGCAGGAATTTTCAGCGTCACTGACATGCGCATCCTATACATATCGAGCACTCTCTATCGTTTCAAGATAAATTTCACAACCTGACGTGCTGTATCAATTATTTTGGCGAACCATGTGGTTTCTTTGCTAGTGTACCAATCTTTCAGCACCAAGTTCAAGCTGTGCGTATTACAACCATTGACAAAAATCTGTGAAAAGCACTTCTTTATTAATTTACTGGCATTTTTACAATTCTTTGCATTGTCCATCACAACTTGAACGACATGTTCAACACCAATTTCTTTAATTACATCAATCAAGACCTCAAAAATGTATTTTCCACTTTTAATTGCACCAGAACTATCAATCGCCTTTATAAATGTTTCTCCCCTTGGACAAACCAGCATTACATTGATCAACGGTCTTCTCTGAACATTTGACCAGCCATCACTCACAATCGTACATTCTGAAAGCGAGATATTCCCAAGTATTATTTTGCCAATGTGCTCTTTGACTTCGATGTAACATTTGTCCAAGAAAAAATTTCTTATCGTGTGATAAGAAGGAGCTGAAAATCCTGGACCAAACTCACCGATTTTCTTCCAAGCAGCCTTCCAATGATTGCTGTCTACCATGACCAAAGCACTTCCAGTAAAGAATTTTGCTTTGGCGAGTGCTGTTTGTGCTTCTTACTCAAAAGCTTTGATGTAATGCTTTTTGACGCATTTGACAAAGTCCACCTTAATTGTGATGTTTAAAAGGAACACTGCCTGGAATTTCCTCTCCTTGCACAGGTTGTTCTCCAAGGTTAGTTGGCGTCACTACAGGATCTGCGGAGTTAATATTTGGCTCTAGGAGCACTTGCTATATATATGTCGTCTCTTGCCACCCTTTTTGGCGAGCTCTTCTCTCAAACGCTTTGCAACTACAGGTGCCTGAGAATGTTCACATTTTCTACAATTGTTTTTAGCGCTACCCAAAAAATGATCCCTAATACGTGGTGTACGGCTAGATTTTGTTGTGTGACAAAATTTACATTGCCACTCCATATATCGGCCACATATGTTGTGAGCATAATCCCACTCTTTGCCAAGAGCTTTTTTAGTCTTTGGCTTCTTCGTACCACTTGTGCCCATATTTTGCTCCATTGCTTTTAAATTAAAACTGAAGAGAAAAGAACAAGATGTTCCAACTGAAAACAATTTTTTTATTTTCAACATATATTATAATTTAAAAACCATTCAATATGAAAGTAACCATGATCACAATATGAGATTTTCAATGCACGCTAGTCAATCCACATATCAATCACCTATATTGTGAGCAACCATACACATTGCAATGTAATCTATACATTACGTAATAACCATAACAATGCTATGAATCTCTCTATGCAATTATTATTATAATGATTATTTATATGTCCACTTTGATTTGCAAACAATAAGACACATCTAATTTCATTTGCTACAAAAAAACAAACGAAAGCAATAAAATATATAATTGGTCATTTCATGCACTAATAATCTATCATAATAAATAATGCACTCTCTGTATAAACCAATGCATGAACTAACGCAAATAAATCTTCAATATAATCACCCAATTGGAGACTACTTGTACCCAGTGAAGGATTGTAGCCCACCCATGAAACCAATTCAATATATAAAAGCTATTTTAACCCAATCAAGGACTATAGCTCTTATATTGTAAATCACCTCAAATATAAGAATTCAAGGATCTTTATATGCCCGGTACACTAGTAGAGGACATCCGACCCTTGACTATCGACTCGTCATTTACATATGCTCATCTTCTAAAACCAAGTATAGCCCTCATTTGGACCAATGGCTTCTTCGCAATGAGCATGATTCCCCAAGTTTTCAGTTGTTTTGGTTTCGTACCTTTATGTTGGTAAACGAATTTAAAAAATTAAGAAATGTTTACCGAATTAAGAACCACATTCGGCCCAAAAAAGGACCTGTGACTTTGTAACCTTAGGTCAGTTCACAAGGAGATGACAATACCTGGCACTTGGATACACTCCCCAAGGATTTGCCTAGCTAAAAGACCGGGGTTAGCATACTATTTACTATATATAATTACGCCCGCCGGAAAGCTCGGAGGGCTAACCAGCTCTATAGGTTTTTGCATGTCAAAATTAAAGTCACGTTAACAATTAACATAATCACGTGATTTTTTTGTGTAAATACTAGAGTTATTTACGTAATCACCCAACCGTGATTATGTTGATGGAATCCCTGGACAGAACAAGAAGATCCACATGCCTTCAATGGGTCTCATGAGATTCTTTGATACAAGGAAGGCTAAACAACCAACCTTATCGCAAATGGAGAATCCCTTGGTAAGTTTGATGGATCCCACATATGTTTTTTCGTCAGGGGTCTCAGTGCAATCTGAGCCCACCAGTGATATCTTTACTTTTCCAAGTCTATCTCATCTTTCCCTTGATGGCGCCAGGGATATCATGCCTACCCCAATGATGGGCATGCCAAGAAACACACCATGGAACTCATTTGTTAGTAAAGCACCACTACATGGTAGCTCAATGCCTACAACAGTACCTACAAGTGTGTACCAATCGTATATACCTATAGGTCCTCGTACTCATGTAGTCTCTACCCCTCCCATTGTTTCAACTACCTATTCTCCACAACCACAACACCCAAGCTCTTATTTCCATGGGACCATACCGGCTAGCATTAGCATGTCACATCCGACGTCTGTTATGCCTAGGGCCACACATATGAACTTTGGGCCACCACATGGCACAAAACCGTACAAAACATGGAACCCAAGGGCTTCCTATGCGCCAAGCCCAATGCCAATACCTACTCCACATGTAGTCTTTGGAGAACCTCCACCCACGGTTCCTACTCACTTAGGTGACTTGGAAACATTTGCTCAAGCTATCGGTTGATCTATTGCTTAGAATATGCATAATAGGCCTGATAGAGAACCTAGAAGTAAGGTAGTACAAATAGTCAAGCTCACACAAAAATTTAGTGGGGACGGGGATGTGAGAAAGCATATCGAAGTGTTTGAACAAATATGCAATTCTCTAGGAAAACACAATGCCCTGCATAAGAGTAATTCTTTAAGCCTAACCTTAAGTGGGAAGGCTGGGGATTGGTATAGAACCCTAAGTGTGGAAGAAAAAACAATTTACCCTACTCTTAGGAGACTATTCTAAAATAGTACATACAAGAGGGAGTGCTTTGGGGTGTAGACTCTCAGCTCCAGAAAGCCCAACGAGAGGAAGGAGGGTCGGTGAGAGACTTTATTAGTCACTTGATGCATTTAAGTTCTCGTTGTAATCCAAATGAGTGCTTCAATAATAATCAATTTCTTGATAGATTCATTAGGGGATTACGACATGAGGATATCTACAATGGCCTAGTCATTAGAGGTATCACCAATTGGGAAGCAGTCACCACCAATGCGATCCAATTGGAGGATAATTTAATGATTCAAGGATAAAGAGTGTTTGTTGAGCCTAAATCTATTAGCTCGCAAGCATCAGGGCATCAGCCAATGACCCTAAAGCCTATTGCTAAGGAGCCAAAGATATCTAAGATGACTTTAGCAAATCTCACCAAGACCAATCAAGAGAGACTTAGAGACAATCATGCTCCGCAAAAAAATCATATGTATCCAAGAAGGGAGGAACAATGGTGCTTTGTATGTTATGGACCGCATAGTACCAGTGAATGCCCTACTTTTAGATTCAATGGAAACTGCAATGCATGTGGGCATCAAGCTAAGGATTGCATAGTAGTTAAGTGCGTGATGGCCAATAGACCAACCTTAGCATGGATAGATACACCTTGAGTGCCTGCATTGATGCCGTCCCCACCTCTTGAATAAACGTCACGCACATGGTCCCTAGGGCCCAGTATGTTGTTCAAACAACACCCTTACCACCTCCAGTGCTAGGACCACAACCATCACATCCAAGAATCACTTATGTGAATCAAGTGGGTTGTGATTCATCCATTGCTTGTTTGGAAGGCTGTGAGGAAGATATAGACCCTAATATTGCCTATGGGATGGATGTGCTTGAAGGAAGTCCACAATACTATATGGAGGACTATTGGGGACAAGTCAAACCTGTCTATCAAGTAGCTGCTCTTGTTGCAAGAGTCCAAAATATCAATTACACTACTAAGAGACTACCTCTTCAATGCTATGAGTATGGAGGTCCACATCGTGTGGATGAATGTCCTATTAGGCTATAAAAGAACGCCACACTAATGCAAACCAATCAAGCGAGAACGTCTACAATGCTGATACGCATGTGTAATCAATGTGGCAAAGATCATTTGATTGCCCAATTTCCAAATAATCTAAATGCACCAAAAATCACGCCATTAAACTTGATTGAGGTTACCGAGGAGCCATTACAAAGTACACCTGTGGTACCAATAAATGTAGTCACACGTTCGATGCTCCAAAAACAAAATTATATTCGTGAGGAGAGAAACACGGCATCAATTGACCAAATCTCAAAAAAAGAAGAAAACACAAAGGAAGAGATCGCAAAAAGCAGCGAAGTCAGACCCCAGTTCAAAGACCAACATAGGGACTGGTGACGAGCCCAAAAATACCCCAAGGTGGGCTAATTAGATTGGTCAACTAAGGGGCTATGGAAATGTATGTTTTTGGTGTTTTTTAAGGCCAAAACCCCTCCAAGGTGGGCTAATTAGATTGGTTTCTCAAAGTATTCGAAGTGGTTTCTCAAGGTTTTCAAAGTGCCAAGAATGTGTGGTAAGATGTGGTCCTTAAGGTGCTGTCCAAGCCAATCTAGATAGCTCCTCAATCAGAGGTACAATGTGCCAGATATCTCCATTTAAATGTGGAATGCTTTGAGATCCATGCAGGATTGAGTACGTACAGATGGATGGCCACGGTGGGTGCAAGTTGATAGACTTAAAGTGCTCAAATTGTGGTGCATGCCGATCTTTTTGGATCCTCAATCAGACTTTGGATGGAAAAGTTATGGGCAAATGAAATTTTTAAGGGAGCATCGCCCTCAAAATTTCTAAGTGAGGTGGTTGGATGGACCAATTGGGTGCAAGTTAGAAAAGGAGGCCTTAAAAAGATGTTTTTGGGGGTCTTCTTTTTGGAGGGAGGGACCGAGAGAGAGTTTTTGACAAAGGGAAGTGCCTGTCAAGCTAAGGGAGAGTTTTTAGAGAGTGTGTGGTGTCTGTGAAGGCTCGATAAAGTGTCTTTTGTCAAAGCTATCCACCTTGAAGATTTGTAAGCTTTTTTTAAATAAAGATCAAGCCTTTTCGCCCCATTTTGATGTCCATTTCCCCTTCCTGTTCTCTTTCTTGTGCTCTTGTTTTGTCTTGTGGTGTCAGCTATGGAGGTGTGTGCCCCTCAAACATGTGGTGTTTGCATGTAGAGAGAGTGAGTAACAGGTGTTTGCTTGAGTTGGAAGTGCTAAAATGAACCTCAATGGCGTGTGCATGTGGTATGATGGTCTTTCTATTTGTGTGTACATTGGAAAGCATGCAAGTGAGGCCCTGCTAGCGTGGATTGTACTTTTTGAAGGTGTTTTTAAGAGGACAAGGTTGTTTTGAATACCCTGAGCTATAAAGGAGCAACTCTGTGTGTTTTGGGTGTGTTTCCCATTCTCCCTCTCCACTACCATGAATATTTCTCTAGCCATAGTTTCATGAGAGAAGTGGCCTTCTGCTGATCCGAGCCTATCACAAATTTCTGTTTATTATATTTTGTTGGTTTTCCTTGCTTCTAGAGGTTTACAATAAAAGAAAGAGTGAGAACAACCTCTTGGAAAAATTTAAAAAAAAATGATTTGATAGGAATTTTTCTTGACTAGTTCACCGGAGGTGAAAGGTAGAGGGAGAACCTAGTGGTAAAGGAAAGGGAAAATATGTAAATGTGAAAAGAAAAAATATGATGTGATTGTGGAGCCATGCACCCATGATTCAAGGGTCATGAGTGGCTCATATCATCATGGCTTTGGAGCCATATGATGATTCAAACAAATGGGACCCAAGTGGAAGACTTGGTAAAGGAAGAAACCAAACACATGATTTTGCTGAATTTTTAAAAACTATTTCCACTCCGATCCAAGAAAAGTTGTCTTCATCAAAGTTGTAGCTGATGAGCTGGAGATTCTGGCCATATTTTTTAAATAATTTTTTGCATCTACGGTCTAGGAGATATGGCCAAAATGGTGGACGCCAGTTTTTTCAACTGTGGTGGAGACCACCCCCTCTACCTTTACACACACACACCCTTCCTTTTCCACATTGAAACCTTCTCTAAAAATCAGCCATTAGTCTTCTCACCCTCCTCTCCTTCCTCCTCTCTCTCAAGCTCAAAAACCCATCAAAATTCCTCTTCTAATCACCTCTCAAGTCATGCTTAATCTTGTTGTAATTCATAAGTCCTCATTCAACCCCTTTCTATTATTACTAGATATGTATTGATTTTATGTAGATTCTTTACATTTTAAAATAAGGAAGCTCTTGGACTCAAGCTATGGAGGAAGGAGTGAAGACAACACAAGTGATGATGGAGCTAATTGGTCAACAAATCACTTGGAAGAAGCTTCTTCATTGGTTGAATGTCCCTAATCAAGCTTCATTTGTACAAATTACACTTGGATCTTGACCTCACTCCTAATCACTCTCTTTCCTATATAAAGAGGCCTTCCCCTTTGTAATTTCAAGCCTCCCTCAGCCCCATTGAGCCTTTGTATCACTCACCATGAGCCCATAAGCTCATTCATTCACTCTATTCTTGCACATCCTAGAGTGCAAATTGTTTCATGCTAGTAACCTCTCCTCCTCTTACTTATGTTAATTAAGAGAAATGTTTTATATGCGTGTGAGAGTGCTTGATGTGATCTTGGCTAATCCTTGAGTGATTGTTTGGTAATCTATATGCTATTTGTGTTGGGAGTGTTTGAAGTCATCCATTCCTTGTACACACACTACGGTTAATGCTTCATTCATAGTGATCTCTCTCTCTCTCTCTCTCTCTCTCTCTCTCTCTCTCTCTCTCTCTCTCTCTCTCTCTCTCTTTGTGTAGCGGTCCTAGTCCACGCTTCCAAGACTAGGTGGTGCCCTCATCTCATTTCCCTTGTGGCGCAATAGAGTTTGTTTTGGTGTAGAGGCCGCCATTCCAAATTTCCTTCGTCATAAATTGGTGCCCCCACGGAGGAGTTCTCAAGCAGCGCTCTATCAATCCTATGAAGGAAGATCCATCAAATTCTCCGAGACTTCCACTATGGTCTCCCCAAGAAGCTCGAGAAAAGAAGCGGCTTTATCGACAAACGGCACGTATGCGGGTAAAGAGAGTTAACTACACACACCCTTCTTTGCTTCAAGGAAAATCTTGTAGTCATCAAGTCCCTAGGTCAAAAAATTGTGTTGAGTGCTTTGTGGCTAGTGTGAAGACACTTCCTTTGAAGCCTCGACTTCAGGTGGTGAAAGCACTCTCAAACTCGGGAATTAACAAGTTTTTGGAGGGGGAGCTACACATCAATGGGGTGCGGTATTGGCAAGAGGCTACATATGGTGATGCACTCCAACTACTACTAGCAAGAAGGCTCAAGGTGGTTGAGAGGGTAGCCATCGAACCCTATGAACTCTACAAAGCTGAAGATGGTCACACCAAAGCTAGGCTAATCACTGGTGAGCAAATTCTTCGCATCTCTCAAATGGTGGGATCCAAGAGAGCTCAACTTCAATGAAGTGCTTCATGGAAGTTTGTATTTAATGCACCAATGAATAATCCCATTTTCTACAACTTTCAATCAGTTCAGAATATTAGGGTGAATGTGCGCATTGATAGAAAGATTTTTTTCCAACAAAGATTGGTCTTCTATTTTGGAGCTGAGAGGTTGAGAGAGATATTGTTGTCCCCTGACCCTATAATATTTCCTATTTTGGAGTATAATGTATCTTTTGATGTTCACATCTTCATCTTGCTTTAAGCATACTCCATGAATCATAGGGATTTATATGGACCTTTCCAACCTCTTGCTAGACAAACTGTGCATATAATAGCTAGCACAAAGCTTAGGTTCCAAAACATCATAAGGGACTTACTAGGCCCTCGTCGTCTAGCTGAGATTAATGCATCTATCAATCCATTTATTCTACCCTTAATAAGATATGATTTGGGCCTAGACGTTTTCATCTTTGTGCTGTATTGAGAGGAAGGCAACCCACTTTTATGATGGCTTTCCCAAATTTTTTTGGGCGTAGTGGGGAAAATGCTGGGGATTTTTTGGATAACTTGGAGATGGCTTTCCTTGTCTCTGGGAGGGATGACGAAGCATTGAAATTGAGAGCTTTTCCTTTGGTGCTCAAAGAAGAAGCTAGGGTATGGTTCTAGGCTCTAGATCCAACCCAAAGAATTGATTAGGAGGGATTGAAGGTGGCTTTCCTACGAAGATTTCAACGAGCCAATTCGGCAGAAGAACTATGGCAACGGCTTCTGTCCCTTCGTCAAGTTGACCCTCATGGTTATGCAACCTATGAGGAAGGTTTTCTGAAACTTTGGGGGCAATGGTCAGACTCACTAAACCCTGGTGAGCGAGCTCCCAATTGCCTCCAAAAGGATCGATTTATCTCAGGTTTGTACCCCTTGCTAAGGGAGAAGGTAAAGAGAAAATTTCCAAATGCTTTTGAAGATGCCTTAAGAATTGCTAGGGAAAAGAATAGAAAGATTCTCTATCAAGCCCAAGCTGGCCAGCTAGCTTTGGGAGGCAATATCACAACTATGGAAGCTTCTCACATACCTCCAAATGTGCCTAATGCACCATACCTCAATAGAGGTCAACAAGAAGATATGCTCCAACAAATAAACAATCTCACAAACCAGCTAGAGGGGTTGAGAGTAAATCTTGTGCAGGGTGCAAGAAGGCCTATTGAGGGAAATGGTGGGAATCGGCCACCAATGCGACGTCAAGCAAGGGAAATGTTGTGTTACAATTGTGGGGAAAATGGCCACGGCATGTATAATTGCCCTCATCCCAGAAGATATGACTACCCTGTCAGAGGTCCTCGACAACAAGTAAGTCCACCCCGTGCTAGAGCTCAAGCACAAGAGCAACCGCAACCTCAAATTTTGCAGCCACCTCATGCTCAAGCTCAAGCCCCTGCTACTCAACCAAATGTGAGTATCATAAGGATGGAGGAGGTCCTCAAGGGCAGAAGCAACCAGGAAGAAATAGCTAAAGGGAAGATGAAGATAGATGAAGTGGCTACAATGCCTATCAAACGTGTGCGTGTCCAAGAAGAAGTAGGTAAAGAAACAAGCAAGGATGCAAGCAATGAAGCAAGTACATCTCGGGCAACTAAAGATGAAGCCAAGAAGAGAAAGACCCGTACTAGGTCTCAAATTGACATTTCTGATTTCCCTATGGGATCTCGGACACAACCTTATGACTTGACAGCTGATGTGAGTTCTCAAGGACCAAAGATTACTTGGCCACAACTACTTCATATCTCCCCAAAGCTTCGACGACAATGGTCAAAAATGGTGAGCACGAGGGCAAAGCGAAGTAAGCTAGTAAGTGTAATCAAAGCATATGGTCTCAAGGATATAGTGCCTTTGGTGGAGGCTCAAATCAAGGGACAACGGATTCCAAAAACTTACATTGATAGTGGAGCAGAGGTTTGTGTCATGACAGAAAAGCTAATGCATCAATTGGGTTTAGAGGTGATGGAATCATCAAACTTTAGGGCAAAAATGGCTAATAATGTCTCTGTCACTTGTGTGGGTGTAGTGAAAGCTTTGAGAGTTTCTGTTTTTGGAATCACCATAGAGGTTGATGCTTATGTGATGCCAGTAAAGGGAGAAGGATACCCCCTTATTTTAGGACGACCTTGGCTCATGGGTATAGGAGCTAGGCAAGATTGGGCAACAGGAGACTTGGAGTTGAGGCCTCGCATGGGTGGCCATAGTCGGAAGGTGGTTTATAACCTAAAGAATGGGCGACAAGAGAACCTTGAACTAGAGACGTCAGCTGATGAGTGGAGCTCAAGTGTATGCTCCTCATCCATGGACGAGGAAGAGAGTTCAAGTGAAGAGAGTGATAGCACTCTCGAAGTCATGGGCGTCACCATAAAGGAAACTACCTCATCAGAAGACAACCCAAGGATCCAAATGGAGAATGTGTGGGATGCCAGCCTAGAGGAGATGTTATCCAAGGATATAAAGGAAGAAGAAAAGGAGGGTTATGTAAATGTTCTCAAGAAGCATGCATCATTGTTTATTTTTGATTACACTCACATTACAGGTGTCACTGCAGTGAAGCATCATATCCATCTAAAAGAAGGGAGCAAGCCAGTAGTACAAAAACTAAGAAGATTAGGAGTTGTGCAACAAAATGCACTGTTGTCTGAGGTGAAGAGACTCTTAGAAGCAGGATTCATATACCCAGTAGAAGATTCAGAATGGGTCTCCCCAGTAGTGGTGAGGCCAAAGAAGAATGGTAAATGGCGAGTGTGCGTGGATTACAAGCCACTAAATGCTGCAACAAAGAGGGACCACTTCCCTCTCCCATTTCAAGATGAGATTCTAAATGAAGTAGCAGGCCATGAGAGATACACAGTGTGTGATGGCTACTCTGGCTACTTTCAACTACGCATTGCAGAGGAGGACCAGAAAAAGACTACTTTCATCACACCATGGGGATGTTTTGCATTTCGAGTCATGCCTTTTGGTCTCACCAACGCTCCAGCCACCTTTCAACGATTCATGAACATGGTCTTCCAACCTTACTTTGGTAAGTCCATAAGGGTTTTCATAGATGACTTTTGTATTTACAGCTCCAAAAGTATGCATCTCGGCAAGATTGATGAAGGATTTACTCGTTTAGCTAAGCTGGGTGGACAACTAAACAAGGACAAATGTCACATTGGGGAAAGCAAGGTTACACTATTAGGGCATGTAGTGTCCATTGATGGAATCGAGGTAGATCCTGAAAAGATAGAAACATTGCTAAATCTACCTTCCCCAACTTCCATCAAACAATTAATCTCCGTCTTGCAAAAGCTAAGATATTTGAGTAGATTCATACACTTACTCTCCCAAGTGATATTTCCTCTACAACAGCTGACTCGTCAAGAAACGCTTGTTTGGAGTGAAGAAAGTGAAGGGCATTTTAGAGAGATTAAAAAATGTTAGGGTCACTCCCTGTAATCCTCCAACCTTGTTGGGAAGAAACATTCTTTGTAAACCCTAGTGTGGGAGAAGAGGCCATTGGTGCTGCCCTCCTACAAAAAGATCCAAAAACATCCTTTATGAGGCCTTTGTATTTTGCTAGCCGCCTCATGGAAAACACAGAGAAGGCCTACACCCTGATGGAACAGCTAGTGTTAGCTCTCATGTTTGCGGTAACCAAATTTCGGCCATACTTGCTGCCGAAGAGGTTTGTAATTATCATTGTGGAGGATATGTTTCCCTATGCACTACAACATATGGAAATCTCTGACAAAATAGCAAATTGGGTGGTGCGACTTCAAGAGTTTGATTATACAATACAGGTTGAAAGAACAACTCGAGCATGCTTAGCCGACATTTTAACAAACAAGTGCTATGAAAAAGTTTTCCATTTGAAGAGAAAGGAATTGCCACCACCTCCAGCTCCAGAGGCTTTGGTCAATGCTTATAGCCTCTACTTTGATGGAGCATACAAGAGAACCAAGGATAAGGCAGCTGTAGGCATCGTGGTCTTATCTCCATTGGGAGAGAGGATCCATGGTGAAGGGATCACTCTAGAAGATGTCCACTCCAACAATGAAGCAGAATATCATGCTCTAACTCATGGCCTTTGTTGGTGCCTCAATAATTCAATTAAGAGATTAAACGCTTTTGGTGACTCCATGCTTTTGGTAAGGCAAATGCAAGGTACATGGGCTTGCAAAAATGCCCGTCTCTCTACTAAAATGAGAGAAGCCAAAGCTCTTATGAGGAGATTGTTGAGATGTCGAGCTCTACACCTTGAGCTGGCATCCACTACGGGTCTTGGCCGCTTACGGCATTTACTCACTGGCGCGTTAGGTGATCAACACGGAGGATCTCTGCCAGTGATTCTACAGCTGGACTACACTTATAGTGCCAGCCTAGTACGCTTCTAGCGAGTTCACACTTAGTGACCGCATGTACATATGTGCTACTTTTCAGCTTTAGCACTAAGTCATTTTGTACTCTCTTTTCTGTAAGGAAGAAGAAGGAGCTTTCCATCTTCTCCAAACAGGTCTCCAAAGTGCAGTATACAGAGATTTACTGTACAAGTACAGTGGTTGTGAAACGCTTGATTGTGGACACTCGTTGAGTGTAGAAAGCGTTACAGGAACCACGATAGCAAGTTCAGCAGATTTGCAGGTTTTTGCAGATTGCAGCTATTTTGTCTTAGTGCTTCAAGATGTCTGACAGTTTCAGTCAGATTGTTACTGAGAAGCTTGAGAAAAATAACTACCCTGCATGGAAGTTCAGAATAACAAATTTCCTAAAAGGAAAAGGTTATTGGGACTATGTAGAAGGAGACAATGAAAAGGAACCAGAGATTCCCGAGGCAAATGCTACAGCAGAACAAAGGAAAGATTTGAGGGACTGGCAACAAGGCCAGAGCAAAGTGATGTATTGGCTGTCTATGAGCATCACAGATGGCATGATGGGCTATCTACAGGATGCTGAAACCCCCGCCATTGCATGGAGAAACTTAGGCAGAGTGTTCGAGGTGAACACCAAGGCCAGGAAGCTTCAACTAAAGTCGGAGCTAAATCAGGTTAAGAGGAACAACCTCTCAATCAATGATTATGCCTTGAAGATCAAGAGTATCATTGAGGCTCTTGGATCTATTAAAGTCTCAGTGGAAGACGATGACATTGTCCGTGCATGCTTGGATGGTCTAGGAGATGAGTATGTACATTTTAGGTCTTCCATGAATACAAGAGACGACATCCCCGTGTTCCAAGATTTGATTTCTATGCTTATTCTTGAGGAGAAGAACCTTGACACATCTTCTTCTCATGGCAAAAATAATTCTAAACAGGCCTTCTATTCTAACTCCAACAGAGGTAGAGGTAGAGGTCGTGGTCGAGGCCCAAGGGGTTGCAGGGGCCAATTTCTGGAAGGTCAATCAAATCAAAACAATACAGGTGGCAGGGGAAACCAGTCTCAAGGCAAGGGGAGTCAAAGAGGTCGTGGTGCAGAATCAAGCAGGCAGCAACATACTCCAGATAGTAGAGAATGTTGGACTTGTGGTGAAAGAGGTCACATGTCACGTGACTGTCCAAAGGGAAAAGCAAGTAGAAAGAGAGAACATGGCAACTATGCATCTACTAGCAGAGATGCAGATGACAGCAAAAACGAGCGCATGTTTGTTATGCAACATGTAATGAATACAATGACTGCAGAGAATTCCACCCAAGATGATGTTTGGTATGTGGATTCAGGTGCCTCTAATCACATGACGTCTCGTGGAGAGTGGTTTAGAGATATGCGCAAACCAGATGTGTCAGGCTATGTGCAGACAGGAGATGACACAGCTCACCCCATTGCTCATGTAGGGGACATACCTCTAAATACGAAGAGTGGGAAATCAAAGTACTTAGCAGATGTACTTCATGTCCCAAACATTACAAAGAATCTTGTTTCTGTTGGACAAATGGTTGAGCAGGGTTTGCAGGTTCGCTTCAATCCAAATGGTTGCTATGTAGAAGATTTCCAGAATGGCTGTAAGCTGATCACAGAGGGCAAATGTGTGGGCAGAATGTTTACGCTGAATGTAGACATGCCTGAGGTAAAAGCTGCATTATTTGCACAGGGCACAGGTGTTGTGGCTGATGTTGACATTTGGCACAAACGCATTGGCCATGTCAATGAGCAGAGATTGCGCAGCATGCAATCAAAACAGATTGTAAAAGGTTTGCCCAAATTCAAGGTGGATGGTATGCATAAAGTGTGTGCAGCATGCCAGTTTGGAAAACAGTCAAAGGGCTCATTTCCACATGAGCGCAATGTATGTAAAAGGCCACTTGAGGTGGTGCACACAGATGTTTGGGGTCCAACCGATACTGCAAGTATACATGGTTGCAGGTATTATGTCTCTTTCATTGATGACCATACAAGGAAAGTATGGGTCTACTTCATGCGTAACAAAAGTGAAGTGTTTGGTCACTTTCAAGACTTCAAAGTCATGATTGAGAAGGAGACAGATATGCAAATCAAGACATTGAGGTCAGATGGAGGGGGAGAGTACTTCTCCAATGATTTTTCAGATTTTCTGCGAATGCATGGTATACACAGGCAGTTTACATGCAGATATACTCCACAGCAGAATGGGGTCGCAGAAAGGAAAAACAGGCACATTGCAGAGGTTGCACGTGCATTGATGAATGAGAAGAACATGCCTCATCATTTCTGGGCTGAAGCTATAAATACAGCTGTGTACATTATGAACAGGACACCTACAGCTGCGGTGCATGATGTAACACCTGAGGAAAAGTTTACAGGTACAAAGCCTGATTTGGCACACTTGAAAGTGTTTGGCTGCATAGCTTACGTGCATGTACCAGATGAGTTGCGTAGGAAATTGGATCCTAAAGCAGAGAAATGTATTCTTGTGGGATATTCCCTTGAGCAAAAGGGGTACAGGTGCTACAATCCTACTACACGAGAATTACGAGTGAGCAGAGATATAGTCTTTGATGAGATGAGTAGCTGGTACAGTAATGCACATGGCACTATTGGGGCTGATGTAAAATATGATGTGGTTGTACAAAATGTGAGGCCACAGTCACAGGTTTTGAGTGGACCACAAGAGTCCTCTTCTCGTGGCTCTGTTGAGAAACCATGGAATGGTAGACTACGTACGCAGGTTACTCCACCAACAGGTACAGGGAATGTATCACGAAAAGGAAAGGAAAAGGTTGATGAACCTCCCTTTATGGTTGATGCATCATCAGGTTTTTCACATGTAGAGATGGATTCAGATGGTTCTGAACAAAGTCTTGATGAGGAATTTGGAATTCCGGCTGTCAGGACACCTGGTGTAAGGAAAGTACAAGAAGATGCTAGAGGGCAAAGGAGTGACCCAGGACCGCGCAGATCTAATAGAGTCAGAAATCCAGTTCAGAAATTAACTTATGATGGGTATCTAGCGCATCACCAAGCCTACATGGCTAAGGTGATACAGGATGTGGAGCCCACATGTTTTGAGGATGCAGTTGGAAATGTGCATTGGGATGATGCAATGAATGAAGAGATGGCTGCATTGGAAGCAAATGACACATGGGAGTTGGTGCCATTGCCAAGTGGCAAGAAAGCTATTGGCTGTAAATGGGTGTATAAAACCAAGCATAAGGCTGATGGTAACATTGAGCGTCACAAGGCAAGGCTGGTCGCAAAGGGTTATGCACAGACGTATGGCATAGACTATGAGGAGACCTTTGCTCCAGTGGCAAAGATGACGACAGTGAGAGCTGTCATAGCAGTGGCTGCATCTAGAGGATGGATTATGCATCAAATGGATGTAAAGAATGCCTTCTTGAATGGTGAGTTGCAAGAGGAAGTGTATATGGATCAGCCACCTAGTTATGTCGATCCAGGTTACCCAGATTATGTATGCAGACTTCTCAAAGCTTTGTATGGTTTGAAGCAGGGCTCTAGAGCATGGTATGACAGGATTGCCAAGTATCTTGTCAGTATTGGTTTTAGGAGAGCTCATGCTGATCATTCACTCTATGTACGTGAGAGTGATGTGGGGATTGTGGTCATTACCATATATGTAGATGACCTTATTATTGTTGGTGACAATGCTATGGAGATTGACCATGTGAAGGGTCTTCTCAACCAGGAGTTTGAAGTGAAAGATTTGGGCAAGTTGCGCTACTTTCTTGGCATTGAGGTGATCAGGACTCCAGAGCGTGTATGGCTGTCACAGAGACAATATGCTTTGGACATGTTTTCAAAGTATGGTATGGCTGATTGTAAGCCGATTTCCATTCCCTTGGATGTGAATGCAAAGCTGAGAGAAGGGTGATGTTGTTGAGGATGTCAATATGTACAGGAAGATGGTGGGTAGTCTAATCTACTTGACTATCACAAGGCCAGACTTGAGCTACACAGTAGGCTTGGAGAGTCAGTTCATGCAGCTTCCGAGGAAGCCACATTTGGATGGAGTACGACGCACACTTAGGTATGTGCAAGGGACTCTTGACTACGCATTGTTCTATGCAGCAGATGCACCATTAGCATTGTATGGGTATACAGATGCAGATTGGGCAGGTAGCATTGTTGATAGGAGATCTACGAGTGGCTTCATGTTCTCTTTTGGGAGTGCTGCTGTTACTTGGAGCAGCAAAAAGCAGCCTACGGTTGCTTTATCGAGCACAGAGGCCGAGTACAGAGGTGCAGCAGTTGCGGCGTGCGAGGTAGCTTGGCTACGCACATTACTTGAGGACTTGGGAGTGCAGGTGGACCAGCAGATTGTCATTCATTGTGACAACCTCAGCAGCATGCAGTTGGCTAGGAACCCAGTGTTCCATGCTAGGACCAAACACATAGAGGTCCATTACCACTACGTTCGAGAGCGAGTGTTGGCGGGCGACATCGACTTGGTCTACGTCAGCACAGAGGAGCAGATAGCGGATATCTTTACCAAGGCCCTCGGAGCTGAGAAGCTTCGACGTTTCCGGACTATGCTTGGACTCTGCGACATGCAGAGCTCGAGGGGGAGTGTTGAGATGTCGAGCTCTACACCTTGAGCTGGCATCCACTACGGGTCTTGGCCGCTTACGGCATTTACTCACTGGCGCGTTAGGTGACCGACACGGAGGATCTCTGTCAGTGATTCTACAGCTGGACTACACTTATAGTGCCAGCCTAGTACGCTTCTAGCGAGTTCACACTTAGTGACCGCATGTACATATGTGCTACTTTTCAGCTTTAGCACTAAGTCATTTTGTACTCTCTTTTCTGTAAGGAAGAAGAAGAAGCTTTCCATCTCTGTGTGCTTTGTGCTTGTCTTGTGTAGCTCTCTTGCATCCTCATTCTTTACAGAGATTTAGGGAGGCACAAGTACATCATGTGCCAAGAGACCAGAACAAGGATGCAGACCACCTAGCATCATCAAAGTTAAATGAGTCAATAGTGGGAGCAGTGGCCATCAAACTTCCACTTCAGCAAGGCAAGGAGGACTTGGAAGATATTATGCACATTCTGGAGCAAGGAGAGGCTCCTAAACACTTGAATGCAGGGGAAAGGCGATGGTTAGCCAGGAAGGCTACCAGGTATCGCATAGTAAATGATGACTTGTATTGTCTTGGTAAGGATGGTGTGCTTAGGAGAGTGCCTTTGAAGAGTGAAATTGAAGAGATTTTAAAAGCTTGTCACGATGATATGTGCGGAGGACACTTTGCACACGACGTCACTAGTAGAAAGGTTCTACAAGCTGGGTTTACCTGGCCAAGTCTTCATCGTGATGTCAAATACTGATGTCAAACATGTGATGAATGTCAGAAAGCAGGACCACGACGGCTCATAGCTGAACCTCAGAACCCAATAAAGGTATACGGGCCCTTTGAGAAGTGGGGAATTGATGCCATAGGACCTCTACCACGCACTCAGTCAGGTAAAGAGTACATCATCATGGGAGTAGACTACATGACTAGATGGGCTGAGGCTATGCCGACCAATAGAATTACTGCTAAGGATGTGAGTCAGTTCATCTTTGACCACATCTGTTGCCGGTTTGGCACCCCTCTTGAAATACTATCTGATAGAGGACCAGGGTTTAGAGCAGACTTGGTAGGAGAACTCATGAAGAAGCTAAATATTCAACATCAACACTCTACTCCTTTCTACCCTCAGTGCAATGGTTTGGTGGAAAAGGTAAATGGAATCATTTGCAAAATTCTCACCAAACAGGTACATGCCAGGCACCAAGATTGGGACAAACACCTGAATGGAGCTCTATGGGCCTATAGAACCTCCTTCAAAACCACATTAGGGTACACACCCTTTCATTTGGTTTATGGAAAGGAGGCGCTTTTGCCCATTGAAGTGAAGTTAACAAATCTTCGAATATTGGGTAGCCAGGTAGGCTCTCAAAAGGAGAAAGTACATCAAAGGATCATGGA
The DNA here is from genome assembly GCF_014529385.1 of Adiantum capillus-veneris. Classification (NCBI taxonomy): domain Eukaryota; kingdom Viridiplantae; phylum Streptophyta; class Polypodiopsida; order Polypodiales; family Pteridaceae; genus Adiantum; species Adiantum capillus-veneris. Next base: position 4,602,706 of record NC_140940.1, on the reverse strand, counting down.
TCTAGAGAGGCTGCAATTGGATCGTGAAGAAGCCATCAACCACTATTCTCAAGAAGCAGAGAAGCGCAGAGAAAAGTTCAACAAAAAGCTAGCATCCAAAGACATCAAAAAGGGATCTCTAGTGCTTCGATATGACAATCGCTTCGACACTCGTAAGGATGGAAAGTTTCTTTTCCGATGGGAAGGCCCGTTCTTGGTCACCAAAAAGTTCAAAAATGGCTCTTACAGACTTCAAGACATTGATGGTAAAGTGCACAAGACCAGGACAAATGGATGGCGTCTAAAGCCTTATCACATCAGGATAAGGTCAGCTCAAGATCAAAGAAAGTAGGCTAGAGGCATAAATACCCCTAGCCAGGTTTGGGGGGGCTATGATCCGAGCCTATCACAAATTTCTGTTTATTATATTTTGTTGGTTTTCCTTGCTTCTAGAGGTTTACAATAAAAGAAAGAAAGAGAACAACCTCTTGGAAAAATTTAAAAAAAAATGATTTGATAGGAATTTTTCTTGACTAGTTCACCGGAGGTGAAAGGTAGAGGGAGAACCTAGTGGTAAAGGAAAGGGAAAATATGTAAATGTGAAAAGAAAAAATATGATGTGGTTGTGGAGCCATGCACCCATGATTCAAGGGTCATGAGTGGCTCATATCATCATGGCTTTGGAGCCATATGATGATTCAAACAAATGGGACCCAAGTGGAAGACTTGGTAAAGGAAGAAACCAGACACATGATTTTGCTGAATTTTTAAAAAATACTTCCACTCCGATCCAAGAAAAGTTGTCTTCATCAAAGTTGTAGCTGATGAGCTGGAGATTTTGGCCATATTTTTTTTATAATTTTTTGCATCTACGGTCTAGGAGATATGGCCAAAATGGTGGACGCCAGTTTTTTCAACTGTGGTGGAGACCACCCCCTCTACCTTTACACACACACACCCTTCCTTTTCCACATTGAGACCTTCTCTAAAAATCAGCCATTAGTCTTCTCACCCTCCTCTCCTTCCTCCTCTCTCTCAAGCTCAAAAACCCATCAAAATTCCTCTTCTAATCACCTCTCAAGTCATGCTTAATCTTGTTGTAATTCATAAGTCCTCATTCAACCCCTTTCTATTATTACTAGGTATGTATTGATTTTATGTAGATTCTTTACATTTTAAAATAAGGAAGCTCTTGGACTCAAGCTATGGAGGAAGGAGTGAAGACAACACAAGTGATGATGGAGCTAATTGGTCAACAAATCACTTGGAAGGAGCTTCTTCATTGGTTGAATGTCCCTAATCAAGCTTCATTTGTACAAATTACACTTGGATCTTGACCTCACTCCTAATCACTCTCTTTCCTATATAAAGAGGCCTTCCCCTTTGTAATTTCAAGCCTCCCTCAGCCCCATTGAGCCTTTGTATCACTCACCATGAGCCCATAAGCTCATTCATTCACTCTATTCTTGCACATCCTAGAGTGGAAATTGTTTCATGCTAGTAACCTCTCCTCCTCTTACTTATGTTAATTAAGAGAAATGTTTTATATGCGTGTGAGAGTGCTTGATGTGATCTTGGCTAATCCTTGAGTGATTGTTTGGTAATCTATATGCTATTTGTGTTGGGAGTGTTTGAAGTCATCCATTCCTTGTACACACACTACGGTTAATGCTTCATTCATAGTGATCTCTCTCTCTCTCTCTCTCTCTCTCTCTCTCTCTCTCTCTCTCTCTCTCTCTCTCTCTCTCTCTCTCTCTCTCTCTCTCTCTCTCTCTTTGTGTAGCGGTCCTAGTCCACGCTTCCAAGACTAGGTGGTGCCCTCATCTCATTTCCCTTGTGGCGCAATGGAGTTTGTTTTGGTGTAGAGGCCGCCATTCCAAATTTCCTTCGTCACTGTCATACCTACATGTGCATGCTCTAAGATAATATTGTATTCATCTTTAGTAGCACACAATATAAGCTACTCTTCCTTTCCTCTTCTATTTATTTGTTGGCCAATCTTGGCGTAATTTGCAACCTTTGTTTTGATTTCTCTTTGTCTTTGTTTACTCATGTCTTCAAGGATTTTTTTTATCAAATACTCCACCAAATATTCGCTCCATTTTTAGGTGCAATAGATATTTTAAACAAGGTAGCATGTGGTATTGATGCTGTCATTTTTCATTGGGAGTAATTATTTATATAGGCTCTTAAGAACATCTATTTCATGTTTGTCTAGTACACCCCTAACCATATTAGTCGTCTCAATATTTGGTCTTCTGCAAAATGTATCCCCACTACTATTGTATGAGCTTAAGTCAAGTAGTTGGCTTGTTCCTTTGGGCTTATGCAAAAAAGTAGAATCTTGTCTTTCTTCTTTTGATATAGTCTCCCTGCCAACAACCAATACATAGCCGATTGCTTGATCAATTGTGGTGTTATAAGAAGTTGAATCTATGAATCTACTTGTGCTATAGTCATTCGAGTGAATAGATCCTTTGACCATCTAGGAATCAGCTTGACTAAGATATGTATCTCACAAGTCATCATTAACCCCCTTTGGAGGTTATCCTAAGGTGATTCTAGATAGGTGATCAGCCCATTGATGTATGGTGCCCTTTTTAATAGACACTATAAAATGAGATTCCAGTTTGATGATGAACCATCTAAATATTCTTCTTTATTACATGATTTGCTGACTAGATAAAGTAGAGCTTAGTGGTCCACAAACAAGACAAAGTTTTTTGCTAATAAGTAGTGTGTGAACTTTTGGGCAGCATAGACCATTCAAGTCCTTCTCTCTTTGTTGTGGTATAATTCTTTTCAGTTGTATTCAACTGCCTGCTAGCATAATTATCTTCAGTTGTGTTCAATTGCTTGCTAGCATATGAGATGGGAAAATCCATGGTTCCCTCACCCAAGCTGTGCCAATATGCTACCAATAGGAAAGTTCAAAGCATTAACATATACATGGAAAACTTTGTTCCAGTGTGAAGTCTTCAAAATAGGCGCTAAAGATAAAGCTCGCTTGAGATTTTGGAATGACTCTTTGCACTCATGAATCCATACAAATTGAGTGATAGGGCCATGAATGGGCTTTGCAATGATAGCATACATGTAGATAAATCTTTGATAGTATCCACAATCTCCCATGAATGCTTAAACTTCCCTAACATTCATTGGTCTAGGCATGTTAACAATCACTACCACTTTTTCCATATCCATTGCAAAAGCTATTTTGTGCTGATCTTTAGGATCAATGGCTAGCTAATTGTAACTACAGAGTCCATCCTAGAAGCTATAAGCTCCCTTTCCAGCCACTCTCTCCAAAACATGATAAGTGATAGGAAGAGGGTAATTATTTTGTATAGGTGCAGCGTTTACCTTCTTGAGGTTCACATGCTCTCGAGAAGTTGTGCGGTTTAACTAGGAAGGTGCGGAACCTTTGGCTGTGAGAGTTCGTGGTGAGAATCACGAACACTTTGCAAAAATGTTTTTATGGAAAATCACCAACCCCCTTCCTAGAGATGACTCAAATTCTAAGAACATTTGTGACCAAACAGTCACAATCCCTCTCTCCTATTATGCTTGGAATATACTTGTTTTTGGAAGCGATTTTGTGATGAAAGGATCACCAGTTCACATCCAATCTTACTTTAAAAAAGCAATTAAAACCCGAGGTGTCCACTAGGAAATATGTAAGATAGCACCTGCGAAAAAAATAAGGGATTTATAATTAGGTACATTTTTAGAAAAATGTACTTACATAAAGGGTTTTTTAATTGAGAAAGTGAAAATTTTCATACATAAGGGCTATGTTTTTTACAAAAATGCATACATAAGAGGTACATATAATACCTGAAAATATACAGGTAAGGGATTATTTAAAAACCTCTTGTTCGCACGTGCTATATGCAATTTTTACATAGTGGACTCCCTCAGAATTAAAAACACTAAACTTTTAGCCATGAAACCTCAATCCCTCATATAAGCACAAATCTCATCCAAATCCCACACCTCTTTCATGGAATCATATAGCCTCGCCCCCAATTACTTAGTCATAACCTCAAATAGCTGAAAGGAAACTAGAAGCTTCGACCTTCATGACGACGACCATTTTATAATTTAATAGAGATTTAAGGGATTCTATATTGATCCCACACACCATTTTGAGAAAGGGAAACCCTAGTTCACTCTCTCACAAGCTCATATACAAGATTGTAGAGAGGCAGGACTGCACTACACATAGATTGAGAAACCATGAAGGGAATTTCACAAAAGGAGAGAATTGCAATTTTTATTATTAAAAAGAATCCCTCTCTCTCTCTCTCTCTCTCTCTCTCTCTCTCTCTCTCTCTCTCTCTCTCTCTCTCCCATGGAAATATCCACTGATGTGTCAATATTTGGGCCATTTTCCACATAGAACAAAAACTAGATCATTTTTAGCTCATTTTGATCCCATTTTGACCCCAAAAACGACCATTTTGTGATGTGAAAATCCCAAACGGAGTCATAAAAGTCCCTAAATTTGTGGGATCACTTGCATAAACATAAAAAACATGAATATGCATTATTTTTCGTTAGGTTTTTTTAATTTTGGGTCATTGTTTGTGCAATTTTATGATGATGCATGTTAGCTGCTATTTTCAATAGTTTTTTCTTGCATCAATTATCTTTGTGGGTGAGATGAGTGTGGCACCATAAAGCACTTGGAATATGCACATCACAAAACCAAATAAGGAATCTTATCAAGTAGGGAAACTTGAAACGTTGCCACATCTAGGGTCACGAATCCCAGATAGGTATATACATGATAGCAACCGCACTAGTTGCTTTAGCATATACCACAATAAGTACATGATTGCTTTTATTCCCATGCATCAAAAAGTGTCAAAAACGAGATGAATGTTTTCATTTCACATTGTGCATATGCCACATGCATTGTTCGTTGCTTAGACGTGACTAGTAACTAGATATCACAAGGTTTTCATCGCATTGAATCATTCAGATTGAGTCCAGCTTAAGGCTTGAATGGACCATCACCAGAAGCGTAGGATACACCTCAGTAGATCGAATGTGAGACATCGCACTTCAATCAAGAAGAAGGCTATATTTCTACCATGCTCAAAATCATGGATTGATATCGTCAATATAGTCTACCGATGGAGTTCAGACGTTGCAGCGACAGCGACTTCGAACGACGTCTCTTGGAATGCATAGGTTGGGGGATACGCACAACAGGACCAGGGCCAATAGCTCAACCTTATACTAGATTCCAACCAAGTTACCAAAGGCACAGATGTTGCCTGTTCCAAAAGGGCCAAACTCTAGGGCCTCTCTCCTGATGCAATCACATACACGTCCATCTTGAAGGTATGTGACTCTATGCAAGTAAGCAATCTTTACTTCGTTGCTCCCAAGAGCAATTCAATCTTCTCCATAAGCAGTTCACAGGTTCAAGAAGTACGCAGTTCGCAGGAGCAATTCAATCTTCTTCACAAGCAATTCGCAGGTTCTAGGAGTAATCAGCTTCGAAATTTGTCTACAGGTTTGTCTCTAGCCACTGTATGAGAGAAAGAGAGAGAGAGAGAGAAGGCTATGAAGCTAGTAGCATCTTTTGACACTCCTCCTTTCCACCAAAGCCATCATCGCAGCACGTTAAAATTTCCGCAGCAGCTCGCAGGTTCCAGGAGTAATCAGCTTCGAAATTTGTCTACAGGTTTGTCTCTAGCCATTGTATGAGCCCGGGGGATTCACCATGGAAAACTTATCGCACCATGTAAGTGCAATGGAGGGGGTTTTTTTTACAAGTTACATAAGCGTATAAGTTAGGGGTAGACCCCCAATAATTTATCTTCTAAGTTTAAAAATAAGAGAGGAGGTATCATATCTATGGGGGGGGAGGAGAAGAGTGAGAAAAGGAAAAAATGAGAGAAAGTTTTTGTCTTTCAAAATCATGGCTTCCCAAAAGAGTCTGCCCTCAAACTTGTCAGTCAATAGCTACAAAGATACATGTAATAACTAACAATGCTTTGTATCAATTGCTTGTTTTGTGATTATAGCTCATTTGTTGAGGGATGAAAGCTATAAAGATTTTGTATGGATGCAAATTTACACGGAGAACTTAACACAAGTTTATAACCATGTTTTTTTTGAGTAATTTAGATGGGTCAAAATTGGACGAGTAGCTAGAGTGCAGACTGAATGGGCACATAGTTTGAAAGTCAAACTAAGACACATCGAGGGTACATCTAGTTTTCAACCAAAGTGATTCCTTAGTATGTTGTGAGTCACAATGCTACACGCTCTTTGACTAGTTTTACTCAATTACATCACGTGAGACCTAAATTTTATATGTAAGATAGGGGTATCATAGTTTTTTTGCATTGATCGTCGTATAATCGTAGTACGGGGGTCATATTCCCTAGTATGAGTCGTATATAGGGGTTTTATCAAAGTTGTTTGCTCGCAGGTGACGTCCGTTTTGTATATAAAGTGAATCCCCCTGGTGTATGAGTGAGAGAGAGAGAGAGAGAGAGAGAGAGAGAGAGAAGGCTATGAAGCTAGTAGCATCTTTTGACACTCCTCCTTTCAACCAAGGCAATCATCACATCACGTTAAAATTTCTGCACAAACATACTCACAGTCGTAATTGCTACACGAGACTGTGACTTATTTGTAGCTAGTACTATAGGAAGCAAACAAGCATTGCTGCACGTGGGTCTACAGATTACCCTTGTCTTTCCATGCTTTTCTTATGTGCTCCAAAATAGCTCGCATTTATCATACGCTTAAGCAACTTATTAGGAGGTTAATTAGCAGCTTCTACTCACATATGAAGTCATATATAAGAGAAAGCAATAGAGACAAAAGTTAGAAGTACTTGTTCGCGCAGAGCTTTAATAGAACCATCGGGCCCTTCTGCCTTCCACTCATTCTTTGATCTATGGTGCTAGGAGTATCCGTGGTGTTGGAAGTGGCAACGCCCAGCTAGCTGTTGTACTGACACCTTATGCTTGTTCACATGAAAGTAAAGAGCCATGAATTAGAAAAGCCTGCCTCGTCGACATGGCGAGAGCATTCTTCAATATCATAGATTCTGTAGGCCAAGCTCCTCCCTATTCATTCCTGCAGTAGAAGGTTGACAATGTCACTGTTTGCCTCATCGGCATATTGGAATCGACCTTCTTTTGCAGTAAAGCCTCTGCGCCTTCCCCGCGTAACAATCATAGCAGCTTTGTGTGTAACAAGACCCAGTGGCTAGTTGAACAGTATGTCCAGCTTCAACTACCTTACTCAGCTCGTTTCTGCGGGCGCAAATAGTTATGGTCTAACTCTACCGTGTTACATTGCAAACAGATCAAGAGAACCTTGGACACATCTCCTCTACATTTGCAACGACGACATATTCCAGCGTGCGGTGAGTAAGAAGTGCCACATTCTACACTTGAACACTGAGAACATAGTAGAAAGAACACACTGAAAATTGCATGCTGCCATGGGAATGGCACATTCCCTCATATTATAAAAATTGGGGAGGACTGTGAAAACTCCCCCGTGCAAGGACACCAGCAGGTTTTCTTTTTTTCCTATAACATAAGAATGAAAGAACACATACAAATAATGAGATTACTCTCAGAACCTTGAACATTATGCTATTACTTTTCTAACACTTCGTACTTATTCTTTGCAAGGGACATTCGGAAAATCAGCTCTATCGCTTGCCTCTTCCAAGCTCGAAAGTCCACAGCAGCACAATCCAGCACCAAGTACATGTTTGTTTCAAACGCTTGCATTGTTCGTTGCTTAGACGTGACTAGTAACTAGATATCACAAGGTTTTCATCGCATTTGAATCATTCAGATTGAGTCCAGCTTAAGGCTTGAATAGACCATCACCGGAAGCGTAGGATACACCTCAGTAGATCGAATGCGAGACATCGCACTTAAATCAAGAAGAAGGCTATATTTATACCATGCTCAAAATCATGGATTGATATCGTCAATATAGTCTACCGATGGAGTTCAGACGTTGCGACGACAGCGACTTGGAACAACATCTCTTGGAATGCATAGGTTGCGAGATACGCACAACAGGACCAGGGCCAATAGCTCAACCTTATACTAGATTCCAGCCAAGTTACCAAAGGCACAGATGTTGCCTGTTCCAAAAGGGACAAACTTTAGGGCCTCTCTCCTGATGCAAGCACATACACGTCCATCTTGAAGGTATGTGGCTCTTGAAGGTATGTGGCTCTATGCAAGATGTTGATATGGTCATAAACATTCAGGCTGATACTGTTAGTCAGGGGCTGTTGAGAAAAGATGTCGTGCTTGGCATGCTTTGCGTGCATTCAAATTCGTATAGCGAATTTGATCATGACTTTCGCAAGAAACATCAGTCCATTACTGACAATGTGCAGTGCATCCTCGCAAGCAATACGTCTATCCCCAATGCTCTTGGTGAAGGATGTCATGCCATGGAATGCTTTGGTTGATATGTATGCCAAATGTGGTACTATCACGAAAGCATGATGGCCTTCATTAATCGACTTGTCAAGACGTATTCCTGCTCTAAACTACAGTTTCGGCCCTGTGACGTCTTTCTCAGCGCAAACTGAGAAATCGACAAAATTGCCGCTTTTCAATGAAAGCTGGAGATCGTCTTCCTTTGTTCTTTCTTGGTGCCTTCACAAAAAAACCACAAGATGGGTAGTCACTTCGAACGCGTCGATTGCAGGACGTTGGAAAGAAAACTCATCAAGGTTGTTCTAAGCATATGCAAGCAGAAGTCCTTTCTCCAATGCAATCATCTATGAAGCAAGCACCTATGCTAGCATCTTGAAAGCCTTCGTAATATGCTGACATGGGTGAGAGAATTTATGATGAGAGTGCTAGTCAGTCACAAGCTATTCAGAAACGGGTTGTTCTTGGCAAGGCTTTGCTTTATATGTATGCCAAATGTGGTGCCCTTACAATATCCACAGAAAGGCAGCAAATCCACTAACAACTCCAGGGAAGAAGCAATACTCGTGATCACATCAAGCAGACTCACAAAAGCATGAGAAGTTCTCATGTCCGATCTGTCATCACTATTACAGATAAGCCCAACGTGGCTACGTCACATAAGTACTTTGTTGTTCTCCCGGGATAGCGAAGGCCTCTTTGCAGTTGTCCCAATGCAATCACTTACGCTTGCACATTGCAGGTGTGTGGTCTTATGAAAGAAGTTGACATGGGTGAGAGAATTCATGATGAGATTGCTAGTCACGGACTGTTGCAAAAAATTATCATGCTTTGCTCAATGTTCTCATGAAAGCATGGAAAGCTCTTGATGGGCATTCTGTCCAAAATGTTGGAGCGCGTTGACTGCACAATATTCCTATCAAGAACCTTTTGTAACAGACCAAAGCTTCCGTGCCACGATGTCGTGCTTGGCAATGTCTTGGACGAAAAGTGTGCCAAATGTGGTGCGCTTGACAAAGCACAAAAATCGCTTCAGGAGCTTCTTGTCTGGAATGTCGACACTCATTGCGCAATGAGAGCAGGGCTAGAAAGCTCTTGGTTGTTTTCAGGAAATGTGAAGCGAGGGCCTCTCTCCGGATGCAACCTCTATGCAAGATGCTGATATGGGCACAAGATACTGATATGCGCTTGAGAAAGCACAAAAATTGCCTCAGGAGCTTCCTGTCTGGAATATCGGCACTGATTGCGGGATGTGTGCAATGATGCAAGGCTAGAAAGCTCTAGGCTTCTTTCAAAAGATGCAAAGCGAGGGCCTCTCCAGATGCAATCACCTACGCATGCATCTTGAATGCATGTGGCTCTACGTAAGATGCTAATATGAGCACAAAACTTAACATTTAGTCAGAGACTGTTGAAAAAAATTGTCGTGCTTGACACTGTCTTGCTGGATATGCATGCCAAATGTGGTGCGCGTGAGAAAGCATCAAAAGTTCTTGAAGAGCTTCCTATCCGGAATGTTGCCTCTTGGAAGGCACCGATTACGATATTATTTTGTTAGTAAGAGGTTGTTGAAAAAAGATGTTGTGCTTGGCATTGTCTTGGTTGATATGTATGCCAAATGTGGTGTGCTTGAGAAAGCACAAAAAGTGTTGGAGGAGCTTCCAGTCCGGAATGTCACCTCGAAGGAATGCACTATTGTGGGATTGTGCAACAAGAGCAAGGCCAAAACTCTCCAATTCCAATCACCGACACAGGCATCTTAAAGGCATGTGGCTCTACGCAAGATGCTAATATAGGCACAAAAACTACATTGTTGAAAAATATGTCGTGCTTGGCATTGTCTTGGTCGATATCTATGCCAAATATGGTGCGCTTGAGAAAGCATAAAAATTGCTTCAGCAGCTTCCTGTCTGGAATGTCGACATTGATTGTGGCAAGTGCGCAATGAGAGCTGGGCTAGAAAGCTCTAGGCCGTTTTTAGCAGATGCGAAGCGAGTGCCTCTCTCTAGATGCAATCACCTACGCATGCATCTTGAAGGGGTGTGCCTCTACACAAGATGCTTGTATGGACACGAAACTTCACAATTGGTCAAAGACTGTTTAAAAATGCTACCGAAATTGGCATTGTTTTGCTTGATATGTATGCCAAATGTGGTGTGCTTGAGAAAGCATAAAAAGTGCTTGAGGAGATTCATGTCTGGCATGTCGCCTCTTGGAATGCACTGATTGCGGGATTACATTGTTAGTCAGAGGCTGTTGAAAAACGATGTCGTGCTTGGCATTGTCTTGGCTGATATGTATGCCAAATGTGATGCGCTTGAGAAAGCACAAAAAGGAGCTATAGGCTGTTTTTAGTAGATGCGAAGAGAAGGCCTCTCTTCAGATGCAATCACCTATGTCGCAAGCTTTTTTAATCACTGGCAAATCGCATTGCGTAACCGCCTGTGCTAAACTCGCTCAATTCAATACAAATGTGGCTAACGAAGCACTCTAGTTTAATTGTTTCCCAGCGGTGATGGTCTGCTTAAACTGCATTAAGAATAGGACCCCTATAATTTTAAAAAAATGTTGTAGGAATAACTTAAAGATCTTACTCCTCATTTTGACCATGTGACATTATTGTGAAAAGGTTGGTGGCCCTCACACTCCACCCCATGGAAAAAGGAGGGGATTGGGGGTGTCCACCATCCATACACTAGAATTGTAGTTTGTCTTTAGCCAATGTTGTATTCAAGTAGGGGACCTCCTTTACCACACATTAGGCATACAATTATGCTGTACAAGGGTATATGGGCATTTGCTATCACAACTAGGGGACCACTTGATCATAGAGGGCATGTGGAAGTGCTTTGTGAGGCACCATGGGCTAAGAGGGTTCCTCACAGATGTCCCTCTAAAAGCTGAAAAAATGATAATGGATCCTCATAGAAGCTCCTACTATGAAGAGACGCTTTACCTTTTCTACAAGGGGTTTTGACCACTCTCTCAATTTAGAGGCAATGTAGTTTTTATAATGTTCTCAAAGGGGTGAGCTTAGTCTAAGGGCTATATGTACACATGGAGATGGCTCCTATTGCACAAATCTACTTCCCCCCCCCCCCCCCCCACACACACACACATTTATTGTAATTTGTAACCTATTGAGTTTGCAATCGAAGGAAGCCTAATCTATGGTTTTTCACCTAATTATTACCAATGTCATTGTGACCTGAGGTTGTTGCTACTTGGTACTAGCATCTAGAATGGTGGTAAGGTTAGTGTAATTGGTAGTACAATGGCTAAGTTTACCTCTCAAGGGCCAAGAGGCATCTCTCCAAAGGATAGACAAACGTCAACCTTCCAATGCAACTTCCAAGGGGCATTCTTTTGGCGCCTTGTGCAACTCACCTAAGCCCACCTGCTATCACATGGTCTTTTGATGATTGGATGTTGGTGCAATGGAGATGGTAAACATTTACATGTTATGGCGTACACATATTCAACAACCCTACCAAGGAACTTTGGACTATTGAAAAATTGCATAGGGAGTCATTGCTACACATTGATAGTCACATAAACTAAAGCCACACCGGCTATAATAGGTGGTCTCATCATAATATGGTGTCCTAGATCATGGTAATGCAAGATATGATCCTTGAAGTAGTCTTCTTCTCCCCCCCCCCCCCCCCCAACACACACACACACACACACACACAATTATGAATTGCACTTATGATTTATTGTAATGAAGGTGTGAAATTGTTTTGCTCTAAAACTAGGAGTATGTTGTCATAGCTATCAGGTAGAGCACTCAAAAGAAAACTACTTGCTTTTCTTTTGGTATTTGTCACTCAATGTAAGTGCGTTGTGTGATTATGCTCATATAGATGACGGTGTGAACTTGTTTTGCTCTAAAACTAGGAGTATGTTGTCATTGGTATTAGGTAGAGCACTCAAAAGCACGACGACTTGATTTTCTTTTGGGAGTTGTCACTCGATGTAAGTGCGTCGTGTGATTATGTTCATTAACATATAGATGTCTTCCCTTTAAGTATAGTTATGTTGTAAAGATTCTTCATTGAGCTTATTTTAATATCCTTTTGTTTAGTATATAAATTCTCCTTTAGAAGCATGCTTAAAGTGTTTTGGTGCATTCCTTTGAGAAGTGCACATAATTATCATGTAGAGAAGTGAAAATTATACCTAGAGCTTGTTCATATTTTGCATGTGCTTGTGCAATTTGAGCTCTAGTGAGTGCCTTCAAAAGTGGATGTTTCGTTTATGACAATAGCCTATAGCTATTTCTTCTCGAGGTATCCCTGTAGCTTCCTTTGCCACATGTGAAAGCTCTCCCCATTGAACTTCTCTACCTCTTTGTCCTTTATAGTGCAAAAATTTAGGGGCTTAAATACTTGACGCTGTGCCATGTCAGTGTCTGTCTCTTCACAAAAGCACAAAATGATATTATCTCCGTAAATCAAAAATATGACATGCGTTTTATAATTTGTGTTGCCTTGATAGTGCCAATGGACTTTCGACGTGAACTTGCTTACACATGATTTGATAAAAGAAATGCTTAGAGAGTAGGGAAACTTAATGGACCTAATGTGATTAGAAAGGTTCTAATAACTGACTATCTCTAATACTAGTTGTTAATGTTAAGGACCATAATTAGAGTAGTATTCATGGTGAGAGAATAGAGGTAGCGGTTACATGATACACAATGTAAAACCAATAGAAGTAGTTTGATTATGAAATGAACTAACAACACTCTTAGTGTGTGTACAAGATGTGGCTACTTATATAGAAATAGCAAGGCTAATGCAAGTGGCAGTACAATGGCTAAATGCACCTCTCAAGGGCCAAGATCTCCCCAAGGGTCAAAGGTCAACTTCCCAATGTAGCCTCCAAAATTCACTATTTTGGTTCCTTGTGCAACTCACTCTTTTGGTTCCATGTAGCCAACATGCTATCACATGGTTCCTTGTCGATTGGATTGCTGAATAGAATGGAGATGGTACACATCAACATGTTATGTCATAGGCCAAAGGCCACATACTCAAATGCATGGAGGCACCATACATCAAGTATGGGAATTGCCACAAACACAAATAGTGCTCGCAGCGAAACTTACTCTATGCTACCAAATCAAGTAAGCAAAGGGAGTGATCTAAGACATGCACACTTTATGTTAAGATTCCTTACAATAGATCTTGTGTGGCATGTTATATCTCCCACCAATGTATCTAATAACTTAAGACAAGATGCCGATATGTATAGAGAAGAGGCTGTAACTAGTCTCTCTCAAGCAATACAATCACCATTCTTTCTTCTCTCACTAGCAGTTTTCAAGTTAAATTCCTCTAGTCTTTATGCTAGTAGTATTAGAGGAGGTTTAGTTTATCATTAAGTTTAATATGTATAATTTTTTCTTATCAAAGTTCCCCCCCCTCTCTTTGTCATTAGCACTACTCTTATGATCTCATCCCCTTGTATATACTAACAAGCTTTGCCAGCATGGTTGGGACCAGGGTGACAATGCCCTCATGTCGCTTGTATTGGCCCCCTCAATTCTATGTAGTGATTAATCCATTAGGTTAATTGTTAATTTTGATTCACACAAGCATTCTACAATCATCTCTTTCTACACACATTGTGATGTTAAATACTTTGAAGTTGTTTTATTGGTTTGTATTATCTGAATTTAAATTGAATTTTCTCTTGATGAGATTAATGTAGTCATGACATACATAAAAACTATGTGGATATTCTATAGTTTCCAAGTAGAAATGGTGTGCTATGTTGAATTGCAATGCCTTAGAATAACAAGACCTCTTATTATGAAAAATGTCATAGTAATATCTTAAAGATATAATTAACTGTTGAACAAGGGGAAGACTCATGTGGGCCTTGCTAGAGTTTATGTTATCTGGTCTCTGGCCAGATACACAATGGTTGGACACTTATGTGTAAAGTGTAAAACATAACATTATGAGATAATGTATGAGAAGAAGAAGAATCAGGAAAGAAAGAGCGTGCATACAAAGTAATTGGTGAGTGTGTGGTGATCTCTAAGTATGTGTATGTTTGTGTGAGTTTCTCCTCCACCTATGGATGGATGAATGTGGATCCTTATGGACAACCGCTCCCTCTGTGGGTTTATGGTTATGAGAAAGCTTTGCAATCACTGAATAGTTGAGCATATATGGTCTCCTACTTTTCCATGTGTAGTACATCTCCCATGATTGCCTTCTTGGTATTGAACATTATGTGGGGTTGATCCTTAAATGATGGGGAGCATTCCTTTATGTTGTCTCATCATGGGGCCTGTTTTCAAACCTTTTATTTCTCCAAAGTGATCGGATCTCCAGGATGAGCAAGGCCTGCTATGTTGTCATGGAAACATCCTCATAATCTCCTTTCGCATTTGGTTCTAGAGCTGGGAGTAGCTTTGTCTTCTAGAGTATTGCCTTCTGCTTCATCAATGGTAAAGCGATCATGTCATGGCCAAAAAATTTTCACGTGCTCGTCAGGTTTGAGCATGAGCAGAGTTGCCGATTCTAGAACCTTGAGCTCGTAAAGCATGTACTCTTTGTTAGACTCTTTTGCCATATCTTCTATCCTTTTTTTTGAGCTCCTTTTTTTTGAGCTCATCTCTCACATCAACTGACTCTTTCTCTTCTTCAGTCTCTTGTAGTCCTCCCTTGGATGATGTACTCAGTAGATCCATTGGGGGGATGTCAATGCTTTCAAACTCTATTAGCTGTTGTCTCTGGATGCGTGGTATAATTTCTTTTGCCTTAAGAGCACCCAATTCCATTACCTTAGCTTCCATTTTTTTGGCGTGCATCTTCGCTTGGGTGTAAGTTCATGTACACTTTGTTCCTATCATTGCTCTTCAAATTTGCATCCACTAGGTTGTTGAAAATGTAGCCTCCAAGGTCGCATCTGATTACCCTTTTGTGTGCTAGCCCAATGGCCACTAGCACAACTACATGTAGTATGGGTTCTATGTAACGGGGTGGTTTTTGTACTTTAAGTGTTGGGAGATCAATCATAAGGGAAATTCTATTTTTAGTATATCAAGTCCTTGTATATTAGCTTATGCCATTGTGATGCTTGATGAATGCTTTGTCGTTATCGATAGGTTTTGTCTTCAACAAAAGGTTGTGGCTTCCTGCTGGTAAATGGAGATCTTGCCCGAACAAATCACTAGTGATCTTTACTTTGACTATAGCTCCATCTTTGTTGGTTAATGTAGCTTCTCCGTTGTACTAGATGGTGCTTCTGGGCTCTCTAGAAGTCAGTCCCCTAGGGAGGTAGTATGAAAAAGCTATCGAGCTAGAGGCATTTGGCATCGTTTATTTTCCTGACTTTGACCATATTTGATATTTGGACCCCATTTTGATTGATTCTTGTAATTTATGGGTGTTTTTTTTGCTGATTTGATGATTGAAGATTGACTATTACTCCCATTCTCGCTGTCCAACAATTTTCACTACCATCTAGATCTGATGGGTTCTCCTGGGCCTTGCTAACAAATTGCACTTTTTTAAAGAATTTCTTTTGCTTCTTTTTGCAACTTTTAAGCATATTATATGTTTACTTTCCACCTTAAAGCTTTTCTACCTCAAAACCTTAACCTTGGAAATTTTGACAGTTTGAAGTTGCCTATTTCTTGAAAGTTAGACAATTTTGCACTATTTCTTGCATTAGTTGATGACTACTACATTTCCACACACTTTGGACTTTGAATCTGCCAACTCGGTTCCTGGGGTGCATTGATCGCGATCCATGTTTTGGGCCCAAATTTTACCAAACTTGAGGGGAAGCATCTAGAGATGTTCTTAAGCCCTTAGTCAAACTTTTGGTGTTTGGATCATTTTTTCTATGCCTGGGTCAAAATGACCATTTGTAGGCTTAAATTCTTAGAGTTTAGGGTCTTTGGGAATAGAGGAATCCATTTTTTTGGAAATTTGAGGGGCGGGTTTCTCATTCCGTGATCTAATCGTGGGTGAGTTTTGGCCTTGTTCTAGCATGTTGGGGGACATGGCAGTATGTCTGAACTGTGATTACATTAGTGTAGAGATGTTGTTGAGGCCATGCACTAGGTGAAATCTTTATTGATCCATGTACCACCCCCAAATCTGACTATTGTGATTGGATGGCTGGAATCATCTTGGCTTGGGGAGTTCATTGTTTTTTTTTTCTTTTGAGTTTGGACTTGATTTGCCCCTTCCCCCGCCCAATGACCTCTGACATTTTCCAAAATCCGTCTTTGATTTGATTATTGTAGTTAATATGATCTTTTTTGTGCAGTGTGGCGTACATGCATTTATCAAGGGATGTTAGTTGAGCATACCTGTCAAATCTCGTGCCCTGTGGTGGCCCAGAATGTCCGTAGCATGCAAGAATGCATTAGTACACTCTCGGTCGCAAACAAGAGCTCTCTCTCTCTCTCTCTCTCTCTCTCTCTCTCTCTCTCTCTCTCTCTCTCTCTCTCTCTCTAGCTCAACAAGTGCAAATGAGAACTAATTTTCCCTATAAGTACTTGCTAAGGCTATAACTCCGTGGAGTAGGATTTTGACTTTAAAAGTTACTATGTAATGAACCTTAATATAGGGTGTGTCTTTTGGGATCTTAAGTGTAGGGATGGTTATTTATGTCAAGGGGTGTTTGGCAATATGCAATTTTTTTCGTTACAATGACGAAGAAGATGTGATGGCGGATTCTTGCAGTATCAAGAGAGTGCAGAATGTTTTGTCAACACTGTTGTCTTCTTTCTCTTTCTATATTCTCATAAATGTAGTATTCTAAATGCATAATGGAAGCAGCGAGTCTTTCCAGAGTATGTCTGCAAGTCTGTACTGAAGTTTGCAGCAATGGCGGAATTCTATGAATGTCAGAGTGTTTGTTAGATTGTTTGTCAGAGTTGAATGATGTTTAAATGGGAGAGTTAAGGGCAATAATACAGTACTCAACTTACCCGGATTCCCAAGTGCATACTTACCTTTCTTGCCTTATTTACCCTATTTTCCCTATAAGTACTTTGACTTACCAGGAGTCCCCAAGTGCCCATGGCATATCAGTTGTAGCTCAAATGACTCATTTAGTCACTGATTGCCCTCGATTTTGCAAATTTTATCCGTCGTAAGTTGGCAAAAAATTTGACTTCTAGCAAATCTTTCCAAACTTGAGATGCTTGAAGCTCTTGCTTTGTTGATATGGCATTTGATTTTAGAACTTGATTTTGGCTCTCCTAGTCAATATTATTAAATTTTTATCCTTATTAGCTAGAAATTAACGGAAATTATTATTATTTGGTAAAAAATTAGCCAAAATTATTTGCACACTCATATATACATACTCTCATCTAGGCATCATGATTGTCAAAAATTTATCGGTACGATTCATTATTATGCCAGATAAGAGGTAAAACCTAATAAAGGCGATTGAAAAAGAAAAAATTTAAGCAAAAAATCACTCTTTAAACACTATACACATGTATTCTCATCATCTTGCGGCTCATGATCTTGCAAATGGCTACTACCACACTTTTATATACTATACACATGTAGTCTTATCATCTTGTAGCTCATGATCTTGCAATTGGCTGCTACCGCTCTTGCTACTCTCCTCTTCCCATTCGGAGTCATCTCAGGTGAAGGTGTGTGCAATGTGCATAGGCGTGAATACCATGTCTATGCAAGACCGTGTAATGTGGCCCTATTATGCAAATATAAGAGATGCATGTTGTGTCAATATGCTGTGCAAGATGTGGATACTGAATGGGTGGTTCAATGGCTTTTGTTGGGGAGGCTCCATCTATACTACATGGCCCAAACAAGAGGATTTGAAGATGGTTCCCTCTTTCTTTGATTGTTGGTTTATTGAGTACAAGTGGCTTTATTTTTGTTGATTTGATTTGTTTGGGTATCTACTCATAATTTTTTGGTGGAGACTACTGAGCTCTTTGTCAAGTTGATTGTTTTGGTTTCCATTTCTAGGTAAATCTGCAACTTTGCCTCCTTTTGTGCATGTGCTTGGTTATCTTTGGCTTTTCTTCTTCTTTTTGTTGCATTGTGTATCTTTTTTAGCATGTCTATGGTTAGTGGTAGATGATATTTCTTCAACCTGCAGCCATGTTAACCCTCACGGCTCACGGACACCCTATCACCTATGACAAACGTTGTATTATTTACTTGGTAGAGTCAGGTACCGGGCTTGTCGGTCCAATAGGAAAAGGGTAAGAGTGATCGCCGATGAGAGGCGCACTCTAACTGAAACATTCAAGGGATTAGTTGGCTAAGCATGGGCGCCCAAGTGTGAATGGGGCGAGCTCATATAAAAGTCAACTAAACCTAAAATTCACTCATTTGTGCAATTGAAGAGTGCTCTTGCTCCATCTCCATCTTCTTTTTCTTCATCTCCTTGTGTGTGTGTGTGTATGTGTGAGAGAGTGAGAGAGGGAGAGAGAGGGAGTGTGTGTGCGATCGAGCATTACGAAGGCACGACGGCGGCGAAGCGGTTGAGCACAGCGTAGCGGCGTCTCCCTCTTCTTTGCGGCGAGGAATCCTCCACGACAGGAAGCATAGAGCGGTGAGTGACACACCAATGCCATCTTTGAGCTTACTAGTTTAGGCTTGTTGTGTGCTTGGAGCCATTTGTGGCTCGCACACGGTGTATCGGCAAGTTCCTTGCATTGACACGTGCGACATACGCGCACAAGCCACTAATCTAGCTAGACATCTCTTCTCCCTCTAATGTTGCAAGTTTTATGGCACCACTTGATGATCTGTCATTAATCACATTTTCTCACCTTTTTACCTCTTGGAGTTTTGTTTCAAGGTGAAGACTAATACATAGTCACCCTTTTAAACTACTTGTTGATTACATGCTGATCATGGAATTCTTTGTGCATAGATGCCTGCGACAACTCATAAGTGAATTTCATCTAGCTTCTTGAGCTCATCTACCCTTTCTGGAAGCTCATGGCCTCTCCACTCTAAGGTCTTTTTTATTTAAGTGTAAAAATCAAAAACTCTATGGACAACATGACATTAATCCCAAACGCCATATTAAAAGGTGTCGTTCCAATCACTGTTTTGTAAGCAACTCGATATGCCCAAGGAGATGAATGTAGCTTTTGGTCCCAGTCTACTCTTGACTCACTCACTATCTTTGTGAGTACCGTGCATATAATTTTTTTCGTGCTCTCCACTTGTCCATTAGCTTGAGGGTGATAAGGTACTAATTTGTGATAAATTACCATGAACTCATCCAATAATAATTCAATCATTTCATTTAGAAAGTGAGTCCTTCTGTCTCTAACTATTTGGATTAGTAGCCCATACCTTGTAAAGACATTTTTATACAAGAATTGTGCTGCCATTTTTTCATTGTTTTTTTTGCGTCTCTTTGGCTTCAATCCATTTGATCAGATAGTCTATGGCCACTATAATATACTGAGCATGCGAATGATATGCAGACGGTGGTAGCCGTTCTACAAAGTCTCTGCCCCACTTGGCTAAAGTGCTTGTCCCCATCATTGGTCGTAAAGGCATTTTGTCTCTTTGCATAGGTACCTTTGTTCGTTGATATGCATTAAATCTTTTTAGATATGATTCTGCATCCATGAACAAGGTTGGCCACCAATTCTTGCACTAAGAATTTCCTTCGCGGGTTTGTTAATAGAAAAATGTATGTCTGCTCTTTCTCAAGCATCAAAATTTATTCAATGGCACACATTCACAATTGATTATCCTTTCCTCTCTTGTAGAGATGATGCTCAATGAACACGTAGCTTTCAACTTCGGTTTGAATGGATTTCATTCTTGCTTTACTCAACCCCTCTGGTAAGATTCCTTTGGTTAGATAAATCCATAATGTATGAGCTCCACTGAGGTGCAACCGTTGCTTTGAGCAATGTTGCATGTTCTACAGATGTGTGATATATACATATCTCACATGAACTAATGTAGTTATGAACACTTCTCTGCATTTTAGGCCAATATATACCTAGCCTCTCTAATGTTTGAAATGTTTGTGCTTTCCCATTGTGAATTCTTATGTTTGCACATGAGCTTGTCTCAAGTACACATTGTTCTCTGTTGGTTCTATATATAGCCTCAATATACCGTCATTTTCTTGCTTGTATAGCCTTCTAGATATCAACACTAGTGTTTGAGTCTGCTCAATGATCTTGCAAACAAACATAGTGTTTTAATTTTTTCACAATATAGACCATTCCTAGCCCTTCTCTCTTCGTGGTTGTGTAACTCTTTTCTACGCTATTCAGCTATTTGCTGGAGTAATAGATGGAAAAATCTAGATGTTTTTCTTTCTGAGCTATGCTAAAATGCATCCTATAGCATAAGCTAATGCATCGACATGGACATGCAAGATATTTGTCCAATCAAGAGCTTTCAAAATTGGATCATAAAGCAATCTCTGCTTCAATTTTCTTCTTCACATTAGTTGATATACTCAAATTTTGTGATAAGAGCATAGAGAGGTGTGGCAATGATTTCATACATATAGATGAGTCTTCAATAGTAGCCGCAATGATCCCATGAATGCTTAAGCCTTTCTAACTTTGTCGGTCTTGGTAGAGAAGAATCACTTGAATCTTTTTAAGATTAGTGAAAATGTTATTCTAAGGCACAATGTGCCCTATAATTTTCTCTTGTCTTACCATGAAAACACATCTCTCTAGATTTAGGTAGAGATTATAAGTTCTGTATTTATCAAAGATCTTCTTCAAGTGCTCTATGTTCTTATTTCTCAAAGAATAGACACATAAGTCATCCATATAGATCTCTAAGAATTGTCTTAGATATTCTTTGAATGTATGACTCATCAACCTCTAGAATGTGGCAGGCACATTGGTCAAGCCAAATGACATCACTTGATAAGAGAACATGTCTCATTCTCTAGTGAAGGCTATCTTATGCTGATTCTCAGGCTTTATATCATGCTGATTGTAACTTGAAAAGCCATCAAGAAAGTTATAAGTTTCCTTGCCTGCAACTTGCTCAATCACATGATCAATAATTGGTAGGGGATAGGTGTCTCTGATAGTAGATGCATTTACCTGCTTAAGATTCACACAAACCCACCATTTGTTGTTTTTCATGGGCACTATCACAATCGGCGACACCCAATCTCTGTGCTCAATCTTGTAGATAAAATCCGCTTCCTTAAGCTTATCTATCTCCTCCTTTATCTTTTTAGAAAAATTTTCACTTTATGTATAAGGGCATTGTTTGTGAGGTTTTGGATCACTCTTAAGGGGTATGGTATGTTGAAAAATGGTTGGGTCTACTCCCTTAAGGTCCTTGTATGACCATACAAACACATCTCTATATTGTTTAAGCATAGCTATCAATAGTTACTCTTCCTCCTCAGTGAGGTCATTGGCAATGTATTCCAGCTTTGGTTCCTCTCTTGGTTCAGCTAAATTGATGTGCTTGGCATTCTCAAGTCCATCATAAGATATCCTTGGTTCTTTAAGTTCTTGCATTGATTGGTGAACTATGACCTTTCGATCTTGAATTGTATACTTTTTATAGTGAGAGGGAACGTCAAATTTGTATGTGTTTAACCTATCTTCAATTTACATTTTGGTTGTCCAAACCTCTTTCAAGTTTTGCTTTAGTTTTTGGTATTCTTGTTTGCACTCGATTTTTGTCATTCTTAATGAGGTGTCAATTGTGTGTTGGTTTTTACCTTGCTTCACTTCTTAGGATTTGTCTTTGTTAGAGCAAGTTTTGCATACCCTCGTGTCACCTTGTCTTTGACACAATCATTTGCTCCCACAAGCATCAAATACTACGTTTTTCTCTTTGAAAGAGGCATAGGTTTTCCTTGCATGTGCTTTTGTTTTCTTGCTTGTTTTTCCCGATATCTTTCTTATATCCTAGGATTTTGGTGAGGAAAATCATAGAAGATCGCCTCTTTCTCATTTGGTTTTATTTCATTTTCATAGCTGCTTGATAGATCATCCTTAACATGTATCTCTAGAACATCGTCTCATGAATCTTGAAATTTGTCATCATTTTTGTCACTCAGATCTTTGATAATCACTTTGTCAACTATGCATCTTGGTCCTCAATATTTGACCTTGATTCCAAGATAACACTCACCATATGGAAGGGTGCAATGTCAAAGCCCTCTTTGTCATAGAATCTTGTTGGGGTTGCCTAATTCATGCATACATCTAGAACAGTCAGTATCTGGTCCCATAAAAAAATGTTCGAACAACTCTTTTGAAAATGGCTCTAGAACATAGTCCTTATTCTCCATTGGTCTCTCTAGGATGCAATCCTCTCTAATCAGGCCCTCACATTGGACTGCTCCACCTATTCAAAGATGGGGTTTAGACACAAAATTAGTCATATCTTGAGATTCTGAGATCCAAATCACAAAAGACTTAAGTGAACCAGTTAGAGAAAATCAGTGGTTAACAATTGTGAAAATCAATGGACCAATTAGAGAAAATTAGTGGCTAACAAGTGTGAAAATTACAAATTCATTTGTGATGGAACATGGATTGCAATCCATGTACCTTAGAGATATCTTAAACCAAAATTGAGACCATTTGATTGATACTGCTTCCAAACATCTGATCCCAAAGTTTGGGAGCAGAGTGAGCTCAAAAAGAAAATCATCAAGGAAATTGTGAGAAAATACTTAAAGATAGTCTATCTCACCAAAATTTGAATGGTTTTTGATTTTTTGTGATCCAAATCCAAAAAGATTTGGGGAATAGCTTCCAAATAGCATTGAAAACCAGCTGACCAAGCTCGTCATGCTTTTTGGTTGAGATTTGAGTAGTAGGTAGCTGAGACTATTTGAAACACTTTTCTCAAAAGCCACATTTGCAAAAAAGTTGTTCAAAAGAGAAAAAAACAAAAAACAATAAAAAACCGCTAAGCAAGCCCAAAAATTCACTTTTGGTTGATAAGAATTGATCCAAATTCAAAAAAACTTGGGGATAGGATACAAATACTACATCCTATTAGCATGCCAAATTTTTAGTCTAGAAGTGATGGCAGAGACTTGTGCAATCTGTAGCAGAGACCATTAGTTTTCAAAACTCTTTTTCTCTTTGGTCTTTGTAAGGACAATGGATTAGCTTGTTTGCACAGAATATCAAAACGCACGTGATGGTGGTGCTTGGGGCAGGAAAGGGAGCAAAGCATCTATTTTCAAGCATTTTAAAACGCTCTTTGTGGGCTACATGTGCTAAGCTATCAAATCAACAAGTGGATCAATTTTTTTGCTAGAAAGCATTTCAAAATGCTATCACCAAGGGACTCGCACACGGTGGACGAGGTGTTCGAAGAGGCGACACACCACGTGAAGATTGATATGGGGCAATTTCTATCGACTACAAGTGATATCTTGAAGGACCAAAATGTTTTTGATTACATGGGCATTTTGCATGCTACTTTACATGAAGTACCTCTCTCGGATGTGTATGCCATATATGTCAATTTAGTAGTTATTCTTATCAATCGGATACAGCTAGCAATAAGGCAACTAATGCATGACATGAAGATTTGCTTCAAGATTGTGGTACAAGACTTCACAGATTGTTTTTACAAGTTTAGTTTCGTACATTTGTTCAAGGTTTGTCTATTTTCAACACAATCATATATTTTCAGTCAAACCCTTCTTTTAGCTTATTAGGTGTCAGTTATAGCCATGTCAAAATTTGTCGGGTTATAGACACTGCCACATATAAGTGGTAAGGCCTCCCAAAGTCTATTTGATTCAAGTCCTTGTTGAGGTTATTTGGTAAACCTAAACCCAAGGTTTGGCAATAAACCAAAAACTCCATATGTTGGTAGCTACTTTGACCTACACCCTATGTGTTTGAGGGGGGGTTCATTATTGTAGCATCACGTTATGGGCATACCAAAACCCTTGGTTGTGAGCACACCTAAAACTCACGGTTTATGAGTATACCACAAACTCATAGTTAAGAGTAAACCTAAAACTCTAAATGAGCCGAAAGCTATTTATATATGTAAGGCGTTATTTTTAGTATTGTCGACATGCTCTCTCTCTCTCTCTCTCTCTCTCTCTCTCTCTCTCTCTCTCTCTCTCTCTCTCTCTCTCTCTCTCTCTCTCTCTTTTCCTTTGCTTTACACACCCTTCTCGTTGCCATGGCTCCTCATAGCTGGCTCCATCCTCCCTAGCCGCAACCCTCAACAATGTTGGATTCACAAGCGTTAGTGCCCAAGAAGACCTTCAAGAGCCCATTGGGTAGGAAAAAAAGGAAATAAAGTTGGACTTGGTTGTTTGGACAATTGTACCTTAACCAATCCCCGATTTTCTTTCTACCATGGGATCCTCACTTCGAGTCTCATGAAACTTAGGTTTTGCCAATGAGTTAGTGTGATGAGGCCTTCAAGGTGCCTAGTGTTGCATTACTTTGCTAAAATATCTTACCAACATGATTTTATCTCATATCATTTTGTGGATCTTAATGTTTCTGGTAAAACATTGCATTATTGACCCTCTAGGTCTATCTTCTCAAGGTCAAGGGCCCTAGGTTGATGAAAGCTTGGCTCGTGCACAAAATAATCTTTAGCAATAGAGGGGGCTCTAAAATGATATGAACCTGATCTGCTTGATGCCCCAAACAATCTAAGTCACAACGAACATATATAACCTCTATCTAAAGAATAATAACATTAGCAAGACTTACCCCTTAAGCTTCACATTGCTAGCGCTAGTGAAGATGTTTTCTTTCCAAACAGGAAGAAGAAGAAACTGGTCTTCAGAGAGCATCTCTTTAAGGAGTCACTCTTCAAGTCCATTGCTACGATGGCACTACACAAGCTGAAAAATGATGTGAATGTAACAGAACCTCATGCATGGCCCTCCCTAGTGGGTAGCTAAAATAGAGCAGGGCCCAAAGTGGAAAAATATTGAGAAGCCAAAAGCGAAGAGTTAAAAGAAGAAATGAAAGAGCTTTAAAAAAGAAAGCAATAAGGTAGAGCTTTAGAGCAGAAGCACAGATGGTAACTTGAAGCCAAGGTGTTGCTTGCCAATCAGCAAGTTTAAGAGATTAGAAAGAGCCGGATACTAGATAGAGTGCTTGTCTTCAAGCCCGAGTGTTAGCAGTCAAGCCAGACAGGCGCCCTTCAAGTCGACCCCTTCTTCCTTGAGCCTAAAAATTTGATGTGCTCTCACTCTTTTTCCAAAATCCTTGTAATTATTTTGATCATCTTTGATTGAAAGATGGAAAAGCTTTGCAAAGTTTAGGGTAAAATCTATAATGAGTCTAAGTCCAGTACGATCGGCCACCGGCCAAGAGAGCCCTAGGTATAAAGTCTAAGTTCTAAACTGGGAAAGCGAGGATTACTATGAAAGTTTTGAGGAGTTTAAAGCGTACAGCTAATAGTGATATTTCCCTACAACGTGTAATCCACATATCCTTTGTTTTGGTAATGACATTTCAATTTTGAAACTTGCAATGAGTTCCTTGTTCGATGCTCTTTCATTCAAGTGTGCTCATTGTCAATTCTATTGTGATTTTTGACTACAAGTTAGAAGGCTAAATCTGCTGATTTGAGTATGTTAATGAGTGTTTTTTGACATTTCGACTAAAGGAGAGTGTTCTTAGACCCTAGGGCGACCCATGTGATGTGTTCTATTGTTTTTTCTGGACCTGAATTATGATGGCTCGTGATTTTGGTACCTCCTCAAAATGTGACTAAACTTAGTAGGATAGCGTCTCTAATTGTTCTTGACCTTCTCCCAAAGTTTTGTAGCATTTGGACTTTGTGTGAGAGCTGAAACTTTGATGATTGAGTGCGGTGACGTGGGACATAGGTACATGGCCAAATCCAAGAGAGAGAGATTTGCATGTGTTAGGGATTGAGTTATTCCGTCAGCTCACTTCTTTGAGTTTGACAATCTCAAAGAGTCTTCGTGCCCCATCCGAGTCGCTTCCTCGAGTATTGACATTATGTTAGTGTCAAAAAGCTATGTTATAGATGTTCATTGCGGCGACCCGCTAACATTGGCGCCCCTGCTGAGGAAAGTGATCCTTAGGTGGTGAGTGTCCAAGTCGTAGTTTTTACTTAGAAACCTTGATTTTAATTCCCATTACAATTACACTTTAGCAGTCAGGCAGCTAGACACGAAGTTTAGTGCTTGGTAGAGACTAGTCGACAACTCGCTAGATCTATTCTCGAGAGGTAAGAGGGTTGTGTGTGAGATAGCCGAAAGCATTTCATTCTCCAATTTTCTCATTACTTTTAGAGTGCCATGTTGTTTGTAATTTTGACTTCAATTTGTATTGTTTTGTGTGTTTTCCTTTCATGTTACAATTTTGTACTTAGGAGTAGAGTAAATAGAAACTCTCACCATCAAATTTGGGCTGAAGGATCAAGGGAAAAACTGTCAAAAATCATATTTTGGCCGAAACGACCATAAACTCTAAAATGATGAAAAATTGATCGGTGGTTAGAACTCCAAAGCTGATCAAAACTCAAAAAGAAGTGTAAAAAATCCATAACCACACCACAGAGAGTGAATCTAGAAAGTTCCATGATGATTGGTGCAGGAACACGAATCGCGATCCATGACCCCCTGTGATATTTTTGGCAAAAATTGATACCACTTGGTCCAGAGTGATACCAAGCTCTAGCTATATACTTTTGGAGAAAAAATTGATACAAAAACTCAACCAAATCAAGAAAATTGGGCAAAAAAACAGAAAGAACCTTAGAAATAGACTAAAATTATGGATTTTTGACATTTTGAGATCCAATTCCAAAAAGAAGTGAAAATCTGACTTATACATGGACTAGATATACAGCTGACAAAATTTCATGACCAAATTCTATGGAACATGGATTGTAATCCATGACACCGTGAAGCATTTGACATAGAGATTTGACCAGTGGAAAGCTGATACTATTTGACACAACTTCAATGAAGACCATCATAGCAAAAAAGCAACAAAAGGTTGACCAAGAGACCAAAAACAGGTTGTAAGTCAAAAATCGCAAACAGACACAAAACTTGACTTCTGTCAAGGAAAAAAGGATTCAAATCCAAAAAGAAGTAGATATGTACGCCACATAGACCTCAAGTAAAACATTTACCAAGTTTTGAGTCCAAATATGGATCACGATCCATGACCCCCTAAAGGGTTTTGGGATTGTGACTTCACAGATTTGTAGTTGTGGTCAAAACAAACATTTTTTTCCAAAACAAGGGTAGCAAAAAATACTCAAAAGTAGCTCAAAACTAGCCAGAGATAGTCAAGGCTACAATCAACAAAGCAACCTGATCAGGGGACTTTTGGGGAAGCTAAAGGTCACCAAATCATCTATAACTTACCTAGCAACCATCAAGAGGCTTGGGAACCCTGTGTGTTAAGTTTCAAAGCAAATATGTCCTCGAATACATGGATCGCGATCCATGACCCCCTAACACAAAAACTGCCCAAATTGATACCAAAGCTAGTCCTATTCTTGATAAGGACAATAGTCTTTTCAAAATTCAATTTGGAGTTGTATTGTGTAAATTACAAGAAAAATAGGAATTGTAACTAAAGCTCGATCAAATTCTGATTTCTGCAGATTTTGACTAACCCAGCGGCGGCTGTAAAGCTATAGCCACCAAGTGAATTTATGGAGGATAAGCGGAAGAGAGTGTGTGGACTTGTCTTCAACCAAGGGATTAAATGCACCACAAAAGGTAAAATGTCAGGGTTTTGTCAGCTTTGTTTTCTTGATCTATTTGCGGTCATGCAAATTGTATCATAACAGAAGTCCTAATAATAGAGACCAAGCAAGCCATATACCACCGAGGGTAGCGTCAATCATGAGGCCATACCCATCTTAGAGCCAATCTCGGAAGAGAGTCTTTCAGATACTTCATTGAAAAGATCGTACCTCCATATGGCTAAGGGAACCAGAAGTGTGAGTTTCAAGGAAGAAACCAAAATGGGGGCAAGACCATCGCAACCTGCACTTACAATATCATTTTGAAAATGAGCAAGGAGCTCAGATATATATGGTATGGATCGATACTGTGTGAAAATTGAAGAGAGGCCTACTAAGCTTAAGTTCATAGTGCCAATAGATTACAGTGGCAATCGATACTTCAAAGAAAGGGGAAACGCTTATATAGTTGTGCTAAATCCTTTCGTTGTATACAAATGGGGATTTTCAGGCACCAAAGAGAAATTTGATGCTAAACCTGAATAAAAACCACGAACTTTGGACAATCCGAGTGCCAAGTTGAGGCAGGTAAATGTGGCTATATGTGTCAACACTAATAGCACCTATCTGGGATTATACAAGTATGATAACGGAGAGAAAATGCTCAACTATAGATGTGAAGAGCCCAATGTGAGGGAGTTAACCGAGCATAAATATTTAAACGTGCTTACATTGGAAATCGAGAGATACACGCATGCTATCATGTTGGACAAGTACTGTAGGAAGTATTCTTCAGTAAGTCGTAATGATTTGGAGGGCCATACATACTTTGAGGGTCCACTCCATCAGTAAAAGCAGAAACTACGAGAGCTATTCCATTGAAATCTCATGTGGAAGACTCGTTTAGTCGACCTCATTTGTCTGTACGTAAACCAATGGATCCTTGGAATCCTGGGTTCCTATGTCAACACATCGAGGTACTGCCATCGCAGACACTATCTTCAATACAAGAATGCAAAAAATTAGAGCAAAAATTCGAGACATAATACCTGAGGAGAGGGCAACTGAACAAATCCCCTCCAAAGCACTGGTCAGTGGATATGAAATGAGAGACGCTATGGGTGTAGACCTAGAGAATGATGAGGATGGTTTCACAAGAGCAAAGAATGCGACCTTCCCAAGTGGCCAAATGCGTACCAAGGAAGTACAGTGGATCAAGAGATCCTTACGCGCATGTTTCTATCTTTAAGAAAGTCTTAAGATCAAAAGATGTCCAATGCTAGACCTACCACAGGATGATTGCTTATCGGTTCTCTTTATTGAGGGCTTGAGAAATGAAACTCTCAAAAAGGACTTACACTTGAAAGCTTGCACCACATTTGAACACGTCACCAAGGAAGCCTTACACTTGGTTGACAATTGCAAGACCTATGGTGAGGTAACAAAAGATATGGAGACAAATCCTAGCAGTGCATCTTCCACCTCCAGTTGGGATTATTGCAAAGCAAAGTGCTCCTACTGTAATCATGCGAAATGTGGAACAATTAGTTGAAGAAGTAGTTCGCTAGATGAATCGCACCTACCGGCCATATCCTAATCAGAAACCGCAATAGCCACAGGCAACTAATGCTCCACGAACTTTGAAATGGTGTGCCATAGAAAAAAAAATACACTAACCATGATACCAACGAGCGTTTTTATAGTCGTAACTACGTGAGAAAAAGGGTGTATGTACCTCTAGCAATGCAACAATTGTTGCCACCTCCAAATAAGGAAACCAATACGTGTAAAGACGACAAAATTTAGGGATTCTACGATCAATGTGGAAAAGATCACTTATATGAAAATTGCACTCAGAATCCGGACAATCATATAAAACCAGTGAAAATAGACAAAGAAAAGGCACTACTTAGTGGAATTGTCAAAAATACAATAGGTGAAGGTAAATCACTGGTGATGCAACCAATTTCAGAGGTAGATGAACCATGGCCACAATCATTATGAGAAATAATCCGAAACAAAAAAGACAGGAGCGCCATTGTGATATCAGCACCAATTCTTAAAATAAATGTGTATCATGAAATCTATCCATGAGATATTCAGTCATTGCACAGAGATGTAGGAACGGAGGTTTTGATAGAGAGCATTGACAAATTGTGGAATCACATACGGCTTTAAGTGTTGTCGTGCAAGAAATTGCAACTTTGTGAAGGACAAGAGAGCAAACGGCAAAAGCATTTTGTTTGAACCCAAAGACAACCTTCTAGGTTTGAAGTATCAATTCAATTAAGTTGCATAAATCCATATATGAACCTAAGATTTGGTAGAATTTTGGGAAACTCGATTGACTTAGGAGAGAATAGGAGTAGAGCGTCCATATAAGAGAATGTAAACCAAGGGAGACCATTAGAAACTATTGTGAAAGAAGTGCCAGAAACTTACTCTTATTCAAGCTCAGACGTGCCTTCTTTTTCGACACAATTTGGAACTGGAACCTCTCTCAAGTCCAAGCACATTTTGGCCTTTTTCAAGACCAACAAGTATGAAGCCCATATTTATTTGGACCCAATTGAGGAGTTTGGAGTGAGGATAGTGTTAAGTATGGAGCCTGATTTACCCTTGTAATTTTCTGTGGTAAGAGCGCACATTTGTAAGGCCCCCATTATGAGGAGAAGACATCGTGCGTGAACGAAAATCACTCACTGGAAACCAAAATTTTCACGGACAAGAATCAGGGGCAACTTTAAAGGCCTCGGGGGCGGAGGCCCCCGAGACTTTTTTTTTTCGCCGGAATATTATGGCCGGACGGCGGCCGGAAAGTGGTCGGAAAACAATCGGTCGGTTGGTCGGTGGCCGGTAGTCAATGGCCAGTGGCCGGTGGCCGAATTCAATGGCCGGTGGCCGAATTCAAAAGCGGACTTGTCTTCTCAAGGGCGGCCACACATGGGCGGATTGGAGGGTCCGATTTGGACTTATTCACACAAGGACGGCTACACATGGCTGTCTCTCATAAGAAAGGGCAGCCCTTTTGGCCTATAAAAGGAGGCCATTTCTACACACATTTCATAGTGTGAAGTTGATGCAACAAGGTGAGTGTGAGGTGGTGAGAGTGAAGCAAGGCGGGAGCTCCATTAAGGATATAATCCCTTTGTAAACTACTTCTTGTTTTGAAGTACTAAAGCCATTGAGTGGCTGCTTTCCCGTGGACGTAGCCCACATTGGGTGAACCACGTATATCGTGTGTACTCTCTCTCTCTCTCTACTCTATAATCTCGTGTATATAAATCTGTCTCTCTCCATTAAGTAATCTACTCAATTATCTATTTAGCTACGTCTTATTTCCTAACAACTGGTATCAGAGCAAGGTTTTCTCGTAGCTAAATTATCTCAAGGAAAGGATTCCTTGAATTGAGTGGGAGTTATGGCGGAGGAGGGGAAGCTCAAGATTGAGAAGTTCAACGGCAAAAACTACCAACATTGGAAGATGCAGATTGAAGACTATCTCTACCAGAAGGACCTCTATTTGCCACTAGGCGGTCTTGCGAAGAAGCCCGCAACAATGGCAGATGAAGCATGGATTGTCCTTGATCGAAAGGCACTGGGAACAATCCGGTTAAGTTTGGCGTCAATGGTGGCCTTCAATGTTTCGGAGATGAAGCCAACGGAGGACTTGATGAAGTCACTTGACGACTTCTACGAGAAACCATCGGCATCCAATAAGGTATTTCTTATGAAGCGCTTGTTCAATCTAAAGATGGCAGAGAATGGTTCAGTTGCAGAACGCCTAAATGACTTTAACACAAACATAAGTCAACTTCGATCAGTGAAAATCAATTTCGATGACGAAGTGCGAGCTCTCCTTATACTATCATCTCTACCAGATAGTTGGGACAGCCTTGTGATGGCTGTAAGTAATTCTATCTCTGGCACAAATACTCTTAAGTTTGATGATGTTGTGGGTGTTCTTCTAAGCAAGGAAATGCGAAGGAGAAGCACAGGAGAATCATCAAGTGCTGCACTATCAGTGGAAACAAGAGGAAGGCCTAAGGAGAGGTTCAAAAACCAAAAGGGTCGTGATCGCTCAAGGCGGAGCAAGTCACGCACAAAGTCAGTTCTTGAATGTTGGAACTGCGGCAAGAAGGGCCACGTCAAG
Source organism: Adiantum capillus-veneris (assembly GCF_014529385.1). Lineage (NCBI taxonomy): Eukaryota > Viridiplantae > Streptophyta > Polypodiopsida > Polypodiales > Pteridaceae > Adiantum > Adiantum capillus-veneris. Next base: position 4,570,460 of record NC_140940.1, on the reverse strand, counting down.
AAGGATTGCTGGTCCAAGAAGAAGAAGGAGACAGAGTCTCAAGACAACAAGCCAACATCGGAGGCCAATGTGGCAAGTAAAGTAGAGCAAGATGCTCTAATTCTCTCATTAGACAATGTGTCTAATTCCTGGATAGTAGATTCCGGGGCTTCATTCCATGCGACACCACACAAGCAACATTTCCAAGACTACACCAAAGGTAATTTTGGGTATGTATACTTGGGAGATGATGAAGCTTGTGAGATTGTCGGCAAAGGTACAGTTTCTGTCAAAACTGCTAATGGAAATGAATGGAAGCTTAAAGATGTTAGGCATGTTCCTTCTCTTCGCAAAAATTTGATCTCTACAGGACAATTGGACGATGAAGGTCACAACATTGCATTCGAAAACAAACGGTGGAAGATCTCAAAGGGATCTTTGGTGGTTGCCAAGGGTGAAAAAGTCGGTACACTTTACTTGTGTACTGTTAGCACGCAACCTTCAGCTTGTGCAGCAACTACAGAAGTTGACAGTGCGGTGTGGCACTACCGACTTGGGCATATGAGTGCCAAAGGAATGCAAGTCCTTCAAACAAAGAAGCTTCTACCAGGTTTGAAAGAAGTGGACTTAGAGTTCTGTGAAGATTGTGTTTATGGTAAACAAAAGAGGGTAAAATTTCATAAATCAGGAAATGAAAGAAAAAATAAAAAACTTGAGTTGGTTCATTTTGATGTTTGGGGTCCTGCAAGTACACCATCACTTGGTGGCTCATTGTACTATGTAACATTCATAGACGATGCGACTAGAAAAACATGGGTTTATGTCATGAAGAATAAATCCGATGTATTTTCCATATTTCAAAGGTGGAAAGCCTTTGTGGAGAATGAAACAGGTACCAAGGTTAAATGCCTCAGATCCAACAATGGAGGTGAATATTGCAGCCAAGCTTTTGAAATCTTTTGTGCTAGCAATGGAATTCGGAGGCAAAGGACAACCGCAAGGACACCTCAACAAAATGGGATTTCGGAAAGGATGAACAGGACAATCATGGAACGAGCACGAAGCATGCGGCTACATGCAGGCCTACCGCTTGAACTTTGGGCGGAAGCTGTAAGTACGTCTGTGTACTTAATCAATCGGTCACCCTCAACGGCATTGGATGGGGGAGTTCTAGAAGAGGCATGGACAGGTAAACCGGTGAATTATGCATTTCTCAAACTGTTTGGGTGTGAGGCTTTCATGCACATAGATAGAAGCCTAAGATCAAAGTTAGATGCAAAGTCCAAAAAGTGTTTCTTCATTGGCTATGGAGAAGGAGACTTTGGGTATCGCCTATGGAATCCTGAAGATGGTAAAATCTTAAGGAGTAGGGATGTAATTTTTAACGAACAAAATATGTACAAAGATTACTTGGAAAGAAAACAAACAAAAGAAACAGGTGATGAGTACATGGAGCTTGAGGACGGTGAAGACTCAAGGACTGCAAACGGTGACAATGTGCAACAACGTCAACCAAATGAGGAGCCTCAACCTATTCCCCGAAGATCTACAAGAGCAAGTAGACCTCCAGAAAGGTTTGTTCCTTCCTTCAACCATCTCTTGATCTCAGATTCTGGAGAGCCGGAATCATATGAAGAAGCTATGCAACATGAATCCAAAGAAGAATGGACGAAGAGCATGCAAGTGGAGATGGACTCACTACATCGCAACCAAACATGGGAGTTGGTTGAGTTGCCTAAAGGTAAGCGGGCACTTCAAAACAAATGGGTGTACAAGCTAAAGGAAGAAGAAGGTGGGAAGAAAAGGTACAAGTCTAGGCTTGTGGTAAAAGGTTTTTCTCAAAAGAAAGGTATTGACTTCAATGAAATATTTTCTCTTGTTGTAAAAATGAACTCAATTAGGCTTGTCTTAAGCCTTGTGGCTGCTCATGATCTAAATCTCGAGCAAATGGATGTAAATACGGCATTCCCTCACGGTGACTTAGAGGAGGAAATCTACATGCTTCAACCAAAGGGGTATGAAGTAAAAGGTAAGGAGAAAATGGTTTGCAGATTAAAGAAGAGCTTATATGGTTTAAAGCAAGCATCAAGACAATGGTACTTGAAGTTTGATCGATGGATGTTGGATCATGGATTCACAAGATGCAACTCGGATCACTGCGTCTACACGAAGAATTTGGGAGATGGGAAATTCATCATCCTAATGTTGTATGTTGATGACATGTTGATTGCAAGTGCTAACATGCAGGACATCAAAGACCTAAAAGAGGAGCTGTCCAAATCTTTTTCAATGAAAGATTTAGGTGCTGCAAAGAGGATACTTGGTATGAAAATATCAAGGGACAGGACGAAGAAGAAAATAAAGCTATCTCAAGAAGATTACATCAAGAAGGTACTAGAAAGGTTTGCAATGCAAAATGCAAAACCAGTTTCTACACCTTTGGCTGGTCATTTTAAACTAACAAAGGATATGTGTCCAAAGACACAAGAGGAGATAGCCTATATGTCTAAAGTTCCATATGCTGCACCTGTAGGTTCTCTAATGTATGCTATGGTCTGGACAAGGCCAGACATTGCACATGCAGTGGGAGTTGTGAGTAGGTTCATGGACAACCCAGGTAAAGAGCATTGGCAAGCTGTGAAGTGGATACTTAGGTATCTAAAAGGGACAACAACAAATGCTTTGTATTTTGGAGGAAGTGATATTTTTCTAGAAGGGTATGCTGATGCAGATATGGCTGGTGACAAAGATACTCGAAGGAGCACTACTGGCTATGTGTTCACGGTTGGAGGCACAGCAGTAAGCTGGGCTTCAAAGCTACAGAAAGTGGTTTCACTTTCTACCACGGAAGCAGAGTATGTAGCAATGACGGAGGCAAGCAAAGAAATTTTGTGGCTTCACAGATTCTTAGAAGAGCTTGGATTCAAACAAGACAATTGTGTCTTGTACAGTGATAGCCAAAGCGCTATCCATCTTGCAAAGAACTCATCCTTTCATTCAAGGACAAAGCACATTGAGGTAAGATATCACTTCATACGCACTCTTTTGGAAGAGGGACAGCTAAAGCTAGGAAAGGTGCATACAAGTGAAAATCCTGCAGACATGTTTACAAAGGTGGTCAACAAGGAGAAGTTGAGCTTTTGCTCATCTTCAATCGGCATTCAAGGATAAGAAGCCAGAATGGAAAGCAGTCACATGTTTGGTTTGGAGATCAGTCTCCAAGTGGGAGATTGTTAAGTATGGAGCCTGATTTACCCTTGTAATTTTCTGTGGTAAGAGCGCACATTTGTAAGGCCCCCATTATGAGGAGAAGCCATCGTGCGTGAAGGAAAATCACTCACTGGAAACCAAAATTTTCACGGACAAGAATCAGGGGCAACTTTAAAGGCCTCGGGGGCGGAGGCCCCCGAGACTTTTTTTTTCGCCGGAATATTATGGCCGGACGGCGGCCGGAAAGTGGTCGGAAAAAACCCGGTCGGTTGGTCGGTGGCCGGTAGTCAATGGCCGGTGGCCGGTGGCCGAATTCAAAAGCGAACTTGTCTTCTCAAGGGCGGCCACACATGGGCGGATTGGAGGGTCCGATTTGGACTTATTCACACAAGGACGGCTACACATGGCTGTCTCTCATAAGAAAGGGCAGCCCTTTTGGCCTATAAAAGGAGGCCATTTCTACACACATTTCATAGTGTGAAGTTGATGCAACAAGGTGAGTGTGAGGTGGTGAGAGTGAAGCAAGGCGGGAGCTCCATTAAGGGTATAATCCCTTTGTAAACTACTTCTTGTTTTGAAGTACTAAAGCCATTGAGTGGCTGCTTTTCCGTGGACGTAGCCCACATTGGGTGAACCACGTATATCGTGTGTACTCTCTCTCTCTCTCTCTACTCTATAATCTCGTGTATATAAATCTGTCTCTCTCCATTAAGTAATCTACTCAATTATCTATTTAGCTACGTCTTATTTCCTAACAGATAGACGACCATACCATTGATTTTGAAGAGGGGGTTAGGGTAAACAAATAGGATGACATATATGTAGACCGAAATGGAGTACATTATCGCAAGGACTACCCATGCTAGATTAGGACAATTGACGCCCTTGAAAATTGTTTGCATCTTCAAAATCAAGGAAAAGAGACTAGCATAACTTCTCGCTCATCTCTTTAGGGATTGTTACAACAATAATTTTGTCATGATGACTCCAAAGGAGATTGAAAAACCAAGTACCAAGGACACTCAATCCATGAAGCAATCATGGGAACCGTACAAGAAATTGATCGGTATGTGGATCCAAATGCTAGATCTTATGACATCATGGCCAACCAACGAGGGAGTGTAGCAAGGAGTAGTCACCTCAATGGTACCATATGAGAAAGAAAGGCGTAAACCACCTATAACAGGGAGAAATAAGTGACATAAGGACAAGAAGAGGCCCACATGAGTCACACATACCAAACAACTAGTTTGAAGGAATTAATGGGAGAAACACCGACTTGAAGGGAGAGAGTGGGGTCCGAAAGTCACACCAACATATTTCCAAACGTGGATTAAAAAATAGAGCGAGACAAGGGACCCATATGACCATTTGGCCAGCTTCAGATAGGTTTTGAGAGTTGAGCGCATAACCGATTATCATACACAGTTTGAGGGATTTGGGATGACCTTGGAGGGAAAAGTCTTGACTTGGTTCCATACCATACCTCATAGATCGATCACTGACTTGCCAACTTTGGCCATGAGATTTGTCACTACATGTTCTAAAATGGGCATAAAGTATTGTACTATGGCACAAATCTATAGTTTCAAACAGAAACAAGGAGAAACTGTCAGAGATAGTGTGAGTCGAATGAGGCAGTACATCAACAGATGCCTAGAGTTGGAGATTCCAACTGAGGAAAGACTAGTTTCACTATTTCTAGAGGGGTTATTAAACAAATATTTGCATGCGATTTTGTATATTAAAAAACACATGACCTGGGAAGCATGTAGTTTAGATGCGATTGACTTGAGTGGTAATTGTGAGATCTTCAATGAGTAAAGCAAAGCTAAAGATACTTAGAGAGATCGAAACACATCCACTGTGCCAACACAAGTAGGATCAATAGATACAATTCCTGCCAATGCGATAGAGGACATGCTTAAACGCATGACCGATATGATGAACAACATGCAAAGAATGCCAATGCAAGGCCCAATGCAGGGACAAAATCAAGGACAACCTATGGGGCAACAAAGGCAATTAAGATAATGATCTATTGAAAGGAAATGGACAAATCATGAGACAAATGAGTGTTACTACAAACCAAAATATGATGGAAATGTCCAGTATGTGCCAATGAGGCCACATATGCTAGTACCCATTACTCCATATCCTGAGACTAGTTCAGTAACAATGAGGATAGAAGAAGAGTGGTATAACCAACCTGCTCCAGTTCCTATCAAGCCGATGTGCCAAGCACCCACTGATGCATCACCTAATTACTTTATTGCTAACCAGGGGGCGAAGCCACCTATGGTCAAGCCAGTTCCCAAACCAAAAAGTGGAAATCGTCACAACTGTGGAGCGGATGATCATTGGAAAAATGATTGTCCTGAACCGGATAAGAATGTGAGACCTATAGAGGCATATTGTGGAGCGTGCGAACGTAAGGGTGGACACTTTCTTGAGGACTACCCTAGGAATCCGGTAAACAAAGGGAAAATTTCCTTAAACATAGTTCAAATATTGTTGAGTAGTTCATCAAAAGGGGAACCGATAATTCCAATTCGAGTAATGACTATATCACAAAACAAGCAAAACAAACACGATAACACGGCTGGATCGGATAAATCCAGCAATTCCTCTAGGAAAGAAGAATGAAAAAGATACAAACTCAAGAGACAAAAAGAACGAAAGGAGATTGAGGGAAAGATACGGATAACATAAGAAAAAATACAGACTCCTTCAACAGACTTTAGGAACCCGAACCAAAATTGACTGGATCCGTTCTGGTTGAAAATTTTTATGAACTAATCAATGCAGCTTTGCAAGTTTTTCAAGCTGGACAAACATTGGAAAACCAATGGAGAAACCACCAAACTCTTGAAATGGAAGCAACTAAATTAGAAGCTTACAAAAACCTGGTGCAAATCACACAAGCCTTGATGGAAAAATAGAATCGTCAGCAGGAAAATATATTAGAATCGGAAGAAGCTGAGACCAAAAGCCTAAGAGAAAAAGCTTCAAAAAAGGAAAGGTCAAAAAACTGGGAGAACGAGGAAGTACAACCACCTAAATTGGAAGTTCTTGATATAGTGAAGAAGGATGGGACGGGGTGCTGATAGTTGAAGATGATTGACCAAACTACATGTGGAAAAGAGTTAGGGAAGTGAAAGATGGGAGCTTGACTTTGAAATCAGCACCAATAGAAGAAGTTCGGTTTGACATATCACCCATGGAACTAGATGAACAGTCATTGTATGGAGATTGAGGATCGAAACAGTCAGACTTTACAAAAGTTGAAACCTTGCGGACATTACCATCTTACTTAGGTGAGAACGAAGAGAAATCAATGGTCTGCAAAACAACAAAACTGGGAAGGCCAAGACAACTTTTGGATGTGGCTAATTTACAACTCATTATGTCGACACCAATTAAGTGCACAATCACTTTGGGTGAACAATTGAAGCTGAGACCACACCTATGGGGAGATATACAAATTACCATTGGAAGAATGGATTGAAAGGAGTATCTCAAATGGACCTAGAAAAATTGCAAAAAGAAGAGACACAGGCTAGACTTGTCAAATCGATACCTATGAATAAGGTCGGGGACTATTGTGAAGGGAAAGAGGGAAACACAAATCTTCCAGTACAATACAATGATATAACAACTATGGCTATTTAAGACAATGGAGCAGGCATAGCCATAGCAACCAAAGTTGTTTGGGAATCTTGGGAAAAGCCAGCAATTAGACAAACAAGGATGAAACTGCAATTGGCAGATGGACACATAGAAAAACCAATGGGCCTACTAGAGAACGTGATAGTCACCTCTTGCAAGATTGACTACCAGCACACTTTTGCCCTTGTAGACTTTGGGAAGAAACTCAATTACAAAATCATCTTGGGAAGACCATTCATGAGGTAGATACAATTCATCCAAGACTAGGGCAAGGATTATCTCTGCTTGAAACAAGTAGGGATAGTCACTTAAGTGACCTTGAAAGACCATTCTTACAAGGATGTCCTAAGGACACCAATACAAGAATTGGACTCTGAAACTTGTGCGAAAATTGAACGGCCATCATGGGTACATAAAAACACTCCAATTTGGATGTGTGGTGCTTCTCAATTGGGAAGCTTACGAAAGGAAGGTTGTGTTCTAGACAAAGATGTAAATGACACAGATTACATGCCAAAACCATCCCCTAAACATTTTTTTTAACCCTTTGAATGGACTCAAATCCTGGCCACCATGGATGTATGTATTAATGAATCTATACCTACACATTTTTGTGATGAGGAGCAAGGCTATGATATAGTCCTTATACAAATGGAATCAATTGAGATGAACGAGGAACAACAGGTTTTCTTTAATCACTATTATGATGCTACGGACGAGTGGGAAGAAGAACCAATTACAACAAAGGGGTCGGACTCTGAGAAGGAGTAGGTAAGAGCCAAGCTTCTACTCAAAGGAGGGGAAGAAATATTTTTTGAGTTTCCAAACCAACACCGAAGACACCAACAAAGATACTGAAAAAAACGAGACAATAACTTAAGAAAGAAAGCTACAAAACGACCATTGGAAACCGAAACTCAATTCTTGATGAAAGTGAATGCAGTGGACTGCATAAAAGACAAGATAGCTGAAAGATATCCAAACATAAAGCCTGCAAAGATACAACACCAAATGGAAGAGCTTTCACCTGCGAACGCGTTGGTATGCTCAAAATAGCAATGCAACACTGTACGAGAGAGACACGAAGATTCAAAGAAACAATAGACTCACGTTGAGCTTCTGCAAAAACACTTACTTTTGTTATCCAAAAACTTAGGTTTTTAATTACAAAGGTTGGATTTTATACCTTAGCCAAGGTTCAAAGAATAGATTTTTGGCTATCTAGGCTCAATAGAAGGCTTAGAAACTGCATATGATTACAAACATAGAGGTCCTCAACCCCTTTAGACTCATTGGCAATAATTAATATTACAACAGCTTTGGACTTTGCATGATTTTTCAGTGATACAAAGGGATTTAATACATTCAATTGGCTTTAAATATGACTGTCACCCCTTTTGATTTTCTTTCTCTCACTCTTGTTAGATGAGCAGCTAACATTGCCCCCCTCCTTGTCTGTGTCATCCGTGACATAGCTACTTAGGGTGCTAAGTAGTGAGCATAAAATCCATGAAGCACTTGTTCGGAGGGCTAGCCTGATAAATGGTAGCATAGGCCCTTGGCACCTTTGAGAAAGAACATTTATGTGGCATCTGTTTGTTTTGCACGGTGAAAAGTCTGCAAACAAGTTAATAGAATTTTTGCAATCTTTACTAGCAAGATGCATGCCAAATCCGAAATGCCATGAAACATCTGAATGCTCAAGGACATTGTTTCCACCATGTAGTCCTCTGTAGGCTGGTTATTTGAAGTAGGTGGAAACCTTAGGTAGTTTAGCCAAGTAGGCAGCTTTTGTTGGAGGAGAAAACGGTGCTGCCAACTTCAAACTCTTGGCACCGGACACTGCACAGGATCTTGCTTGATAGGACTTGGCACATTTGTATACAAGATCAAATACCTGGGTTGTCGGTTTAGCCAGATCTCTTGCCATTTGGGATGTGTCAGTGTTGGTTCAGCTTGGAAATATTTAAGTAACCTCTCTTTGAGTTGGAGTACTTCAAATTTGATGAGAGGAAAGGATAGAGCTTGCTGATGCCATGCCTCATTTATATCTGGTGGTGTGAGGAGGTTGCCATTGATGGAATGCAACATTTGCTCCTCCCATTGCATGGCTTCCTTCTAGATGGTCTCAGTCTCCTCTTCCACCTGCATTTTCAATGTTGCTTTCTCCTTAGTAGTAGTTAAGATTTTTGGTTGAGCGGAGGGTCCAGCTTCATCATGAGAAATATCATATCAGGAAGACAGACATCTTTGGTGGCTGCTGCTTCAAAATGCAAAAATTGTAAGATACCTTGATCTTGCATTGCAAAATCTATATGTCCTTCATGTGGTATGGTAGCTTGTGCAGTGGCTGTTGCTTGAGCTTTGCTCAATTCTGCTTTTAGTTGGTGTATTTCTTGTTAGTATCTCTCCTCTCGCTGCATGAACCTGATAGAGAGCTCTCTTCTCTACATTTTCTCTAACTTCAGCTCCATCGCAAGGTTTTAACTTTTTGTTCCACTGCTTTGTATGTTTGATCTGTGCCTTGTAGTGTGGCTATTGTAGGGTTTTCCTTGAGCTGGTTTAGCAATGTATTTTGCTCTTGGCACGTGGATTATGATTGTGCCAACTGAGTATTTGCAATGTTTAGCTGGACTTGTAGCCTGTCGATTGTTGAAGTAAATTTGTGTAGAGCTAAGGTGGCCGTTGTTACTTATTGCTCTTGCTATTGATTTCTTGTCTAGAGAGCTTCTAGATTTGTTGTTTTCTTTGCAATTAGTTCAATCAATTCTTTTTCTTTGTATTTCATGGCTTCTTTGTATGATTTGACACAAACATTGGCCATGTCTAGCCTTTCTCACAGACCCGCAATCGCATGTATATGCTATGAAGCTATTAGTGGCGAGATAGATTTCTTCTTTCATTTTGTCCACCACATCGTGTGCATATTCATTTATGTCCTCTAGATTTTCCATTCTTCTTGTGTTGCTCGCTTCAGGCTGATCCGTTTATTTGTCCTTAGCCTTAGTGATTGGCTCATCGGGCTGGTTGGCATGAGTATTTGGCATCTCTATGCAGCTAGTTGGTTCACCCTCTTATTCCTCGTTCCTTGAAAGTTTCTTTGGGCAGTTTAATATCTGGTTCCATATTGCTAGCAATGGGAGTGGCCTCCTTTGGTTGTGGTTGTGGTTGTGTTGTGTCCTCTGGTTGTGGTGGTGCACTTGGGGGAAAGGAGTGTGGAACTTCTACAATAGGGTGCTAGGAGATGAGGCTATGGTGGCTGTTGGCGAGGAGCCATGGTGTGCATCAGAGAGAGAAAGAGAGAGATCGACAGCTTGAAAACAGAAAACAAAATTGGACGCACTACTAATTGAGTAAAACCTTTTACATATAAGGCATACTTGCCATGCAAAAAACCATGCAAACTGGAACTGCCTACTATAGGTTGTGGCCACGGGCTTGACATACCTAACAATCCCCCCCTCAAGCCCGATGTTAACCCTCACGCACATTCCTATCACCTAAGATGGACACCGTATTATTTATTTGGTAGAGTCAAGGTACCGGGCTTTTTGGTCCAAAAGGAAAAGGGTAAGAGTGATCGCCGATGAGAGGCACACTCTAACTGGAACATTCAAGGGATTATTTGGCTAAGCATGGGCACCCAAGTGTGAATGGGGAGAGCTCATATAAAAGTCAACTAAACCTAAGATTCACTTATTCTTTCATGTGTGCAATTGAAGAGTGCTCTTGCTCCATCTCCATCTTCTTCTTCTCCATCTCCTTGTGTGTGTGTGTGTGTGTGTGTATGCGTAAGAGAGAGAGAGTGATCGAGCATTGCAACGACGGCACGGTGGTGGTGAAGCGGTTGAGCGGGGCATACCGGCGGCTCCTTCTTCTTCACGCGGCGAGGAAACCTCCACGATAGCAAGCGTAGAGCGGTGAGTGACACACCATCGTCATCTTTGAGCTTACTAGTTTAGTCTAGCTGCATTCTTGGAGCCATTTGTGGCTCGCACACAGTGTATTAGCAAGTTCCTTGCATTGACACGTGCGATAGACGGACACATTTTTGGCACCGTTGCCGGGGAATCGCCTTACACTAAGCTCAAGAGGCACTTTATGCTTCTTCTGTGAGTCAGTTAGGAAGGAAGAAGAAGAAGTTAATTTCTGCAAGTTTTTTCTTGCATAATCTCTGTTTTCTATCAATGCTTGCTAGCACAGTTAGCAGTTAATGTGTTAGTAGTGAAAGAGCATTTTCTGTCAATGGCTGCTTGCACACTTTTTTACACAGTTAATAGATAGCTTGGTTTCTACCAATGTCTGTTTACACAGTTTTTATTTGTTTGCAAAGTTATTGTGTTAGCTAGTGAAGGAGTAAACAGTTAGCAAAGTAGGTAGATTCACTGTCCACTGTCAGTTAGTAATTAGCAGAGTAGTTAAGCTTTGTTAGTAGAGTAGTTAGCTGTAGAAGAGGTAAGGTTAGGTTAGTGTAGGCAGAAAGTTTTGTGTGTGTGGCCCAAAAAGACCACCAAACCGCACGTGCGGCGACCACAAATAAATAAATAAAATTTTTATATTTAAAAAAAACCGAAAATATTTAAGTGTGAGGCGTGAATGTGTTCTACGAAAATTTTGGATCGGGATCGGGATCGTTTCCCAAGCCCAAGCCCAAGCCTCAGTCCTATGATATATACTAAACTCACTCTTATATATTCCCTACCTCCACAAGAGGGAGTGAGGGCATGTGGGATAAGTTCCTCAAGTCCTCCACCATCCCCTTCACACTCACCCTTTGGACTTACTAATTCTATTCCTCTCCTCACCTAGGAAAAGACTAGTTTTAGGATTCTGAGGGCTATACATAACCAAACCGGGGGCTGTAAAGCACGGCATGTCCCTCTAGCCAAGACGCTCGTTTTGAGCTATTGCACGCTATATTTTGTGGCTCAGTTAAAAAAGGAACCAAAAATACAAAAAAAAGGGTTGTAAACACCTTTTTAAAAAAAAGAAAAAACTAGGTGAGCGGCCTCCAGAGGCACTCACCAACACCTCAGAGTGTCGAGGTCACATGCACCTACGCTCTAGGCATGTGCTAGAGGACGATCACATCGAGAGTGTTTCCATTTACGCGGGCACTCATTATTCCTCTACCTTAGACTCTAGGCCCTCAACGGGAACCCAAGGTAGTACCACTCAGGACCTGCATATAGCGTCTAGTGATGATTCTATGACTATGACGTCATGGAGGGTTACCCAATGCCTAATCCTGATAGCTCAAGCCAAGACATGCATGCCACGGGCCCGCAGTCCGGGTCGAGCGTGCTTACCTGCTTGAAGGAAACCTTTAGTAGAGCCACTCGCGCAGAACACGGAACTAACGATGGCAAAGTAAATTCGCCATTCATGACCAACGTAGACCTTATGCCCTTACAGAATGTGCACGTGAATACTCCATTCACTACATCCCCTCACTCTTCAGAACTACTCCCTCTGAGGTTATATTACATGATGGTAGAAGCCTTGGCGAGGTGCAAAAAGTTGAGCGATATATCATTGCGGCTAGGAAAAAGAAATCGAGAGCTTACGCAAGGTAGAGCAACTAAGAGAGTTAAAAGCAAAAACTCCTATGTCAATATCTTTGCTAGGAGAGCAATCGAGTGCTCCTGAATTAGTGTGACCACTAAGGTTCAACCCATAGAGAGTCCCATTGCATCTAGTTCAAAGGATCCCCCTAGCACCTCAAGGTTAGATGGAGTGTTCCTAAATGAGAACTGGGAGTACGAACTACAAACAGAAACTCTAACTGACCTATACACAGGTCACACCTATCATGTGGGTTGGTTAGATGTCCTACAATCCACAACGGGTGCTACTAGTGTGGAGGATCAACAACAACGAGTTTGTGAGGTCATCCATAGGGTTATTGAGCTAGAGAGACAGAACAAGGGGATCCACATGCCTTCACCGGGTCTCATGAGATTCTCGGATACAGGGAAGGCTAAAAAACCAACCTTATCGCAAATGGAGACTCCCTACGTAAGTCCGATGGATCCTCCATATGTTGTTTTGCCAGGGGTCTGAGTGCAATCTGAGCCTACAAGTGATAGATTTACTTTTCCAAGTCTAGCTCATCTTTCTCTTGATGACACCACGGCTACCATGCCTACTCCAATGATGGGCATGCCAAGAAACACGCCATGGGCCTCATCTGTTAGTAAAGCACTGCTATATGGTAGCTCAATGCCAACAACAATACCTACAAGTGTAAACCAATCGTATACACCCATGGGTCCTCATACTCATGTAGCCCCTATCCCTCCCATTGTTTCTAGTACCTATGCTCCACAACCACAACACCCAAGCTCTTATTTCCATCGGACCATACCGGCTAGCATTAGCATGTCACATCCGACGTTTGCTATGTCTAGGGCCACACATATGAACTTTGGACCGCCACATGGTACGACACCATACCAAACGTGAACCCAAGAGCTTCCTACGCACCAAGCCCAATGCAAATACCTACTCCACATGTAGTCTCTGGAGCACCTCCACCCGCGGTGACTGCTCACTTAGGTGACTTGGCAAAATTTGCTCAAGCTATCGGTCGATCTATTGTTGAGAATATGCGTAACACACCTGATAGAGAACCTAGAAGTAAGGCAGTACAAATAGCCAAGCTCACACAAAAATTTAGTGGAGACGGGGATGGGAGAAAGATATCCAAGTGTTTGAATAAATATGTGATTCTCTAAGAGAACACAATGACCTGCATAAGAGTAATGCTTTAAGCCTAACCTTGAGTGGGAAGGCTGGGGATTGGTATAGAACCCTAAGGGTGGAAGAAAAAATGATTTACCCTACTCTTAGGAGATTGTTCTTGAAAGAATACATAGGAGAGGGAGTGCTTTGGGGTGTAGCCTCTCAGCTCCAGAAAGCCCAACAAGAGTAAGGAGAGTCGGTGAGAGACTTTATTAGTCGCCTGAAGCATTTGAATTCTTGTTGTAATCCAAATGAGCGTTTCAATAATAATCAATTGCTTGATAGATTCATTAGGGGATTACCACATGAGGATATCTACAATGGCCTAGTCATTAGAGGTATCACCACTTGGGAAGCAGTCACCACCAATGCGATCCAGTTGGAGGATAATTTAATGATTCAAGGAGAAAGAGTGTCTGTTGAGCCTAAATCTATTAGCTCACAAGCATTAGGACATCAGCCAATGACCCTAAAGCCTATTGCTAAGGAGCCAAAGATATCTGAGATGACTTTAGCAGATCTCACCAAGGCCATTCAAGAGCATCTTAGAGACAATCGTGCTCCGCAAAACAATCATATGTATCCAAGACGGGAGCAACAATGGTGCTCAATATGCTATGGACCGCATAGTACCAGTGAATGCCCTACTTTTAGAGTAAAATTCAATGGGAACTGCAATGCCTGTGTGAGGTATTGTCATCAAGCTAAGGATTTCCTAGTATTTAAGCGCGCGATGGCCAATAGACCATCCAACCTTAGCATGGATAGATAGACCTCAAGTGCCTACATTGATGCTGGCCCCACCTCTTGAACAAATGTCACAACACATGGTCCCTAGGGCCCAAAATGTCGTTCAAACAACACCATTACCACCTCTAGTGCTAGGACCGCAACCACCACATCTGAGAATCACTTTTGTGAATCAAGTGGGTTGTGAGTCATCTATTGCTTGTTTGGAAGGCTGTGAGGAAGATATAGACCCTAATATTGCCTATGGGATGGATGTGCTTGAAGAAAGTCCACAATACTACATGGAGGACTATTGGGGACAAGTCAAACCTATCTATCAAGTAGCTGCTCTTACTGCAAGAGGCCAAAATATCAATTACACTACTAAGAGACCACATCTTCAATGCTATGAGTGTGGAGGTCTACATCGTGTGGCCGAGTGTCCTATTAGGCTACAAAAGAACGCCACACTAATGCAAACCAATCAAGCGAGCATGTCTACAATGCCGATACTCATGGGTAATAGATGTGGCATAGATCATTTGATTGCCCAATGTCCAAATAATCCAAATGCACTGAAGATCATGTCATTAAACTTGATTGAGGTTACCGAGGAGCCATCACAGAGTACACTTGTGGTACCAGTAAACGTACTCACACGATCGATGCTCCATAAACAAAATTATATTCTTGAGGAAAGAGACACGGCATCAATTGCCCAATCTCAAAAAAAGAAGAAAACACGAAGGAAGAGATCGCAAAAAGCAACGAATTCAAACCCCAGTTCAAAGACCAACATAGGGACTGGTGACGACCCCGTATATATGAACGACGCTGAAGAGGATTCTGATTTAGGTGAAACCATGGAAACCAAAACAACCACTAAGATAGAAACCAACAAGGAAGATCTTCATGAGCCACAATGGCAGAGATCCAAGAAGAAGATAGGAACTTATCCAAACCCTACAGAGGAGATCGAGCGAGTCAAGCAATTAAGGAGTTTGGTAGAAGATACCCAAAGGGATCTAGAACCAGCACCTAGGCAGATCCAGATTATAGACACCGTGTTCCCTTACGCAACAACAACCTCACCAAGTCCATAGACCATTAGCCATACCTAGTGTCATCCAAGAAGAAAGTGACTTAAAGTCATGGGAAAGTGGATCTACTTACTTATTGATGAAAGAATGTTTATAGAGGGACTACCGGATCCTATCGAAGAAATGGAGATCCCATCTTCCCCATGTCAAGGGACTGAAGCCCAAAAAGTTCTGTCAAACATTGCCAAATTGATAGATTTCATGTCTTCAGAAGTTAGAACCACCATTATGTCCAAACTATATAAAGACCCTGAGTTAGTCTCAGCTCTTCGAGCCTTCCTCAATGGAGAACTAAAGTTTGGGCTACCACAATTTGCACAGATGGATGGAGCTGGGGAGATGCCAATAGAAGAGGAACACTTAGATCCACAACCCAACCTAGATGAGAACCTTGTGGTGGAAATACCTGTGAACAAGTTGGGACAATACTTTGAGGTTGATGAATCCAATGCGACCATACTAATCGCCATTAAAGGATTAATTGTGAGGGAAATCGTTGATGGTGGCGCTGGGGTTAGCATTGTGACTAAAAATTCTGGGAAACTATGGGAAGACCTCACCTTGCAACCACAACCATAGTAGTGAAGATGGCCACTAGTTCTATTGTTAAACCTATTGGGATGCTAGAAGATCTCAAGATCAAGATCTTTGGACATAAAATAAGAATTACCTTCATTGTTATGGATTTCTCCAAGCACACTATGGCATCGGAGATGATCTTAGGATGTCCTTTCATGAGGGAAGCAAAAATGGTACATGACTGGTCTAAAAACCATGTCTATTTGCAGTTCCAAGATTCTGTCATTCGAGTGGATCTTGTAACTGGTCGAGCACATCCCCTAAGAAACAGGTTTATAATTGTTCATAGATCTGACACCACAGTTCACTCGGTCCCATTGCAGTATTGTTACACGTTGTTGGGCGCATTTCTGACACCCCGTTTTTTGTAAATTTGTACATACGGACATGACGCCCGATGTCAAAAGGGCGTGTGGGCTTTCTTTTTGTGGGTTTTTTATCTTGCTTTAGAAAGCACATGTACATGCACTGCAAGTCGCTAGTCTAGTGACAGCTGTCGGGCTACTGTAAGTGCCCGTGAGTGAGTTTTTTTGAAGTGAGCCTTGTATATAACTAAAACTCATGTACAAACTAAAACCATTTCAGCCAAAGATCAGAAATTTTCAGGTTTTAGCTCGTTCTGTCTCCTTGGTGCTCTTGGATGCAGTTTTTTGCCCCGACTAGCCTTCTCTACATGTAGTCGTGCTGGGACAGCTCTCTGTTCGCGTCAATTTTGCTCATGGGGGCGTATGGAATAAATTTTAGCCATCTTCAGATTTCTCGCCATTCATTTTTCAAGCTTTTTCTCAAGCTTTAAAGTGCCCCAATTGGAGTTGTGCTCATCAGATTACGACTAGTTCTCTGCAGGGTTATGGCTATGGCAGCCTAGTGGCAAATTGTGTGTAGACAGATTCGGAGGGCATGTATCTATGAATTATGGAATTGATGTTGAAGTTGTGGGTTTGTGATGTTTGATTGTGAAAGGAGAGGCTCTTTTCTTCATATACATTCGTCGGCGTGTGTTGTAAATCCATGCTTTGGCAGGGTTTTGCTCCTATGTGACATAGTCTCTTGGGTGGGCGACGGCTAGTAAATTCCCAAGGGTCTACTCCTATTGGACTTGTGGTGTTTCAGAAGGATTTGGCAAAGCTTTTTGCGTCTTGTAGTCCTCTTTCAACGCTCTTGGGTGACATCACTATAGAGGTGTTTCAGTTTGCTTGTTTCCCAACAGTGTTTTGGTGCCCACCACCGAGGAATCGCTTCAAGTTACCTTCAGTTTACAGGTTTTGAAGACATGGCGTTTAATTTTCCGAAGTTTAGTGGAAAATCAAATGAAAGTTCCAAAGCTTTCATTGAGAGAATGGAGTTTTCTTGCCTTCTTGCTGACAAGCAAGACCCAGCGTTGGTGCTACGAATCTTCTACTTCTGTTTGAAGGGAGATGCTAGGGAATGGTTGGAAGGCTACGAAAAGGAGCTACAATCAGCCCAACCTCCTCAAGTCACGACTTATGAAATGGTAAGTCATGCTTTTCTTACACACTTTCAACAGGTGGAAGACCCACAAGAGGTATGGCAGTCTATTCAAGGCTTAGTACAAGATGAAGGTCAAACCATAGAAGACTTTGTCAAGGCATTCAATGCGTTATGGGCAAAGTGGTGTGCATCTTTGGGGGCTGAAATTCCTCCAGCCATGTTGAAGAAGGACAGGTTTCTTGCAAGCTTGAGGAGTAACCTACGCTTGAAGGTAGAGCTTAAGTAGCCAAGGACCTTTGAGAAGGCAGTTGAAATTGCAAAGAATAAAGAGTGGAAAGCAGAGCGTCTTCATCAACTTGGAATCAATGTGGAGCCAAAGCTTGAAGTGAAAGCGGTAGAGCAACCAAGGGTCCTCATCAGGGACCCAGGTTATGATCAACAAGCTTCTCATGATGTGAATGCCTTTCTTAAGGAGGATGCAAGAGGTTGTAGGTCTTATGAAGAATCTTAGTGTGCATATGATGGGAGGTGGAAGAGGTCAAAGTTATGGATATGGACGTGGTTATGGAAGCAATGAGGGTTATACAGGTGGTAGAGGAAGAGGCATGGCTGGAAGAGGGGATATGTTTCAATGCTACAATTGTGGTGAATGGGGTCATAAAAGCCCTCAATGTGACAAGCCAAAGAGAATGGGTGGCGACATGTTTCTTCTTCCTCCACAAATTCCTTCTCGATCTCAAGATTATGGTATTGAGATTAAAGGGGAAGCAGGACCAAGTAGATTGACAACAGAAGAGAAGGGCAAAACAAAAGTGGTAAGCATAATCCGTTTGGAGAAGAAAGAGGATGATTTGGGAGCTACGGTCATGCCTGTAGGTAAGAGGGTTACAAGAGATCATGACATGAGTGATGCAAATCCCAGCCATAAAAGAGGGAAACAGGTTGAAACAGGTACAGGTAAAGAGAAGAAGAAGAGAAAGCCCAGGAAACATTACAATGCATCCGACTTTCCTTTGGGAGAAGGGCAACCAAATTATAGTTTAAGGGATGATTTGGTGGGTAGAAAGGCTGATGTTACCTTTGGGCAACTCATGAAGATGTGTCCCAAGTTAAAGAGGCAATAGAAGCACGTAGTCAACCCCATGAAGAAGGAGCCTGCAAGGGGGTCAATGAGAGTCTTGTCTTTGAATGAGCTACGCGATATATGTCCTACTATGGATGCATGGCATAAGAGGAAGTGCATTGGAGAGGCTTATATTGATGGAGGTGCACAGGTATGTGTTATTACTCAAGCTTGTGTATCAAAGTTGGGACTCAACGTGGTGAAGAATTCAGGTTTTTGCATAAAGCTTGCCAACCAATCAAGGGTGAGGTGCTTGGGAGTTGTAAAGGACTTGGAGGTGGATGTATTTGATGTTAAAGTGCTGGTCAATTGCTGTTGAGCCAGCAGAGGATCACACCCACATTTTTGCTCACACTCATCATTTTGTAACCATTGATTGTAATAAATGTCTTTCCGACATTAATTTTGATTTGAGCCATTCATTAAGTAACGGGACTCAATTGAGTTTCCAGCTTGTAATCCCGAAGTAATTTCACTTGCTGATGTAATTAGTTAGAGATGTTCTCACCTCCAAGGCTGAGGTATATAAGCCAAAGTTTTTGTAACCTAAGGGGATTCAGATTATTAATCAAAGTGAGTTTTTGAGCGCCGTGACTGTGTCTGAGAGAGAGTGAGAGTGAGAGAGTCTTATCTACTTGCTACGCGAGCTACGGAGCCGCCATTGGAGAAGCGACACCGCCATTGTGTTAGCAACGGCGAGAGCTACGCATAGATACCAAGAGTGCACGCTATCGGCTTCTATGTGTGGTAAGTTCCTACGAGCTTCGGTGTGAGTTTTCTTCCAACTCGTGTGTCGGAATGGAGTGTGCAGCATATCTATAGAACCACAACGAGTAGAGCTACACATTGGTACCATCGGGGTCAAGTTTCGATCACCTGTATTTTTTGGCCTGTCTTTATACGCGTTTGCCGCACGGGCTGGTTATAGGTTGATTTTGCAGTTCAAGTCTTTAGGGTGTTGTTCTTACCTAGTGTATAGACTTCCCCTTGAGTTTGAGATCGATTCAATGATTCTAGATCCTGTTTCGTATAGCATTTGTTCGTAGTAAGGATTTCAGTCACTTGCGTATTTTAGAACTTAGATTTGATTTCCTTAGTAGTGATTGTCATTAGAAGGTCGAGTAGGTGATTTGACACCCACCTAGTTGTTTCCATGCGCCTGCGGGTCAAGCTCCGTCCTCGTCTGACAAATTCTGTTGTTGGTTGAGTTCTCGCTATTTAGCTTCCGCTAGCTGCGTAACCGTCTTAACATTTGGCGCCGCTGTCGGGGACGAGAGCCCTAAGTAGGTGACCTTAGACTAATCCTACGAGGTGAGTTGTATAAACTACTTTGTATACTTTAGTTAGAAAAGATCTAGGAGTGGTGGACTCCGAAGATCTCGAGAGATACTAGAAAGTGGGGTATTCCTGGGTCTTCCGTGTTGACAGTATTTTTAGTTTAGCTTAGATTTGTTTGTTGTTTTGTTGGTGTTGAGTAGTTGTTGATAGAAGAAGAATTTGCTAGTCCGTGAGTGGCAGTGGATCTCTTTAAAATCACAATTACCAAACCCATTTTATGATTAGGAATAGCTTAGGTAGGACTTCATTTGATCCTGATATGGAGCCAGTAATCATTGGAGTATTTGCTTGATATGGTTGATTGCATGTTAGATCACTAAACCGTTGAGTTAGTAGTGAAACTTGCAATAAACAAAAGTCAGAGAAATTTTCTGTGTATCTGGGAGTTGCTGAGCACTTGAGAAAGCTTTAGGAAGGATTCTGTGCCAAAAAACTGGAAATCTGCAACTTTAGACATCATACGCGTATGATGTCTAAATGACCAAACAGAGACCAAAACAAAAATTTTGACTTTACCAGAGTGTTCAAAAGGGGAGTTATACCCTAATTTCAACTTAAAACAAGAGCATTAACACTCAATGAAACCCAAAAAGACAAGTCGGAGTCCAAGAAACGCAAAGAATAGGAAATTTTGGATTCAGATCTTGTTTTTACATTCAAACCTGACAAAAACACTTGAAACTCAATTATAAACATTGGAGAAGGCTTAAAACCAAGAATAGTCAAAATCTGGGACAAAAGACATCATACGCGTATAATGTCTTTTAGCACATCCACTACTTATTTTTGATATCTGACCTGACAAGATTGTTACAAACACTGTAGAAAGCAAAAATATCAAGTCTTGACCCAAATTGATGAAAAAGACATCATACGCGTATGATGTCTTTGACCTAATTTTGGACATATTTTGATACTTTGCCAACACAGATCCATTGTAATAGCTGTCTAGAGGTTATATTTCAAGTTTCATCCCATTTGGATCACAATTGACCCAAAACAAGTCAAAAGCGGAAAATTGCCAAGAAAAGCCTAAATTAGCCATAACTTGCTCAAACAGAGTTCAAACTGAATTTTGTGAGTGGACAGAGCATAAGGGGGCTACTGAGAGTGAGCATAACCAAAATAGTCCAAATCTGTGAAAAAAGACATCATACGCGTATAATGTCTTTTTCAGCATAACTACAACAAAATTCTCACTTGATGAAACAGAAGTTGTCCAACTGACAAGATTAAACAATTGACCAAGTATCAATCAGTTTGGATCAATTCTGACCACAAAAACTTGGGAAAACAAATTGCCGAGACGGAGAAGTTAAAGTCCTTTAGGGGAATTGATGAATTTGAGGTCGGGCAGGAATCTCCAGAATAACCAACCAAAACAAGGGGAACAAACAAGTGTCATATCAACCGAGGGAAGTGTAAACCAAAGTTGGGTGCAACCATTCGAGCCGATCTTTGAAGGAAGTATTTCTGATACTTCTTCGGAGAGATCTTACGAGATTTTCACTGAACACTTGGAACACTTGAACCTGAACAACAAAGAAAATATGGCAGCAAGATCATCAAACCCTTCCGCCACAATGAAGCTATTGTTCATAAAATACCAGTACGACAAGGAGCAAGGTGCCAAGATCTACAAAGATGGAATGGACCGCTATTGTGTAAAGATAGAAGAGAGACCTAGTGAGTTCAAGGACTTAGTGCCTGTGAGCTATAGCGGAGATAGATATCTAGATGACGAGGGTACCATGTAATTGGTAGTCCTAAACCCTAACATTGTGGACAAGTGGGGATTGATGGGCACCAAAGCCAAAGTAGATGAAGAACTTGAGGAGAAAGCACCAATAATAAACTTGCCTGATGCGAGGTTAAGAAGAGAGAATGAAACTACAAGGATCAACACTGATAACATCTATGTGGGGCTATACAAATATAATAATGGGGAGCAAGATCTCTATTATAGATGTGAAGAACCCTACACCGGAGAGTTGACAGACCAAAAAAGACTTTATGTCTTTACCTACACAGAGGGGTCGGAAGTGAAAATTGCCGCTTACGACAAGTATGGGAGACAATACTCAACAATGGGCAAGAAATAATTAGAAGGATATACATACTTTGGGGGACCACTACATCAGTATTATGTTACTTCTAGCTCACAAAGACCAGCACCAACAAATGGAGTGCAAAACCCAATGACAACAGGAGGACAAAGAACTCAGGTTGCTGACTCTTTCAGTCAACCTCAGTACTCGAAGCCCGGACCAATGGGATCATTACATTCCAGAGAGTCAATGGATACGAATCGAGGTAGTGCATTTCCAATTCCCACATATACCACTCCAGGTACAAGGTTCGAAGCGGAACCATCACATTTACCTCCTAGTAGTAGATTCAGGGCAGGGGAACCGACAAGGGTAACCATGAAGTCCATGATGCTAGAGAAAGCTTTAGCCGGGACACAGGAGCAATGAGATTGGTAGCAGACCATAGACGTATGAGACCATCTCAAGTAGCCAAGTGTATGCCAAAGAAGTATGGTGGTTCAGGAGATCCGTATGCACATGTGTCACTCTTTAAGCAAGTCTTAAGAGCTGAGCAGATAACAGATTTCCATACACAATACGAGGGATTTGGTCTTACTCTAGAAGGTACGGCATTGACATGGTTTCAACCACTGAACATAGGGGGATTCCATGACATTGACCATTTGCTAAGAGAGTTTGCTGAGGAATTCTCAAAACGAGGGATTAAGCACAATACGGTCTCACAAATATATGCTTTTAAACAGAGAGAGCACGAAAAAGTGAAGGAAGCTTCACTTCGCTTCAAACAATACATTGAGAGATGTCCAGTACGTGAACGACCACAAGATGACAGACTATTTGTTCTCTTTATTGAGGGACTGAGAAACGACACTCTCAAGAAGGACTTGCACTTGAAAGCTTGTACAAGTTTCGAGCAAGTAACGAGAGAAGCATTG
Organism: Adiantum capillus-veneris; assembly: GCF_014529385.1. NCBI lineage: Eukaryota > Viridiplantae > Streptophyta > Polypodiopsida > Polypodiales > Pteridaceae > Adiantum > Adiantum capillus-veneris. The sequence goes on along the minus strand of NC_140940.1, from coordinate 4,547,551 downwards.
TACTTAGTGGATAACTGTACGGTTTATGGAGAGGTGTCAGCGGATACAGATTTTGTATCCAGTAGCTCTTCCTCCGTAGTGAGCGAGACTACCACTAAAAAGAATGTTCAAACAACAACCATGCCAAATGTAGAGCAAATGATAGAAGAGGCTCTAAACAGGATGGCACCATACCAAAAACCATTGCCAAAACCACTGAAATGGTGTGCTATTGAACAAAAATGGACAAACCATCCAACAGAGGAGTGCTATTACAACAAAGGGTATGTAAGGGAGCGTCAGTATGCACCTCCTGCTCAATTAGCACCACCTCAAGTACATCCAGTACCTCGATACCCAATGGGAAATGTACCAGGACCTATGGGGATAGAAAGGCCACAACCAGTATTGGGACAACAACCACCTTTACCAGGAGCAAGACAAGTGGGCATTAGATATGCACCAACCTTAGAGAATCAGGAAGAACAAGCCTTAGTGCCTGTTCAAGCCTATTATGAAGAATCTGATGCACACATGTTTCCAACTGTGTATTACCCACCAGAAGAACCCAAACAACCAGAACCATGGGGCATGATTGGGAATGTTGGAATACCAACAGTTACAAGTCCTTCTGATGAAGAGAGGTACAATTTGGACGCAAGAACATTGATGTTCATAGCTCATGGAGGGTTAACAGGACAAAGACCATCCTATCCACAAAGGACGAATCAAGTGGGACCAAGACCAGCACTAGGACCCTGTTACAAGTGTGGAGGTGACCATCTGATGAATGTTTGTCCACATACAGAAATCATTAGAATTAACGCCTATTGCACTGAGTGTGGGGTTACTCACTTCATTGAGGATTGTTCAAAGAATCCAAACAAAGTGCAAAAGACGACATTGAATATGCTAGAAACTATTCCTACCAGCAGTGGGTCTGAAAATGAAACTCTGATACCAACGCAAGTTGTTACTAGAGCTCAAGCTAAGAAAACCACTAGAGAACCTGAGAATGGAAAGTTAGCGACCGAAGTGGTTAGTCAAGGACCGCGGAGTCAAAGAAACACATGGAAATCTAGAAAAGCACACATGAAGTTGAGAAAAGAACGTAAAGACGCTATTCTAGTTGAGGAACTAAAGCGGACTAAAGATAGATTAGAAAAACGTGAGAGTCAAAACGAGAAACGAGAGATGAGCCCGGAAAGAACGAAACAAAAGAGTATCAAAGAAACAACAAGCTTAAGCTCAGGGGGATCAGTGCTAGTCGACAAAGTACACGAACCATTGGACGCACTAATGAGAGCTTACGAAGCTAGGTTAAAGAACAACCAAACACAAGAACAGAGATGGATGACATACCCAAACGCAGAATTGGAAAAGCAGAGACTTGAAATGTGCCAGAGAATGATCGAGACTGCACAAGCCTTATTAGAACCACCAAGAGAAACAATGAATTGTGGAATGAAAAACCCAATTCAGCAAGAGACTATCATTTCACGGGTAGCTGAAAAGACTCCCAGTGCACAAAAGCCTGAAAATACACACAAGGATGACCACATAGTATTGAACACAACCGATCAGGAGATAGAGAGTTTTCATCGAGTCATACAGAGGTCTTACGAAAGAGATGAGGATTACAATGAATTTTGGAAACAAGTGAGAGAGGCAAACTTTGCAAACGAGCTAAGTTGCCAAGCTAATCAGACAAATTGGGAAAAGGACATCAGGAATCCTCCCATAGTGGAATTTGAGGCAGGATCTCAAGTGGACTTGGATCTGCAATCTTACTGGGGAGATGGGGGCTCTGTTAGAACAATGGAGAGCAAACCTCATTCATTGAAAACCTTACCTTCATACTTAGGAGAGTATGAAGCAAAATCCGAGATTAGAGCACTTCCCTCACGAAGAATCTCATCAGAAAAAGTCATGGACTCGCAAGGATTGATAGAGATCTTGTCAACACCAGTGACATGCACTATCACTCTAGCTGAGCTTTTGAGGTTAAGACCACATATGTGGACCACTGTAGGAAAATGCTTGGAGAAATTTGGGATAAAAGACCCAACATCGAGACTGCAAGAGGGTATACAAGAGCTGAGCAAACCACAAAAGAACGCTAAGCCTGTACCCTTAAACAAGGTCGGAGAGTATTGCGAAGGTGAAGAGGGGAATACAACCTTACCAGTTGAATTCCAAGGAGTGAACACATGGCAATACTAGACAGCGGAGCTGGGGTAGCCATTGCTACAAAAGAAATCTGGAAAAAATGGGGGAAACCAGCAATAAGGAAGACTAGGTTGAAACTCCAATTAGCAGATGGACACATGGAGAAACCTATGGGGTTATTAGAGAAAGTCGTAGTGACTTCTTGCGGCATTGAATACGAACATACTTTTGCTATTGTCGATTTTGGCAAGGAGAATAACTATGATATCATACTGGGAAGACCATTCATGAGACAGTTGAAAATGGTCCAGATTGGGGCTACGATCACATATACCTGAGAAATATGGAAACCACTACACGTGTGAACCTGAAAGACCATAGCTACAAAGATGTGAACCGAACACCGGTAGAGGAGTTTGATTCAGCTACTTTGGCGGGATCCGAATTTCCAGCTTGGTTAGGTAAGCCCAAGGAGTTATGGATGTGTGGAGCCTCGAAATGTGGAAGTCTGAGGCGAGAAGAATATGTTTTAGAAAGGGCTATCGAAGACGAAACTTATATAGGAGAACCCTTTCCAGAGGACACGCTTGAACCATTAGAATGGACACACATTCTAGCAACCCTAGATGTTTGTGCAATTTCGGATGGTCCCACAACAAAATTTTGCGACAAGGACGGGTACGACGTGGTTCCGTACTTCATGCTGAGAACTATACTTGAAAAAGAAACTGAAAAGAACGATACACTGGAAAAGGAAGATGAAGAAGAGGTGTTTCAAGACATTCCCGATCATCCAGAGTGGGGAAATGAAGCAGACAACGAGTCAACGGACAGTTCAAGCGGAAACGAAGAAACTATAACGGATGTCAGATTTTATGATTTTCCGAACCAAACTAAACCACGCCAGAAACGCTATAGAGCAAAGAGAAAAACAAAGGGGGTTAGAACCAATCTGATGCCTAGAATAAGAGGAAAAATCAATTCCTAATGCTAGTAAAGGCGGAAGATTGTGTTAAGGACAAGATTTCTGGAAGAATGAGAGGCAATGATCAAAAGAGCTTACGAAAAGACAAAAGAAGCTCAAGAAATCAAGTTCAAAGGAATGAAACGAAAACTGAAACAGAAAAATCAGAAAAGAACAAGCGCAACAGAGAACACACGGAGTCCAAGTTAGAACGTAGAAACAAGTACAGAGAGCTCAAGAAAACTCTGAAAGAAGTTTGGATGACAGAAATTGAGAGTGGAGAGGACGAAAACGCCAAAATCAAGGAAAACATGGATGTTCCCTCTCACTACAGGAAATTCACAATAGAGGATAGGAAGGTGGTATTAACCCAACCTATTCGAGAGAGAAAGGCGAACAAATCTTATGACGGACCGGAGGATGCAAAAAAAGTTGATTTAGCAGCTCCAGGTGAGACACCTAGACCGGTGTACATAGCCACAGATTTGTCTCCAGGCGAGGAAGAGAGACTTTTGAGTCTTCTCAGAGAGTACAGGGATGTGTTTGCATGGTCTTATAAGGACTTAAAGGGAGTTGACCCATCAATATGCCAACACACAATCCCACTAAAACAAGACGCAAAGCCTAGCAGACAGAGACCATACACATATAATGATACGTTTGCTAAGCGAATCAAAGAAGAGATAGATAAGCTAATGGAAGCTGAATTCATATACGAGATTGAACACACCGATTGGGTATCTCCAATTGTGGTGGTACCCAAGAAGAACGGAAAACTCCGAGTGTGTGTCAACTTAAAGAAAGTGAATGCTGCAACAATCAGGGACAATTATCCCTTGCCGATAACTGATCATGTTCTAGAGCGTGTATCAGGGAAAACAGCATACTCCTTTCTTGATGGTTTTTCAGGATATAACCAGCTAGCCATAGCACTGGAAGATCAACATAAAACAGCTTTTGCAACGGAGTGGGGAATTTATGCTTATCGGGTTATGCCTTTTGGTCTAACCAATGCTCCCGCAACCTTCCAGAGGCTGATGACGCATGCTTTCAAAGAATACTTAAGGTTGTTTCTAGAAATATACATGGATGACTTATGTGTACATTCTCTTCTGAGAGATGAGCATCTAGAACACCTAAGAAAAGTATTTGAGAAATGTAGGACATATCGCATTTGTCTCAATCCTGAGAAATGTGTGTTTATGGTCCGACAGGGCAGAATTCTGGGACATATTGTCTCACAAAACGGAATATCCACGGATTTAGAGAAGATAAAAGTTATAGTGGATATGCCTAGACCAACCAATGCGAAACAAGTACAGAGCTTTATGGGACATTGCGGATATTATAGACGATTCATTTACATGTACGCTATAATAGGCCAACCACTTTACAGGCTAATAGTGAACTTTGAATGGACAGAGGAGTGTGAGGAATCATTCAAGAAATTGAAAGAGGCACTCATTACTGCTCCAGTCTTGAAATCACCAGATTGGGAGAAGATATTCCATGTGCATATAGATGCTTCGGCATATGCAATAGGATGCATTCTGGCTCAGCCAGAAGAAGGAAACATGGATTTTCCTATCTGTTACGCCAGTCGACAGCTCAACAATGCAGAGAAGAATTACACCACAACAGAGCGAGAAGGATTAGGAATGATATATGCTGTGAAGAAATTTCGGCATTATCTTCTAGCCAACAAGTTTGTGTTTTTTACGGATCACCAAGCCTTGCTCTACCTAGTGAATAAACCATGCAATACCGGGAGAATAGTGAGATGGTTCATTATCTTACTGGAATTCGACTTCACGGTAGTAGTAAAGAAAGGAAAAACACATCTTAGAGCTGATCATCTTTCGCGATTGACGAATGGAGAAGACCCTATAGGAGTAGATGACGACATGCCAGACGCGTACTTGTTCAACATAGAAATGATACCAAAGTGGTCTCAAAATGTCGTTAGCTTATTAACCTATGGAGGAGAGTTTGATAGAAGAGAATACAACCAGAAACATATTGCTATTCAGCAATCCAAGAATCTTCAATTGGTTGCAGGAAGGTTGTATCAATTGGGAAATGATCATGTTTTACGACTATGCATCAATCCTGAGGAATATAATATATATCTGTGCGAAGCACATGTTCAGGAATGTGCATTTCATTGTTCAAGAAGGAACACATATAGGAATTTGTTACAATTGGGAGTCTATTGGCCAGGAATGAAAGAAAGCGTACATGAATATGTCACTGTATGTATTGTATGTTCATCAAAACCGCCAGCAGAGTATTCGACATTATATCAGATAATGATTGCTCCAGAATGGAGTCAGTATATTGTTGAATATCTCACAAATAGAACTTTCCCAGAAGGAACGTCAAAAGCTCGTCAGAAATCTGTAGAGACAGAAGTTAGAGATTATGCTTTAATAGGAGATCAACTCTATAAGAGAGGTAAAGACAACCAGCTTAGGATTTGTGCATCAGAGTCTGAGTATGTGATAATCCTAGAGCAAGCTCATGGAGGAGTAGGTGGAGGCCATTTCTCAGGTGATAAGACAACAAAACTTGTCTTAGCCGCAGGAATATGGTGGCCAACATTACATATGGACGCTGAGGAATACGTTAAACGGTGTGATGGCTGTCAGCGGACCAAAGTACCACTTAAAAGAGATGATATGCCGCTTAGACCAATGATGGGGGCAAGAGCTTTTGCAAAATGGGGGATTGATTATGTCGGACCCATTTCACCTCCTACATATAAGACTCATGCACAATACATCGTTGTGGCTACAGACTATCTAACAAAGTGGGTCGAAGCAAAGGCAACTCAAAAAGCAGATGACAGGACCACGACACAATTTCTATATGAATACGTCTTTGTACGATATGGATTGCCAATAGAAATTGTGAGTGATCGAAGCACACATTTTATAAATGAAGTGATAGAGATCCTTCTAGATGAATTCATGGTAATCCATAGGAAATCAGCCCCGTATCATCCACAAGCAAACGGACAAGCTGAAGCAACAAACAAAACCATATGCACGGTCCTTACGAAGATTGTATCTGAGTCGAGAACTGATTGGGACCAGAAGTTGCATTCAACATTATGGGCATATAGGGTAGCATATAAAACATCAATAGGAACGACCCCATATAACATGGTTTTTGGGCTAAATGCTATCTTACCAATAGAATTCTTGATTTCAACCTTAAGGGTGGCTAAGCATCTAGAGTGGACAGGGCACGAGCTTTCTGATAGAATAGATGACCTGGAAAAGCTAGACGAGCTTCGCCTAAAAGCAGTAGCTTCTATCTACACTCAAAAAAGGCGACAAAAGGAATTTTTGATAAGCATGTGCGGACTAAAGAGTTTAAGGTTGGGGACTATGTCCTAGTTTACACTCTGAAACAGCATTCTAAGAAGCTTAAAAAGCGAGGGATGGGACCTCTGGTGATTAAGGATCTATCACCAAGTGGAGCCGTCAAGCTTGCTACATTAGACGGAGAAGAAATGCCCAATTGGATTAGTGGATGCAGAGTGAAAAAGTATCTTTTGCCGCTAACCCAAGACATGCTTCTCAAAATACATCAAGAAAAGCTACGTGTCCAGAAAAAGAAAAAGATTGTGGAGGAAGCGCAAGCCGAGGCGAAGGAAAGAATGGAGAAAAGAAGACTACTGCGTCAGAAACAGCGCAATGAAGGAGCAATACGAATAAACGCAGTCAGTATAACAGAAATGGATAATGACAAAGAAGAACCCATCATTGAATGCAAAGTAGGAACCAACCAAATCAAATCCAGAGCACTATTGGATTCAGGAGCTCAAACTAACCTACTTTCACTCAGTTTGTACAGACAATTGACAAATGACACTAAATTACAAACTGCCAAGCAAGAGTTAAAGAGTTACTCTGAGAATTCAATCAAAACTGTCGGATGCACAGTTTTACATATACAGATTAACCAGTATGTGTATCCTCATATGTTTTACGTGGTTGAAGACCAAGCTACACAACATCCATTATTGCTAGGACAACCATGGCAGAAGCAATACAATGCAATGATTGACTGGAATTCTAAATCAATGCTTATCAAATACGAAGGTGAAAGTCAATCAGTTAAGTTCACCAAAGGAGCGGAGCCAACTCCGGAGCCAACTCCAAAGGAAGAATCCAAGCACAAAGGTAAACAACAACCAGAGAAAAAGAAGAAGCAATGGCAACCAAAAGTTTCTATACAACTGGATTGCTCTTCGACGAGGAACTCTCAACAGTGGATAAGGAAGACAAGCAATAATATAACAGCTCCACCTTGGGAAAAAATGGAGTCAACATTGGTATGGAGACCAAAAAAGGTTGTGACAGAGGAAACAAAGGTGGAAAACAGAGTCTTCAATACCAGACAACATAGTGATTCCAAACAATCAAGGACAGTGATACAGATCTGGATTCCAAAGAAGTTCATGACGGCACAAAGCTATAGCAAGCAAATTTGGATCCCAAAGATTTGTAAATAGGAACTCCCTTCAGTACAATCCACGGAAACTCCTAGGTATTTCAAGGCGAGGAAATCAACACAAAGAACAAAGCAGGTTTGGGTCGCAAAGAGTTTGTGGCAAGCACAAGCGAAGCGGAAGCAGATTTGGATTGTGCAAAAGAACAACAAGGTAAAGAAGAATCCATCTACTGATTCTACTACCGCAGTGCCAAAACCAACCCAAAACCCGACCACCAATCCTTCAATCAAACAAAGAGCAGCTTTATTGGAAAGACTGTTGTATCATCGCTCTACAATTGCAGTGGGAACTTATGACCAAAACAACTACAATGCTTTGCCCATAGACAATTCATAGTCGTCCAGGAGGACTTAGACTAGGAGGGGGGGAGGTATACAGGTATACAGGAGCTACAAAGCAGCTACAAGCGACAAAAACAAAGAAAAACAAAAATTATATTACAAGGGCAGTGTCTTACATGATTTTGTAATTTTTATGTTTGATTGCGGATATTGATAATATTTATGCCCTTATATACCTTGTTTTGCAACAAGAAGAGATCAAATGATGAATTTGGGTCTCTAGACGTGTAAATATCACTAAATAAGAGTGTGTTTGGAGCTAAAAAGTGAAAAAAAGTGGTAATCCAAGTCCAGAAATCACAAATAAGTGTATATTCATATACACAGGGTTACCAACTATTTATTGTGTATGTTTGGAATTTTTTGGCTTCAATTTGCTATTTTTCTTTATTTTTTATGATTTTCTTAATAAAAGTAAAAGAAAAATAAAAAAGCAGGTGAAACGAGATCAGAGAAAAGAAAAGAATAGATGGTGATGATCCTAATGACAAGGGCAACCCATGGTAAAAATTGAGTACAATTTGGGAAAAGTTGCGGGAAGCCCGAAATGACAGAATTTTTGCAAAGTGGACAGATTTCTTAGAAACAGGTCAAACGGAGTCCAAATTGAGAAATTTCAAATCCTAAAGTGCATTTCACGACGAGATAGGAGCACATGTCAAATTTGATAACAAGTGATCTGAGAAGTCCGAAGTTAAGTATTTTTCACATCACTTTCAAGCTCATTTCCACTATTACCTTCTTGGAGAGAGCAAAGAGCACACAGGAGCATCCAACTTTCTACAGCCTTCTACGACTGCTACGAGAGCTCAGAGGACACCAGACATGAGAGGTAGACTCGTTGCCATAAGCTTTTGATGCTTATCGTTAACTTTTGTCGCGAAAACTGACCAAAACCAAGAAACAAGAGCAGACGGGGAATGGGGAAGAATGCTAGGTAGGGGCACAAACGCCTAACCAAACCTTGCAAGAACTTATAGGTGGGTTACCCTAGTATAGAAGATGGGTTTCTAACACTCAAAGCTCGAGAAAGAACGACTGGAAAAACCCTAGGTCAACAGAGCCTGCAAGAGGCAAACAGGAAAAAGTTGTCGAAACGACACGAAACTTCACAGGAAGTTCAACCACATCAAGGACAATGCAACCATAGAGTATCTCCAGGTTGGGACCACCAAAAGTAGGTCGGAACAACCGATTCGGCTACGGACACACAAAGCGTCATTTTGGCATAACGGCTGAAATTGACGACCGAATGAAATGAAACTTTACAAGCAGCTTCAAATATACATGGATGACTTATGTTTGCAAGCAAAACCCAAAAGAAAGCTTATTCACTTACCGATGGTGAAAAAGACGCTCTCGGGCAACCAAATGGAGAAAGATGGAGAACGGGGAGCCAAAGTCAAGTTCAACCAAATAGATGGCTTCACAACATATCCAATGAGCTGGAAATGCAACTCTCGAGAAGAAAAGTTGAAGAAATTCAACCCCATGGCAAAGAGACGACTTCGGAGACTGAAATGCCTATAAGGGGGCTTTTTAGCTAAACTTATGACTTTTTAAGTTGAAAACTAGTTAGCAGGGCTTAGGGCACTAGCACAAAGCATTCTTTGCACAAAAAGACCAACATTTCAAGAAAAGACATCATACGCGTATGATGTCTCACAGCATGAATTTCACATCCATTTCAACATTTGAGTGCATAGCCTCATTCCACATGTTAATCACATCCTATGAACCAAGTATCATGAGAATTGGAGTTAGAAAACCCAAGGAAAACCAAAAAGACGCAAATTAGGCCATAAAATTGATTTTTGGTCCTAATTTTGTCAAAATAACTCCAAACTCATTGAAACTTTGTAGGATTGTTGATTAACACATCTACAAGCTATCTGGAACCAAAAGGCACCATTTTGACACAAAAGACATCATACGCGTATGATGTCTATTTGCACTTACAGAGCCAAAACTGCTCATTTGTCATCATACATCCATTATATATATCTAATACATGCTACATATGAAATTTGGAACCATTTGGTCAAGTGGATCACCCCATTAGCCCAATTGAGGAAAAATCCTTCACTTAAAGCCTATTTTTGGCCCAAATCCAACATACTCAAGTCCAAACCAAGATTTGAGTAGGGACAGTCCTTCACTAGTACATGGGGAGTCCACAGAACCAATCCCATGAAAAATTGATGAAAAAGACATCATACGCGTATGATGTCTCCAGAGCCATTTTTAGCCCAAAATCTATCCAAACTTCATAAATCCACTGAATAAGCCTATCTAAAGCCAAATCCAAGCTTATAGAGAAATTTGGTCCAAAAAAAAACTAAAAGACATCATACGCGTATGATGTCTCACTATGTGATTTTGGCACCTCAGGGCTTCAACCACCAAACAGAAGTGATCTACATGCCATTTGAAAGTGAACCACCAAGTTTTATCCAATTTGGATCATAAAATCCAATTCCCTTTCAACATTTTGCCAAGAGCCAGAACTGGACTAAACTGGCCAAAACTTGACCAAATGGGATCCAAACTCAAATCCAAGCATATGATACTCATATGTACACTATCAGCTACAAGCACAACCAATATGAAGTCATTTTGACACAAAAGACATCATACGCGTATGATGTCTCCAGCATGATTTTGAGCCCATTTTGCATATTTTTTCATCTACCTTGCATCCTTAGGCCCTGAATAGCTCATGTTTCAATTTTCAAGTCATTTGGATAGTTAAAAGCTTCACTTCGGCTTTCAGTACTAAAAAGACGCTAACTTCTGAAATTGGAGTTACAGGATCCATGGATTCCACCAAGTCATCGGCAACGAAGAGAAAAAGACCGACAATCAAAGATGCTATTGCAGAAGCGGAACCCTTTGACATTCCAGCAGAAACCCTCAAGCCAACCAAAACTTGGGTGGAGGAAGCAGTATTGGAGAAAGAGGGAATAAAGATCTACCAGGGGACTTTCAGAGATCCTCAAGGGCAAGCGGTGGATGTACCGATGATCCCACAAGAATTGGTAGATTATAGCAGGTCAGAAGACATCAGCAGGTACCTGGAAAGGGCAGACTTGCACAGTTTCTTCACCTCAAGACCATCAGGTGTGGATACAAGAAGAGTGTACGAGTTGGCAACATCCATTCAGAAGGATGGAAAAGCCACATTGACAGCCATGGATGGAGAGAAAGTAGAATTACAGATCACTCCACAGCTCATTGCAGACGCATTGAAGCTGCACAACAAAGGGAGCTTGGTCAGGGAAAGAAGGGAGGCCATAGAGGTCTATGGGCCCAAGAAGCAAAATGCAACCTATGGAGATATGGCGGACCCAAGAGCGGCAACCCTTTGCCGACTGTACAACCAGTTTCTCCATGTTTGCAGTAAGAGACCGCAAAAGTATACAACACCACCCCATGCCATTGCAACCACCATCACATGGGCATTAAAGAGCAATATGCCAAAAGAGGTGAATTACGCTCAACACATCCACGAGCAAGTAATTGCCATGCACAACGAGAAGCCAAAGTACATAGGAGGAGCGGAAATTCTGACAAGAATAGCTTATGAAGCTATTGGAGCTAGAGATCAGTGGCCAAAGGTTCCCTCCCAGAATGAGTTGCTTAGAGAAGCCGACGAGGAGGAAGAACAACCCGAAGTATCCAAGAGGGCATCCACAAGAGCACGCCGGAAACTAGAAGTAGTTTCAGAACCTGCAGAGGATGTGGACGAGCCGCTTAAGAAGAAAGTAAAGAAGAAGGTTGCTCCCAAGCAAACCAAAAGTCAGAAAGCGGCAAGAATGGAAAGACTAGTGGAGCAGTTTAGAGCAGAAAGAGCTCTAAAGGGTGACTTTGAAGAAAAGTGGGTGCCAGACCCCACTAAAGTCGAAACTAGCTCAGCCAAGCCACATATTGATCAATACGATCAATATATTAAAGCTTATGAGGAGTCAGAGGCTATTCTGGAGCAACAACCTGTCGAGCCATACACTGAAGAGGAGGTACAGCAATTAAAAGCTGAGCTGAAAAAAGACGACAAGGGGAAAAGGAAAGTAGATGAGTCTACTAAGCCTCAAGAGATAGACGGGCAAGCCGACAAAGGGAAAGCCAAGGAAGCTGAGGACAGATATCCCTCTATGACTGATGTACCAAGCCCGAAGAAGACGGAAAAAATTATGGAGGAGACCACAGTAGAGGTGGACACAGAGGATTTGGAAAAGCCAGAGGCCGAGACCAAAGAAAAGAAGATAGATCCAGTTCAGCAAAAGAGAAATGATTATGAGGATCTGGTAGCTATAGGATACACTAAAGAAGAGGCCCTTGAGGCAGTTTATGGGATCACACTACAAAAACAAGATGAACGGAGAGGGACGGAGGAAAAGACAGAGAGTAAAAAAGAAAGTGAAGAGAAACTAGACGAACCGAACGTACTAGAAGAGCCAAAGCCAATGGAGGTGGTGGCAGAAAGAGCTTTAGAGTTGACAGATGAAGATGAAAAAGACATGCACATGGTGCATGAACTGCTCAGCAAGATAAAAGAAAGATCCAAGGCAAAGGAAGTAGAGATGGAGACAGCCAAACAAAGGGAAGCGGAGTTGCAGAGGAAATTAGAGAATGCTATGACTGAATCTGAAAGTCATAAAGCATCACTCTATGACGCGGAAAACGAGAGAGACGGCTTGATACTCCAGCTAGCCGAGGCTTCAAGAGAAGTAACAAGTGCACAGGACGCAAGGGAGCGGATAGAGGATAACTTGGAGGCGGCTAAGGATGAGCTCATTGAGCTAAGGGAGAGAGTCGAGCTCCAAGAAAGAACAATCACTAGACTCAGGACTACCCCTAAAGCTAGCAGAGCAGGAAACGAACAAGAGGGAGTTATCGTACCAGCTTTGGAAGACCAGGTCCGAAGCTTACAAAGAGAGCTGAGATTAGAGCTAGTGCAAAGGTTGCTCATTGCGGAGGGATCATTGGCCGCAGAGGAGAGTCTCACATTAGAAAATCAAACACTACGGACAGAGAATGAGGCCCTCCGCAAACAGCTCCAAGATCTACAAGAGCAACAAAGAAGAGAGACAGAGACACCACACGAAGAATCAGGTGGAGCAGCCATAGAGCTACCAAAAACTGGAGAGGCAACCACAATTGAAGATCCAGCCCCAGCTCAAGAGGTGGTCTCGACTTCAGGAATCTCTGAAGAAGAAGAACAAAGGCTCCATGACCAAATAGAAAAGTCAGCAGAGAAGAGTGCCAAGGCGGAAATGGAGAGGAGACTCCTAATCTCCATTAGACTTCAGGGACTAGACACAAAAGTGCTCCATGAACAGTGGATGCAACCCAGCCTGCCTTTCCCTTTGATGAAATTTGAAGTGCTAAAGACAAAAAAGAGAATAGAGGAGGAGCAGTATGTCGCTCTTTACGAAGGCGACATCACAAAGGAGGAACAATCAAAGAAGATAGTAGATTCACAACCTAAATGGAGGAAAGGTTGGCTGAACAAATACCCAGCCTACCTCATCTACTTGGTGGAGGCACCAAAGGAGATTCGGGAGGATGCAACCTTTTGCCCGTTGCCAAGAGTCAGAAACTGGAAAGAGCATGGCAGGATTGCAGAAAAGAAGCCAAATTGGCTTAATTACCCCAGGATGCCAGGACCAAAGGCAGGAGAGAGAATAGGTAAAGCCTACATGGTGAAAACCCTAACAGGCACCATCAAGCTCTTTATTGGCTCTCCTGACCTTTCGTGTCAGATGCTCAAGAAAATTTGCAGGACTCTCTTAGCTTGCATTGAAGTGTTCGCGCCAGAAAAAGCCACGACCTCGAGTCTGCTATCGACGGCCGACACAGTGACTGATATGATGTACGATCTTTCATTGCAGCCTTCTCCAAAAGTGTTACACCTCCTATACCAAAGGATTATGTTTTTGCCTAGCTTCCACATGCAAACATTCGAAGAAGCTTTCTACACCGGCTTTTTCACCCACGAAAGCAAAATATTCGGCCCAACCTTGACCATCGGCAACCTACGATACGAATCACATTTGCAGATGCTCAAGACGACAGGACTTTATTGACCAAGCATAAAAGTCATGTCAGGGACGACATGAACGCGGAGGGGGGGAGTGTTGAGCCAGCAGAGGATCACACCCACATTTTTGCTCACACTCATCATTTTGTAACCATTGATTGTAATAAATGTCTTTCCGACATTAATTTTGATTTGAGCCATTCATTAAGTAACGGGACTCAATTGAGTTTCCAGCTTGTAATCCCGAAGTAATTTCACTTGCTGATGTAATTAGTTAGAGATGTTCTCACCTCCAAGGCTGAGGTATATAAGCCAAAGTTTTTGTAACCTAAGGGGATTCAGATTATTAATCAAAGTGAGTTTTTGAGCGCCGTGACTGTGTCTGAGAGAGAGTGAGAGTGAGAGAGTCTTATCTACTTGCTACGCGAGCTACGGAGCCGCCATTGGAGAAGCGACACCGCCATTGTGTTAGCAACGGCGAGAGCTACGCACGGATACCAAGAGTGCGCGCTATCGGCTTCTATGTGTGGTAAGTTCCTACGAGCTTCGGTGTGAGTTTTCTTCCAACTCGTGTGTCGGAATGGAGTGTGTAGCATATCTATAGAACCACAACAAGTAGAGCTACACATTGGTACCATCGGGGTCAAGTTTCGATCACCTGTATTTTTCGGCCTGTCTTCATACGCGTTTGCCGCACGGAGTGGTTATAGGTTGATTTTGCAGTTCAAGTCTTTAGGGTGTTGTTCTTACCTAGTGTATAGACTTCCCCTTGAGTTTGAGATCGATTCAATGATTCTAGATCCTGTTTCGTATAGCATTCGTTCGTAGTAAGGATTTCAGTCACTTGCGTATTTTAGAACTTAGATTTGATTTCCTTAGTAGCGATTGTCATTAGAAGGTCGAGTAGGTGATTTGACACCCACCTAGTTGTTTCCATGCGCCTACGGGTCAAGCTCTGTCCTCGTCTGACAAATTCTGTTGTTGGTTGAGTTCTCGCTATTTAGCTTCCGCTAGCGGCGTAACCGCCTTAACAATTGCCATGTTATGCCCGCGGGTATTGGTGCTTTCCCTCTCGTCCTTGGAAGACCATGGTTACAGGCAACCAAAGCTATACAGGATTGGGGACATGGTACCATCACTCTCTACAATAGAAGGGGTGATAAGAAGAGGTTTGACATGGCTAGCAAGCAATATTTGGATGCTGATTTTGATGAGAAAAGTGATGAAGAAGAGTACTCAAGTGAAGAAGAAGACAATGGGGATGAGGGCAGTGAAGTGGAAGATAGCAGCGATAGTGATCTAGATGTTTCCTCCTTGTTTCTTGAAGAAGAGCATGATGAGAAACAAAGATTTCTTGGCCTTATGGAGAATGAGGATATCTCTGGTCCTTATGAGAAAATTGAAGAGCTGATGCAACCCAAAGTTCAACCTAATGTCAAACAGGAGCTGATACAAGGTATGTTGTCTCCCGACTTGACTAGCCATGAGAAGAGTGAGTACCTACATATGATACAACAATTTTCCCATTTATTCATCACTTCTTATGAGAAAATTAGAGGCTTTAAGGGAGAGTAAATCCACATTCCAATCAAGGAAGGAGCTCAGCCCGTACGCCAAAAGCTAAGGAGAATGGGACAGGTACAACTTAATGCTTTAAAGGAAGAGGTAGACAAGCTTCTTGAAGCAGGTTTCATATGTCCTGTGAGCACTGCAAAATGGGTGAGTCCTGTTGTTGTCACACCCAAGAAGGATGGAAAGTGGAGGATATGTGTTGATTTTAAGCCTCTAAACGCAGCCATGAAGAGGGATCCATACCCTCTTCCTTTCATAGATGACATACTTGATTCTATTGCAGGGCATGAGAGGTATAGCGTATGTGATGGATTCTCTGGATATTTTCAGCTCACCTTGGCTTTGGAAGATCGAAAGAAGACCACATTTATCACGCCATGGGGATGCTTTTGTTATTGTGTGCTTCCTTTTGGTCTTATGAATGGCTGTGCATGGTATCAAAAGCGCGTCAACAAGGTGTTCTCTCCCTTTCTTGGCAAGTTTGTGAAGGATCTTATTGATGACTTTTGTGTTTATAGCTCTAGAAAGGATCATTGTGCAAAGCTTGGGATGGCATTGAAGCAATATGATGAAAGTGGAGGTCAACTCAACCCAAAGAAATGTCATCTTGCTCAACCAAGAGTGAAGTTTTTGGGGCATATGATCTCAGAGAATGGGATTGAAGCGGATCCTGACAAAGTGAAGGCTTTGGTGCTCCTCCCATCACCTAAAGATACAAAGCAACTTTCTACTTTTATTCAAAAGGTGAAGTATATGGCAAGGTTCATTCCTTTGCCCTCTCAACTTCTTTATCCTCTACAACAAGTAGCAAGGTTGGATCCTCTACAATGGACAAATGAATGTGAAGAGGTTTTTCAAGGTATCAAAGAGGTTCTTGGTTCTCTTCCTGCTATGCAAGCTCCTAATTGGGATAAGGAGTTTTATGTGAATCCATCAGTAGGTGAGGATGCTATTGGAGCTATGCTTCTTCAACGAGGTAACAATTCCCACTACATGAAGCCTATCTATTGTGCTAGCAGGGTGAAGCTAGAGGTGGAGAGAGGCTATACTGAGGTGGATCTCATTATGGTGAGTGTGAGTTATGCATGTAGAAGGTTTAGGCACTACCTTCTCCCTAAACCATTCACATTCCTCACTAGCTACACTCTTCTACCTCAATTGGTGAATAGCCCTACTTTGTCAAAGAGGCTCATGAAGTGGATTGTGGAGCTACAGGAATTCCAATTCTCTTTTCTTGTTGAGGAGAGTACAAGGGCTACATTGGCTGATTTGCTTACCTATAAGGAAAGCCCTCTTGTTCTTAAGGAGGATGCAGTGAAGAAGCAACACATGGAAGCTCCTGACATAGATAATGCCTATCTATTGTTTTTTGATGGCTCTTACAGGAAAGCACATGGTGAAGCTTCAGGAGGTGTGGTAGTTTATGATCCTCAAAGTGCTTTCGTAACTAAAAGGAGTTTGAAGCTTGCAGCACAAAGCAACAATGAAGCTGAGAATGCCACTTTGGAGAAAGGTCTCAACCTTTGCCTTGAGCTTGGCATCCGTCGTGTGAGGGTCAGAGGTGATGCTCTTTTGGTAGTGAAGCAAGTACTTGGGGTGTGGCAAAGTAAGAATCCAAGGCTGAAAAATATGTGTTTTCAAGTGAAGAATCTGCTTAAGCATTTTGAAGCTTGGAGTTTAAGGCATGTGGACAGGTCTCAAAATGAAGAAGCACATGGTGCAGCGCAAGCTTCAATTGGGAAATTGTATGTGATAAGTGATGATTCTCCTCTTTATTTGGGAAGGGAAGCTTTAGAGAGAGAGGAAGAGTTTCTACAAACAGGTATGCTTTCATCAGAGTTGGAAAAGCCAAAAAAGTACGCCTTTCTACGTCGTGCCAAAAGGTATGTGCTACTTGGTGATGCCTTGTATATGAAGGGGGCTGATCTTGTGATGAGAAAAGTGCCTTGGAAAGAGGAAATTTACAAAATTTTAGAGAAGAATCATGAGGGTTCTTGTGGTGGTCACTTTGCTGCAAAGATCAGTTTGCATAAAGTCTTGCAGGAGGGTTATGTGTGGCCAAGTGTTCAACGTGATGTTCATCATTGGTGCAAGTCTTGTAAAGAGTGTCAAAGCATGGCAAATAGGGTTCTCAAATCAGAAATTAGAGGCACCATTGTGGCTTATGATGTGTTTGAGAAGTGGGGTATTGATGCAATAGGTCCTCTTCCTATGATAGCTAGAGGCAAATGTTACATACTTACTGTTGTTGACTATCTATCCAGGTGGGCCGAAGCCAAAGCTGTTATGCACATCACGAGTAAAGATGTTTCCTTATTTATATATGAAGATATTTGCTACAAATTTCGCATGCCATTGGAGTTACTTTCTGACAAGGGTCCAGGTTTCAGGGGAGAGTTGGTGGATTATCTATGTGAAAAGCTTCATGTGCATCGCAGGTTTACTACTCCATATTATCCCCAATGCAATGGCATGAATGAAAGGTTTAATGGAGAGCTCATAAGGATGCTTACAAAGATGACAAGAAACAATGTGAAGACTTGGGATTTAGAGCTATCTTGTGCTCTATGGGCTTATAGAACTGCCATCAAATCAGGTACTGATTTTTCTCCCTTCCATCTAGTTTTTGGCAAAGAGGCTTTACTTACTATTGAGGTGGAGATACCATCCTTGAAGATGATGCTAAAGATTGAAGAAGAGCCCAAGGATGCATTCAAGGAAAGACTTTTATATTTGCAATGTGTACAATTGGATAGGGTGTTAGCTTTTGAGCATTATGAGCAGGTCTTGAAGAAGAGTCAAGCAAAGGCAAATGAGAAGGTAAAGAACAAGGACATCAAGAAGGGTGACATGGTGCTTCGTTACAATAGTAATCTTGATAGCACTTTTCAAAAGAAATTTCAAATCAAGTGGCAAGGTCCTTTCTTGGTCTTAAACAGATTTCCAAATGGCACATATCAGCTTCATGACTTGGATGGTACCCCGCATAAAGCACGTGTGAATGGCTACAGGTTGAAGAAGTATATTGCAAGGTTGATGACTGTGATTGAGGATGAGCCTTCTTTTGAAGAATTTTTTGATCATGTTGTTAATGATGAAGATGAGTTGAGGACTCCCTCATGTGGTTTACAGGATCTCTTTTGTGCTCCTGATCATGAATAATCTAGTAGGCTGGGGTGTGGCAAACTATGTTGGGCGCATTTCTGACACCCCGTTTTTTGTAAATTTGTACATACGGACATGAAGCCCGATGTCAAAAGGGCGTGTGGGCTTTCTTTTTGTGGGTTTTTTATCTTGCTTTAGAAAGCACATGTACATGCACTACAAGTCGCTAGTCTAGTGACAACTGTCGGGCTACTGTAAGTGCCCGTGAGTGAGTTTTTTTGAAGTGAGCCTTGTATATAACTAAAACTCATGTACAAACTAAAACCATTTCAGCCAAAGATCAGAAATTTTCAGGTTTTAGCTCGTTCTGTCTCCTTGGTGCTCTTGGATGCAGTTTTTTGCCCCGACTAGCCTTCTCTACATGTAGTCGTGCTGGGACAGCTCTCTGTTCGCGTCAATTTTGCTCATGGGGGCGTATGGAATAAATTTTAGTCATATTCAGATTTCTTGCCAGTCATTTTTCAAGATTTCTCTCAAGCTTTAAAGTGCCCCAATTGGATTTGTGCTCATCAGATTACGACTAGTTCTCTGCAGGGTTATGGCTATGGCAGCCTAGTGGCAAATTGTGTGTAGACAGATTCGGAGGGCATGTATCTATGAATTGTGGAATTGATGTTGAAGTTGTGGGTTTGTGATGTTTGATTGTGAAAGGAGAGGCTCTTGTCTTCATATGCATTGGTCGGCGTGTGCTATAAATCCATGCTTTGGCAGGGTTTTGCTCCTATGTGACATAGTCTCTTGGGTGGGCGACGGCTAGTAAATTCCCAAGGGTCTACTCCTATTGGACTTGTGGTGTTTCAGAAGGATTTGGCAAAGCTTTTTGTGTCTTGTATTTCTCTTTCAACGCTCTTGGGTGACATCACTATAGAGGTGTTTCAGTTTGCTTGTTTCCCAACAACGTGTAAAGCGGACACTGATGTTGGGGAAGATTCTCCTTATATGGATGTACTACCTGGGATGACTAAGTCAAACAATGTGGATTGGGTCTACCTAGCAACAACCATAGACACTTGGGGAAACAGGGGGACAACCTGGGTAACACCTGAGGGGGATGAAATGCCACCACTCGTGCCCTTAAATATGCTAGAAGCAATACATATAGCTTCTGATGACCTACAATATGAAGGTTTGACTGGCATTGGAACCAGTAGTGCCTCACAAGACTATAGCCCACACGATTTGGGGTCAGAATAACCAATTGAAATTGAATATGAGGACGAAGAATCTGAGTTAAATCTTAGTGCAAATGTGGGGAAAAACCATTCAGGGCCCAGTGATACCTTAGATGCCAATCTATCCAGGGGAGCAGAAGACACAAGAAGCGATTCATCTAGTGACTCTTCACTAGAGATCGGTTGTAATCGAAAACTAGAGAAGAAGAGTAAGAGATATAAGAGGCGACGATATCAAGAAAATGTGCGTGCTAGAATAAATGAAAATAAATCTACCGCAGAATGGCTTAATTATATAGGGGCATATGATGCTCATCGGAAGTTGGTAGATAACTGGGGTGAATACCTTCAAAGCGTTATGTGGTGTAGTCCACAACCCATTGACATCGCACAACTAGAGGCTACAAAGAAGCCAAAGTTGAGCCGTACTGTAAGGAGACAACAAAATCGAGAGTTAGCTCAACAACAAAAGGAATTGGAAGTGAAATCACAGTCCACAGAACAACAGGACCCCACAGACTTACACCCTGCACCTAAACATTTCAAATCCTACACCACAGAGGTACGTAAGGTTGTGTATACAAAGGCTCAAAGAAAACCTATCGATGGAAACAATGGAGTCTATGATGGTCCAACGATAGGTAAGGAAATAAAGTTAGCAAACCTAGGAGAAGAGTCCAAACCTGTTTTCATTGCCCAAGATCTGACAAAGATTGAGGAGTGTGTACTTAAAGAACTTCTCAAGGAATTCAGGGATATATTTGCCTGGACATATCATGATATGAAAGGTGTTCCGTGGTGCAACACACAATCCTCATGAATAGCATGGCTAAACCAGTTCAGCAACGACCCTACCCAATGAATCCTAAATATGCAAAAATCATTCAAGAAGAGATTGAAAAGCTTGTGAAATACGGATTCATATATCCTATTGAGCACTCAGAATGGGTGTCTCCAATAGTGATTGTGCCAAAAAAGAATGGGAAACTCAGAGTGTGCGTGGATCTCAAGAAGGTCAATGCCGCCACTAGGAGGGACCATTACCCCTTGCCGTATTTAGAACATGTGCTCGAAAGAGTTGCAAGGAAGGAAACTTATAGCTTTTTAGATGGATACTCTGGCTACAATCAAATCACAATTGCGCTGGAGGACCAAGCTAAAACAACCTTTATAATCAAATTTGGAGTGTTCGCATTTCGTGTTATGGCTTTTGGCTTAACCAATGCCCCTGCTACTTTTCAAAGATTAATAAACACTGCTTTTAGAGAATACTTGAGGGAGTTTTGCGAAGCTTTGTTAGATGACCTTTGTGTTTATTCCTCTTGGAAAGAACATATATCATGCTTACAAAAAGTGTTTGAGAAGTGCAGATTGTATTGCATCTCCTTAAACCCTTTCAAATGTCAATTTTGGGTTAAACATGGAGTCATTTTAGGGCATATAGTGTCCAAAAATGGGATTTCCATGAGAGCAAAATCAAAGCCATTGCTGAATTTCCACCACCTACAAACTATACAGGAGTTCAAAGGTTCATGGGCCATGTTCGTTATTACCGACGGTTTATTTTAAACTTTGCCGAGATAGCTCGTCCTTTGTACAAACTTCTTATTGAGTTCCAATGGACCGCGGAGTGTGACCATGCTTATGAGTCATTGAAAAAGACCTTGACTAGCGCTCCTATTCTACGAGTGCCCGATTGGAATGTAATTTTCCATGTGCATATTGATGCATCAAACTTTGCTATTGGGTGTGTTCTAGCTCAGCCAGGAGAACATAAACTGGACTACCCCATTAGCTTTGCAAGTCGTCAATTGAATGATGCCGAGAGAAACTACACCACTACGGAGCGAGAAGCTTTAGGTATGATTTATGCAGTGAATAAATTTTGCTACTGCCTTCTAGCCAACAAATTTGTTTTCTATGTTGATCATCAAGCCTTGTTGTATCTAGTAAATAAACCTTGTTCCACGGGAAGAATTACACGATGGTTGTTACTTCTCCTTGAGTTTGATTTTACCGTTGTGGTGAGACCTCGTAAAAGACATGTCATGGCGGATCATTTGTCTCGCATACCCAATGGTGAAGCCCCTACTAGAATCGATGATGAGTTGCCCGATAATTCTCTATTCCTAGTCGAAACCATACCTGAATGGAGTGAGAAGATTGTGAACTTTCTAGTTAATGGTTTTCCACCCAAAGAGCTTCGTAAGGACATAGCTCGAAAACTATTAAAAGAATGTGAACCTTACTCTCTCATTGCAGGAACTCTCTACAGGTTATGGAAGGATGATATTCTTAGACGTTGTGCCTGTGAGGATGAGTATTTATACGTACTGCAAGAAGCCCACATGGGTATAGCCGGAGGACATTTCTCAGGGGAACTAACAGCTAGAAAGGTGCTGCAATCAGGCTATTGGTGGCCTACCTTATTCAAGGATGCATCACTTTTGGCAAAAGGATGTGATGAATGCCAACATTACAAGATCACACAACGGACGGATAAGATGCCCTTACATCCTGTAAAAGTGACTCAACCATTTGAAAAATGGGGTTTGGACTTTGTAGGCCCAATTAGTCCGGCGGCTCGTAGCACCCAATCTCAATATATTATCGTTGCCACTGACTATGTGACAAAGTGGACGAAAGCCAGGGCGACACGTAAGGCCGATGCGAGGTCAACTGCCAAGTTTCTCTTTGAGAACATTATTAGAAGCTTTGGTTGTCCCTTTGAGATTGTGAGTGACAATGGTACTTATTTTATAAATGGAGTAATAAAAGAACTCACTACCAACTTTATGCTAGCTCACCATAAGTCCACACCTTATTATCCACAAGCAAATGGCCAAGCTGAGAGCACCAACAAGACCTTAATCTCTATCTTGATGAAAACACTGGAAGCTCAACGCAAAGATTGGGATATAAAGCTTACATCAGCTCTATGGGCTTATCGTACTGCATACAAAGTTGCCATTAACTGCACATCGTTTAAGATGGTGTATGGCCAAGAAGCGGTTATGCAATGGGAGTTTGTCGTTTCTAGTCTTCGAGTAGCTTCTCAAGAAGGTTGGGATGGTAACCCCTTAGTTGAGCGATTATATATCCTTGACAGGCTAGATGAAGAGAGGCAATTACCTGTTCAAAATGCACTTGTGGAGAAAGATAGGAGGAAGAAATGGTTTGACTGTCTAACCGTCATCTAAAGAACAAAGATATCAATGCTGGTAATAAAGTCCTTATGTATGGAGTGCGTAATGAAAAGAAAAAGTTGAAATATGCGAGAAAAGGACCATATAGAGTATCTGAGATCACCCCACAAGGAACCATTCGTGTGGAGACTCTTGATGGAGTTGAAACCATTGGATTCCTCAATGGGAGCAAATTTAAAAGATATTATGATCCTTTAAGCCAAGAGGAGCTATGTGCCATCCATACAAAAAAGGCAGCCAAGACACAAATAGAATTGAAGAAGATACAAGCTCAAGTTGAGGCTAAAGAGCGACAACAACGCATAAGATGAAAACATGAGGCTAACCGTGGAGTTACACATACATTCCATGTTGAAATAGACGAGGATTGGTTGGACTCTGACACACCTCTACGATACCCTATTGAGCTAAACAGCACCTATGGAAAAGTGTTATATAACGCCTTATTGGACACGGGTGCTAAATATAATTTGCTATCATATGGGGTGCGGTGTCAGATAGGGAAGCCACCGCTATCTGAGAGTATTATCCAAGTCAGGGGTGTCAACAAGAAAAAAACTATGGTTTTTGGAATCTGGCACACTTCTGTCAGTTATGACAATGGGGTTGAAGCTCAAGACTTTTTGGTCATGCCTGTTGGAACTATGGAGGGTAATATAAACCTAGAACGCACGTGGATGATAGCCACCAAATGCACTATTGATTGGGGGACAAGGGGTGTCACAACACAGAAACCAACTCTTAGCCCTGCCACTCAAGCCATAGTCCCTGAGATATTGCCTTTTAAGGAAATAAAACCCAAAACATTGCATGTCCAAGAGGTTGAACCATATGTCCCCATAGCCCAACTCTCTAGAGCTTCAATTGATGTAGTTGAAATAAAGCTTGAGACACACAAGACCCATCCCAATATAACAAAGAAAACATACAAGTGGGTCCCTAAAGCTTCTTTAGCGACCATAGCTAGTGCTAAAAAACAGGAGCCTAGTAAGAGACGTCCTATTCGCCCCAAGAAATATAAAGAAACGTTGCGTTGGATTCCTAAAAAACTATTGGAAGCCCAAGGCTACTATAAAGGAAATGATCAAATCTGGGTGCCAAAACGTAAATTGTGCTCTTACTTGTCATCGGGCCCATGTGAGCTCAATCCTGTGGCTCCAAAACAAATTGAAGATCGCGGAAAGGAAAAAATCACGGAATGCTACACACCCGCTCCAGAGTTAGTTTGGGTACCAAAGAAAGAACGATTTGTTCCACCTAGCTTAGGAACAGGGAAATCAAATGAAGCCTCTTGCTCTTCATGTAATTCCTAGACGGAAATAGAAGCTTCGACACAACCTCCACCTACCATTATACATATCCATACAAGCAAGAAAGAGTTTGCACCTCCTGTTGTAAGTTCACAACCTACAACAACGTTGCAAATAAAATAATGGGAGAGTACCTTACCACCCTTGAAACTAGATGAAACGTATAGGGCGGTTGAAAACTATTGGTTAAAGCCTTCACCCATAACAACTTGGAACAATTGGTTTCAAATGGTAACGACATCATTCCAAAAGGTATGATCTACCCAAGGAAGGGGGGAGTGTTTGCTGACATCCATCATTCACTTGCTTCCCTCTCAACCTTTCTCCCTGACCTCTCAATTTCCAATCTTAGGGAATGTATATATTAGCCTTATACTCACAAAAACAAGATAAAAAAGTAAAAGAGCAAGAGCCATAATACAAAATCATAAAAACACATTATGCACAAGAACACGACCCTTGTAATATTTGCACTCTAACCATCATCTATTTGCGTGTACAGATATGGCTGGTACGCTAGAGTCATCCACTCCTGCTGCCTCGGGTGAGACGTACCCTCGTTACTTTTCACAAATGTTTCACATGGTCTTTCTGGTGCTTGTCTATGAATGGGATTTGGTAGGTACGCTAGCATGTGAGAGGAATTTCGAGGAGTTAGAATGGCTGATACATCTCTTGACCACGACTGATCCATACTTAGAAGAGAGTGTAGCTCCCATTGCACAAGCCTACCCTTTTGACCAAGATGACTATAGGCGTCTAGTGACCTTCTTAGTAAACATGGGTGCCTCTGATGAAGAAGAAGATTTACATGACTACACGGATGGCACATATGGTCTCATGGATGATGACTTTGTTTTTCTCGACTACGAGGATAGGGGTTTAGCCTTAGGGTTTCCCCCCAATCTCTACAATATCCTGTTCCCTTGACTCTCTAGGGAGATTGCAAATAATTAGGTTAGGGTTCCTTGTGTTTTTTAATTGTGTTCAATAAGTGTTGGAACCTTTTCTCACTGATGTGCCTCCTAGGGGTATTCTTTGTGTTTCCTAGTGTGTACAGGAACGTGTTGCTGTTGTCAAGATTTGGACCTTCATGGAATCTTTCTCTCGTTCACACTTCAAATCAAGCGCGACCATCAACACAAACAGGTGTTTCTTGTCCATTAGCATTGCCCCTTATCTTTTTGCATCCATGTTTGTCTGCTTTAATTGTGATTGGTAGCATAATATCCAACGCATTTGCTTAGTATCAAACATTAAATTCAATGTAATTTTTGTCATAGTCGCTTGTCTAGGTTTAAAAATCAAGCAGTCCGACTAAGCTAGTTTGACCAAGCTAGGTGTTAGAGATCTTCTCTTAATACCATGGGGAATGCCTTCCTAATAATCAATGGTTACTTAGGTTCTTAATCCGATTTAGGTTGCATTGTGTGAAATGTACTACTTGGCTCTCGTGATTAAACAACTTAATTGACCAAAGAAAATTGAGAAGCTTGCCCATGGTATTAATAGTCGATCTTTAGTGCCTTTCGATCGTTAAATTAGCGACCCCAAACTTGTTTAATTTTTCACCTTTACAACTGTTTATGCGTTGATTATATTGCAATTTAATGTTTATTGCTGACAAATGGTTTAAAATTCTGTTACCAATCAAATTGTCTGCCTACAACTGCATATGCTTTTCAAATGTATATGAGAATGCAATTACTGTGCCAATGTTGTTGATTTTGCAGTGACTGAAGAAGGCTAAGGACATCCATCTCAAATGCTCTTCCACCTTGACGAGCGATCTTCAACTCAATAGCTTCCGAGGACAGAATCTACATCAGAAAACCCTCACGCACATTCCTATCACCTAAGACGGACACCGTATTATTTATTTGGTAGAGTCAAGGTACCGGGTTTGTCGGTCCAATAGGAAAAGAGTAAGAGTGATCGTCGATGAGAGGCGCACTCTAACTGGAACATTCAAGGGATTAGTTGGCTAAGCATGGGTGCCCGAGTGTGAATGGGGCAAGCTCATATAAAAGTCAACTAAACCTAAAATTCACTTATTCTTTCATGTGTGCAATTGAAGAGTGCTCTTGCTCCATCTCCATCTTCTTCTTCTCCATCTCCTTGTGTGTGTGTATGTGTGAAAGAGAGAGAGAGAGAGAGAGAGAGAGAGAGAGAGAGAGAGAGAGAGAGAGAGAGAGAGAGCATTGCGATGATGGCACGACGGTGGTGAAGAGGTTGAGCGCGGCGCAACGGCGACTCCTTCTTCTTCGTGGCGAGGAATCCTCCACGACAGCAAGTGTAGAGCAGTGAGTGACACACCATTGCCATCTTTGAGCTTACTAGTTTAGGCTAGTTGCATGCTTGGAGCCATTTGTGGCTCGCACACAGTGTATTGGCAAGTTCCTTGCTTTGACACGTGTGACAGACGCGCACACCCGAACTAGACAGACCCTCTCATGATACCTCGAGTTTTTGGTGTACTCGTCAACCATGAGTTTTAGGTTCTCTCACAACCAAGGATTTCTGGTTTATCCATAACCTGGTGCTATGATAGGAAACCCCCCCTTGAACAGATAGGGTGTAGGTCCAAAAAATTAGCTACCACTAAATGGAGTTTTTGGTTCACTACCAAACCTTGGGTTTAAGGTGTACCCAGTAACCTCATGAGAAGTGATAACAAAAATGGGACTTGAGAACAAAAAACTGATAATTTGGGAGGTCTTACCACTCATGTGTGGCGGTGTCTAGAGCATGTACAATTTATTTTGACTAAAAACATGAAAAAATTTTAACTAAAGAACATCATTATCAACAGAATATATTGCAGGTTCGGTGTCTCCCTCAATCATATGAATTTGATTTTTACCCTTTTGAAAGAATCTATTTGATGGATGATTTGTTTTACCACAGTGAACACAAGGATTCTTCTTGAAACAGTCTTTTGTCTAATGATTGTTGCGCCCACAAATGGCACAAGATCTGATTCCACTGAATGGTCGAGATGAAGCTGAGGTAGCAGCACATTTAGTGATTGCATAGGCACTGGAAGTATCAGAAGAACTAATGGGAGATACTGCATTGGAGACTGTATATGCACTGGGAAAAATAGTAGGTACCCTTCGTTCTTCTTCCTGCAATGAATTGATGATACCATCCAAGGAGGGCAGTGGATCTTTTTCTTTAAAACAGTAACAATCTAATGAAATTTGTCAGGCAAACTTTTTAGCAAAACGACTATGAGATCTTCTTCTAGTACTGGGGCTTCGACATAAACAAGTTGAGTTTTAATACTCTTCAGTCTATTAGCTAAAGCTGCAATGTTTTCATCTTCACGCATGCGAACAGAATACAATTCCATTTTTAAACTCATTTTGGAATACTTAGCTTTGGCATCGAAAAGCTTCTCTAACTCTATCCAGGCAGCACTTGAAGAATCAACATCATCCAAATAATGAATAAAGTCGTTTTCTAAGGAAGTTAGAATGATACCAAAAGCTTGTTCGTCTTTCCTCTTCTGCTCCGCAGATAATGCTCTGGTAACTGCAGCGGATGTACCTGATTCGTCGCCTGATAGTGGCTTGACGATGTTCCACAATTTTTTTCGCATCAAATAGCCCTTTACTTTAATTTGCCAAGTGTGGAAGCCGGATCCGTTAAACTTGTCGATCTTTGATGCCATGTTGAAGTCTTTCAGAAGCTTGATAATAAAATTGTGGTGTTAATTATTGCACCGGAACCTTCAAAGAGGTGGTCTTCCTCTCCAACGATCTATGTATGCACCTTAGAGAGCATATTGAGATACTTATCACGAAAATTTACTGTTTTTGAGCTTGTGAAAACGCCTTCAAAATTGCAAGCCTACTGAGCATCGAGCATGTAAGCAGCCCTTGCGAGGGTACCCGAGGGTGGGAATAGTGCCCTGCTTGAAAGATTAATTGGGTGGCCACTTTATTAAAGTGTGAACATAAAGGCAAAACGGGCCTTCTCTGTAGCTAAACCGGGCAGCAAACAACACATTACACTTGTGCGTCTGAGGAGCCTGTAGAGGCAGAATTGGCAAGCCTTGCAGAGTTGACATAGTGTCAGCATGCTAGGCAACCATCATGACACTGAGTTTGCTCGCTTTGATGCAGTGCGACAGGCGTGCTTCCTCTCTGCAGGTGGCTGCTCCCACGCCATGTCGAGCCAAGGCCGAGAGCACCTTACTCTGATACCAAGTGCTAGGAGATGAGGCTATGGTGGCTGTTGGTGAGGATCCATGGTGTGCATCAGAGAGAGAAAGAGAGAGATCGACAGCTTGAAAAAAGAAAAAAAAATGCATGCACTACTAATTGAATAAAACCTTTTACATATAAGGCATACTTGCCATGCAAAAAAACCATGCAAACTAGAACTCCCTGCTATATAGGCTATGCCCACGGGCTTGACATACCTAACATAGGGTTGACTGGTTCTTTGGGTGAATCTTCCTTAGGTGGTGTATCAGTTTCTTGTTATTCATGGGCTTGTTCTCGTTGCCATTCTTCTTTATGATAGATATGCTCTAGGCTGGCCCGAGGATCGTTCTTTTCATTGAACATTTGGTGTTTGGTTCAAATTTTGATTCTCCTTGGAGATGGTTTCCATTTTTCTTCAAAATCTCCCAACTCAAAAGCCACCTTCGCTCTTTTGATTCTTGCTACCTTTTGATTGGTTCCTCTGTTGCTGCTACAGGGCGTGGCTGTTTTGTTGTTTTCCTGTCCTCTACCTTTGCTTTTCCTTTTTCTCTTCTCTTTCTTTCGAGGGGAGTCTCTTCCTCCGTCGCCTCTTCTTCTTCCTTGTCACTTTCCTCGGCTCTTTTTTCAGTATTTGTCTCTTGGCAAGGGGTATCGACTAGTCTGGTCCTTACTCTAGTCCTCACTAGTGGAGCTTTCGTCCTTACTCTAGTCCTCACTAGTGGAGCTTTCGTCTGCACTTCTTCTTCTTCATTCTTGTTTAGTAGCCATAGATTTTGCTCTCAGGCAGGCAGTAGATGTTTTTCCTGACAAATAGCATGATAAGAAATTCTTGTTAACACTTTTGGAGCTCCCAAGAAGGTGATTTTCTCTGGCTTTTTTACATGAGTGAGAGCTATGTGAATATATTGGGCATGGTCTACTTCGGTCATGTCGTCTCACTTTGAGGCCTATGTGAATTTGGATGCCACTGTTGGAATTAGGGTTGCAGAGAAACGCACACAACTTGGAGAAGACGAAGGAAGCTCAAGGCACACAATAGAGTGTGTGTTACTTAGTGTGCAATGGAAAGAAAGATAGCCCTAGAGTGATGGGTGTATATACAATGCACGGGGGAAAAAACCTCCTAAAGAGGGAAAAAATGCCCCGGCGGTCCTAGTGTGTTCACACACATCACTACCACATGTATATGGTAACAAATCCCCCCTGGAGTGATGCGGTGAACGAGAGCTGGCACATGAGTAAAGGGAAGTGCCATGCCTTGAGGACAGGATCAGTCCACAAAGGGGAGTAAGCCCAAAGCTTTGCGGAAAGCTTCAATCTTCTCACGAGACAATGCCTTTGTGAAAAGATATGCAAGGTTGTCCTGTGTTGGCACATAAGCCAAGCTGATCTCTCCTGCTGAGAGCCTCTCCCTGACATAGTGGTAATGCACCTCAATGTGCTTTGTACAAGCATGAAAAACTGGGTTCCTCGCAACTGCCAATGCGCTCTGACTGTTAGTGTAGATAGTGTTGGGAGTGTCCTATCCAACACCCAAATCAGCCATAAGGCATCTGAGCCATACACACTCAACCGTAGCTGTGAAGACTGCCCTGTACTCAGCCTCACAACTCGAAGTGGCCACAGTAGGTTGCTTCTTGCTCAACCATGATATACATGAGCTGCCAAGCATGAAACAAAAACCACTTGTGGATACTCGCTTGTCAAAACAACCAGCCCAATCTGAGTCCGAAAAAGCATGTAAGTCTAGCGGCAATGATCCCCCCTTGGGATAAAACAAGCCAAGATGTAAAGTGCCACTAAGGTAGCAGAAAATCCTCTTAACAGCCTGTCAATGCTTAGACCCTGGGCTATGCATAAATCTGCTGACCTGTGAGACTGCAAACTGAATATCTGGCCTCGTGTTGCATACATAAATGAGGCATCCAAGAGTAGTTTGGTAAAGAGTGACATCAGCAGGATCGCCAACATCATGTAGACTCAATTTCAAACCTGTTTCCATGGGAGTGGCAATAGGTTTGCAATCCTCAAGTCCAAAATTACATAGCAATGTCTCTATGGAACTTTTCTGACACAAGGCAATACCACCATCACACTGCTTAAACAGATGCAACAGCCCCATATCTTTCATCTTGAAAGTAGCATTCAAATCAGCCTTAAATTCAGCAATATGTCTCTCATTTGGTCCAGTGATCAGCAAATCATCAACATAAAGAACCACAATGAGAAGTACATCACCCTCACGCTTTACATACAATGTGCTTTCTGTTGGACTGTTACGAAAGCCTTGTTTCACCAAATGAGTGTGAGATTTCTCATACCAAGCGCGAGGAGATTGCTTCAACCCATACAAAGCCTTGTTACATTTGCACACTTTGTCCTCTTGTCCTTTTATGACAACACCGCGAGGCTGCGTTACATAAACTTCCTCAAATATGTCACCATTCAAGAAATCAGTAACAATGTCTGATTGATGTACATCCCAACCAAAATGAGCTGCCAATGCACATAGAAAACGCACAGTAGTCATACGACAAGTGGGAGAAAAAGTCTCTTCATAATCTATGCCTTTTTGCTGTGCCTAACCCTTTGCAACAAGTCGAGCCTTATGGCGATCGATCTCACCATCCAGCTTGCGTTTCAACTTACCAATGGCCTTTTTGCCACGAGGCAAATCACATAGAGTCCATGTGTCATTTTCTATAAGTGCATCATATTCTGATTGCATGGCAGCCATCCAAATTTCTGAATTTTGTGCTTCATCAAAAGTCAGAGGCTCCTCAACATCATGTAAGCTAGACACAGCCAAAGCATAACAATCTGATGCATAAGATGCATGGCGAGAGCCTGAACGAGTACGACTAGACAAAGGTGCATCCAATTTACTGTCACGCAAAGTGTGCACCATCCATTTTGGCATACCTCTAGCCTGCTCATTTTCAGCCCTTTCCTCATCAAGTACATCATGTACATCTGCATCAGTAATAGGCTGATCTAAAACATTTTCAGAAACCCCCATAGGCTGGACATTTGCCTCATTGGAACTTACATTCGTATTTCCACCACTGAAAAGAGGCAACAAAGTGTCATAAATGTCATGTGAGCTTACATTACTGTCTCTAGTACATGACAGCAAGGGCTGAACAGAATCTTCCATAAACACTACATCCCGTGAAACCAGAATACGTTTTGTTTGCGGATGATACAACCTGTAACCTTTGCTTTCAGCACTATAACCAACAAAAATACATTTGACAGCCTTATCATCCAATTTTCTGCGCTGCACTTGTGGCACCAAAGCATATGCCAAACAGCCAAAAACATGCATGTGCTCAATAGAAGGCTTTCTATCATGCCATGCTTCATATGGAGTAATAGACTGCAAAGCTTTCGTAGGACACCTGTTAAGTACATAAGTGGCACACATAATGGCCTCAAGCCAAAAAGAATGCGGCAATGCTTGACTTTTGACCGTACATCGTGCCATTTCCGTCAGTGACCTATTTTTCCTCTCAGCAACACCATTTTGCTGAGGTGTATAAGGCACTGTACATTGGTGTTTTATCCCACGACTAGACAGAAATGCATTAAATTCATGAGACATATACTCCCCCCCTCGATAGTACATTTCGAGACATTTTCAGCCATAGCCAGAAATTATTTGAAGCACATAAAAACTTCGAACTTCGCTTTAAGGGGAAATACGCATGCATGCCTGGAGTAATCATCAATGAAAGTCACGAAGTACAGGTAATTGCCCAAGGACGGAGTTTGCATGGGCCCACAAACATCACTATGCACAAGCTGCAACCTGCATGTGGCCCGAACTGGACCATCCTTTGGAAACTTAGAACGCTGCATCTTACCCAAAATAGAGCCTTCACAAACATGTTTGACAGGTGCTTCAAGAGGTGGCAAAGAAGCAACCATATCAGATTTCTACAAATGCAGCAAACTGGCAAAATTCAGATGACCAAAACGTGCATGCCAAAGTTTTGCATCTGAAATAGCCCTTGAATCTGCAACAGCATTTGCAAAATTTTGTCCACACTTGTCATACAAAGTGAGCTTATACAACCCACGGCACAAAAGCCCAGATGCAACAATTTCATCACCAAAACTGAGATCATGAACTGTACATCTATCATCCACAAATTTGACTACAAGTCTAAGTCTAGCAAGTGCGGATACAAACAAGAGATTCTTCTTGATCCCAGGTACATAAAGTGCATCAACAAGTGTGAAGGAACTGCCATTAGCAGCAGTGAGCACAATCTTTCCAACTCCCTGAACTGGATAAGAGGCGTTGTTGGCACAAGTGACTAAATTCCCATGAGGGACAGACTCAAGAGAGGTAAACAATTCACGATGGGAGGTAATGTGCTTTGTAGCACCACTATCGAAATACCACACATGTGAATCTGCAGCAACTGACAAGCATGCATCATGGACAACAGGATTGTAAGTGCACTCTGCGCTAAAAGTCCATTCTGCATCAACATTAGCAACACAGTCTCCTTTCACAGAAGACTCAACAATGGCTGCATTTGTAGTGGAACCAGCATTTGCAGTGGAACCACCCTCTTTCTTCTTAGCCTCTTTGGCCTTCAACTTAGGACACGACTTGATCAAATGATCATTGGCTTTACAATAATGGCAACGCATCTTCTTTTTGCCCTTATCACCAGAATTTCCAGACGAAGTGCTGCCAGCAGAAGCATTAGGAACATAAGTTTTGCCACTCGCAGCAGAACCATAAGAAGTGGCTGCATTGCTGTTACCACCCTTTCTTTGAGAAGCAATAAAAGCCTGTTCAACTGCACGCTGTCTAGTCCTGTTTTTTCTGGAAAGTGACTCTTGCAACAGCAATGTGCATAATGCATCAAACTTGACAACTTCACGATTTCCTTGGGTCATCAGTCTCCAAGTACTAGCAAAAGGCTGGTAGGAATCTGGTAAGGCATCAAGAACAGTCTGCACAAGGGAACTGTCTGAAATGACTTCACCTGCAGAAATAAGCTGCTCATTGATATCCTTGACACTAGCAAGGAAAGTGTCCATATCATCTTCCTCATGCATAATCTTCGACTCCAGCTCTTTACGCAGCAAATCAATTTTAGCCTCATTGCGGCTTGCATAAAGACCTGCTAAAATATCCCAAGCCTATTTTGCACATTTTGTTGAACGGATGTGAGGAACAATGGTGCGCTTCACAGACAACGCAATCAATGCATGAGCCTGCGCATCCTTAACATCCCAACGAGCTTGTTCTGCCATAGGAAAAACAACTCTAACAGCTGCAATCCTTGCAGCAAGACCTGCAACATCCTCAACATCGCCTACATCATCAGAACCAAGACGTACACCAATGCCCTACACAATGTTCCAGACACCCTTTGACACAAGAACATGTTGCATCATATAAGCCCACATAGGTTAGTTGTCCCCATCCAACCTGTCCTCAGCAGCAAACATCTTGAACACATCTGTGTTGTTGTTGTCAGCCATGGTAAATGCTGCACCTGATGTGAAAACTGCCCGAAAATAGGAGAAACGGAGTGGGAACAACCTGTGCTATATAGCACAAACCGTAGAAGACTATGAGGCACCTGTAATGCAGAAAACGGCATTGACAGAAATTTTGCACAAGATGATGAAATAGCCTGTGCAGTACTGCCTGTAGTGGAAACGGAGGCCGAAATGAGCCCAAATCAAAATTCTGAGCAGACCGAGCTCTTCGAAATTTCCCAAAATTTTTGTCGACCTGCGAACTCTCGCCAAAGCTCACTGAAATCGGAGAAAGTGAGCAGGCGTGTGCTGGAGCAGCTGGCGACTAAGCCCGGGAGGACGTGACCTGCTCTGATATCAATTGTTGGAATTAGGGTTGCAGAGAAACGCACACAGCTTGGAGAAGACGAAGGAAGATCAAGGCACACAATAGAGAGTGTGTTACTTAGTGTGCAATGGAAAGATAGATAGCCCTAGCGTGATGGGTGTATATACAATGCACGGGGGAAAAAACCTCCTAAAGAGGGAAAAAATGCCCCGACGGTCCTAGTGTGTTCACACACATCACTACCACATGTATATGGTAACAGCCACGACATGATTTGAAACGGTGTATCTGGGAGTTCTTTTAGCAGTGAAATGAAAGTGCCAATGATAGAGCCAAAGAGCCCACTCTATCCCTCTCACTTTTAGATCCGAGAAGGAGGTTGATGACTAACTAGTGAAAATGCCGGTTGTGGGCAACCCTGTCTCTCACAAGCTTTCCTCCTCTTTGCAGCCTTAGGGCTTTAGCAACCTGGTCTTTTGTGGTGTGCACCTCTATTGGAGAGTCATTCAAATCCGAGATGGTTGTCCTTCCTTCTTCTGTAATGTTGTGTAGGAGCTCATAAGCCCTATTGTAGTCTACACCACAAGGTTCCAGTTCAAGGTAGTCTTTAAGGTCAATTATTTCCCATAGTGGCCGGACTGCCTCTTCTTTGACTAAGTCTTGGGATTCCTTTGGCAACATTTGAACTTCAACTTTAGATCCGTGTGCACTTTTGAATGATCCATGGTATACAATGACATGTTGACTTTCAAGCTGTTCTTTTGAGATCTAGGTGACATTTTCTTCCCTGAGGGAGTCTTCTTCTAGTTGGTATGGTGGAAGCTCAACAAAATTTTTCTTCATGGTTTTCTTCTTTGGAGCTCCCAAGGTAGATGAGAGTGAACCAGGCAGGGCAGCATCCAAGTCATTGGTCAGACCAAGTTAGCAAGTCCCAATCAAGTAGAGAAACCAATAAGACATAAATAAGCACTAAAAAGCATAGGCTTGGCAAAATTTTATCTTAGGCATACCTAAGATACAGATGGGGTGCAGGTGCATGCAGTTTTGTGTCGGAGTGAATGATTAGAAAGTGTATGGGTTTTTGGTGATATGTATGGAGTTGGATAGCTTTTGCACTTGTGGTGATAATTGTGCACAAATATGTGTCCGCTTTACCGCTTTTAGAGATTTTGGTGATTGATAGGGTTTTATTGTTCCAACCTTGATGAAACTCGTCAGTGGGATTTATTTGACCCTTGTAGACATATTTGTGTCATTAAACTGCAAGTCAGGCCTTTCCTATAGCTATTTCATCTTATGTGTGCTTAAGATAAATTTGACTAATTTGGACAGGTTTTGTGCTTCAAGCACCCTAATTGGTTGTGGTGGGTAGAAACTTGATGTCACATGAAGTTGGGTTCTCAATTGATAGGCTAAACGTCATTTTTGGTGTACTTGACTCTATTTGGTGCGGTAATATGCATTTGATTTATGAATGAAATGAGTGTACGAGTGTGATATGGGCACTGTGAGGGGTAGGGGAGTCATACCATGTGAATGTGCATGCAAAATGTGCTTCCATCCTAACAGATTATCTTCGGCACGTCTAAGATAATTTTTACAAATTAATGCAATTTAGGTCCTAATCTTGGCCCATATAGCTTCTACAAGGTTAATTAGGTAGGGTGTAGCCCTTGGTCATGTTTCTTGCACTTGTTGGTATCCCCGATCAGGTTGATAGTTCCCTTTTGAGCTGAACTTGGAGTCTTTAGTCACTAGCTGTCTACCCACTAAAGGTTGGTAAGGTTCCATTGTAAGGTATAGAGTGCCCACTTTGAGTTTGAGGTTAAACGGATCAATATTTTGCATTGTGGTGCAAAATGTCACTTGACGGTAGGACATGGTCATGGTATCTTGTTGTTCACTGATGATTGGACCTTCATTGCACCCCTAACTCTCCAGAAATCCCTAACATGATAGCCCCAATAGGTCTATGAAATTTGGTCCCCATCTGGGTCTTCTATCTTCGGTTAGGTCATTTTTTCTAGGACTTTTTGCAACTTTGACCCTAGCATTGTGTTGCCCTACTTTGGTTCACTTTTGGTGCAATTTGGAGGTCTAGTATAGCCGGTGTTAGTGGTTTCGATCTCAAAAGTTCCCAGATTGGCTTATGTATTTGTGCCTCCTATTGCTTGTGTGGTTGACAATGTGATATCCAAAATGCTTTTAGACATAGTTAGGAACTTGCTGTTTTTGACATGTTTCCATGTGGGAAAGGGGCTCTTTTCTAATTGTTTTACCCTATTGAAATCAACATCATGAGCCTATGCCTAGCTAGGTGCAATTGGGGTCAGGGACTATAGCCTCCACCTTGGGCCAATAATCCCGTGACTCCAACTACACGTAGTACGCTACGAGGTCGTTCCCTCATATAATCGATCATAACGATGCCATAATTCACAAGGAGCAACTATACCTAACTAGCTATGTGGTCCATCTGTCATAGTCAATCATGATGTAGCCCTAATCTATAATGTGGGATAAGACAGTTAGTTTGTTGTCACATACATCTGTCCGGACGTGGGTGAAGGTGAGCTAGCTACATATCCCGCTACCTAAAGAGGCCTATCATCAGACATTACATTAAAAACTGCCGTGAGTTTTGCCGATTGGGTTTGAACTCTAGACAATGTGGGATCAAAAATTTTAGGCCCTTGTCACACATGTCAGTCTGGACTGAAGAAGCCCATTAGCAAACATTAATTAAATAGTTATGCAAGTTTGGTTCTAACTACGCTCTAGGTGCTAAGCTGAAAACTTAAACATATTTCTGACCATTTTTGACAACAAAGCCACCTGGACACACTAGGGCAAAGGAGACAGTTTAGACATGAAAAAATTCTGCGCAAAATTCCCAAGCCCATTTTGAAGTTGGAAGGGCGCAAATAAGCCGTGCACATGCGGTATCTACAGCAGAACCGCCATAGCGATCGGTGCAAGAACGACTGAGCACGATGACATTTTTTGCATTTCCTTGTAACAAAAATGGGTACCTCATTTGGAACGGGTCTGGGGGTATTTAGGGAAATAGTGGCCAACAAAGTTTGAACCCATTATTGAATGGAGATGATTTCACATCACTGCTTGTAAGCCACGCCACCAAGGGAGGTTGTTATGCTAGAAATGGAGCTGCATAGTATATAAGTTATGGGGGTAGGACGGGTCCTTAAGAAGGGGCAGTCTTTTTTGTTGGAGTTAGGGTTCCAAGTAGACACACACAGCTTGGAGAAGATGAAGGAAGCTCAAGGCACACAATAGAGAGTGTTTTACTTAGTGTGCAATGGAAAGATAGATGGCCCTAGAATGATGGACGTATATACAATGCACGGGGGAAAAAACCTCCTAAAAAGGAAAAAAATGCCCCGACGGTCCTAAGTGTGTTCACACACATCACTACAACATGTATATGGTAACAAATCCCACCTGGAGTGATGTGGTGAACAAGAGCTGGCACATAGAGTAAAGGGAAGTGCCATGCCCTAAGGACATGATTAGTCCACAAAGGGGAGTAAGTCCAAAGCTTTGTGGAAAGCTTCAAATTTCTCACGAGACAATGCCTTTGTGAAAAGATATGCAAGGTTGTCTCGTGTTGGCACATAAGACAAGCTAATCTCTCCTGCTAAGAGCCTCTCCCTAACATAGTGGTAATTCACCTCAATGTGCTTTGTGCGAGGATGAATAACTGGGTTCCGTGCAACTGCCAATGCTCTTTGACTGTCAGTGTAGATAGTATTGGCAGTGTCCTGTCCAACACCCAAATCAGCCATAAGGCGTCTGAGCCATACACACTCAACCGTAGCTGTGAAAACTTCACTGTACTTAGCCTCACAACTGGAAGTGGCCACATAAGGTTGCTTCTTGCTCAACCATGATATGCATGAGCTGCCAAGCATGAGACAAAAACCACTTGAAACACTCGTGTGTCAAAACAACTAGCCCAATCCGAGTTCAAAAAAGCATGTAAGTCTGGCGGCAATGATCCTCCCTTGGGATAAAAAAAGCCAAGATGTAAAGTCCCACTCAAGTAGCGGAAAATCCTCTTCACAGCCTGCCAATGCTTAGACCCTAGGCTATGCATAAATTTGCTGACCTGTGAGATTGCAAACTGAATATTCGACCTCGTGTTGCATACATAAATGAGGCATCCAACAGCAATTTGGTAAAGAGTGACATCTACAGGGTCACCAACATAATAAAGAATCAATTTCAAACCTGTTTCCATGGGAATGGCAATAGGTTTGCAATCCTCAAGTCCAAACTTACATAGCAATGTCTCTATGTAACTTTTCTGACACAAGGCAATACCACTATCACACTGCTTACATTGTATACCCAAGTAATGATGCAACAACCCCAAATATTTCATCTTGAAAGTAGCATTCAAATTAGCCTTAAATTCAACAATATGTCTCTCATTTGGTCCAATGATCAGCAAATCTTCTACATAAAGAACCACAATGAGAAGTACATGACCCTCACGCTTTACATACAATGTGCTTTCTATTGGACTATTATGAAAGCCTTGTTTGACCAAATGAGTGTCAGCCTTCTCATACAAAGCAGGAAAAGATTGCTTCAACCCATACAAATATTTGTTACATTTGCACACCTTATCCTCTTGTCCTTTCTTGACAAAACCGCGAGGTTGTTACATAAACTTTCTCAAATATGTCACCATTCAAGAAAGCAGTAACAATGTCTGATTAATGTACATCCCAACCAAAATGAGATGCCAATGCACATAGAAAACGCACAGTAGTCATACGACAAGTGGGAGCAAAAGTCTCTTAATAATCTATACATTTTTGTTGTGCATAACCCTTTGCAACAAGTTGAGCCTTATAGCGATCAATCTCACCATCCAGCTTGAGTTTCAACTTGTAAACCCACTTCGTACCAATGTCCTTTTTGCCAAGAGGCAAATCACATAAAGTCCATCTGTCATTTTCTATAAGTGCATCATATTTTGATTGCATGGCAGCCATCCAATTTTTTGAATTCTCTGCCAAAGCGTAACAATCTAATGCATAAGATGCATGGCGAGAGCCTGAACAAGTGCGACTAGGCAAAGGTGCATCCAATTTACTATCATGCAATGTATGCACCAGCCATTTTGGCATACCTCTAGCTTGCTCATTTTCAGCACTTTCCTCATCAAGTATATCATGTACATCTACATCAGTG
This sequence comes from Adiantum capillus-veneris, assembly GCF_014529385.1. NCBI lineage: Eukaryota > Viridiplantae > Streptophyta > Polypodiopsida > Polypodiales > Pteridaceae > Adiantum > Adiantum capillus-veneris. The sequence continues at coordinate 4,507,838 of NC_140940.1, read as the reverse complement.
TGATAGGCTGATCTGTAACATTTTTAGAAACCCCCATAGGCTGTACATTTGCCTCATTGGAATTTACATCCAAGAGGCAACAAAGTGTCATAAATGTCATGTGAACTTTCATTACTGTCTCTAGTACATGACAACAAGGTCTGAACAGAATCTTCCAGAAACACAATATCTTGTGAGACCAAGATACACTTTGTTTGCGGATGATACAACCTATAACCTTCGTTTTTAGCACTATAACCAACAAAAATACATTTGACAGCCTTATATCCAATTTTCTACGCTGTGTTTATGGCACCAAAGCATATATCAAACAACCAAAAACACACATGTGCTTCACAGTAGGCTCTCTATTATGCCATGCTTCATACAGAGTAATAGACTGCAAATCTTTTGTAGGACACCTGTTTAGTACATAAGTGGCACACATGATGGCCTCAAGCCAAAACGAATGCGACAAAGCTTGAGTTTTGACCATACATCGTGCCAATTTCGTAAGTGACCTATTTTTCTCTCAACCACACCATTTTGCTGAGGCATATAAGGCACTGTACATTGGTGTTTTATCCCATGACTAGCCAAAAATGCATTAAATTCATGAAATATATACTCCCCCCCTCGATCGAAATGGAGGGTGCCCATAGTACATTTAGAAACAAATTTCAGTCATAGCTAGAAAATTTTTGAAGCACATAAAAACTTTGCACATCGCTTTAAGTGGTAATACCCATGCATGCCTGGAGTAATTATCAATGAAAGTCACGAAGTAAAGGTAATTGCCCAACGACGGAGTCTGCATGGGCCCACAAACATCACTATGCACAAGCTCCGACCTGCAAACGTGCAACGTGCATGTGGCCCTAACGAAACCATACTTTGGAAACTTTGAATGCTGCATCTTACACAAAATACATCCTTCACAAACATGTTTGACAGGTGCTTCAAGAGGCGGCAAAGAAGCAACCATGTCAGATTTTTGCAGCAAACTGGCAAAATTCAAATGACCAAAATGTGCTTGCCAAAGTTTTGCATTTGAAATAGCATTTGAATCCACAACTGCATTTGTAAAATTCTACCCACACTTGTCATATAAAGTGAGCTTATACAGCCCATGGCATAAAATGCCAAATGCAACAATTTCATCACCAAAATTGAGATCATGTACAATACATCTGTCATTTACAAATTTGACTACAAGACCAAGTCTAGCAAGTGTAGATACAGACAAAAGATTCTTCTTGATCCCATATACATAAAGTGCATCAACAAGTGTGAAAGAACTGCCATTTGCAGCAGTAAGCACAATCTTTCCAACTCCTTGAACCGGATAAGAGGCATTGTTGGCACAAGTAAGTGAATTCCCATGAGGGACAGACTCAAGAGAGGTAAACAAATCACGATGTGAGGTAATGTGCTTTGTAGCACCACTATCAAAATACCACACATGTGAATCTACAACAACTGACATGCATGCATCATGGACAACAGAGTTATAGGTACACTCTGCACTAAAAGCCCATTCTGCATTGACATCAAAATCACAATCTCCTTTCATAGAAGACTCAACAATAGCTGCATTTGTAGTGGAACCAGCATTTGCAGTGTAACCACCCTCTTTCTTCTTTGCTCCTTATTTGCCTCTTTGGCCTTTAACTTAGGATACTGCTTGATCAAGTGATCATTAGCTTTACAATAATGGCAACTCATCTTCTTTTTGCCCTTATCATCAAAATTTCCAGACGAATTGCTGCCAGCAGAAGGATTAGGAACATGTGATTTTCCACTCGCCGAAGAACCATGAGAAGTGGCTGCATTACTGTTATCACCTTTTCTTTGAGCAACAATAAAGGCATGTTCAATTGCACACTGTCTAGTCCTGTTTTTTTTGGAAAGTGACTCTTGCAACATCAATGTGCATAATACATCAAACTTGACAACTTCAAGATTTCCTTGGGTCATAAATCTCCAAGTACTAGCAAAAGTCTAGTAAGAATCTGGCAAGGCATCAAGACCAGTTTGCACAAGGGAACTGTTTGAAATGACTTCAACTGCAGAAATAAGTTTCTCATTGATATCCTTGACACCAATAAGGAAAGTTTCCATATCATCTTCCTCATGCATAATCTTTGATTCGAACTCTTTATGCAACAATGCAATTTTAGTCTCATTGCGACTTGCATAAAGACCAACAAGAATATCCCAAGCGTGTTTGAGAGATTTTGCTGAACGAATGTGGGGAGTAATAGTGCCCTTCACAGACAACGCAATCAATGCATGACAATGCACATCTTTAACATCCCAACGAGCTTGCTCAGCTGTAGGCAGCACTACTCTAACAACAGCAATCCTTGCAGCAAGATGTGCAACATCCTCAATATCGCCTACATCCTCAGAACCATGAGGTACATCAATGCCCTGCACAATATTTGAAACGCCCTTCGACACAAGAACATGTTGCATCATATCAGCTCACATAGGATAATTGTCCCCATCCAATCTGTCCTTCGCAGCAAACATCTTGAACACATCTAAATGTTGTTGTCAGCCATGGTAAATGTTGCACCTAATGTGAAAATTGTCCAAAAAGAGGAGAAACGAAGCGAGAACAACATGTGCTATATAGCACAAATTGTAGAAGACTGTAAGGGACCTATTATGCAAAAAATGGCACTTACAAAAATTCTACACAAAATGACAAAATAGCATGTGCAGTACTGCCTGTAGTAGTGGAAACGGAGGCCGACATGAGCCCGAATCAGAAATTTGAGCAGACTAAGCTCTTTGAGCTTACCCGTAATTTTTATCGACCTGCGAACACTCGCCAAAGCTCATGGAAATCGGAGAAAGTGAGCAGGCATGTGCCGGAGTAGCTGGCGACTAAGCTCGAGAGGACGCAACCTGCTGTGTCACCAATTGTTGGAATTAGGGTTCCAGGAAAACACACACATCTTGGAGAAGATGAAGGAAACTCAAGGCACACAATAGAGAGTGTTTTACTTAGTGTGCAATGGAAATAGATAGCCCTAGAATGATGGGCATGTATACAATGCACCGGGGAAAAAACCTCCTAAAGAGGGAAAAAATGCCCCGACGGTCCTAAGTGTGTTCACACACATCACTACCACATGTATATGGCAACATTTTGGCATGCCCAAAGGGTTAAGGCCATTGCATAATTTTTTATTGGTTGGAAGAGATGGCAGATACTCATAACAAAGACTTAAGCGATATATATTCACATCAGTCTCAAATCATGCAAAGGAGTGCTAAATTGTAGGCATTACATTACATGAAAAGAAATGCGAGGGCTAAGTATATGTTCCCCTCATAATCCCCTGAAGACCCCTTGCCCTTGTTTTATTTCTATTTGTGGAATAAAAGCAATGTAATCCCATGATGAGGCTGTATTTATTACTTTTAGCAGGATTCATGACTCTGAGGGTTTATTTCTCAAACTTTGTGCTTCATGTATCACACGGGTAGGTTCCTTTTTCTTTCATCGAGCTTTGTGCCATGCATGCACATTGCACTCCTATTGGAAATGATGATGCCATTGTTGGCCCCCTTGCGTGCCCGTTGGAATTTGGAGATTTTTTTTTTTTTTAATGCAAAGTGGAATTGATTAAATGAAGGAGAGGGAAATACAAAGGTCCCACAGGTAGGGGGTGGGACAGCCCCTTAGGAGATTACAGGAGGAGATCTTTCATACAAAGTATGAGAGGAGAATAGAACTTAGACACTTGACATTTCCATTGTTGCCATCTGAACTCCTTCTGAATATCAGTGATGGAAGCAATAGGGTCAAGGGCTTCTGTGATTTTTATACAAAATTGAGAGGCAGAGGACAGTAAGTCATGCCTTAAAAGACTGAGGGGAAGAGAAGTTGAGGATTGCATATTAGCAGCTACTCTTTGTGACCATATAAACCAGAGGATAAATCCCTGCCACACATTCCATAACAGAATATCTAGACCTTTACAATTACCAATCAGGACATCTTCCAGACTTAATTTCCACTTGCCCATCTTCATGCACATTGCGTTGAGTTCTTTGATCAAGAAGGAGTTCTTGGGGCAATGGTAGAATAGGTGTTTACAGTCCTCTACTGCATAGAGACATCTTCTACATTTGCCATCCGCTTTACCAATTTTGAGGGCTTTTGCTCCAGTCCATATCCCTTGGTGAAGAATGAGCCAGAGAAGAGTGTTGTGCTTTGTGGCCGCAGAAATTTGGAGATTTTGTATGCCTCTGCCTCTCAACACTACTTTTTGCACATAAGCTCTTGTTATCATTGATATCGAGTGTCCACACTCCTCGGTGTTGAAATAAAATAAAATATGCTAGCTGTACACCGCAAGAAGTGAAGAGGCACGGACACCTCTTCATATCCAATCTTCTAACCTTATAAAATTAACCCTGATAAAATTAACCCTGATGTGACTCAATAGTCAATCACAACCTGTCACTATCTCTGCGAATGTCTCTCTCTCTACCTTCTCTCGCTTTCTCTATCTCTCTCTCTCTCTCTCACACACACACATAATGTCTAACACACACGACAATGGTCGCCCTCCTGGAATCCCACAACAACACTGAGACAAAGGCCACCTTGGCTTTGATCCATTGCCCGCACTCCTCAACAATGGGAGAGCCTCTGAACGCCAGAAGCACCATGGGAAGCACTTCATTCAGCCCGCCATCTCCCTCGTTGCACACCATGAACATGGATGCATCTGTTGGCAACAACCCAAAGGTGGCTAGCCAATTGTCCCGCACTAAAGATGCGTTCAGCCCAACAAATTCAGGGGACCTTAGTCCTTCGGTGTCTAGCAGAAGCAGATAGTCACTTTGATGACACCAGTTGTATGTACATGCCATGCGTACACCTCCCTGCACTGGTTAATCTCAATGAAGTTCAACAATCTTGTACTCTTGTCGCTGCTCTGGATCCCCGTCACACTCCACACAAGAATCATGGAGTCTAGCTCCACTAGCACAGTCTCTATCCAAAGCTTGCAATACTTACCTGTATCACCATCAAGAATATTGAGGGGAAATCCATCTAAGAAGAGGTGCTGCATTGCGAGCCTTGCCAGCTATTTTTTATTCTTAGGATTAGCCTCAAAGATATGTCACATTTCCCTCCACAAATTCTCCAGCCCTACACTCTTCTCCACATAGTACTGCTTTTTGGCCGGCTCATTCTTGCGGTCTCTGTTCAAGGCTTCAAATATTTTGTCAATGCTCAGGAAAACGTCCTCAAGGATGGTGGACATCTTCTCAGAGAGTGCTCTTTCTAGCCACATTATTCAAAACCTCTATGGCACAACGCCGCCCTGCTTGAGCACATGGTAAAAGAAAAGAGCTTCATCGGAGGGATGCTCAAGACTTGCTTGGCCAAACTCAAGCCCCTATCCCTCTCCTCTTTACATGCCTTGTCCTTATCATGCTTCTTAGCTCGATCATGCTGCAAATAGGTGTCTGCCTCCATTGTGAGGCTTTCAAGTTCTTTGTAGGCTCAATTTATTCCTAATGCCTTGGAAATCGCATTGCGAGGGCATTCTTTGTAGAGCCTCCTCCAAGCTATGCTACAACTGCTCACATCCTAGAGGAAAATGTATATTGCATACATCTGCAATGCTTGCTCTGTCCTGGATCTCACTCGCCTTAATCATATGCTCTGTAGAAAGTTCCTAATTTATTTAACTAGAAAGGTTTCTTGTCCCATAACGCCCTATTTGTTTTATCAAATCTTGGTTTAGTTGTTTCTTGCCATTGTAGGATTGTAGTGGAGGACTGCATTGGAAGTCACAACTGCTGCCCTTTTGTGCCACCCGACCCCTCCAGCTCCAGAATGATCACATCTGCAATGTCACCTACAAAGCTTATCACTCTCCTCACAAGAAGATTTATAAATTTTCTCATGTAGGAAAACAGAGTCTTTTCCAGTGTTTTTCATACAATAAATAACATCATGAGCTTCTATTCGAGAGGCACCACATACCTAGCTAGGTACGATTGGGGGCAGGGGACCGCCGGCCCCCCCACTCACAGAAGCTCATGATGTTGAGGTGAGTCACAATGTGGGATTATTGTGAGAATTTGTCCAAAACTTCTTGTGCTTGTAATCCCCGGTAATTTGAATGCAGACATAGGCCATATAGTCGGACATTTCTGATTGGCTTGCAAATTTGGCCAGCAATTCCGTTTTCAGAGAAGGAACGAAGCCAACCCCCACCTTCATCACAGTCATCGCATGTGTCAACTGATTCATCTTCTCATGGAGATGTTGGCTCATGAAGTCACATTTGAGGACACGGCTTGCAACTATTGTAGCATGCGACTCTTGCATACTTCTATTCGAGATGAATACCGCTCAGGGTAACTTGTCGTTTGCTCATTTTCCAAATACACCTTCACAAAGCTCAATGCATGTGTGAAATGCACCAGCCTATTAACTTTGGTCTCGTGTTGTGCATGGACAACTACTACCCTCAACTGCTGGATGTCACTAGAAAAGATGAGGGGAATTATTTAACGCTGGGAGAGTCGCAAGTAGCGAATTGCAATCTGAGCAGACAACTTTGAGCCTTGCATAATCGGGATGAGGATCTCTAAAGGAGAAACTTCGTCCCCAAAGAGTTGGTCTAGCGGTAAGGCTTTGGCCTCTCAACCTATGGGTTGTGGGTTCAAATCCCCCGTTGGGTCACACTCTAGAGGGACACCTTGTGCTCACCTGGTGTTCACGTTGCTAGGGCTCTTGCCCTTGGACACTCGAGTGCATCCTCCTCCTGGGGTGGGTCACCCGAGGAGGAGGTTCCTAGCTGGTTGCTACGAGTTCTCTCCGTCGTTCCCAGCATGTGGTGCATCAATTAGGTGGCCATGGTGATGCCTACGCGTGGCTCTTGCCCGATGGTACGCGGCCCTTGCCCGACCATGTAACATGGCTACTATTTGGAAGGGATAAGCACCTCCCCCTGTGGGCCCTATGGTGTGTCAAAAAAAAAAAGAGGAGAAACTTCAGTATAAATATTGGTCTAGCCGAGCTGATCATCGGTGAGCTGCTGTTGATCGATGTCGTCACATTCCCAATAGAAGTTTCCCGACGTGGGTCGTTGCTCCAAGTGCTCCTAGCTTGCAACATATGTTTGAGGGTGGTATTCATCCCTAATAGAAGTGTGCAGGAGTCGCATGCTACAATAATTGCAAGCCGTGTCTCTCTCTCTCTCTCTCTCTCTCTCTCTCTCTCTCTCTCTCAAATAAATCTCAAGAGCATATAGGCTCAAGGTAAATTGTACTGAAGCCAATCACCAAATCCCATGAATAACCATAAACATACACAATAATTGTCCAAATCTCTCTCTCTAACATTTAATGGTCTAGTAACTTGTGTGTAGCGGAAAATAGCATGAACATAGTGAGCATTTCATTAGAATAGATTCCTAATGAGAATAACAAGAGTGATTGGGTATAACACTTAGTTAGATAGCATGAACAATACTTTAAAAGAGAGAGAAATTAAGCAATTGACAACAGTTGAGGACCGGATTTACATGGAGCCGGTCCCCCCTCTAAAAGGCTTTGTATTATGGTTTCTCCCATCAAGTGATACATTTTACAATACAATTCTTTGTGTTCTTTCAATACTAGTTAGTGCAATGAAGATGTAAACTTCATGCACTAAGCAAAACACTTATCAAACACAACATCAATCCCCTCACGGTCTCAGACCCAAGACCTCACACACTTTCGAAGATGGTGAGAGCTGGCGGGGTATGAGACTAGATTGAGAGGAAGAAGGAGTATTCTTACGAGAAAGATGTACATCCCCTCACATAATCACTCTTATTAGCATAGCTTAGCTTAGTAATTAGCATGGTAGAGGAGATAAGCATGCATTGAAGCTTGGCTCTTGGTTGGATTTGCATCACAAATCCAAGAGTTGTTGGTTTAGGCCTCCCTTCTCACAAGCTTGGAGTAGGTGGTAAGCTTTCCATTAAAGCTTGAGAAGGAGAGAGAGAGTCTTCTTGCTTCACACATAGATTGTGTGTGTGTGTGTGTGTGTAAAAGTGAATAATGCCTTTGAAAAATCAGCCCCCTCTCTCTCTTGGTCGACCCCTCTTGGTATTTGCTCATGCTCACATCCTATTGGACCTCCCCAACCTCATCCAATGGAAATTAAGCAGCATAAGTGATAGCCTTCTGACATGTGTTCCCCTTTTCCCTTTTGTGAGAGCTTTAGGTAATTAATAAATGCAACTAAACTCTCATTGGACCCCTTTGCCTCCTGGCCAATCAGGCAAGCCGTTGGGTTGTTGAATGCTCATTGGACCCCCTGGGAGACTGTCCAATAGTCTTCTAGAGAGCTTAATTCTTATTGGTTCTTTTATTAAGTGTTTTTAAATTAATTAAACTAGACTTAATCTAGCCTAATTCTCATTGGTCCACCTCAAAGGCCATCCAATAGGATTTGAGTACACCTTGTGGGCATCTGGGCTAGGGAGCTGACACGTGTCCCTCTTTCCCCTTGTGTACAAAGGAAGCTTGTGTGTGTGTGTGTGTGTGTGTGTGAGAGTTTCTCTCTCATTCCCTCTTCTTGGGCTCTCCCCCTCCTTTGTAGGGCTTGAGAAAGACTTTTGGGACACACACAAAGCATCCAATTTCCCTAGGCTTTTGACCTTTGGACACAACCTTTGAAGTTTGGAACCTTAGCATTTTGGAAGTCTTAATGGACTGAACCTTAGGGTCTTTTAAGCCCATTTTTTCACATCGCTCTTTTGCAGATGGCCCCCCCTTTGGATCCCTATTTTCTCTCCTTTGGATCCCTACTGTGGCCGGTCTGCTAGCTTAACCAATATTCTAGCTTTTTCTCCCCTGGCGCTTCCCCATATTAAATGATCAGTTTAATATGAGAAAATCATTTAGGAGAATTAGATATTGATTATTATGACATTACCTCTCTCTTGAAATCATAGTCGTCCTCGACTATGGGGTAGAGTAGATAAAGCATATTCATTAGTCCTTTTTCGTAGTGGGTAGAGGATCCCTATGTTACCCTACGACATGGTTCCAGAATGGATGACTAGTCCCTTTCGTGCTTGAGAGCCTACGCTACCGCAAGCATGTCTGCACATTAGTCCTATCAATCTTCCATAGTAGAGTGAGAAGGTCTTCTTGGTGTTCGGGAGACGTCGTCTCCGCAAACTTGATGTAAGCATGCATACTACTTCATTTTTGTGCACAATAAAGAAAAAGAGAGTCTTATAAGACAAAAACTTTGTTCATTTTTAACATTTGTACATTTGCTTACTCTTGGGAAGCATTGTAAGCATTGACAAGGTTTGGGTTATCCTTTAATTGTATGCCTTGCATCCATCTAGCATCATTAAAAGGATAATTCTTAAACTTAAAAAGATATCGTTGGATAGCCTTACCACCTCTTAGTACCTTGTCTTCATGTTGGAGAATGGACTCGGGCTGCAGCACCTCTTCTTGGTCCTCGATCTCCGGTGGGTCTTCAGTAGTTGGTTCTTGAGGTGGCTCTCACTACAAGAGGTTGTGTGCACTTGTGACGTTTTTAGCGACGAAAATACATTGGGTTTTTATACTCCCCGGTGTCGCTAAGACCGTCGCTAATAGTGTCGATATGGGAACGTCACTATGAGCGTCACTATATGCGTCGCTATAAGCGTCGCTATATGCATCGCTATAGTCGTCGCTATATAGCAACGCTAATAGCGATGCTTACAAGCTACCTATAGCGATGTTGCAGAGCCTTATACAGCGAAGCCCGAGAGTAAAATTTTTTGGTGGCAAGGCATTGAATGCCCTGCCACCCATCAACCATATTGAATGTTTCAATAATAGAGTAAACCTAAGTGAATCCATGATAAGCCCAGATTCACCTTTGAAAGAAAGTGCAAGCTTAGGTATAGACCCAAAGTAGTCACCCATAAGAGAATATAACCATTAACTCCATCATCCATAGTATTGTTTGCAGAATAAAGATACAAAACTACAAAAGTGACAAAAGTAAATTGATGAAAGTAAATCAATGACAATTGTACACATGATAGGCAAAATCCCTTGATGGTTAAGCTTTGCAAATGTAATAGTTACAACACCATTGTCATTATTGAGAAAATATACATGGTTTTCCAATAGTTACAAAAAGACATTTACACATCATCTCATGATACATATGCTATGACAAAAGGAAACTAATGCTATCTAGCTACGGCTAGACTGACGTCATCTAATCAGACGTCTCATCGCGTCCAAGCGGGGTATCTGTCGGATTTTGCAAAAAAAAAAAACAATAAGACAGCTTTCTGTAAGTATAAACATATAATTTACAAAACAATACAACAAATAGAAAAGAGTAAACCTTAATACTACCCATGCCACCAGCGAGAACTCAGAATGTCCATCAGGGCGTTTAAGCCCTTCTTGCATGCGTACTCATGCTCGTACGGTGTGGGGCACGTCCTGTCATCGACCACTGTTCAAAACATACAAAGAATCCATTTTGTTAGAATTTAAAAACCCCTAAATCCTAAACTATCAAACCTAAAGAGCAATGCAAAAACACTTACAAAATCGGACTCAAATGATGTCCACCCGCCGCTCCCCAAGTGGTGCGAGCTCCCTACCTCTACTCGCACTTTGGCTGCCTCCTTTTGTTGCTTCCACTTGTCAGGATTCTCGTGTGCTGCTCGCTTTGCATTCTTCCAATCTTCTTTGGCCAGCCAATCTGGTCTGTTCTGCCTATGCTTTATTGCTTTTTGCACTTCAGAACGCTTGTGCTTGTAGTATTCGCGCATTCAAACCTTCATCGGGTCTTCTTTGAAGCAGTCATCCCTTGTTGACACGGGAAACTCATCATGCATCATGCTAATGACTCTGTTTTTTAATCCACTTGGTACTTCACTCCAGGTGTTTAGTATGTAGTGTCTAAACACCTGAGAGCAAACACCGCACATGCGTGAGATCACCTTCTTGCCTTCATCATCCAAGATGATGCCTCCACTAAAGTCGACGGAGTAAGGCAAGCCCTCTGGCCTGTGACACGTGAACCTAGGTGTCCTGGTAGGGGTCTCTAGCAGCGTGTCGATGGGGGTACGGACTTCAGGTGTCTCCACTGGAGTCTGGGCCCCGAAGCGAGGAGTGTCGACTGGGGTGACTTCCGGAGGAGTAGGTAGTGGTGTGTAGCCAGAAACCGTCATCAGCGTGCAAAACCTAGTGTAGATGGAGATGCCATGGCTGGTGTGGGGGCGGGCAAAGAAGGGGAAGGTAAAGAGTCTCGCCGAACACGAGGCGGTGTCAAGGCATCAGCGGCGGCATCCCCACAACAACCGTCGTCGCCACCACTAAAGCGTCGGTGCCTAGACTAGTGTGAAGATCGTCTCGTCGACACCGAAGCTTTGGAGCGCGTTGAATGCTCCAAAACAGAGGGAGACACCGAAGGAGTAGAACGACATGATGGTGCTCCAGAGTGATGACGATCCTCGTACCACTGCCTCGGCCGGGATGACAAAGAAGAAAGAAACTCATCATCATCCATACCTGCATTAAACACACGAACATTTAATCTTAATATTGAATGGAGAAGAAACCATGGACAAGTAGAGAGAGAGAGAGAGAGAGAGAGAGAGAGGACTCATAAAGAGGGAGGGAATCCTGTGTAGAGAGATTCCTGTGAAGTTCTTGTGAATTTGTCTCTCGTGTGCATTCTACGTACCTTGTAAAAGCACTGCGACGCGGAGGTGATCCGTCTCTGCTCATAAATGCTGCTCGCCCCTCCACTAGATCTAGTTGATCGGGTGAAAGAGACGCTAAGAAGCAGTAGTAGTGCTTCTTAGCGTCTCTTTCATCCGATCAACTAGATCTAGTGGAGGGACGAGTAGCACCTATGAGCAGAGACGGATACCTACTTCGCGATTGCAACCTCAGTCTCCATCGCACTCGGAGCGCAGTGCTCGTCGGACGAGGAGTGTCCATGGTTGTGAGAACATACCTGGAGCATATGTACCTAGAGTGGACGCAATGACAATTAAACACAATTTAAATTTCTCAAGTATAGCCACGTGAATACAATATATATTGTAAAAACGGAGCAAAATTGTTCAAATACAATGTTTATAGCTTTAAGAGGTCTCTCTCTCATCCTCGCATAGCTCAACGTAACTCCCTATATTTATATAAAGCTCTCCGTTTAGGCAGACGTCCTCTGTTTCATTTTGTAGATCCTCTGCATGCACCCCATAGAGAGGTAGCAACTTGATGCTCGTCTGGCACCACCTCAGCGACTTCTGACTGAGCATCTTCTCCAATCTCCTCCATTGATGCCGCTATGATTGGCACATGGTAGCCCTCATACGTCCGTGCACTACGAGGGGTTACCTCTATGACATACCACCAGTTTGATTGTAGGATGAAATATCACCTGCCAGAGCCACATAACTTACATGAGAGATTCCAAGCACATAACTTCTAAAATTGGATAGCTTCCAAGCACATAACTTACTTGTTCACAATGCTCGGGTAGTACAAAAGTGTCTCTTAGGTCGGTCCATTTTTTAGTTGAATCCACTTCAAGGAACCCAGAATCTCCTCTACGCAGAGTAGCTTTGCGACCCTCCATGTTTATCTTGAACCATTGCACGTCGAACAAGTCGACAAAAAATCCTCTATAATCGATCCTCAAAATCTCTTGAAGCGTGCCAAAGGAAATGGGTTCCGCCACCACAAAATCTGCATCAGAGGACCTCGTCGACTAGACTGTTCAAATTTTGCCATGATTCCACAACTTGAGTAAAACGCTTTTTGTCGATTCGTTCCATCCTCAAATGTCGACCTTTACACCATGCTGATGTGTATGAATTATACTACAACCAACAAAGATTATGTGGTCGTTCAAACATCTAGAAAGGACTAACGCCGTACATTGCAAACTTACCTTGGTCATGCAACCCCAAGAGTACTCCCACTCCTCCTCAGTCACTTCTTCACCGCACTATTGTGCGCTTTTCAATTGGTTGTGAAACCATCTTAAGCTCATGAATGTTGGTAGGCTCTCCATACCCGCCGAATAATGCATTAGTGGTCGTCTTCCCCATCTCCACTCGATCCGTGCCCTTTTCGCTCTTGCTTTGCATCCTTGTATTATGAAATCCACTTTTGCATCACTAGATTGTGAAGCATGCAAAATCGATTGATTTTAGCCTCTAGATCTTCCATCATCTTCTTCTCAACACCGAGATTGCACATGACAATCCCAGATATGCGCTCATCATCTATGGTTCTCCATAACGTGTCCCACACTTTATCAAATCCGTCTAGCCACTCTCGAATGTAAACTAGGGACTCTGATACCAGCCAACCTTCTGCCATGCTACCCTCCGGACGTGCCTTCTGACGCACATATCCCTTAAGTGTTTTCATGAAACGTTCTAAAAAGAACATCCATCCGGAATGTACTGTGCCAGCTATTTCCACCTCATGAGCTATGTGAACAAGAAGATACACCTGAATGGTTAGCATGATAGTAGGAAAATGTTTCTCAAACATGCACACAGCCTCCGCAGCATTTAGTTTGGCGAATGGTATAGAGTCTACATTGATCTCCTTTTGTGAGATCCATTGCACCAACTTTGCAAGTTTGTAGATTGTGTTACAGACGTCAAGAGACAAACATCCCTCAATGGCCATCGGTAAAATAAACTGCAAAACACGTCTAGCAATGATATTAAAGTCCACACACGATTGTGTTACACAATTCCCACTATAATATATTCCACTTCAAACATACCTGACACATTTTATGCCAGTCGTGTGACTTCAAACCGGTAAGCTTTCCTTCTTTAGTGAAACACGTTCGGAGCGAGTGCATTACGCCAGTGGGGGTCCGCACAGATTGAATGGTCTCTTTTACTTTGCGTTCTTAGGCTCCTGTGAAAATCCATGGCGCTTTAGGGAGTTTTATCGATCCATCGGATGCTGTCTGCAGCCAATATTGTTCCATACGATCCACATTTCTAAGGTCAACCGTGGCTCCCAAAGTATCTTTCTTATCGGTCAGATGGTCCCATAGCACATTACCCACATTCTTGAATGTGTGCATTGTATCGAGCAAGTGATTGATCATGAGTCGGGGCCAACATGGTAACTCGTACCATAGAGAGAGTCTCTTTATCCCTGGGGGAAAACCATCATCACACATCTCCTTCTTCTCTAACCATGCTTATGCAGACATCCTCGGTGGCTCTCTTCCCAAAAAGCCGTCGCGTAACATATGATTCTCTGGAAGATACGATTGATGACCTTCGTAGATTTGCTTCTTCAATGAGGGCACCCGACGTGCATTCAGTCTAGGTCCACATGTGACACATGCTCTATATCCGCTTGTTTGAAGCCCTGCATGTATAGACATGACAATAGATAAGCTTGAGAAAAACCAAAGGTTTACAGTGTTTGATTTGGGTGTAAATCACCTGACCATTCTCTTAGTCCAGGATAGTCATGCCTGGTCCACATTAGAATGCCTCTGATCAAAGCATTCCATGGACCTATGTGCCGGCTCATATCATTGGCACTAGGCCCAACAGAGGTGGGGTGAGGGACCTACTCCAAGCCCGGCTCCTCACCAAAGTGGGCACATGTCCACCACTTCTATGCCGATCCACAATTGTTGTAGCTCTTCCAATAGTGGACGAAGATACATATCCATATTCTTCACTTTATACCGCCCCGACACAATCAAGCTTAGCCACAGGTGCCTCTTCTTGGTAGTCAACCACGGGGGAATGTTGTAGCTAATGAGATGACAACGGTCCATACACTGTAAGATGTTGATCTTTGACCAAATGGATTGACGCCATCCATAGCCAGGCCTAGGCGCAAATTTCGAGCTTCCCTGGCAAAATCCGGCCATGTTTCGTCTATATGTTTCCGGGCTGCGCAATCTGCAGGAATCCGTAGCACACCATCCGAAGATTTATTCTCTTCATGCCATGATGCTAGGGCGGCCATGGACTTACATTCGAAGAAATGATTGATGCGAGGAAGTAGAGGAAAATGTCGCAAAACCTTTTGTGGAATTTTTGTTTCCCGGGGATCTACTCGATATCTCTCGGAATCACATTTCGGACACTTCTTCATGTCTATGTATTCCCCTCTGAAAAGAATGTTGTCGTTAGGACAAGCGTGAATCGAATTGTAATCCATCCCCAAGTTTCGCAAGATCTTTCTTCCTTCCTCTCTGGAATCTGGCATCACATTACCATATGGCAGTATGTGCTCTTTGAGCAATCTACACAGCGAAAAAAATGCAGTACACTTGTGTAAGTAATGTATCAGATCATTATACATCTAGAGTTTTTATATTAAAGTAAACACATTGTAATAGATCACCTGAAAAGCGTTTGGCGCTAGTGTCACTCCATCCAAACTTTGCCTGCATGTTGAGAAGAACCAGGTTCGCCTTCAATCTAGATACACGTGCTCCATCATACAACGGCGTATCGGCTTCACTTTTCATATCATCATAGCTAAGCATTTCTGAATCCATGATCGTCTTGATCATTTCATTGACCTCGGGCTCAACATTGCCTCGTTGGGAATGTGATCTGCATGATTATCCTCCGAGCTGCATCTTGTGGCCTCACGTATACTGCTTGACCAAAGCGCCTGCGAACACGGCTATTGGGTTTCAAGATTGCTGCCTGTTGGCCAGCATCAGAGTCCGACAAGTTATAATTGGCAACAACTCGATCTATAATAAATAGATTGAACTCGCCAAATTTGCAAACGTACTGCAAAAAAATGTTTCTTGTCCGTCGCACATCATGTTTGCATTGATTACAAGGACATAAGATCCTTGTTGAGAGATAGGTGTTTCGATTGGATGGTCCCACATCCTCGTCACTTCTCATAATGAAGGTAAAAACCTTATAACCTGGACATAAATTATTCTTCTATTGGCATCCTCCATCTTATCTCTCTCTCTCTCTCTCTCTCTCTCTCTCTCTCTCTCTTTCTCTCTCTCTCTCTCTCTCTCTCTCTCTCTCTCTCTCTCTCTCTCTCTCTCTCTCTCTCTCTCTCTTTGTTCACACTGTAAACTACCTCACATTCTCTAGTCATGTCCAATCCCTGCACACCTCGGTCTAGAGGTGCACAGAGATCAGAACCCCCGGGTTATAATCTCGTCCTTATTGGTCAATGCTTATGTTTGTGGGTACAAGAAATCTACACATCCACGTCTACATGATAGTGCATGTAGTGGACAAAGGCCCTTTTCCTCTTCTCTAGCTGTAGCATTTCACAGCATCTTAACATCTCTTCACAATAGATCTTTGTTCGAGGGATTACTTAGCACATTACATTGTTAGGAAATAAGACATAGCTAAGTAGATAACTGAGTAGATTACTTAATGGAGAGAGATAATTTACATACACAAGAGATTGTCGAGTAGAGAGAGAGAGAGAGAGAGTACACACGATATATGTGGTTCACCCAGTGTGGGCTATGTCCACGGGAAAGCAGCCACTCAATGGATTTAGTACTTCAAAACAAGAAGTAGGTTACAAAGGGATTATACCCTTTTGGAGCTCCCACCTTGCTTCACTCTCACCACCTCACATACACCTTGTTGCATCAACTTCACACTATATAGTGTGTGTATAAATGGCCTCCTTTTATAGGCCAAAAGGGCTGTCCTCTCTCATGAGAGGTAGCCCTGTGTAGCTGCCCTAGTGTAGATAAGTCCAAATCGGACCCTCCAATCCACCCCTGTGTGGCCGCCCTTGAGAAGACAAGTCCACTTCTGAATTCAACCACCGACCATTGACTTCTAACCACCACTGGCCACCAGCCATTGACTACCGGCCACCGGCCAACCGGCCAACCGATCGCTCGTTTTCCGACCACTTTTTGGCCGCCGTCTGACCATAATATTTCGGCAAAAAGGAATATTCCAATGAAATTTGGTTTTCGGAGAGTTATTTTTCTTCACGCACAATGGCTTCTCCTCATAATGGGGGCATTACAAATGTGCATTTTAACACAAAAAATTACAAGGGGTAAATCAGGCTCCATACTTAACAATCTCCCACTTGGAGACTGATCCCCAAACCAAACCTGTGACTGCTTTCCATCATGTCTTCTTATCCTTGAATGCCGATTGAAGATGAGCAAAATCTCAACTTCTCCTTGTTGACCACCTTTGTAAACATGTCTGTAGGATTTTCACTTGTATGCACCTCTCTTAGCTTTAGCTGTCCCTCTTCCAAAAGAGTGCGTATGAAGTGATATCTCATCTCAATGTGCTTCGTCCTTGAATGAAAGGCTGAGTTCTTCGCAAGATGGATAGCGCTTTGGCTATCACTGTACAAGACGCAATTGTCTTGTTTGAATACAAGCTCTTTTAAGAATCTGTGAAGCCACATAATTTCTTTGCTTGCCTCTGTCATTGATACATACTCTGCTTCAGTGGTAGAAAGTGCGACCACTTTCTGCAACTTTAAAGCCCAGCTTACTACCATGCCTCCAACCGTGAAGACATAGCCAGTAGTGCTCCTTCGAGTATCTTTGTCACCTACCGTATCTGCATCAGCATACCCTTCTAGAAAAATATCACTTCCTCCAAAATACAAAGCATTTGTTGTTGTCCCTTTTAGATGCCTAAGTATCCACTTCACAGCTTGCCAATGCTCTTTACCTGGGTTGTCCATGAACCTACTTACAACTCTCACTGGATGTGCAATGTCTGGCCTTGTCCAGACCATAGCATACATAAGAGAACCTACCGCTGCAGCATATGGAACTTTAGACATATAGGCTATCTCCTCTTGTTTCTTTGGACACATATCCTTGGTTAGTTTAAAGTGACCATCCAAAGGTGTAGAAACCGTTTTTGCATTTTGCATTGCAAAACTTTCTAGTACCTTCTTGATGTAATCCTCTTGAGATAGCTTTATTGTCTTCTTCGTCCTTTCCCTTGATATCTTCATACCAAGTATCCTCTTTGCAGTACCTAAATCTTTCATTGAAAAAGATTTAGGCAGCTCCTCTTTTAGGTCTTTGATGTCCTGCATGTTAGCACTTGCAATCAGCATGTCATCAACATACAACATTAGGATGATGAACTTCCCATCTCCCAAATTCTTCGTTTAGACGCAATGATCTGAGTTGCGTCTTTTGAATCCATGATCTAACATCCATCGATCAAACTTCAAGTACCATTGTCTTTATGCTTGCTTTAAACCATACAAGATTTTCTTTACTCTGCAAACCATTTTCTCCTTACCTTTTACTTCATACCCCTTTGGTTGAAGCATGTAGATTTCCTCCTCTAAGTCACTGTGAGGGGATGCCGTATTTACATTCATTTGCTCAAGATTTAGATCATGAGCAGCCACAAAGCTTAAGACAAGCCTAATTAAGTTCATTTTTACAACAGGAGAAAATATTTCATTAAAGTTAATACCTTTCTTTTGAGAAAACCCTTTTACCACAAGCCCAGACGTGTACTTTTTCTTCTCACCTTCTTCTTCCTTTAGCTAGTACACCCATTTGTTTTGAAGTGCCCGCTTATCTTTAGGCAACTCAACCAACTCCCATGTTTGGTTGCGATGTAGTGAGTCCATCTCCACTTACATGCTCTTCGTCCATTTTTCTTTGGATTCGTGTTGCATAGCTTCTTCGTATGATTCTGGCTCTCCAGAATCTGAGATCAAGAGATGGTTGAAGGAAGGAACAAACCTTTCTGGAGGTCTACTTTCTCTTGTAGATCTTTGGGGAATAGGTTGAGGCTCCTCATTTGGTTATTGTGTTGCACATTGTCACCGTTTGCAGTCCTTGAGTCTTCACCGTCCTCAAGATCCATGTACTTATCACCTGTTTCTTTTGTTTGTTTTCTTTTTAAGTAATCTTTGTACATATTTTGTTCGTTAAAAATTACATCCCTACTCCTTAAGATTTTACCATCTTCAGGATTCCATAGGCGATACCCAAAGTCACCTTCTCCATAGCCAATGAAGAAACAATTTTTGGACTTTGCATCTAGCTTTGATCTTAGGCTTCTATCTATGTGTATGAAAGCCTCACACCCAATCACTTTGAGAAATGAATAATTCACCAGTTTACCTGTCCATGCCTCTTTTGGAACTCCCCCATCCAATGCCGTTGAGGGTGACCGGTTGAGTAAGTACACAGACGTACTTACAGCTTTCACCCAAAGCTCAAGCGGTAGGCCTGCATGTAGCCGCATGCTTTGTGCTCGCTCCATGATTGCCATGTTCATCCTTTCTCAAATCCCATTTTGTTGGGGTGTCCTTGGGGTTGTCCTTTGCCTCCGAATGCCATTGCTAGCACAAAATCTTTCAAAAGCTTGGCTGCAATATTCGCCTCCATTGTCGAAAATGAGGCATTTAACCTTGGTACCTATTTCATTCTCCACAAAGGCTTTCCACGTTCGAAATATGGAAAATACATCGGACTTATTCTTCATGACATAAACCGATGTTTTTCTAGTCGCATCGCCTATGAATGTTACATAGTACAATGAGCCACCAAGTGATAGTGTACTTGCAGGACCCCAAACATCAGAATGAACCAACTCAAGTTTTTAAATTTTTTCTTTCATTTCTAGATTTTTGAAATTTTACCCTCTTTTGTTTACCATAAACACAATCTTCACAGAACTCTAAGTCCACTTCTTTCAAACCTAGCAAAAGCTTCTTTGTTTGAAGGATTTGCATTCCTTTGGCACTCATATCCCCAAGCCGGTAGTGCCACACTGCACTGTCAACTTCTGTAGTTGCTCCACATCCTGAAGGTTGCGTGCTGATAGTACACAAGTAAAGTGTACCGACCTTTTCTCCCTTGGCAACCACCAAAGATCCCTTTGAGATCTTCCACCGTTTGTTTTCGAATGCAATGTTGTGACCTTCATCGTCCAATTGTCCTGTAGAGATCAAATTTTTCCAAAGAGAAGGAACATGCCTAACATCTTTAAGCTTCCATTCATTTCCGTTAGCAGTTTTGACAGAAACTGTACCTTTGCCGACAATCTCACAAGCTTCATCATCTCCCAAGTATACATACCCCAAATTACCTTTGGTGTAATCTTGAAAATGTTGCTTGTGTGGTGTCGCATGGAATGAAGCCCCGGAATCTACTATCCAAGAATTAGACACATTGTCTAATGAGAGAATTAGAGCACCTTGCTCTACTTTACCTACCACAATGGCGTCCGATGTTGGTTTGTTGTCTTGAGACTCAGTCTCCTTCTTCTTCTTAGACCAACAATCCTTTTTGACGTGGCCCTTCTTGCCGCAATTCCAACATTTAAGAACCGAGTTTGTGCGTGACTTGCTCCGTCTTGAATGGTCACGACCCTTTTGGTTTTTGAACCTCTCCTTAGGCCTTCCTCTTGTTTCCACTAACAGTGCAACACTTGATGATTCTCCTATGCTTCTCCTTCGTATTTCCTTGCTTAGGAGAACACCCACAACATCATCAAACTTAAGAGTATTTGTGCCAGAAATAGAATTATTTACAGCCATCACAAGGCTGTCCCAAATATATGGTAGAGATGATAGTATAAGGAGAGCTCGCACTTCGTCATTGAAATTGATTTTCACTGATCGAAGTTGACTTATTTTTGTGTTAAAGTCATTTAGGTGTTCTGAAATTGAACCATTCTTTGCCATCTTTAGATTGAACAAGATTTTCATAAGAAATACCTTATTGGATGCCAATGGTTTCTCGTAAAGTCGTCAAGTGACTTCATCAAGTCCTCCGTGGTCTTCATCTCCGAAACATTGAAGGCCACCATTGACGCCAAGCTTAACCGGATTGTTTCCAATGCTTTTCGATCAAGGACAATCCATGCTTCATCTGCTATTGTTGCGGGCTTCTTCGCAAGACCGCCTAGTGGCAAATAGAGGTCCTTCTGGTAGAGATAGTCTACAATCTGCATCTTCCAATGTTGGTAGTTTTTACCGTTGAACTTCTCAATCTTGAGTTTCCCTTCCTCTGCCATAACTCCCACTCAATTCAAGGAATCCTTTCCTTGAGATACTTTAGCTACGATCAAACCTTGCTCTGATACCAGTTGTTAGGAAATAAGACGTAGCTAAGTAGATAATTGAGTAGATTACTTAATGGAGAGAGAGATAATTTACATACACAATAGATTATAGAGTAGAGAGAGAGAGAGAGAGAGAACACATGATATAAGTGGTTCACCCAATGTGGGCTATGTCCACGAAAAATCAGCCTCTCAATGGCTTTAGTACTTCAAAACAAGAAGTAGGTTACAAAGGGATTACCCCCTTTTGGAGCTCCCGCCTTGCTTCACTCTCACCACCTCACACCCACCTTGTTGCATCAACTTCACACTATATAATGTGTGTATAAATGGCCTCCTTTTATAGGCCAAAAGATCTACCCTCTCTCATGAGAAGCAGCCATGTGTAGCCGCCCTAGTGTAGATAAGTCCAAATCGGACCCTCCAATCCGCCCATGTGTGGCCGCCCTTGAGAAGACAAGTCCTCTTTTGAATTCGGCCAATGGCCATTGAACTCGGCCATCGGCCACCGGCCATTGACTTCCGACCAGCGACCACCGGCCATTGACTACCGGCCACCGGCCAACAGACCAACCAATCGATCGGTTTTTGACCACTTTTCGGCCGCCGTCCGGCCATAATATTCCGGCGAAAAGGAATGTTCGGCAAAATTTTGGTTTCCGGTGAGTGATTTTATTTTCCAGCGAGTTATTTTTCTTCACGCACGATGGCTTCTCCTCATAATGGGGGCCTTACAAATGTGCATTTTTAACACATAAAATTACAAGGGATAAATCAAGCTCCATACTTAACATACATGTTGGCCTCAAATCTGAGTATCATGCCGTTGAAAGCTTTCCAACTTAAGGTTACATCCGTAGAGACGAAGAGAGGGATCACCGTTCGTCTAACTCTAATTTTTTTACCGTAATCCCAAAGGTAGACTCTAATATAAAAACTCAATCCAAAATCTAATCTTAAATCTAACCTAATTGAACATGTGGTGATTCGTGGCTAATTGAATATGGTTAGTGTGTGAGTTAATAGGTGTCAGGTTCTGATGGGAATATACATATTGTTGTGTAACTAGTGTTTGCTCCAATTTGGGCAAAGCGTGCCTTCATTGACATGCACTAAAATCTAACCTAAATCTAATCTAATCTTAAGTCGAACATAAATTTAGATCTAATCTATTCTTAAACTCAAAATAAACATAAATCTAATCTAATGTTAAATCTAACCTAAACCTAAATGTAATCTAACTTAAATCTAAATTTAATCTAGTTAATCTTAAATCTTGTTTTAATCTTAAATCTAAATCTAATTTAATATTAAACTCAACATAATTTTAAATCTAATGCAATCTTAAATCCTAAACCTAAATGTAATCTAACTTAAATCTAACATAGCTAGCTAATCTTTAATATTACCCTAATTTTAAATCTAACTTAATCTTAATCTAATGTAAATCTAAATCTAACCTAATCTTAAACCCAACATAAACATAAATCTAAATGTAATCTAACATAATCTAATTTAAATCTTAACCTAATCTCTCTCTCTCTCTTTGTTTTCTCCCCTTACCTCTCTTTTCCGTCTTCTCCCCCTCTCTCACTTTGGTTTTTTATTCTCTCTCCCTTTCTCCCTCTTCCTCTTTCTCTCTCTCACACACACACAGCCGTTTTTTGATCTAGTAGGCAGCAGTTCACTCTTTTGACCATAACTTGCTCATCCGAACTCCGATTTAGGTGATCTATAGCCTCAATCGAAGAGCACGAAGCCCTCTACGCATTGATGTAAAGACAGAATTTTTCTGTGTAATGAAAGGCTTTGCTGTAACAGCATCTCAGAACTGAAAAAACTGTCAAAACTTTGCGTTTTTGTTGCCGACTTGAAGGCAATGTCAGACAAAACTCGCAAGGGTGGAAAAGCCACACTCGCCATGGAGAATGATGCAAAATCTCCAAGGAATTTGGATGCTAATCCAACCACATCATCTACAACAACGGAAGCAATGATCATGGCTTACTTGATCTCGTTACAAGAAACCGTCAACAAGCAAGGTGAAGAGTTGCGCGCACTTGCAATGGAGAATGGTACTTTAAGAGTTCTCGTTGTGGAGAATGAGCACCTCAAGAAGGTTCTTGAAATGCAAACAACACGCTTGATGCATCTTGAGAATGAAGTTCAAGAATGTAAACGCTCTCTTGTGGACATGAATGTAGTGAAAGAGCGCTTGAGCAAAGTTGAAAGTGATCATGTATTGAAAGAGGAAACGATAGATACAATACGACATGATGTATGTGAGATGAGAAATGCATCCAAATCATGGGCTGATATATGTAAGGATAATGTGGTTTCTACATCTCCTATCACGCAAGCCGTTGTCCAAGCAAAGAATGTAGAGAATGTGGACACTCAAGAATTGCAAGAACGACAAAAACGCTCAAAGAACATCGTCATTCGTGGAATCAAGGAGGAAAGCATGGAAACACCCCAATCTCTTGCGGTTGCTATTGAAGAGTTTTTTGCTACACACTTTGGCATGTCAGGAATCATGGCTTATGGTGCACATCGAGTTGGAAAACAAGGAGTCCCTCGCTCGGGAGAAAGACCTATTGTATGTACCATGGCTGATGAGGTAAAGAGAAAGATCATCCTTGACAATGGTTGGATCTACCTCAAAGGAACGGGTTGTAATGTATATGAGGATCGCACTCTTATGCAACAAAATGTACGTCGCAAAGCATACGAGGAAAGAAGCAAGAAGGTTAAGGTATCATCTCAAGAAGAAAAGTCACTTGAGGAGGATGCAAGTCCACCCAACAAATAGGGACACATGATCTATGAGACCAACTCACGCTTGCGAATAAGCTTTTGGAATTGTAACGGGTATCCATGGAATGCGGGAATTGGCATTGATGAGCTTACCAATGACTCCGATGTGATACTTCTTGTCGAAACATGGGAGCATGATGCGCAACGAATTCTTGGATTTGACAAATACGATGTACATTCTTTGATGTGGGCCAAAAATGCAAAGCAACGAAGAGGCCAAGGAGGCGTAGCATGTATGACCAAAAAGGGTTTGAAAGATGTTTCCATTGTCAAAGAAGATAAGTATAAACGCTACTTATGGCTGAAAATCAGCCCACCAAATGGTCAAGTCATGTTTGTGGCCGGCTGCTACATTCCTCACTATGACTCCAACTTTTATGCTCGCTTGAATATGGATAGAGATCAGCCCTTTGTTGAACTAGAGGAAGACATTGCTCATTACAAGGATCAAGGTGAAGTCATTGTTTTTGGAGACATGAATGCTCGCACAAATATGTTACAACACGACACACAACAAGTCGACATGCCGCATGTATCAAGAAGAGTGGATGACTCATACATGTATAATCGAAGTTCTAATGATGCAAAAGAAGTGGATCACTATGGAAAGTCACTTCTACATATGTGCAATAGTACCGGAATGCTCATTGCAAATGGTGTATCTCTATGGCAAGGCACCAATGACTTTACATGTAGAAAGCACAATGGTGCTAGCGTGATTGACTATATGTTGTTCTCAGAAGCCACTCTAGAATGCATACAAAGCTTTACACTTGGTGAATGGAATCCGGAATCGGATCATAGGATGTTATGTATTGACCTCAAGTGTGGTAAACGGCCCGAGCATGTAGCCTCCAATCATGATGTGAATCATTTGTACCTACGTCTAGACTTCAAACGAGCACTTATATATGCTGATATGGTGGACCAAATGTTAAGCATGATAGAGCATCAAGGGAGCCCAACATTAGAATGCAAGTGGAAAGTTTTCAAAGAAGTAATTTTCTCTTGTGCGAAGGAATGCTTTTCGGTGAAACACATGTCTTGCAAAAGGTCTAAGAAGGGTAGCACCAAGAAGAAATGGTTTGACATGGAATGTAGTCAAGCCCGAAAACACTTGCTAAGATTGGATGCAATCAAAGACAAGGAAGTTTACTTGGAATGTTCACACACATACAAAGCACTTGTTCAAAAGAAGAGGAGAAGGTGGGAAGTCGAAAAACAACTTCTTTTAGCACAAGAGAAAGCACATGCATGTGGCAAGTTTTGGCAAAATCTAAAAGGCAAGCGCGTTGAGAGCTTTGGTGACTTGACTCTTGAGGATATGTATATGCATTGTAAGAACCTCTATGAGCAACCCAATGTTGATAAGATGGAGGGTTGTAGCTCCCTTCCATTTATGTCTCCCTTCTTTACCATTGAAGATGTATGCCGCGCGCTTGAGAAACTTGCTATTCGCAAGGCAGGTGACCTTCAAGGTGTCAAGGTTGAAATGATTAAATGGACAAGCAAGAAAACACGATATTGGATATGCGATATGTTTAACCTTGCACTTCAGTATGGCATGCCTCATGATTGGAGTGCAAATTGGATCAAACCTTTGCACAAAGGAGGAGATGTAAACAATGTGAACAACTATCGCACTATAATGGTTGGTTCTTTGATGGCAAAGTTATTTGGATGTATCATGGAGATGAAGATAAGTGAATGGGCTGAAAAGAATGGCAAACGTGCGCTTGGCCAAGCAGGTTTTCGAAAGCATCATAGCACTATTGATCACCTTGTCACTCTTCGAGTTCTTATGGAAGCGTCTCGATTGAAAGGAAAAAAGTTGTATTGTTGCTTTGTGGATTTCAAGAAAGCTTTTGACATGGTACCGCGAGGAAATCTTTGGAGACGTATGCAAAGCCTTCAAGTGCCGAGAGAATTTATGCATGCAGTCTTTCGCATCTACCAAAAAGTGATATATCGATTACGTATGGGAGATGGAATTTCAGAATTTTTTGCAAGCACTATTGGTGTCAAACAAGGATGCCCACTTTCCCCAACCCTCTTTGGGCTACTCATTGATGAATTGGAATACATGGTTCTTGATTTTATGCAGCAAGAAGGCATAGAAGAGGTTAAGATTGGAAATGCGGTGATCATGCTTTTGCTTTATGCCGATGATGTAGTGCTCTTGGCACATACCTTAGAAGATGCACAAAAGCTTATGAGTGTCTTGGAACGCTTTTGCCTACATAGCGGGCTGATCGTGAATGGATCCAAAACCAAGGTTATGCTTGTAAAGACCCTCAATGACGAAAATCCATGCATTGTATACAACAATGAGAAACTTGAAGTGGTAGATCACTTCAAGTACCTTGGCCTTGAGGTTCCATCCAATCATAAATGGAAGGATTGTGCAATGCGTCGCTTGGAAGCCGGAAAGAGGGCTTATTATGCATTTGAGAACATGTGCAATGCAGGAGAGATCAAGTGTTGGGCTCTCAAAAAGTACCTCTTTGACACATTGGTGACACCGGTGCTTCTTTATGGAGTGGAGGTGTGGGGTGGAAGCATCGGGAAGTCTACTTGGAAAGAGTTTGAGAATGTCCAAAAGCGTTTTCTCACCAACTTTCTCCAAGTCAAGACACAAACACCCTACATGCTCTTACTTCTTGAGTCCGGATCGCTTCCCATTGAGGTCTTGGGCATGGAAAGGGTTGTGGAGTACATGCGTAAGACACAACGTAGCCCTTTGCATCGACTTCCTAGAATCGCATATGAAGCAAGTCAAAAGGTTCAAAAGACATGCAAGAGCAAAATACTAAGTTTGGGGTGGATGCTTGATATCAAGAAATGGTTTGGAAGATGGGATGCATGTCACTTGGTCAAGGATGCGTCGATCGACTCCCAAGTTAATGAGGCCTTCTTACAACGCCAATGTATCATGGCTTGGGAGAAATCCGGAGGTTCTCGCTTCAGCCATTACACCACACACGTTGCCCCAAACTACAAATCTCTCTTCTTCTCAGAACGAGGTAACCGAACCCATTCCTACATCCTTGAGCCCATCCCGTTGAGTGCGATCCGCACCATTGCCTCCATTCGTCTTAGCTCCCATTCTCTACGCTGCGAGACAGGACGTTGGGGCACTGGCGAGGAGTGTCATCGACTTTGCACCTTATGCCCTCGTCAAGTGCGAGAGAGTGAGTACCACACACTACTTGAATGCTCAGCTTTTGACCACATTAGGTCCTCTTTTCCCCATATATTCAGCCATGAGCTCTCCCTACATACCTTCCTCTCCCAACCACGATGTGGACTCTCTATTGCGACGCTCATTTCAGCCATTTTTGAGCATCGAGAGTCACTTATGAACTCCACTCACACCACGTGACATGTTCATTTGGTCCCATAGGTCATATTTGACCTCCCAGGACGATAATAGAACTATCTATCTATCTATCTATCTCTTTGTTTTCTTCTCTCTCTCTCTCTCTCTCTCTCTCTCTCTCTCTCTCTCTCTCTCTCTCATTGTGTGTGTGTATGCATTCTTTGTCTATGCATGTGTGTGTGTATGTGTTTTTAATTTATGCATGTGCTCTCTCTCTCTCTCTCTCTCTCTCTCTCTCTCTCTCTCTCTCTCTCTCTCTCTTTCTTTTAATGACATAATGTGTGTCTGTGTGTTTGTGAGAGAGAGAGAGAGAGAGAGAGAGAGAGAGAGAGAGAGAAAGAGGGGAAGGGAACATGAGAGAGAGGAGAGGGAAGGAGCAGACCTGGCTCTCCTCCTCTGTGTGTGTGTGTGGGGGGGGGGGGGGGGGGGGGGGGGAGAAAGAGAGAGAGAGGGAGAGCGCGGGTTACCTCTTTGCTTGAGCGTCGAAAACTCAGATCTGAGATCTGAGTTTTCGGGCGCTCTAGGTTTATTTTTTACCCCTATCGACTTTGCTATGGGTGTCGCTATGTAACAAATAAAATAGCGACGCCCATAGCGACGCCGTGGATTTCACTTTTAAACGTCGCACTGCAGCGTCGCTAATGTGAAGTACCTCTTGTAGTGTCTCCTTTGTAAGGCTTTAGTAGGCTCACATGGAAAGCATTGTGTATGAGCCAATGGTTGGGCAACTTGAGTTGATAGGCCATCTCATTGATTGGCCTAAGAATCTGGAAGGGACCATAGTACCGTTTTGCTAACATAACATAGTACTTTTGGTGTCCCGTAGGATTCTTGTCCATCGTGTGCCTTAATCGAGCCTTGGGAAATTTGAGTAAGACCCAATCATTTTCTTTAAAGGCTTGGGCTCTTTTGTGCTTGTAAGCAGCAGCCTTTTTCCTTTGCTGTGAGATAGAGATAGCATTCTTAATCTTTTGGAAAGATTCTTGTAGGTCTCGGCTATACTCATCTGCAGTGAAGATCTTCCCGTGTACCTTAAGTAGCAAGGAACTTTTTGATCTTCCCTCAATTACCTCGAAAGGTGCTTTTCTCGTGGAAGTATGTACAATGTTATTGTAGTCATACTCCACTAAGGGTAACTATTTCTCCCATTGGGATCTTTGATCTACTTCCGTTACATAGGCTTTTAGTAGATCGAGAATTGTTAGGTTAGCTATTTCACGTTGGCCATCCGTTTGCAAGTGATAGGCCAAAGAGAAATTTAGCCTTGTCCCTAAATTCTCAAAGAAACCCTTCCAAAAATTACTGGTCATTCTAGGATCTCTATCCGACACTATGGACATTGGCAAGCCATAGTACTTGAAGATTTGTGAAATGAAGAGGGTTGCCATGTGATGGGCTTTGATAGTCTTTTTGACAGGTATCAAGTGAGCTTGTTTACTAAACCTGTCTACTATCGTCCATATTCCCGTATTCGCATGGATAGACGTAGGCAATCCAAAGATAAAATGCTCTATAGTTGATACACATACGATATGTGCCGTCTTTATTTTGCACTAGTAGCACAAGAGAACAAAATGGAGATGAGCTAGGCCTAACCAGGCCCTTCTCAACTAACTCATGCACTTGGCTCATAATCTCCTCTTGTTGAGCTTGAGAAACTCTATAAGGAGGTTTGTTAGGCGGTGAACTTCCTAGAAGAAGTTCAATTGCATGGTCATCATTGCCTCGTTTAGGAGGTAGCTCACAAGGGATGTCGTCAATAAAGACATCTTGAAACCCCTTGAGAAAATTGGATAACTCTAATTCCTTTTGATTGTGTATATTTCCTTTTGCTAAAACATTAGATTCATTTTGAGAATCTTTAACAAAAATAATGTACACGAAAATAGAGCTCTTTATTGACTTCTTGAAAGCTTGTGTATGTACAATGGGTATGGTGTTACCCATTTCCTTAGCATCTATGTACATATCTTTTTCCCAGAACGTAAAAGAGATTCTTCTTTCAGGGAATTTAACATTGGCAGCCATGCAATCAAACCATGGTGCCCCTAGGATTACATCCTCATGCTTGAGAGGAGAGATAAAGAAGTCCTCTTTGTCCACATAGCTTTGGACATGATGGAGCCTCAATTTCCCAATTAAGGGAGTGACTGAAGCTTCTTGCCCCTTAAAAGCACCGTCTGCGGGTAGGACATCTCCCATAGCATAGGCTTGTATGCCTGGCTTGGTGGCCAACTCTATGGATATGAATTCATGAGTAGAACCAGGGTCAAAGAGAATAAAAGCATCATGTTCTCTTACCTTTCCCCAAGCATGGCATAGAGGAGATCCTTTGTGGTGAGTTTCCTCCTCTTGGATTTCAACCACGGTAGCTCTAGGAGGCTCATGGCGGTTGTTCTTTTGGGGACAAGCACGGTACGCATGCTCTTGCTTGCTGCACTTGAAATAGCGGTTATCCTTGCGATAACGCTCAAGCTCTTCAGGAGAGAGTTTATTTTTGCCTTTGTAAACTCCCTTCTCTTTAGCTTTGTTGGAGTTGCCCTTAGGAAACTTTTGGACATTGTCCTTCCCCTTAGGCTCATTGGAACCCTTGTTTTCCGTGGTCTTGGAATTTCTTCTAGCCCCCGTTTGGAAATTGATTCGAGAAGCCACCATAGTATGGTGTATAACCGCCGATATGCTGCGTGGCCTTTGGGAGTTGACATACTCTGCCATTTCTTCAGTTAAGCCCACACAAAATTGTTGCTTTTGCTCTCCAAAATCCAACTTTTTGAAGACAGTGGCTTTGAGTTGTAGGTCCCAAAACTTGTCTACATATTTGTGAATGGATTCGTAGGGAGAGAGCTTCAAGCTTCGCCATTCGATGAGTACTTTGTCTTTGGCATCGGTGGCCAGAAACTACTTCATAATGGAAGATCTTAAAGCTTTCCATGTTCGTGGAGCTTCACCGTTGGCCCATAGGCTAGACCACCATTGCTTGGTGGACTTTTGAAAGTGCATAGCTACATGGTGTAGCTTAGAGGACTCCGTGAAGCCCTCATCTCCAAACGCCGCATCGAATTGTTGGATAAAGGCCAAGACTTTGTCCGTAGCACCAAAGGTGCCATCGTAGGTAAGGAAAGAGATGCTCTTCCCTCCCTCTTTGAACGTCTTGAGCTTGAATGACCTCTTCCACGCGGCATAGGATTTCCTATGGCCCCTTCTTTTTGATGGTTCAAAGGTTGCACCATCACTTTCTTCAGAAGGTGAAGAATTTGAGGAAGATGGAGAAGAGGGTGACCTCTTTCTCACCTTTTTCTTGCCTTGATCTTCTTTGTCTTCACCATTACTTTCATAAGAGGAAGAGGATGAAGAAGATGGAGAAGAGGGTGTCCTCTTTCTCGCCTTTTTCTTCTCTTGCTTTTTGTCATCCCTCTTTGAAGTATGGTGTGGAGAAGTATGCGATGGTCTTCTCCGTTTTGGAGGTGATGGAGAGCGTTTAGCCCACCGTCTTTGTGGAGCCATCTCTGCCGAGGTAGCAGGAGACTCACTTCTTTCTCGTTCCTTGGGTGGGGGCTCTTGAATTCTCCTTTGAGAAGGATATGCGTCATCAAGGAGCAAATTTCTGAGCCCTTCATATGGATCCTCTTCTTCTTCCCGAATCGGAGAGAGGCCTCTTTTGGAAGTTCCGCAAGGAGGCTTCCTAGGTGCTCTCTCGTCATGGTGGGGAGCTTGGAGAATCCCATGAGCATGAAGTTGCCGTTGCACTTCACTTTGGAGGGATGGATTGCCCATGGCTTATTGAAGCCTAGAAACAAGATAGTTAACAAGCATCGGGGCATCATTAGTAGCCTACTCATTAGCAAAATCAAAGTTATCAACATTAATTTCACTCTCTTTACTATTGTCAGCCATTCTAACAACTTTTAGGTGTAAACTTTTTAGGCGTACTTTGGCACTTCAAGCCCTAGTTGCTACTCCTCTTTACCCCTTTAGAAAAAACACTCAAGCTACTGTACCCGTGGTTCGAATACCATTAATTACAAGGAATAGAAGAGAGGATCGTTCAACACCGAAACAACACCGGCTCCTGTCAAGCTTCTAATAGCTCAATAGTGTAAGTCATAGGCAAGCCCCGTAGGACTCTACTATTAAGACCATAGCTCTTGATAGTGATGCCCCGTTATCTGCACGCATGCAGGTACACTGCAAGGCTGAAAAATCCCTATTCTACTTACTCACATGCAATTAATAATACCAACCATTTATAGCTAGCTTGAGCACCTCCCTTCTTGAGCAAGAAACGATATACCAATGTAACATTTAATGGTCTAGTAACTTGTGTGTAGCGGAAAATAGCATGAACATAGTGAACATTTCATTAGAATAGATTCCTAATGAGAATAACAAGAGTGCTTGGGTGGAAAGAGCAACAAAAAGTATAACACCTAGTTAGATAGCATGAACAATACTTCAAAACAGAGAGAAATTAAGTAAATGACAACAGTTGAGGACCAGATTTGCATGGAGCCGGTCCCCCCTCCAAAAGGCTTTGTAGTATGGTTTCTCCCATCAAGTGATACATTTTACAATACAATTCTTTGTGTTCCTTCAATACTAGCTAGTGCAATGAAGATGGAAACTTCATGCACTAAGCAAAACACTTATCAAACACAACATCAATTCCCTCACGGTCTCAGACCCAAGACCTCAAACACTTTCGAAGATGGTGAGAGCTAGCAGGGTATGAGATTAGATGGAGAGGAAGAAGGAGTATTCTTACGAGCAAGATGTACATCCCCTCACATAATCACTCTTATTAGCATAGCTTAGCTTAGTAATTAGCATGGTAGAGGAGATGAGCATGCATTGAAGCTTGGATCTTGGTTGGATTTGCATCACAAATCCAAGAGTTGTTGGTTTAGGCCTCCCTTCTCACAAGCTTGGAGTAGGTGGTAAGCTTTCCATTAAAGCTTGAGAAGGAGAGAGAGAGTCTTCTTGCTTTGCACATAGATTTTGTGTGTGTGTAAGTGAATAATGCCTTTGAAAAATCAGCCCCCTCTCTCTTGGTCGACCCCTCTTGCTATTTGCTCATGCTCACATCCTATTGGACCTCCCCAGCCTCAACCAATGGAAATTAAGCAGCATACGTGATAGCCTTCTGACATGTGTCCCCTTTCCCCTTTTGTGAGAGCTTTAGGTAATTAATAAATGCAACTAAACTCTCATTGGACCCCTTTGCCTCCTGGCCAATAGGAATCAGGCAAGCCATTGGGCTGCTGAATGCTCATTGGACCCCTTGGAAGACTGTCCAATATTCTTCTAGAGAGCTTAATTCTTATTGGTTCTTTTATTAAGTGTTCTTAAATTAGTTAAACTTACTACTACTAGCCTAATTCTCAATGGTCCACCTCCAAGGCCATCCAATAGAATTTGAGTACACCTTGTGGGCATCTGGGCTAAGGAGCTGACATGTGTCCCTCTTTCCCCTTGTGTACAAAGGAAGCTTGTGTGTATGTGTGTGAGTTTCTCTCTCATCCCCTACTTCTTGGGCTCGCCCCCTCCTTTGTAGGGCCTGAGAAAGACTTTTGGGACACACACAAAGCATTCAATTTCCCTAGGCTTTTGACCTTTGGACACAACCTTTGAAGTTTGGAACCTTAGCATTTTGGAAGTCTTAATGGGCTGAACCTTAGGGTCTTTTAAGCCCATTGTTTCACATTGCTCTTTTGCATATGGCCCCCCCTTTGGATCCCTATTTTCCCTCCTTTGGATCCCTACTGTGGCCGGTCTGCTAGCTTAACCAATATTCTAGCTTTTTCTCCCCTGGCACTTCCCCATATTAAATGATCAGTTTAACATGAGAAAATCATTTAGGAGAATTAGATATTTATTATGACTCTCTCTCTCTCTCTCTCTCTCTCTCTCTCTCTCTCTCTCTCTCTCTCTCTCTCTCTCTCTCTCTCTCTCTCTCTCTCTCTCTCTCTCTCTCTCTCTCTCTCTCTCTCTCTCTCTCTCTCTCTCTCTCTCGTGTCTCTTCTTGGCCTGCGAAAGCCCATAGAGGCAGTTTTAGGGAAAAATTATTTTCACAAACATTCAAAAATATTTCTAAGACAAATGTGAATCGGAAATTTTACAATACTAGCCAAAGTTTTTGTAAAATTACACTATTTTCCACGTATTTTAAGCGAATTTTTCTCCTTCTTGCCCCTTCCCTTCAATCGGCTACTTTGATTTTGCAACAGACTCAAGGATAAGATGAGATACACTTTTCCCGAACACTGCATGATAGAGGGGAGATTCTTTTAGAACGGGCATTTTTTGCACCATAAGAGGACATCATTAGATTTGTGCCACATCGATTCATTTAAAAGAATGAGGATTGGATTTATTGCAAAGAATTTGTCTCTGAATTCGGCACGCTCCTTGGAGCATCTAGGAGCATGCTCACATGACCTTGGTAGTCTATAAGATAACTTTGTTATGTACTAAGGGACCCCCCCCCCCACTAAAGCAAGAGCAAATTGCATGTAACAACACTATGCCAAGCCAGAGTTCTTCGATACTCACCTTCGGAGTTGGCAATGTGTGGTCTCATAATCATTTTTTACCATGTGGTACATCTATCATGCCATATGCCCCTTCGACAGTGCCACTTCATCACAACCATCCCTATGTTAGCTCTCTCTGCAAGAATACTGTCAGCAGTACGACCTTTAGAGGTGTGTTTCCACCATGCCATCACCATAGCCATAGTGCGAGTGTGCGCAATCATCCACAAGGCGACGCTTGTCTTGGGACTTACCTTGGGGCCGTGGATCTTTGCAATGTAATGATCACCATTCCTGTGGTGCTTGTTGGGATGGCTTGCTTTAGAGGGGGGGGGGGGGGGGGTCTATTCACTAGTCATCGAGTCACTTGCACTATCCATAGAGACACAAGATGATGATGGACCCAAACCCAATGTAGTTGGATGATTTTGCCACATCCATTCAACTAGCAAGGTAGATCTGGCACTAAGTAGGGAGTTCTCTTCAGTTGCCACCGCATGACACTCATCTACCTACATTTTTTTTTCTTTAATTCTAAAAGAAAAATTTGCATGTTGATTTTTCCAACCCAAAATCTGAATGCTTCATGAGGAGACACTTGTGAATGCTTTACAATCCAACACTTGAAGGCCTATGTCAAGTTCTTTTCAAGAAGCAGCAATCATCCAACAATGCCCATGTGGAGCCTACCATGTAGTATAGTTACCCAAAACAAGAAGGAATAGGGATGGCACCAACTTGAAATGCCATTCCTTGTTATGGATACTCACATGAATCAAGGAATGGGGATTCAGAGCGGGAAATTGGAATGGGAATGTGAAATGGAGACCTCAAAATGGCGATTCCCTATAACTATGTTGCGTCGGTAAACACAAGCCAAATTGTCAAAAGCGCCTAAAGTTAAACTCTCCTCTGGTGCATTCTGATATGATCAAGGGTGTGATGCAGGAGATGTCGAACTTACTTGGTGAGAACTGTCGACCCAGATGTCAAGCCCATTGTCCGTAGTCTGGCAGCATATGCTACCATGCTCGTAAGGAAGCAACACGATTGATTGGGAAGTGCCACTGTAAGCAAAGCCTTGAATCACAATAGCAATAATGTGTATCATTGCATGTTCTCTCTCTCTCTCTCTCTCTCTCTCTCTCTCTTTGTTTCTTTGCACTCCTTTAATAGGCAGCATTTGAATCATTGAGATCTAGTAGCTGACTCATTGCGGATCTCATTGAGTTTGTATAAGGTTTGCATGAGACAAAAATTATTCAGTGATGTTCGTACCCTTGTAGCATCGTGCATGAACTTAAACGAAAAACTATCAGATGGACTTGATGATGGAGTGAATACATATGGACTTGATTATGGAGTGATTACATATGTGTGTGTGTGTGTGTACACACACACACACACATACACACATGTATATGTATAGTGATGGGCTTGCATGTGAGCTAGTGATAGGCTTGCATGGCTCACACATCTGTATGAATGAAGTTCCTAAATAATAATATAATTGTGCTTTCATCTAACCTTGTACTTTAAGTTTGACTTTGGTTTATAACTCCTAAATAAATAATATTTCCATGTGCATTTTGATTAAAGCTAATCTATATATATCTCTATATGTGTCACAATGTATTGAATAAAAAGGTTAGTGACTGTACCAAAAAGGGATGTATGGTATCTAATTAAGAGATGCAGCCCATTGTTCACTATTGCTTTTTATTTCAAGCACAATATGGATTCTTGACTTGGTAGCTCAATTAGAATCACTCATCCATCCTTCAAGTAATGCTCCTCTCTCTATCTCTTTCCATCTATGTGGGAGACACCGCGTGCACAAATAGTATGCACACATGCATTTGGATAACTTTGAACTCCTTTAAAACAATTTTAAAGGGATGTGAGGAAGAAGATAATTTTTGCAAAGATAAAGTTTGCTTGTATGATAGTACAAGTAAGAAATATGGAATATATTGCACGACATGATAGAAACCCCAATTTGACTGATAAAGAACTTCAGACTTGAATCTTTTGTAAAATTTTGCTCAACTCAATTCTATAGTGTCTTAAGGTTGAGTACATGATAGCGAGCAATTTTTTTTTTATAAAAAAAAGTTGACCTCTCTCTCTCTCTCTCTCTCTCTCTCTCACACACACACACACACACACACACACACACACACACACACACACACTTGCTTGCATACATTGTTATAAAGCTTTTTTTCTTTTGCAGAACTCACAAAATTGTGAGTGTTTAATGTATTAAAGCCAAAAAAAAATTCATGACAAGCCATGGCACCACCCCCTCAAGGGACAAACATTAGATTACATAGCTAACCATACATCGGCTGATATTGGGAGCCACCCGATCAACAACACATAAATCCGCAGAACAATAGTCAAACTCCATCACCTGAGACGTCTACTAATGCCGAGAAGAACCAGCACGGGAATGCCACCAAACAGGGGAATCTGCCACTTTCACCTGCATGTCCACTGAGCCGTCAAAGGAATCAACAAGGAAAGACTTCCAAGACCACCACCCATCAGAGACGGGCCACCAGACCAATATCCGCACACCATTCCGCATAAGGGGGGAGCCTGAGAGCTCCATCACCATCGCAAAAAATAACAGTCGAAAACACCAACTCGAAGCCGAAGACAACACATCCACCCCTGGCTTTTGAGGAGAGCCTAGAACCTTCAATGGGAAGATCAACGATGCCACCAGGAAGATGCAGATCTGCCACCCCTGCATAACCCGTCGCGCCGAGTCAGACAAGCCACCAACCGTACCAAGCAAACACCAACCGCACCTTCGCAGATTTCCTTGGCAGACTTCATTCTCCTCCAAAGGAAGAAGGGGCAACCATTTTAATCACCATTGTTGGCACTGCCTGCTTGCAGGAGTGATATAGGCGTGGTGCCTATCAAATTGTGTACACATTTGTTAGGCTTTTTTAGGCTTTCTAGTAAAAATAGATTATCTTTCTCCTAAGCACTCTCTCTCTCTCTCCCCGCTGCTCTGCTCTGCTGTGTCGATCAACACAGTGTCTCTCTCTCTCTCTCTCCGCGTTGCTCTGCTCTGCTCTGCCAATCAATGCAATCAAGAGCTCTCTCTCTCTCTCTCTCTCTCTTTAATAGCAGGCAATGCCGCCGTCTCCACGTTAGTGTAGGCCTTGTTTACCTAGCGTAGGTGACATTAGAGTTCTAACTTACTCCGAAATGAAAGATCTCAACTCCATTGTGACCTTTTACATGCGAAAGGCAGAACTCGTAGCCCAGAACCCGCCCATATTTTACGGAAGGCAAGGAAAGAGCATCCGCGAAAGGCAGAACTCGTAGCCCAGAACCCGCCCATATTTTACTACATGTAAGGAAGGCAAGGACAGAGCATCCGTGATCGCATGTTGAAGCTTGCTGCCGTGGTGTTTCATGAACATGAGAGAGAGAGAGAGAGAGAGAGAGAGGAAGGGCGCATGGTTCACAACTTACTTGTTGCAGTTGTGCGCTGGACTTGCTAGTCATCCAAGGATTTCTGCTCGGAGTCTGGAAATGCTACGGTGAACGAGAATCCTTCTTCTATTGTGAATCTCTGAGCCAGGTAGGACTTCTTCGTTTTTTCTAACTCCATCGTTTTTTCCAACTCCATGTCCACAATAGAATCTCTGAGGCAAGCAGGACTTCTTTGTTGTTGATTTTTTTGCAACTCCATGTACACATCTTTTGAGAGAAGGCTTCTGCAGAAGCTTATTATTTGCATACGACAAAAATTTGCACACCTTGTGCGAGGGACATCTGTAAAATTTTATTACTTGCATCTTTTGAAGGTCTCTTCAAAAGCTTGTTATCTGCATCTTTTGAGGGAAGTGTCTACGGAAGCCTATTACCTATGTATAATAGAGGTGGTTTTGAGAAACTACAGTTTCATGGCAGAGGCTGTTGGACTTATGGCGTCCGTAATGCAACTTGTTGGAGGAGTACAATCGGCTTATAAAAAATGTAGCTATGGCTCTTTCGTGGTCTATAAGCTTGACTATGTTTTGGAATGAGTGAAAGCTTTCAATCTCTTGCTTCTTTAAGAACTCTCCTCAAATCTCTTGTCTATGGAGAGATTAGTCACCTTAGAGTATATCTTGCAATGTATACATCAAGCTCTAAATCCCCTTTAACGACTTGAATCAAGGCCATTTGAATCTAAAGTTTTAGCCTTAAGATACCACTTCTCCATCATTTGGTACAGTATGAGATATAGTCACTTCACAAATAGCAAGTTTGATTACATTATCATGCGATTGAATACCCTTTTGGATCTTGCCAAGCTTGCTTCATTAGGATAGTTTAAGAATCTATGTAGAGTACTATATTTGAGGATTTCTCTATTCTCATAGGATTAGATAGAGCTCATATTTTGTTGCAATTTCTAAAGTCTCGAGCATAATCATCTTCACCACTTGCATTAGACACTCCCTCATCAAACCCTGGATCTAACTCTCCAAGGTCAAAGCTGAGGATTGTGGGAATTGCATTAGATACCCTATCCCAAGGTCAAAGTTGAAGATTGTGGGCCATGGAGGACTTGACAAAAGAACGTTGTTGAGTCATATCTTGCATGAAATGAAGGATTCTTTTTCTGTGATAGCATCTATAGACCTTGAAGATGGATTCCATGAGTAAAGAAATCACACAAGCACAAACAACTCTGCTCCTTGGATTAGAAGGCCTTTGGAAAACCTTCCAAGCGGGGCATCAAGGAAGAAGGGAGCTGATGCGAAGGTTAAAGACCTTTGAGGAGTAGGAAAAACGTGTCCTCATAGCAATCGTGAATGTGTGGAGAGCTAATGAGTTGAAGTATTTGTTGCCAGAAGATATTGGAAGGATACTTCTAGATTTGGGATATGTGTGTGACCATCACTTCTAGGGTGAAAAGTATTGTGGACATGCTAGCTTTTCACCGTGGGAGATATCCTAGGATTCTATCTTTTGAGCCGCAACTTTTATAAAAGAGACGTGCACAACAACTTCTTTTGGCACACGCCAACCTGTAAGTGAAAAATTAAGTAACATTGAAGAAAGCATAGCTTATTGATAGAATCTACTCTGTTTGCGGTGGTCTACAACTAGCTTTGAGACTAGCGAGTGTATTGTTTCAACAGGTGCATGATGTCAAATATTGAGAGGAGTGGTTGAACAATATGGTGCTAGAGAAAGCTAAAATCCCATTACAGATGATTGGACAGATTCTAGATCTTATCTACAATCACTTGCTATCCTATGCTCGGAAGCTCTTTTGGTTATTGGAGCTTGTTTGTTGGACAGACCTTTGGGACATTGTGGAGAACATTGTGGGCTCGATGTCCATGATTCTCCAAAACCGTAATCTTTCCCATATCTGCAAAGCAAACTCCGTCAAAGTCTAGCCATGCTTGGCCGTTCCAAATCTGTGATTCTTCGGTCTTTTCTATGTCCAAACATAGATATTTAATTCCTCCAAATTGCCATTCAAAAAGGTACGTATTAACTCATGCTTCTTATAACAAGGCCTATCTAGCAAACAAGCTCCAATAACCACGAGAGCTTCCGGAGCATTGGATGGCAAGTGATTGTAACTGAGATCTAGAATCTACTCGATCATTCGTAATAGGGTTCTAGCATTCTCTGGTGCCATATTGCTCAACCACACCTCCCAGTATTTGACGTCATGCACATGTTTCAACAATGGACTATCTAGTCTCAACGCTAGCGGGAGATCACAAGAAACATGGTAGATTCTATCAATAAGCTATGCTTCCCTCAATGTTATTAGATTTGCCACCTCCATGTTCGCATGTACCAAAAGAAGTTGCTGTGCATGTGCACAATACTTTCCACCCTAGATTTGATGATCACACACATATCTAGATCTGGAAGAATCTCTCCAATACCTTCTTGCAACAAATACCTCAGCTTGTCGGCTCTCCATGCATTCACAATCGCTATGAGGATACGCTTTCCGTGCTCCTCAAAGATCTTGAACCTCCATGTCAGCTCCCTTCTTCCTTGATGCCCCGCTTCAAAGGTTTTTCGAGGGTCTCCTAATTCAAAGAGTTGAGTTGTCTATGCTTGTTTGATCTCTTTACTTATGGAATCTCCATCTGTAGCTCTACAAATGCTATCACAGAAAAAGAATCCTTCATTTCATGCAAAATATGACTCAACACGTTCTCTTGCCAAGCCCCCCGCAATCCACAACAATCCCCACAATCCTTAGATTTGACCTTGGGGTATTTGATGCAATCCCCACAATCCTCAGCGTTATCCAAGGTTTGACTTGGGAGTGTCTGATGCAGGTGGTGAGGATGATAGTGTTGGAGACTTTAGAAATTGCAGCACAGTAAGAGCTCTGTCGACAAATTTTATGAGAATAGGGCAATCCTCAGGTATAGTGCTCCTACATGGATTCTTAGACTAGCCTAGTGAAGCAAGGTTAGCAAGATCTAGGAGAGTATTCAATTGCATGATAATGTCGTCCAACTTGCTATTGACGGAGTGGCCATGCCGCCTACTGTACCAAATGATGGAGAAGCGACATCATAGAGCTGCAAGTTTATATTCAAAAGGCCTTGATTTAAGTCAATAAAGAGAGTTTAGACCTTAATGTATGCATTGCAAGGTATGCTGTTAAGTAAGTAATCTTTCCATGGACAAGAAAGCTGAGGACGGTTCTTGAAGAAGGAAGAGAATTGAGGGCTTCCACTCGTTCAAAAACATTGTCAAGCTTATGGACCGCGAAGGAGCCATAACTGTATTTTTTGTAAGTTGATTGTACTACTCCGACAAGCTACACTATGAATGTCACAAATCCAACAACCTCTACCATGAATAGTGTAGTTTCTCAAGACCTCCTTTGCTATACGCATGTAATAGGATTTTGCGTCCCTCAAATGGTGTATGTAATAAGCTTTTGAAGAGGCCTTCTCTAAAAAGGTAAAGGTAATAAGCTTTTGAAGATACCCCCGCACACAAGGTACATTCTCTATTATATGTAGGTGTGCACATGGGGTTGGAAAAAGGTGTGCACATGGGGTTGGAAAAAAAGCAGCAGTGAAGGAGTCCTACTTGACTCATGGATTCCATCCACCGTAGAAAAAGGATTCTCATTCATAAGCTTCTGTAAGTAGTCTCAAATTCAAAATTCAAAAAACACCCAATGGAGTTGAGAATGTGCGAGGTGTGGACAAGAAATTTGTATATGATTTTGGATTGAGGATTAGTAGGGAGAACAATTAAGGAGATACCATGGTTAAGTAGGACGGGAAAAAAGATGGAGAGGCAAGCTAGTGGCGTGTCAGACAGGGAGGCCATGTAGAAACATCTGGGAGTTAGGACATGCGTTGCGGGGGTACTGTTTTGATGGGAATGGGATCGTGCTAGCTAAGGTGGGTGATAGGCAAACATTGTCCACACAAGTGAGTGTGTGTAGAGTAAATTGTTTACTCAAGCGAATTGGGTTCCAAGATAGATTAACTTGGACTCATAAACACGATCTTGAGTAGTTTGCTAATCCATCACAAACTCACCATAAACAAGAGACATGTAATGCAAATTTGGATTGGTTGTTTATTCATGAAAGGAGTTTTAAGTAGCTCTACAACCTTGCACCATTATATGCGGGATCATGCCACCTCTTCTCTCATTCACTCACATTCTGGTAACTCTAGGACAAAGCTGATACCTGACAATCCTTCCCTTGAGATTTGGACTAGAATAATACATTGAAGATTGTTATATCCACTAAGGATGACACAATATCCACACATGATGTCAATACATATCCACAAAGGACGACATATCCACAAAAGGTGACACAAAATCCTCCCCAGAAAAAGAGAGGCTACAATCTTCAGAGTTTGTTGTCATAGTAGACAAGGTTGTTCTTGCCTTTGTCTTCATCTTCTTCTTTGTTCTCCACCACATGAGAAGATCCTCTTACATGTTTCTTGCCTTTATAGCTTCTACATTTGTTGCTTCCACTGCTGTTACCTCCACTTGGGTAGCATTGAGAAGGAGAATGCCCTTCTTACTTGCAAGATTTGTTGGTGTAACAATCCTTTGCTACATGTCCCATTCTCTCACAATAATAACACTTCTTTACATTCGATGATGAGGATGGGACAAAATCTCCTCCTGATGATGTCGATGAGTCCTTTTGCTTCTTCTCTTCTGCTTGAAGTAAATTGATGATGGCTTGTAATGCTGGAGCCGGTTCTTCCTCTACAAGGACGGTGACTAAGTGGTCATAAGAGGGTGGAAGTGCACGCAAAAGCACGACCACTTTGTCATCTTCTAATGTATCACACTTAATGAAAGTAAGCTGGGTTATGATACTTTTAAGTCTATTTATAAGGCTAGCTATGTTCTCTCCTTCATACATTGTGGTTTTGTAAAGTTGTCTTATAAGGCTCACTTTACTTCTTTTAGCTCTAATCCCAAAGTTTTCTTCAAGAACAACCCATGCTTTATGTGTACTTGTACATTTATTAATGAAGTGAACATAGTTGTTGTGAAGTGCGGTGATAATGATCCCAAGTTCTTGTTCGTCCTTTCTATAGCTTCTGCACTAAATGCCCTACTATGTAGCTCCTAAGTTTTGCCTGCCATATATGGAACCCTTCCCCATTAAATTTCTCTACGCCCTTCTCACTCATTGTGCTAATAGAGGGGTCTCAGCTTAAGAGACTCTCCTAGTCTGTAAGGTGCAGCGGAATGAATGTTGTATTTTCTCAAGATGAGTGATCCATATTTGCTCAAGGTTCCTTTTAGTTCTTATGGAAGGGAGAGCCTTCCGTTCTTTATGGAGAGTGCTGTGATCACAGACAAACTGAGTGGATATTGTGCGTGTAAGTGTATGAGACTGAGGGAAAGAGAGAAGAGAGATACGACACCAGAGACGTTGTAAAACCCTCCTCCGAAGGCC
This sequence comes from Adiantum capillus-veneris, assembly GCF_014529385.1. Lineage (NCBI taxonomy): Eukaryota > Viridiplantae > Streptophyta > Polypodiopsida > Polypodiales > Pteridaceae > Adiantum > Adiantum capillus-veneris. The sequence goes on along the minus strand of NC_140940.1, from coordinate 4,465,064 downwards.
CCACTCTCGTCGGCGAGAGTGGTCTACTATTGATTGCACAAAGTGGTACAATGACGATGCATGAAAACTGATGCAACTTGGGACTATGTCGGTGACGACGACGACGACGACGACGACTTAAGGGCTAAAATCTGCGGTCTTCTATCTGCTGTCCATAAAAATGCTATGGCTGAAAATCTGAGACTGATTCGGGGCTGCTGAAAACGCTGATTTGGCTGCGTTTTTGAAGGCTGAAAATGATGATCTTCTGCAAGTATCTAGGGCTGAATCTGCTGCTGTTTTGAATGCTGGAACGCTGAACTATCTGCTGCAAAAGAGGGGCTGAAAATGGGAAACGCTGGCTTGGCTTGTAGCGTTAGTGAAAACGCTAGATCTGTGGGGATGTTGGCGATGAAGCAAAGCTGCTGAAAACGCCAGGCTAGGGGGAGGTGATGGCGATGACCAAAAACGCTAGGCTGATGGGTGGGTGGAAAAACGCTAATGGCTGGTGGGTGCTGAGGGGTTCTTGCTGAGAGAGAGGGAGTATGTGCTGCCTGTGGCCTGTTGTGCTCTTTGCTCATCTGCCAAAGAATGCTACCTTTGGTTTGCTTATATATTTTCTTACTTAATTTGCCCTACCTACTTTTGTTGGGAAGTCACTTAAATTAATAAGTGAAAAATATCAAAAATAGGAAAAATAGGCTAAATGCACTGGAAAATTTCCTTGATGGAATCTGATGGGAATATTGATGATCATGCTGTGTGCAACCAGAGGATATGCATCTATACCAAGTGACTGGGCATGCACGGTCTACGAATAGACTCACAAAAGTGCCAGATCACTTCTAATCTAGACTGATTGGACTGACGGGATTCCTGCTATGGTGTAGCTTGTCCACGGACACATAGGGTTGGATGTGTCACGTGACATCCCCTTCTTTTCAAAGTGAGGTACTGGTACCGAACTGTATGGCGTCGAGGGAGATCACCAATAGCATCCGGAATCTTGGAAGGGACTCTTCGCCGGCCCACTCTGATGTGCGGGTCGTGCGGTACTTGAACTTCATAAAGGTCTGCAACGCTTGCTTCTTTGGGCCGCGCCCAAAGTGGCAAAGTCTTCTGTGGCTCCTTTGATGCTTCAACTTTGTTGAATGTGATGCTTCTTTCTTCTTCAAGAATCTCCATGGCTGAAAATTCCTGAACCCATTTCCAACACAAAACCATGAACATACCCATTCCATGTAAAGTCAAGGGAAAAAATCTTGTCTTCGCTAAAGACTGTGTATGCAATGTAGATGAACATAGAGACGGGGTGACAAACCGTTCACCGTATACATGCAAACAATGAGATCGAATCTCTCTTATGATCCAGAGCAATCAACTGTGGCAAAACACAATAGAAATGCCCACGCTTGGTGCTCATACTGTCATGTGCTCGTTCGGAAACTGTGTCATGCCAAGGAAGAGACATGGAATGTGACTTCCTTACATACATACTTTTCAGCTTTTCATGAAAAATCTGCATACATTCGTGCTCATCCATGAGAGAAACGTGCTCAACATACAATATGTCATGCCTAGGAAAAGGGATCACATGAAGATGCTGACTAAAATACAGGAAACGATCACGAATGAAACATTCGAACAATGCGTACGTATAAATCATGCGAACACATAATACTTCGTGTGAGGGTTCTTTGGACCTAGGCTCGAGAGCCAAGATCGATCCTTCGTGATTGATCGAATCTGCAACGAGGTTAGCTTCGCTAGAAAAAGCATCAACTAACACATCATCCTTGTGAACAATCACATCTTCTTCATGCAATTCATCATGCTTGTCTTTATCATCCAAATCATCATGTTGATCACAATCATGTAAAGCCTGTGTGTCATGCTTTGGAGAAAAAGAGACTGAGAGAGTCTTCTTCTCATGAATCCGTTCAATCTTGTCCTGCATATTAGCAATGAGAGATGGAGAATGAACAATGTCCTCTCCATGAATGACAATGGGAGAATCACTTTTGGCATTGAGAGTGAAAGTATTAGCCTCCCAATCAATGAGAGGGTTAGCATCACGAAACCATCGAATGCCCAAAATCATATCATATCCTAAGAGAGGAGAGACAACAAATCTTCTAGTGAAGGCAGCCTTTTGAATTACAAACAACACATCAAGGCACTCCTCCGTGATGAGAGCATCCATACCGGGAAGAAAGCCAGAGACCTCGATAGGAGATCTCTGACTAACTTCGAGGCGGACGCTCTCAACAAGAGAGGGACTGATCACATCATGCATACTACCTGGGTCAAACAATATAACAAAACGTAGCCCCGACATACGACCATGACATTTAATGAGAGAATCATCAATGGGAGGGTCATGAGAAACTTGGGACACACTCGTGTTATCATTAATTGCATTGATAGAGGAAGTGGGTTCTATGGATTCTTTAGATTCATTCGATTCAAGCTTAGGACATGTTCTTTTTATGTGACCCTTAATGTGACAATGAAAACAACGACCTTCCTTAGAATAAGTGCTTTGCTCTTCTGATGTGATGTATCCTCCTACAATTCCTTGTGCTACCTTTTCATCTGGAGTAAGCTTAGGTTTAGCAATTGTGTTAGCCTTACCCTTAGATTCATTGGAAGAATTCTTTTCTGAGAGACTGTTGGAAGATTGGTAAGAAGAGTTACCATTCTTACCGTTCTGAGGGTTCTGAGAAGTCTGCGAGGTACTTGTGGACGTCTTGTTCTCCTTAGGCTTTCCCTTGCTGTGCTTCATCTCCTGTGCGAGAGCAATCGCTACCGCCTTGTTGAGATTGATTGGATCGAGCACCTCGACATCGTACTTGATATACTCGTCCAATCCATAAAGGAACGCCTCTTTGCGTTCATCATCCGACTTGCGTAATTGGGTACCTAGCTGCAAAACACGATTAGAAAAAGACATAACCGGCATACCATTTTGCTTGAGAGCGCGCCAATCGTCCTTCAATCGTGCGAGGTACTGAGGTGGCATAAACCGCGCCTTGAGCTTGTCTTGGAAATCAGCCCAATTGAAGGAAAGGGACGTGAGTTCGTCGGCTTCCTCTAGGTGCGCGGCTAGCTTTGCCTCTTGCCATGCGTGGTACCAATTTATGGCATCACTGGCAAGGTACATAGCTGCCGTCAAAACTTTGCTATTTCCTGTTTTCTTAGTTGTCGCAAAATAAGCATTAAATTGATGCAACCAAGAATGAATAACCGTAGCATCCATCTTACCGTCATACTTACTGAAAGTCAACTTCTCTGTGACCGGGTTGTTGGAATCCGAACCGTGGCTTGTGCCACTTGATGAACTCCCACGATCCTTGGGTGGTTCGGATTTCGAGGCAAGTACTTGTCGAACCAATTCTTGAGTTCGTAGTTCTCTTTGAGCCTCTCGCTCGATCTCCAAGGCCACGCTTCGTGCTGCCGCTTCCTTCTTTCTTAGTTCTTTTCTTTCTTTTCGTGCGTCGCGTTCGTGTTCGCGTTCTAAAGCAATGCGATTTGCTTCTTGTTGTGCGGCAATTCTTTTGTTTCTTTCGTCGCGCTCACGGTCCTTAGCTTCTTGTTGTTCTGCTTTGCTTGTGAGTTGTGCCAATGCAACTTGATTCGTTTCTTGTTGTTGTGCCATCATGTCCAACATCGACTTGACCATTGTCTCCATAGACGTGGGTCCAACTCGTGGCGTGGATGGCGAAGGGGGACGGTTGGAAAAATCTCCTGGTGGGGAGAATCCTTTGTCGCCTCTCTCATGCTCATCACCTGTATGTGAAGTATCCATTCCGCTTCGGGTGACGACCATGCACTATGATCTTTGGTTATTAAGTTCACGAGGAACTTGGGTTCTTGAGGGTCTTGAGGTTCTTGAGGTTTTCTTTTGCTTGCAAATCGCGTTTGAGAAGGATCTTCTCTTCACCCGAGTTCTACTCTTTTCCGCGGGTGCACCCCTTGGCGGCCTTGCACTCACACCAAGGTTGCTTTTTCCCACCTCACGTCGATTGGCCAGCCACTAAGTGCACAGTCCGCTCTCAATGAGTGAAAAGAGACACAAGGGGAGGCTGGACAAGCCCTTCTTTCTTGGGATTCCTGTCACTCTTCCAAAAACACGATTAGGAATCGACACGCCCCAGCGAACTTGGGTTCGTGCGATCGCAACAAGCAAAAAAAATTCTTGTGGTTCTTGTGGTTCTTTCCTTGAGTGATACAGAACACTGCCAAAGCTTTGATACCAATGTAAGGTGCAGCGGAATAAATGTTGTATTTTCTCAAGATGAGTTATCCATATTTGCTCAAGGTTCCTTTTAGTTCTTATGGAAGGGAGAGCCTTCCGTTCTTTACGGAGAGTGCTGTGATCACGGACAAAGTGAGTGGATATTGTGTGTGCAAGTGTATGAGACTGAGAGAAAGAGAGAAGAGAGATACGACACCAGAGACCCTCCTCCGAAGGCCGCACTCGTCGGCGAGAGTGGTCTACTATTGATTGCACAAAGTGGTACAATGACGATGCATGAAAACTGATGCAACTTGGGACTATGTCGGTGACGACGACGGGGACGACGACGACGACGACTTAAGGGCTAAAATCTGCGGTCTTCTATCTGCTGTCCATAAAAATGCTATGGCTGAAAATCTGAGACTGATTCGGGGCTGCTGAAAACGCTGATTTGGCTGCGTTTTTGAAGGCTGAAAATGATGATCTTCTGCAAGTATCTAGGGCTGAATCTGATGCTGTTTTGAATGTTGGAACGCTGAACTATCTGCTGCAAAAGAGGGGCTGAAAATGGGAAACGCTGGCTTGGCTTGTAGCGTTAGTGAAAACGCTAGATCTGTGGGGATGTTGGCGATGAAGCAAAGCTGCTGAAAACGCCAGGCTAGGGGGAGGTGATGGCGATGACCAAAAATGCTAGGCTGATGGGTAGGTGGAAAAACGCCAATGGCTGGTGGGTGCTGAGGGGTTCTTGCTGAGAGAGAGGGAGTATCTGCTGCCTGTGGCCTGTTGTGCTCTTTGCTCATCTGCCAAAGCATGCTACCTTTGGTTTGCTTATATATTTTCTTACCCAATTTGCCCTACCTACTTTTGTTGGGAAGTCACTTAAATTAATAAGTGAAAAATGTGTCACGTGACACATCCAACCCTATGTGTTCGTGGACAAGCTACAACATGATCAGGGTTCAGTCAGTCCAGTCAGTCTAGATTAGAAGTGATCTAGCACTTTTGTGAGTCTATTCGTAGACCGTGCATGCCCAGTCACTTAGTGTAGATGCATATCCTCTGGTTGTACACAGCATGATCATCAGTATTCCCTTCAGAATCCATCAGATTCAGTCAGGGGAATTTTCCAGTGCATTTAGCCTATTTTTCCTATTTTTGGTATTTTTCACTTATTATTTTTAAGTGACTTTCCAACAAAAGTAGGTAGGGCAATTTTGCTAAGTTAATATATAAGCAAACCCAAGTTAGCACTAAATGGCAGAAGAGGCAGCAGGAGCACCGCTCAACAGGCACCTTCTCAGTAGGACCCCAAAGGCTTCTAGCGTTTTTGCTCCACAGCATCTTGGCTAGCGTTTTTGGACAAGACACCACAGATCAACCAACGTTTTGCATTTGCAGAGCCACGGCGAGAAGACCACAGCAGATCAGCCTAGCGTTTTTGCATGTGCAGAATCCCGGCGACAGAAACTCCATTTTCAGCCCTAGCGTTTTTGCATCTGCTAGCAACCTCAGCGTTTTGCAGATCTATCGCGACAGAATCAGCCACAAGACCAGCGTTTTCAGTTTTCAGCCTTTAGACATCGCAGATCAAGTCCCGAACCTCGCAGATCTCACCTCCCTGCAGCAGTTCCTCGCCGCACGGTCAGTTTCCGCAAGGTTTACAGTTTCAGCCCGGAAAATGCAGATTTCAGCATCTGCGTTTTCAGTGCGTCGTCGTCGCATCGTCGCCATCGACATCGTCACCGACATAGAGTCAGAATTCAGCAGATAAAAGATTAGCAGATTTCAGCCCATAGCGTTTTTTGACAGCAGTAGAAAGATTGCAGATTTCAGCCCTTAGGTCGACTTCGTCATCACCGCCGTCATCGTCGACATAGCCTAGACTTGCATCAGTCTCATGCATACCATTTGTACCAGATTGTGCAATCATAAGTAGACCACTCTCGCCGACGAGAGAGGGGCCTTCGGAGGAGGGTTTTACAACGTCTCTGGTGTCGTATCTCTCTTCTCTCTCTATCTCTCAGTCTCATACACTTGCACGCACAGTGTCCATTCACTTTGTTTGTGATCATAGCACTTTCCATTAAGAACGGAAGGCTCTCCCTTCCATAAGAACGAAAAGGAACCTCTAGCACAGTTCGGAGCACTCATCTTGAGCAAAGCGCAAACAATCATTTTGCTGCACCTAACAAAATGTCAAAAATAGGGAAAATAGGCTAAATGCAGTAGAAAATTCCCCTGATGGAATCTGATGGATTCTGATGGGAATACTGATGATCATGCTGTGTGCAACCAGAGGATATGCATCTATACCAAGTGACTGGGCATGCACGGTCTACGAATAGACTCACAAAAGTGCCAGATCACTTCTAATCTAGACTGACTGGACTGACGGGAACCCTGCTATGGTGTAGCTTGTCCACGGACACATAGGGTTGGATGTGTCACGTGACATAGTTAGTGTCTACCTCTTTACACAAGCAAAACTGAAAAATCATCTCCATAAATGTAGATCATGATATACATTGCAAATGGTGCTTGGTTGCAAATTTTTTTAGAGTTAATTGAGAGAGAGAGAGAGAGAGAGAGAGAGAGAGAGAGAGAGAGAGAGAGAGAGAGAGAGAATTCCTTTTGTGAAGCTCCTCTTCATCGACGGTGAAGCCCCTCTTTACAAATGATGGAAAGGCTTGGTCTCTTTGAATGTGTTTATTGAATGCTTGATGCTTGAAGCTCCTTTGGATGCTTGTAAGAAGCCCTCTTGAAGCTTGTGAAATAAGCTTGTTGAAATTCCTTTTGAAGCAAAATGGCTTTGGTTGCTTTGTAAGCTTTTGGAAATTTTTGGTTGCCTTGGAGTGCGAGGCTTTATTTAGCTTGTACGGAACTTCTTGTTCTTGGGCTCTATGAAGGTGAGAAAGCCCTCTATAGAGGGTGGCTTCTGAGGTAGTAACGTGGGAGTTGCCCCTATTAGGTGTGGCCGGCATTGAATGGTAGCCGGCGGGAGTCGGCCCCTTGTAGTGCTGGTGAGTAGGCCGCATGGGAATGGGGGGCCGAGAAGTTGAGCTCGTGGGAATGCTGTCTAGTAGACTCAAAAAAGGAAACGAGCCCAAATTGAGGCCCGCTTTGCATTGGTCGGTAGCTTCAAAAAATTTTCCGCGTGGGATCACCAGTTTGCAGACCCGACCAGGAGAATCAACCACGATTTACCGCGCTCCTCAAGTCTGTCCGAGTTGCCTCGTTGCCAAAATGGGAATGTTGACCCCACGACCTCGCGAAGGCAAGAATAGCCTAACCAACTTAAGCTAGCCAACAAGGCTTCGCTCTTTCTTTGTCTTAGGAGTGTAAAAGAATAGTGTTATTCTCGGATTCTATAGAGGTGCACACACAAGGGAACTCACACACACCTAAATAAGGCAAGTTTGAGACTCGACAGGTTTAGGGGCCTTGGAGCTTGGAATGCAGAGCTTAGTGGCTCTAATGGAAGCTTCTCATGAAGTCTTTTTCCACACACTCACAATGCATGAATTACATAGGCCAAAAGGGATCAATTTTGGAGAACAAATATGCAAGATGATGATGAAATGACACACTTCTAATGTACCTAAAGTGGCTCGAAATTGAGCTTTATTGATGCAAAAAAGTCTCGATTAAGGATCCTAATTGAGAATTAACAAAGCCTACCACTAATTCGGCTACTAACGATCAAAGAATAGTGGCCCAAGAGTTCCAAGATTCGAGAACATGCTTAAGATAATGTAAAGAACTTTGGACACCCCAAGTCAAGATTCTACCGCGACATAGTAGAGATTCACTTGAAAACAGTTCACAAAAGATGACACGGCCCGAGGTAGTTCCGTGCCAAGAGATCGGTATTTCTTTTTATATTAACCTGTGTGCGAAGTAAAAGAGAGTCCACGAGAACTTACACTCAGACTCTGCATCGAGATGCTCTGAGTAATGAGGCCCAAAACACTTATTTATTGTTACAAAGGATGCCCAAAAGCAGAGTCCCAAAAGTTTAAACTCAAAAGCAAATGTAACCCAAAAGTTGCCGAATAAACCAGCGTAGCTTCCGAAAATCCGTACGCACCACCACGTCAGCAAGTCAACGTGTTTTGCGGAGAATCTGCCACGTCAGCAGTCAACAGAATTTACGATCTGCTTAAATTTTTTATCTTTTCGTGCTAAGGAAGGGTGGAACCTTCAGAGTACCTTCAATGATCTCAAATGGCCTTCCCAGTCGAAGAGTGGACCCTGTTATTGTGGGCAAATTCTACCAAAAGAAAATACTTTTTCCGTTGAGTCTTTTGATAAAAAATGTAAGACTTTAATAAATCCAAAACAATTGAATTTGCAATCTCAGATTTCCCATGTGTGGTGCGGTGGAAAGATGACTAGAACTGCAACTATGTGCTTTCAAATAGCCCTCCAAAACAAACTCGTGAGTCGGAGATCTTTGTCAGAGACTATTGTCTCAGGCATGCCATGTAGTATGAAAATCTGTGCAATGAACGTTCTCGCTAAATGAGCCGGCTTGACTTTTTTGTTCACTGAAATGAAGTGAGCTAACTTGCTAAATCTGTTGATGACAGCCACATGCCGTCATGGCCACTATGTGTATTCGAGAGATCAAAAATGAAATCCATAGCAATACTTTCCCAGGGGCGGGTGGGAATGGGTAAAGGCTGTAACAATCCCTGTGCTTTATGCGTGTCAAACTTGACCTTTTGGCATACCAAGCAACTGCGTACAAAGTCGTCCACAGTTTTCTTGAGTCTCGACCAAAAGAAGTAATGCTCCACACCTTTCAAGGTAGTGTCATGCCACGGTGACCCGTAAAAGGTGGAAAATGGCACTTTGTCAAAACCCTTTTCCTCAACGGCTGTGTAACGCACAACATCGTTTTCTTCATCAAATAGCCATTCTGTTGCTAAATTGGCTTTATCTAACAAAAAAATAATTCTAAATGAATTATTGGATTTATAAGTGAGAGGGTTTTCTCGCTTGGAACACCAAGGAAAAATAATTCTAAATGAATTTTTGGAATTTTAAGTGAGAGGGTTTTTTTTCACTGGAGACATCCGAGTACAAAGTATTCCTAGTGCGTCATTCAAAGTAATGACGGGAGCACTGTGAAAGGGAATATCTGTAAGGCCACCAGGAACGGGTACTTTTGATGCGTCACATCGGATGGGTGACAGGGAGCATCATAAAGAAGTATTCGACCATCCGGGAACGAACATCTCTGATGGGTCATAGGATGGGTGACATAGAGCATCGTGAAGGAGATTGTACCATAAGTTCGGTAGGAAAGGACTAGGTGATGGGTATTCCTGATGCGTCACAAGGTGGGTGACGGGTGCATCGGAAAGCATAGTCAAAAGGAAATTCCGAACTGTGTTGGAATTGTGCACAAGGAAAAGCAAGCACTTGAATGAAGATGGGTTCACAGGAAACTTTGAGGAAAAACAGATGCTTTCTGAGAAAGCGGGATTGCTTTTTGGGACAGCAGATGCTTTCCCGCGAGGAAATCTATGTCTGCATTGCAACTGTGCGTGTGATTGCATCCAGGGACGCCTGGGAAGTGTTGTGAAAGCATTGTTCTTAACTTATAAGGTTTTATTGAGTTTTTGGGCAAATTCAGACTATTTTTAAAATACGCCGGCCGCCCATTTAATAAGTGGGCAACCATCTGATAAATAAGGCAACAGATCAGCCAGCGTTTTCTCTCTCTCTTTTTTTGGTAGAACAACGAAAAGAAAAAAAGAAAAAAGAAAAAAAAAATGGCCGCGATCTCTACGCAAGCAGCTTTTCGTGCCCATGGCTAGGAGCTATAAAAGCATCACATGCCCTCACTCAGACAGGAGAGGATCAGTTTTTGCAAGAAGGAGATGCTGCTGCAGAGTTCACCCGCAAAGAAGACGTTTGCCGATGATGCCCATGACTGTCCCAAGTGTACCAGATGTCGCCAAGACCCAGTGCGCGAGTTCCCTCGCGAAGAAGTGCCTACGGAGCGTGTTTCCATGGCGACAAGTTGCTGTTTTTCTTTGTTTTCAGTCCATAAACGTCGTAGACGGGGCTGATTTATGAGAAGGAACCCGAGAACACACCTCTTTTGTGTGTAGGATTGGAAGAGAGGATTTTCTATGTAGATATCTCTTCCGGGGAATTGCTTTTTCGAGAACCGAGTTGCGTTACGAGCGTCGAGACTTTGAAGGTACGATTTTCATGTTATGATCTCTAAGTATTTGATTGCAGGTGTACTTCCTCTTCGTGAGGGAGTAGGAGCAGAGGAAGGCATGAGCCTCTGCATGAGAAAAGCGCTCTGAGGAACTAGAGCCAGATCAGCCCAAGGGTTTCGTACCCAAGTTTGGGAAGCAGATCCACGGATCGAAGAGAGGTAGACTCTCGAGATGTGATCCGGAAGTTGAAATTCCCAAGGGAAGGACTTCGTGTCTAGGAAAGCGGAGTTAATCTGCAAGAAGAGGACTCTGGAAACAGAGTTAGAAAAGAGTATGCAGGGATGTCATGCCCTGAGTCTGGAAGGTGAGATCCAGTGTTAGGTGCAGCGGAATGAATGTTGTATTTTCTCAAGATTAGTGATCTTTATTGCTCAAGGTTCCTTTTAGTCCTTAGGGAAAGAGAGAGCTTTCCGTCTTGTAGAGTGTTGTGGTCACGAACAAAGTGAGTGGATATTGTGCGTGCAAGTGAATGAGACTGAGAGAAGGAGAGAGAAGAGAGATACGGCACCCGAGAGGTTGTAAAACCCTCCTCCAAAGGCCCCACTCTCGTCGGCGAGAGTGGTCTATTCTTTGATTGCACAAAGGTGTACAATGCGTATGCAATGGACTATGCAACTTGGTCTATGCCGACGACGACGACGGTGACAAAGACGACGATGACGACGACGACGACGACGATGGCTGAAATCTGAGATCTTCTGATCGCTGAATTTCGGGATTGTTTCGGTGGCTGAAAATGACTGTTTTGGCTGCGTTTTCTTGGCTGAAAAATGAGGTTTCTTAGGGCTGAAAACTAATGGTCTTTACGGGCTGAATCTGCTACACTTTAGGTGAAAAATGCCGGTCTTAATTTGCTGCTGAAATCCAAAAATGCCAGGGGCTGAAATTGGTCCTTCTGTCGCCTGGGTTCTACAAATGCAAAAACGCTAGGCTGATCTGCTGTGTCGTGATGACGCCGGGGCTGATCTGCTGTGCACAAATCGCCAAGGCTGATCTGATGCAAAAACGCTAGGTCTTCTGTGGAGAAAACGCCAGAGTAGTCGCGGGGGTTGGTCTTGCTGAGAAGTTGCCTGTTGAGCAAGGTGCTCCTGCTGCCTCTTCTGCCATTTAGTGCTAACTTGGGTTTGCTTATATAGAAACTTAGCAAAATTGCCCTACCTACTTTTGTTGGAAAGTCACTTAAAAATAATAAGTGAAAATCCCAATAAATAGGAAAATAGGCTAAATGCACTGGAAAATTCCCCTAACTGATGCTAATGGATTCTGGTGGGAATTCCGATGGTCATGCTGTGTGCAACCGGAGGATATGTATCTATGCTAAGTGACTGGGCATGCATGGTCTATGAATAGACTCACAAAAGTGCCAGATCACTGCTAATCTAGACTTGACTTGACTGACTAAACCCTGCTGTGGTATAGCTTGTCCACGGACACATAGGGTTGGGATGTGTCACGTGACATCCCCTCCTTTTCAAAGTGAGGTACTGGTACCGAACTGTATGGCGTTGAGGGAGATCGCCAACAGCATCCGGAATCCTGGAAAGGACTCTTTGCCGGCCCACTCTGATGTGTGGGTCGTGCGGTACTTGAACTTCATAAAGGTCTGCAATGCTTGCTTCCTTGGGCCGCGCCGAAAACGACACAAAGTCTTTTGTGGCTCCTTCAATGCTTCAACTTCGTCGAGTATCCTGTTTCTTTCGTCTTCAAGAATCTCCATGGCTGTAAATTCCTGAAACAATCTCCAACACAAAACCATGAACATACCCATTCCATGTAAAGTGAAGGAGAAAAATCTTGTCTTCTCTAAAGACTGTGTATGCAATGTAGATGAACATAGAAACGGAGTTACAATCCGTTCATCAAACACATGCAAACAATGCGGTCGAATCTTTTCTGTTTGATCGAAATCAATCAACTGTGGCAAATCCCAATGGAAATGCCCATGCTTGGTGCTCATACAATCATGTGATCTTTCGGAACCTGTGTTATGCCAAGGAAGAGACATGAAATGTGACTTCCTTACATACAAACTTTTCAGCTTTTCATGAACAATCCGCATACATTCGTGCTCATCCATGAGAGAAACGTGCTCAACATACAATATGTCATGCCTAGTAAAAGGGATCACATAACGATGCTGACTAAAATACAGGAAACCTTCACGAATGAAACACTCGAACAATGCCTGCGTATGAATCATGCGAACACATAATACTTCCTGTGATGGTTTCTTGGACCAAGGCTCGAGAGCCAAGATCGCCTCTTTGGGATCTATCGAATCTTTGTGTGGGGAATCTGTGGACCTCGACTCGAAAGCCAAGATCGATTCTTTCTGAATGATCGAATCGTCCTGTGGGGGTTCTTTAGACCTCGACTCGAAAGCCAAGATCGGATCTTCGTGATTGATCGAATCTACAACGAGGTTAGTTTTGCTAGGAAAAGCATCCACTAACTCATCATGCTTGTGAACAATCCCATCTTCAACATGCAAATCATCATGCTTGTGAGAAATTACATCTTGATCATGCAAATCATTGTCAATCAAATCATCATCATGCTTCACACAATCATGCAAATCCTGTGTGTCATGCTTGGGAGAAGAAGAGACTGAGAGAGTCTCCTTTTCCCTATCCTGTTGAATCTGTGCTTGTATTCGAGAAAAGAGTCGCAACATCTCTTGCCTTATTTCTTTGTTCTCGCGATCAAACTTGGCTTGCATTTCTTTGTTCTCTCGATCAAATTCTGCTTCTCTTGCTTTGGCTTCCAAACGTGCTTGCTCGCTCTCACGTGCTATGGTTGCCATTCTTTCTTGGTATTGGCGCTCTATGGCTGCCATGTCTTCTTGTAGGCTTTTCTTTCTGCTTCTCTTTCTTGGTCCAACTCCTCCCTAGGAGTTCGTGCAATCTTTGTCGTAGACGGGGAAGGGTCAGAAAAACCTCCTGGTGGGGAAAATTCTTCTTTGCCTCTCTCATGCTCATCACCTCCAAGCGAAGTATCCATTCCGCTTCGAGTGATGACCATTCTGCAATCGTGGGTTCTTGTGGGTTCTTGGGGTCTGGGTTCTTAAGTTCACGAGGAACGTGGGTTCTTGAGGGTCTTGGGTTCTGAAGTTCACGAGGAACTTGGGTTCTTGAGGGTCTTGAGGTTCTTGAGGTCCTTGATCCGTGAGAATCTAGGGTTCTTGAGGTTCTTGAGTCTTGAGGGTCTTGGGTTCTTGGGGTTCTGGAGGGTTTCTTTTGCTTGCAAATCGCGTTGGAGAAGGATCTTCTCTTCACCCGAGTTCTACCCTTTTCTGCGGGTGCACCCCTTGGCGGCCTTGCGCTCACACCAAGGTTGCTTTTTCCCACCTCACGTCGATTGGCCGGCCGCTAAGTGCACGGTCCTCTCTCAATGAGTGAAAAGAGACACAAGGGGAGGCTGGACAAGCCCTTCTTTCTTGGGATTCCTGTCACTCTTCAACAAAACACGATTAGGAATCGCCACGCCCAAGTAAACTTGGGTTCGTGCGATCACAACAAGCAAAAAAAAATTCTTGTGGTTCTTGTGGTTCTTTCCTTGAGTAATGCAGAACACTTCCAAAGCTCTGATACCAATGTTAGGTGCAGCGGAATGAATGTTGTATTTTCTCAAGATTAGTGATCTTTATTGCTCAAGGTTACTTTTAGTCCTTAGGGAAAGAGAGAGCTTTCCGTCTTGTAGAGTGTTGTGGTCACGAACAAAGTGAGTGGATATTGTGCGTGCAAGTGAATGAGACTGAGAGAAGGAGAGATAAGAGAGATACGGCACCCGAGAGGTTGTAAAACCCTCCTCCGAAGGCCCCACTCTCGTCGGCGAGAGTGGTCTATTCTTTGATTGCACAAAGGTGTACAATGCGTATGCAATGGACTATGCAACTTGGTCTATGCCGATGATGACGCCGGTGACGACGACGATGATGACGACGACGACGACGACGATGGCTGAAATCTGAGATCTTCTGATCGCTGAATTTCGGGACTGTTTCGGTGGCTGAAAATGACTGTTTTGGCTGCATTTTCTTGGCTGAAAACTGATGGTCTTTACGGGCTGAATCTGCTACACTTTAGGTGAAAAATGCCGGTCTTAATTTGCTGCTGAAATCCAAAAACGCTAGGGGCTGAAATTGGTCCTTCTGTCGCCGGGGTTCTACAAATGCAAAAACGCTAGGCTGATCTGCTGTGTCGTGATGACGCCGGGGCTGATCTGCTATGCACAAATCGCCAAGGCTGATCTGATGCAAAAACGCTAGGTCTTCTGTGGAGAAAATGCCAGAGTAGTCGCGGGGGTTGGTCTTGCTGAGAAGTTGCCTGTTGAGCAAGGTGCTCCTGCTGCCTCTTCTGCCATTTAGTGCTAACTTGGGTTTGCTTATATAGAAACTTAGCAAAATTGCCCTACCTACTTTTGTTGGAAAGTCACTTAAAAATAATAAGTGAAAATCCCAATAAATAGGAAAATAGGCTAAATGCACTGGAAAATTCCCCTAATTGATGCTAATGGATTCTGATGGGAATTCCGATGGTCATGCTGTGTGCAACCGGAGGATATGCATCTATGCTAAGTGACTGGGCATGCACGGTCTACGAATAGACTCACAAAAGTGCCAGATCACTGCTAATCTAGACTTGACTTGACTGACTAAACCCTGCTGTGGTATAGCTTGTCCACGGACACATAGGGTTGGGATGTGTCACGTGACATCGAGAGGCGAGAACCTTGGTTCTCAAGGATTTGGAATAAGGAATGGAAGTTCCTTGGAATAGGGTTTTGCCCTAGGAATCAGAAGCCGAGGCTTCCGGGAACCATCAAGTCTTATTCTAGAACGAACGTGGTAATACGTTCGGTTCAAGTGCTTGTATAGACTTCTCCTCAGTAATAAAGATACTATTACGGGGGGGGACCAGCCCATCTTCTGGTCCCCAGTACTGTGTCGATCTTCTCTCTCTCTATCTATTTCTCTCTATATCCTTTGGCTTCAGTAATAAGTGAAATTCTATTTATCCGAATGTATTTTATATTGTTATGCGCTCCCGTTTGTGACACATTCCGTATGGAATATCCCGCTACTACCTCCCCATTCTGTACTTGAGTCAATACATCCGAAAAGTCCGGATCTGTGTTGTACTGATCAACCATGTCCTCGAAGCTTCTATCATGAATGTGGAAATAGCCAAGACTAGGGGCTTCCGAGACAAAGCATTTGTCACCAAGTTTTTCTGTCCTTGAACATAGACAATCTGGAAGTGAAACTGTGACAAGATGTTAGCCCACCGCATCTGCTTTTCCGAAAGCTGCTTCTATGATAACAAGTAGTGAAAACTCTAATGATTAGTGAATACTGTGAAGTCGGCTCCAAGTAGGTAGTGTCGCCACTGAGTAAGAGCATGGATCACTGCCAAAAGCTCTTTCTCATAAATCTGTGCTGTGAATTCTGGCCTTGAAAACAATTGGATGTCATAGGCAATCACATGGTCTTCTTGCATCAAGAAAGCTCCCAGATTACGACCACAAGCATCACAATATACTTCAAATGGCTTTTGCAAATCCGACAAAGTCAATACTAGTCCAGTAGTCAATTTCTCTTTCAGTGTCTGAAAGCAGTCGCCTCTGTGGGTCTCCATAAGAAAGGGACTCTTTTCTGTGTCAAAATGTGCAAAGGGGAATCCACCTCTGCAAACTTTCGAATGAACCGATGGTAGTAAGAACATATGCCCAAGAAGCTTTTAACTTCAGGAACATTCTTCAAATCGAGCCAATCACGTATAGTCTCAATCTTGGCCGGGTCTATCTGTTCTCCTGCCGCTGAGACGATGTGTCCCAAAAAGTGTATCTCTGGCAAGAAAAAATCACTCTTTTTGGCATTGATAACTAACTCGTGATCTTGCAATGCCTGAAAGACCTGTAGCAGATGGTGTCTATGTTTTGCTTCATCCTTGGAGAAGACTATAATGTCATCAAAGAAAGTGCAGACGAATGATCTATACTCTCTGAAAATCCTATCCATCATTCGGTTGAAAGTCGTTGGAGCATCGGTAAGGCCAAAAGGCATCACCAAAAATTCATACAAACCGAAGCTCGTCCGAAAGGCTGTCTTGTAGACATCTCCCGGCACGATTCGAATATGATGATGTCTATCTTGCTAAAACAAGACGATCCTTGAAGTCGCTCAAGAATATCATCGATCCTTGGAATGGGAAATCTGTTCTTAATGGTGATTTTATTGAGAGCTCTGTAATCAATGCACATTCTCCAAGATCCGTCTTTCTTTAATACCAACAACACCGGAGAGCAGTAGGGTAAAGTACTTGGTTGGATAAGGCCCTTTTTCAAAAGGTCTTTCACTTGGTTCATAATCTCTTCATTCTGGTCTCGGCTAACATGGTAAGGTGGCCAGTTCAGTGGTATGCTTCCAGGAATCAAATCAAATGGTGTGATCCTTAGGACGAGATGGGGGCAACTCGCCTGGCAGACCCTCAGAGAAGCAATCGGCATGAGAGTGGAGAAAATCTTGGCGTTCTCTATCAAGTTCAGACATGCTCGTTCTGTGTTCATCATTTAACTCTTTCAAGTAGATCGAGTAAACAAAGAGACCAGATTTCCTTAATTTGGGAATGGTCGAAGCCGATACAATAGGGACAGACTTGCCCTTCAGTTTCACATCAAGTACAATTTTTTGGTCCTTTTCATTCGTCAAAGTTTCTTTCTTTGCTCGATAATTGACCACGGCGTTGTTCTTATGGTACCAAGGGACTCCTTGGAGGACGTCACAACCTTTCAAAGGCATTATGTAAAAGTCCTCGTGTCCTAAATACCCCTGACAATGCAATCGAAGTTTGCCAATGACAGGTGTAATGGCTATGTTCCATTTATGTGCCACTAGAACTGCCTTTGCTGGTGGTCCCATCCTGTCGGGTGTAATCTTGAGCCGCGCCACAAATTCAGGTGAAATGAAGTTGGCCTTGGCTCCTCCATCGAAGAAAATGAGGGCTTCTTGATCTTTCACTTTGCCCCAAGCTCGGTAAAGTTTTGTACTTTCATCAATCAGGCTTAGGTTAGTACCCATGCAATGTAGTATTAGTGTTGCTTTCATCTTGCCTTTTCTGCCACGTTCCTTTGTTGCTCTCGAACTCTTTGGCCTGTCTTTAGTTTGTTTTTGCTTTGCCTTTTTGGGGCACTTTGCGGAGATGTCCCCATGTTCCCCGCAACCAAAATACTTCCCTTCTTTGATGTAATTGTCTCTTTCTTGAAGAGTCAGTTGGGGTCGTGTATCCTTATCCTTCTTGTCCTGGGAACGCTTTCTCTTGCTACTTTCATTGTTGGAGGTCTGTCGGGTTCTCTGGGTCAAGATCTCATCGATGCATTAGTTCTTGAATAGAATTTGACTTTTGTTCAAGGCAGTAGTCTACAATGGTTGGAGCCCATATGGATACCCTTATTATCCATATCTGAGATATGCGCCTAACCAACCCAAACATTTCAAAGATGGTGGCACGACAGTCAAATTTTTCACTTTTTCCGGGGTGAAAGATCGCAAGAAAGCATTGCAGTTCCTACAGTAATTCGATAACATCTATACTTTCGGGAACTATACAGAAGAATCCAAGATTTCTCGAGCAGTGGGATTTCTTAAAGATAATGCTATGCAATGGTGGAGTTCAATCGCGACACAACAACATGCTCCAAGGACCTGGCAAGCTTCCAAGACAATTTTTGCACGTAGTACATGACTTCAATGTTTGAAGTTCGGATTTTGGCAGAGTGGGGCAACTTGAAAATGCTTGCCACCAAAACCATGGACGACTATAACCAAAGGTTCTTTGACGTGTACCTTCTGGTCCTTCTTTAATTTCATTCCCTTGTAGGACCAGTGCGAGCGCTACACCATTGGACTACCATCACCATTGCAGGAATATTGTCTCTCCAAGCAAGCCTCTACTATGCAAGAGCTTATGGACCATGCCGCGGTCGGCTACAAGCTCATGAAAGGAAAGTTGGAGTTTACCACAGAAGAACCTCCGGCCAATAACCAGAACTCCTGACAACAACGAACAAATTCTCGGGAATCTCGTGAAAACCAACCTCAACGGCCTCGTCTGACACAACGCCAACGAGACGCCTGTTACAAGAAGGCCGATTCTTCGAATGTTTCCAAATGGGGCATACGTTCAATACATGTCCTGAGCGAGCCTCAACGTCCTCAGTGCAACCTTCTGCTCCCACGTTAGACAAATCCCCGGGGTCACCTCCAGCCAAGAAGGCTAGACCTGCTATTGGACTAGTATCCGATATTTATGGTATACTGTCACGTGACACATCCAACCCTATGTGTCCGTGGACAAGCTACAGCATGACCAGGGTTCAGTTCAGTCCAGTCGGTCTAGAATAGGAAGTGATCTGACACTTTTGTGAGTTTGTTCGCAGACCGTGCATGTCCAGACACCTAGTGTAGATGCATATCCTCTGGTTGCACACAGCATGACCATCAGATTCCAATCAGATTCCATCAGTAGCATTTTTACAGTGCATAGGCCTATTTTCCCTATTTTTGACTTCTTTCACTTATTATTTTTAAGTGACTTTTGTTGGAAAGTAGGTAGGGAAATTTTGCTAAGTTTATATATAAGCAAATGAGAGCTAGCACTTTCTGGCAGAAGAGGTAGCAGGAACATCTTGCTGAACAGGCAACTTCTCAGCAAGACCAACCCCCGCGACAACTCTGGCATTTTCTCTCGACAGAAGGCCTAGCGTTTTTGCACCAGATCAGTCAGCGTTTTTGCACTTGCAGATTCCCGGCGACAGTAGACAACAGATCAGCCCTAGCATTAGCAGATTCCCGTAGCAACACAACAGATTTCCTAGCGTTAGCAGATTTCCCCGCAAGGTCAGTTTTCAGCCCTAGCGTTTTTGGTTTGCAAATCAACCTCAGCGCTTTTGCAGATCTTCGCGACAGATTCAGCCCTAGAACCGTGTTCAGTTTTCAGCAATCAGACATCGCAGAAGAACCCCCGAACCTCGCAGATCTCACCTTTCCACGACAGATCATCGCCGCACGGTCAGATCCCGCAAAGTTCGCAGTCAGCCCGGAAAACGCAGATTTCAGCATCTGCGTTTTCAGCGCGTTGTCTTCGCATCGTCGCCATCGACATCGTCACCGACAGAGCCAGAATTCAGCAGATAAAGATTTGCAGATTTCAGCCTGTCTCGTCGTCGTCCTCATCGTCGTCGACATTGTCGGCAAGTCCAAGCATTGTAGAGATTTGTGCAATCATAAGTAGACCGCTCTCGCCATAGAGAGTGGGGCCTTTGGAGGAGGGTTTTACAATGTCTCTGGTGTTGTATTCTCTTCTCTATCTCTCAGTCTCATGCACTTCCATTCACAGTGTCCATTCACTTTGTTTTGTGTCCATTGCACTCTCTCATTAAAGGAACGAAAGGCTCTCCCTTCCATAAGAACAAAAGGAACCTTGAGCACAGTTTGGAGCACTCATCTTGAGCAAAGTTCAAACATTCATTCCGCTGCACCTTACATTGGTATCAGAGCTTTGGCAGTGTTCTATATCACTCAAGGAAAGAACCACAAGAATCACAAGATTTTTTTTTGCTTGTTGAGGTCTCACGAACCCAAGCTCGCTTGGGCGTGTCGATTCCTAATCGTGTTTTTGAAGAGTGACAGGAATCCCAAGAAAGAAGGGCTTGTCCAGCCTCCCCTGGTGCCTCTTTTCACTCATTGAGAGCAGACCGTGCACTTAGCGGCCGGCCAATCGACGTGAGGTGGGAAAAAGCAACCTTGGTGTGAGCGCAAGGCCGCCAAGGGGTGCGCCCGTGGAAAAGAGTAGAACTCGGGTGAAGAGAAGATCCTTCTCAAACATAGATTGCAAGCGAAAGAAAAGAAGCCCCTCAAGAACCTCAAGACCCCCAAGAACCCAAGAACCCATGACCCCCAAGAACCCAAGTTCCTCGTGAACTTAAGAACCCAAGACCACAAGAACCCACAAGAACCCAAGACTTCAGTAGATGGTCATCACTCGAAGCGGAATGGATACTTCGCTTGGAAGTGATGAGCATGAGAGAGGTGAAGAAGAATTTTCCCCACCAGGAGGTTTTTCCGACCCTCCCCCTTTCCCATCTACGCCAAAGATTGCACCGGATCCTATGACGCTTTTCGACAAGAGGATGATGGACAAGAAGTTAGGCCGAAAAGCAGAAATAGAGCGTGCCCACGAAGAAAAGATGGCAGCCATAGAGCGTCAATACACAGAAAGAGTGACAGCCATACATCGCGAAGCCAAAGAAAGACAAGAACAGAGCGACCGACACATGAAAGAGTTCTTGCGACTCTTTTCTCAAGTGCAGGTACAAATGCAAGAGATTCAGGAGATGGAGACTCTCTCAGTCTCTTCTTCTCCCAAGCATGACACACATGATTTGCATGATGATTTGAATGACAATGATAAGCATGATGTTGATAATGATGAGCACGATGATTTGCATGATAATCAAGATGTGATTTCTCACAAGCATGATGATATGCATGAAGAAGACGTGATTGTTCACAAGGATGATGAATTAGTTGATGCTTTTTCTAGCGAAGCTAACCTCGTTGCAAACTTGATCAATCACGAAGGATCGATCTTGCCTCTCGAGTCGAGGTCCAAAGAACCCCCTCAAGAAGAATCGATCTTGGCTCTCGAGCCTAGGTCTCAAGAACTGTCACAGGAAGTACTATGTGTTCGCATGATTGATACGCATGCATTATACGAGTGCTTATTCGTGATCGTTTCCTGTATTTTAGTCAGCGTCTTTATGTGATCCCTTTTCCTAGGCATGACATATTGTACGTTGAGCACGTTTCACTCATGAATGAGCATGAATGTATGCGGATTGTTCATGAAAAGCTGAAAAGTATGTATGTAAGGAAGTCACATTCTATGTCTCTTCCTTGGCATGACACATTTGTAGAAAGAGCACAAGAAAGTATGTGCACCAAGCATAGGCATTTCCGTTGTGAATTGCCACAGGTGATTGCTTTAGATCAAAAGAGAAAGATTCGATCTCATTGTTTGCGTGTGTGTGGTGAACGGTTTGGCATTCCGTCTCTTTGTGCATCTACATTGCATGCACAGTCTTTGAGGAAGACAAGATTTTTTCCACTCACTTTACATGGAATAGGTATGTTCATGGTTTTGTGTTGGAAGTGGTTTCCTGAATTTTCAGCCATGGAGATTCTTGAAGGAGAAAGAAGCATGACTCTAGATGAAGTTGAAGCATTGAAGGAGCCTCAGAAGACTTTGTGTCACTTTCGACGCGGCCCAAAGAAGCAAGCATTGCAGACCTTTATGAAGTTCAAGTATCGTACGACCTACACATGAGAGTGGGCCGACGTAGAATCCCTTCCAGGATTCTGCATACTATTGGCGATCTCCCTCGACGCCATACAGTTCGGTACCAGTACCTCACTTTGAAAAGGAGGGGATGTCATGCGACGCATCCAACCCTATGTGTCCGTGGACAAGCTACAGAATGACCAGGGTTCAGTTTAGTCAAGTCAATCTAGAATAGGAAGTGATCTGGCACTTTTGTGAGTCTGTTCGCAGACCGTGCATGTCCAGACACTTAGTGTAGATGCATATCCTTTGGTTGCACATAGCATGACCATCAGATTTCAATCAGATCCCATCAGTAGCATTTTTACAGTGCATAGGCCTATTTTCCCTATTTTTAACATTCTTCACTTTTTTTTTTTTTTTTCGACACACCATAGGGCCCACAGGGGGAGGTGCTTATTCCTTCCAAATATTAGCCATGTTACATGGTCGGGCAAGGGCCGCGTACCATCGGGCAAGAGCCACGCGTAGGCATCACCATGGCCACCTAATTGATGCACCACATGCTAGGAACGGCGGAGAGAACTCGTAGCAACCAGCTAGGAACCTCCTCCTCGGGTGACCCACCCCAGGAGGAGGATGCACTCGAGTGTCCAAGGGCAAGAGCCCTAGCAACGTGAACACCAGGTGAGCACAAGGTGTCCCTCTAGAGTGTGACCCAACGGGGGATTTGAACCCATAACCCATAGGTTGAGAGGCCAAAGCCTTACCGTTAGACCAACTCTTTGGGGACTCACTTATTATTTTTAAGTGACTTTTGTTGGAAAGTAGGTAGGGTAATTTTGCTAAGTTTGTATATAAGCAAACCAGAGCTAGCACTTTCTGGTAGGAGAGAAAGCAGGAGCATCTTGCTCAACAGGCAACTTCTCAGCAAGACCAACCCCCGCGACAACTCTGGCATTTTCTCTCAACAGAAGGCCTAGCGTTTTTGCACCAGATCAGCCAACGTTTTTGCACTTGCAGATTCCCGGCGACAGTAGACAGCAGATCAGCCCTAGCATTAGCAGATTCCCACAACAACACAACAGATTTCTTAGCGTTAGCAGATTTCCCCGCAAGGTCAATTTTCAGCCCTAGCGTTTTTGGTTTGTAGATCAACCTCAGCGTTTTTGCAGATCTTCGCGACAGATTCAGCCCTCGAACCAGCGTTTTCAGTTTTCAGCAGTCAGACATCGCAGAAGAACCCCCGAACCTCGTAGATCTCACCTTCCTGCAGGCAGATCATCGCCGCACGGTCAGATCCCGCAAAGTTTGCAGTGTCAGCCCGAAAAACGCAGATTTCAGCATCTGCGTTTTCAGCGCGTTGTCGTCGCATCGTCGCCATCGACATCGTCATCGACATAGAGTCAGAATTCAGCAGATAAAGATTTGCAGATTTCAGCCCTTAGAGTTTCTAGGTTTCAGCCCGTCTCGTCGTCGTCCTCATCGTCGACGACATTGTCGGCAAGTTCAAGCATTATAGAGATTTGTGCAATCATAAGTATACCGCTCTCGCCATAGAGAGTGGGGCCTTCGGAGGAGGGTTTTACAACGTCTCTTGTGTCATATTCTCTTCTCTATCTCTCAGTCTCATGCACTTCCATTCACAGTGTCCATTCACTTTGTTTGTGTCCATTGCACTCTCTCATTAAAGGAACAGAGGGCTCTCCCTTCCATAAGAACAAAAGGAACCTTGAGCACAGTTCGGAGCACTTATCTTGAGCAAAGTTCAAACATTCATTCCGTTGCACCTTACATATACACATCAAGAGTTTTAATGAATTATGCAGAGCTTATGGAAAAGTCAATGGCTTGAAAGCCCTTATTTTCTTTGACCTCGGAGCTATGGAGAACTTCATCCATCCAGAATTCTTGAAGCAGATGCACTTTGATTTTGATGCAGAGGGTGGAGAAATTGAAGCTGAGCTAGCCACGGGGCAAACTCAGAAATTGGTAGCGCTCATTGGTGCACTTCCAGTGACTATACAAGATTATCATGGAAAAGCCGATTTCCACATTATGAAGTTGGGCAATTGCGACGTTCTCTTGGGCATGCCCTGGCACGGATGCAACTCTGCAGGTCCGGAACCGAACCATCATCGTGATGTAGAAGGGCAAGCCCGTTGTCCTCAAATTTCAATTGTCTGAATAAAACCCTGAATGACCTCTCTATTTGTTTTCTAGTTAGATACTTTTGAACATTGTTTGAGAAAGTACTGTTTGAAATTTGTTTGAAATGGATGTTATATGTTTTAAACCTGTCTTGGTGCCGATTTGAATTGTTGACTCTGGTTTTAATACTGGTTTCAATAATTGGTGATTTTGCTTCCGGGTGGAGAAGTGAGAAATACTGTTTTGGTATTGTTTGAACCTTGGAACGACGCAGGCTGATGCCTGGGGAGCGTTCTGTTGTATGCTAGAAAACCTTTGAACGACGCAGGCCGATGCCTAGGGAGCGTTTGGTTGTATGCTTGAACCTCCAAGCGATGCAGACTACGGTCTGGGGAGCGTTTGGTTGTACAGTCCTCTGAGCTCATGGCCCGGCCTTTTTTAGGTTATTTGCGGGGGGAGTGACGAGGTAGTCGTTGAGTAGCTTCATACTGTAGACCGTTTGTCTCGGGGGAGTGCTCAACGGCACTGTTTGTTGTGTCTTGTAACATGCATATGTAAGCATTTGTGTTGCATTGTGATGTGCCAATTATTGAATATTCCTAATTGGATGAGATTGCCTGGATATGTAATTTTAGTGTATCAAGACACTCGTGGAAGATCAGTACGGTCTGGGTGTGATGGCTAATTTTACTACGCCGGAATATCAAGAGTTTCGAAATGGACGAGAGGAGAAGCTAACTCCTTGATCAAAAGAGCCAAAAGGAGAAGCTAACTCCTTGATCAAAACAGCCGAAAGGAGAAGCTAACTCCTTAACAAAAAGAGCAAACTGATTGTCCCTCGGAATGTCCCTCGGAATTTTTTTTGATCTAACTTGAGTTGTTTTGTAGATATGCTGTAATCGCGGACGATTACTCTCTTTCAAGAAGGGGAGATGTAACAAACTACTGACGTGTCAAAGCCCTAAAGAATGGAGCCAACTTGCAGATGCTGGCTGAGGGGCCTAAACCCTAAGAAGAACAAGTAACAGAAGAAGAAGTCCTACCAACTTATGGGGACCCCGTTCGATGGGGCCCCAAGTGACATAAAGGATTAAAATAAAGCAGGAGCCGCACACACACACACAAACTGATGACTCGGCAAATTTTCAAAAATTACACTGACATGATGATGGTGGCAGGCTGTACGGATTTCCGCGTTTTGCGTTGACTGTTGTACGGATTTCCGTGATTTACGCTAGCAGCTTTTTGGCTTTGCTTTTGGACGAGATGCTTGTGAGTTTGAAGGCTTTTTACTGCTATTGCTTTTTAGGCCAAGGGCCTCTAAATATGAGGTTAGGGCTCATTCTCTGGCATGCTTCTTGGAGAAGGTGCAGAGTTTGGAGTACCGGCTTGTACTGTGTTGATGCAATATAAAGAAATACTGAAAGGGGCGCCAAGGTTTGGGGCCAATATTCTCTGGGGTGGAATTCCGCCACTCCGTGTCACGTGTCGTCTCTCTCTTTCATTTCAGTTGTTATTGAAGTGTTAAAAGTCTGTTCAGAGTATTCTTTTCTATTGGCACGTGGTGCCCGTCTTGTGACAGGGAGATCGCAACAAAACCGCTCAATCTGTTCTTTAAAAGGGACCTTCTTAAATGAAGAGGTTGGTAGAAAAGAGTCCCAAAATCTCTCGCAGTAATCGTCCAAAGAATCTCCCTTGGTCATCCAAAGATGGTGTCAAGCGGTTTGTATATCTGGTTCGTACTCCCGTGTCAACCAAGAAGAAATAAAGAGCCTTTTGAATTTCAACCACTTGATTGGATCTTCGTTTCTTAGAAGAAGAGTGGATCACCATGTTTGAGCATTGCCTTTAAGAAAAGATGCAGCCCTCCTAATCTTGGAGTGCTCTGAGTAGTGCGCTCTAGAGAAGGCTATGTCAAACTACTGAATGAAGGCCAAAGCCTTCAGAGCATCTCGGAACCCAGAAAAGGATTCAAATTTTATCGACTGTCCACCTTCTTTGAATTCGTTTGCTTTCTTGCTTTTGTCTTCGAGGAAGTCATATTGGTTGGCTCTGTAAAAATGCTTCTTCTTTGCATAAAATATATGGTCATTGGAGGCCAAATTGTCAGAGGATGACTCCTCTATAAAACTGTCACAGAAACTGGGCGAAATCTGGGTTTCTTTGCTTTTTTCTTGCCCTTTCCAAAGCTTTGCTTTTGGCTTCGCTTTTTGTCCTCCTCGCTCGAGTCAGAAGAGCTAGAAGAATTGTCAGAAGAAGAAGAAGAAGAAGAAGAATTGGGTAGTTCTTCAAAGCGTACTCGCTTCTTCTGCTTTCTTGCATATGCAAAGAAGATTGGCAGTCAAAATAACCAGGGTAGTTAGTCCCCTTCTTGCGCTTTTTCTCTTGCTTTTTGGATTGATTGTTTGCGTCCAAAAGCCGATTGATCTGAGTCTAAACCACCTCTTGTAGTTCTTGTATAGTAAACATCTTCGGAGAAGGAGGTTTCTTGATTGCCGGTTTGATGGGTGGTTCTTTGGCTTTTTGCCATTGGGTGTGAACTTCTGTGATGGATTATTGAGACAAAAATTTTGCAAACTAAGGATCATTCGCAAATTTAATCATTTGCTTTGTGCACTCGTCAACCTGTTTTCGACGTTTCATCTCTTGAAGTTGAGTAGGCCGAGGTGGCCCGTGCTCTTTCTTTGTTAAGTCATCAAAATCTTCTTCGTGATCTCCTCTTGTATTAGCAGATGCAGAAGAAGTCGACTCCTTCTTGTTGGAATCCATAAGTGTCGCAAGGAAAGGATCAGATTTCCCGGTAGAAGAGAAATCGGCGGCAGAGTTTAAAAACGCTGCATGGCTGATGTATCTGAGTCCAAAAACGCTATGGCTGAAGTGACTGTAGGGGGGGGAAAACGCCAGGAACTGATGGTTGATGGCGATGCTTTGCTGTGGGAGGAAAACGCCAAGGATGGGGTGATGATGGCGAGGCTAAGTGCTGAGGGAGGGGTACTGCTGAGAAGTTGCCTGTTGAGCGCCTCTTCTGCCAGAAAGTGCTAACTTGGGTTTGCTTATATATTAACTTAGCAAAATTGCCCTACCTACTTTTGTAGGAAAGTCACGTAAAAATAATAAGTGAAAATAACCAAAAATAGGGAAAATAGGCTAAATGCACTAGAAAAATCCCCTAGCTGATGCTAATGGATTCTGATGGGAATTCCGATGATCATGCTGTGTGCAACCGGAGGATATGCATCTATGCTAAGTGACTGGGCATGCACGGTCTACGAATAGACTCACAAAAGTGCCAGATCGTTGCTAATCTAAACTGACTTGACTGACGGGAACCCTGCTATGGCGTAGCTTGTCCACGGACACATAGGATTGAGATGTGTCACGTGACATATGGTGCTGGAGTGCTGGTGCAAAACGCTGATGAAGGATGTCAGAAACGTTGAGGTTGTTGTCCCAAAAACGTTGGCTGAGGCTGTTCAAAAACGCTGAAGTTGCCGGTCTTTGGAATCGCTGATTCGGCTTGCTTGAAAACGCTGGTACAGGAGCTGCAATGGCGTTGTCTAAGGCTGAAACGCTGATGCACCAATGCTGAAAAACGCTGGTAGAAGGGGGCTGAAAACGTTGGCCTGATGTGAGGGAAAAACGCCAAGCTGAGGGTTCTTGTTCTTGCTTGAGAATTGGTCTGTTGAGCAATGCTCCTACTGCCTCTTCTACCAGAAAGTGCTAACTCTGGTTTGCTTATATATTATCTTAGCAAAATTTCCTACCTAGTTTCCAACAAAAGTCACTTAATAAATAAGTGAAAAATATCAAAAATAGAGAAAATAGGTCTAATGCACTGGAAAATTCCCCTGATGAATTCTAATGGATTCTAATGGGAATGCTGATGATCATGCTGTGTACAACCGGAGGATATGCATCTACTCTACGTGACTGGTCATGCACGGTCTGCAAACAGACTCACAAAAGTGCCAGACACTTGCTATTCCAGATTGACTTGACGGAACCGAACCCTGGTCATGTTGTAGCTTGTCCACGGACACATATGGTTGGATGTGTCACGTGACATCCCCTCCTATTCAAAGTGAGGTACTGGTACCGAACTGTATGGCGTCGAGGAAGATCGCCAATAGCATCTGGAATCCTGAAAAGGACTCTTCGCCAGCCCACTGTGATGCGTGGGTCGTCCGATACTTGAACTTCATAATGGTCTGCAATGCTTGCTTCTTTGGGCTGCGCCGAAAGCGACACAAAGTCTTCTGTGGCTCCTTCAAAGCTTCAACTTCGTCTAGAGTCATGCTTCTTCCTTCTTCAAGAATCTCCGAGGCTAAAAATTCCTGAAACGACTTCCAACACAAAAACATGAACATACCCATTCCATGTAAAGTGAATGGAAAAAATCTAATCTTCCTAAAAGACTGTGCATGCAATATAGATGAACAAATAGACGGAGTGCCAAACCGTTCACCACACACACGCAAACAATGAGATCCAATCTTTTCTTTTTGATCTAAATTAATCAACTGTGGCAAATCACAATGGACATGCCCATGCTTGGTGCTCATACTTTCTTGTGCTCTTTCTGCAACTGTGTCGCGCCAAGGAAGAGACATGGAATGTGACTTCCTTGATTGCATACTTTTCAGCTTTTCATGAACAATCCGTATACATCCGTTCTCATTCATGAGTGAAACGTGCTCAATGTACAATATGTCATGCGTAGGAAAAGGGATCATATAAAGACGCTGACTAAAATACAGGAAAGATCACGAGTGAGGGTTCTTTGGACCTATGCTCAAGAGCCAAGATCGGTTTTTCGTGTTTGATCGAATCTGCCTTGGCGGGGTGCTGTGGACCTCGACTCGAAAGCCAAGATCGATTCTTCGTGATTGATCAAATCTGCAACGAGGTTAGCTTTGCTAACAAAAGCATCAACTAAACCTTCATCCTTGTAAACAATCACGTCTTGATCATACAAAACATCATGCTTGTGAGAAAACACATCTTGATCATCATGCAAATTATCATGCTTGTCCTTATCATCCAAATCATCATTCTCATCATTATCATGCAATTCATCATGCTTATCATAATCATGCAATTCCTGTGTATCATGCTTTGGAGAAGACGAGACCAAGAGTCTTCTTCTCTTGAATCCGTTCAATCTTCGCCTGCACATTAGGAATGAGAGATGGAGAGTGAACAATTTTCTCTCCACGAGTGACAATGGGAGAGTCACTTCTGGCATTGAAAGTGAACGTATTTTCCGCACAATCAATGAGAGGGTAATGCTCATGAAACCATCGAATGCCCAAAATCATATCACATCCTGAGAGAGGAGAGACGAAAAATTTTCTACAGAAGGTAGCTTGTTGAACTGTAAACAACACATCAAGGCACTCTTTCATGATGAGAGAATCCATACCGGGAGCGAAGCCAAAAACCTCAAGAGGAGATTTCTGACTAACCTCTAGGCGGGCTTTCTCTACAAGAGAGGGACTAATCACATCATGCATACTGCCTAGGTCAAACGATATGACAAAACGCTGCCCCGTCATATGACGATAACATTTAATGAGAGACTCATCAATGGGAGGGTCAGGAGAAACTTGGGACACAGTTGTGTTGTCATTTATTGCATTGACAGAGGAAGTGAGATCTGTGGATTCTTTAGATTCATTACAGTCAAGCTTAGGACATGTTCTTTTTATGTGACCCTTAATGTGACAATGAAAACAACGACCTTCCTTAGAATAAGTGAGCTTAGGTTTAGCAATGGTGTTAGCTTTACCCTTAGGTTCATTTTGAGAGTTCTTTTCTGAGAGACTATTGGAAGATTGGTTAGGAGAGTTACTGTTCTTACCATTCTTACCGTTCTTATCGTTCTGAGGGTTCTGAGAAGGCTGAGAGGTACTTGTGGAAGTCTTGTTTTCCTTAGGCTTTCCCTTGTTGTGCTTCATGAGAGCAATCGGTACCGCCTTGTTGAGATTGATTAGATCGAGCACCTCGACATCATACTTGATATACTCGTCCAAACCATAAAGAAATGCCGCCTTGCGCTCCGCATCTGATTTACGTAATTGAGTGCCGAGCTGCAAAACACGATTAGAAAAAGACATAACTGGCATACCATTTTGCTTGAGACCGCGCCAATCATCCTTCAATCGTGCAAGGTACTGAGGTGGCATAAACCGCGCCTTGAGCTTGTCTTAGAAATCGGTCCAATTGAAGGAAAGGGACGTGAATTTGTCGGCTTTCTCTAGGTGCTGTGCCTCTTGTCGTGCGTGGTACCAATTGATGGCATCACCGGCAAGGTACATAGTTGCCGTCAAAACCTTGCTATTTCTTCTTTTTTCGAGAAAAAGATCCTTCTTGTCACGTGACACATCCCAACCCTATGTGTCCGTGGACAAGCTACACCACAGCAGGGTTTAGTCAGTCCAGTCAGTTTAGATTAGCAGTGATCTGGCACTTTTGTGAGTCTATTCATAGACCGTGCATGCCCAGTCACTTAGCATAGATGCATATCCTCCGGTTGCACATAGCATGATCATCGGAATTCCCATCAGAATCCATTAGCATCAATTAGGGGAATTTTCCATTGCATTTAGCCTATTTTCCCATTTTTGGTTATTTTCACTTATGATTTTTAAGTGACTTGATAACAAAAGTAGGTAGGGCAATTTTGCTAAGCTAATATATAAGCAAACCCAAGTTAGCACTTTCTGGCAGAAGAGGCAGCAGGAGCTTCCCGCTCAACAGGCAACTTCTCAGCAGTACCCCCCAGCACCCCCAGCGTTTTGCATCCCATCCTCGTCGGGCAAGTTCCCATTCTCAGTGTTTTTCTCAGCATCAAATCGCCATCAAGTTTCCCCCTTCTGGCGCTTGTTTCCCTTGCAGATCAGCCCCTTCCTTAGCGTTTTTCTCACCAAGCATCTGCCCCAAATCAGCGTTTTTACTAACGCTAGGGACTGCTGCAGATCATCGTTTTTTTAGCACCATCCATTAGCGTTTTTCAGCCACATGAAAAAGGTAGCATCACCGTTTTTGAGTTCCTGCCCAAACTAGTAGCAAATACTCGCAGTTTTTAGCCTATGACACAATAGCAGATCCGTCGCAAGTTGGTTGCAGATGTTCCCCCATTTTCAGCCATAAAAACGCAGCCAAAACAGTCGTTTTGAGCCACCGAAACAGTCCCGAAATCAGTAGTTAGAAGACCACAGATTTCAGCCACCGTCGTCGTCGTCTTCATCACCGTCATCGTCATCGGCATAGTCCCATTGCATCAGTCCATTGCATACGCATCGAGGAGCAAAAGGCAGAGCAAGCAGAGTTTCATCAATTTCTTGTTTAAGCACCTGATTTAAGCTAGATTTTTCCTTGTAAGAGCATTTAAGCTTCTATAGTGATTTGTTAACCATGGACTCTGTCGATTAACCGGAAATTAGACAAACTGTTTGTTTTAAACTCTGTTGTCGTTAATTACGTTTGCTACACCTTGTTTCTCGCACCTCTCACAGCCAGGGGCCTGGTTCCTTCTCGGCTCATCTTTCACACAATTATCCCCCGATATTCTTGGTGAACCCGACGTGAAACGAGCCGGAGTGAGCAGTGTGGTGAAGAAGGATGTCGACACCGCAAGAGGCTGCCATGCAGAAAATGATGCAGCAGTTTGCTGCTTACATGCAACAACAGCATGCTGCACAACAACAGTACAATTTGCAAGAGAGGATCCGTAAAGCTCGGCACACAGTTACCGAGAAATTGCATCGATTTGAAGGCCGGGATATTAGCAAATTTTGCAATATCTATGAACAGGCAATGGAAGAGAATGGAATTGATGATCAGAATGCAGTGGAAGGGTTTCATTTGATTGCGGAGCCGGAACCCAGGAGTCGAATTAAAGAGATTCAGGTGCTTCAAGGCCCGAATTGGCAGGATTTCAAGAAGGTGCTTGAGGAGAAATACTTCCTGGAGGATTCTCAAAGAGTAACCATGCAAAGTTTCATGAAGTGGGTGCAGAAGAAGAACAAAAATCTGTCTGCACGAGAGTTATTGCGGGATTTTGAGAAGAAATTCGAGCAACTGTCCTCGACAGAGCAACGTTCAATGAGGGATCAAAAGGTTGAGCTGTTCATTCAGGCTGCTGACCCTCGACTTCAAAAGAGTTCAGTGCAGTTGCTGGAGGATCCAAGTGGAGAATTGGGCTTAATATCCAACTGGAAGGTAGTCACCGAAGCAGTCAACATGATCGTGAAACGACAGATGAGAGTCGATAAGTTGATCGTGGCTGACATCATGGATGTTGCGGAGGAGGAACCTAAAGAGAAAACAACCTCGGCAATACCCAGAGTGGAGGAGCCAGTTCTTGATGAATTGGTAAAAGGTATTCAAGAATTGATTTTGAATTTTAAAGCTGTTAAATTTGATGGTCTAGTTGCAAAGGGGTCTACATCTGAGCCTAGAGAGCAGCCACCACGCAAAGGCTGGGACCGATGCATGTGGTGTGACAGTGAAGACCACAAGTATGTTAAGGAACGTGATGATTTTGACGAAGCATATAAAAAGAATGTGGTGTTCTGGAAGGACAAGAAGATACACCTTAGGACAACAGGTGAGATGCTCCGCCTGAACTTCGGTAGGGGCAGCATGAAGAAGATAGTTGAAGAGATTCAACATAATGTTGCTCTTGTGGAGGCAGCTACATATGGGCTGCAAGTCAGCGGGAAGGGTGATGAAGATGGTGCAGGTACCAAGGGCCAATTATGGCCTTATGCTATGAAGATAGAAGAAACTGGACAGGTAACTTATGGGAAGCTGCGGCAAGTAGGAAATTCAATTTGAGAAACCACAGGGTGGACTGCTCCAGTGGATTCCCTCTCGGTGTATGCATTCATTGCGAAGTCTCAAGCTAATGAGGCTATGGTGGAGGAAAAACGAAAAAGAGATGAAGAAGCTCTTGGGACATCGAAAAGGACAACGAGGAAGAAAGAAGAAAGTCCTGCTCCTAAGCCCGCTCCTGAAGTGGTGATGGAGGAGGCACCTAAGGACAAAAAGCAAGGTAAACTCAAGGGACCCTCTTATAAGCTCAAGTCTGACATTGAATTAGCTACAGATTTAAAGAAAGTCTTTGAAGAGCGAATTCTGAATAGCAAGGTGGAGCTCACATTGGGTGATATATTGGGCATTGCCAAACGTGAGTTTCATGAGGAGATAATAGATATCATCAAAAGGAAGCGGCAGATACCAAGTGAACAGGAGCCGGAGTCAGTGAAGAGCCAGGCGGTACGCCACATTGAAGCAATTCTAGACGACTATGAAGAGTATTTGACAAATCTTGAAGAAGAAGAAGAGGCGAGGTTTGTGGTGGTGTCAAATCCAACCGTACCTGAGGTAAGGCATGTTCATTTCAATGAAGATGAAGATAGTGAAAGCATACCAAGGAGTCACTTTTCAAGGACTCATTGGGCAAGAGCAACAACCGAAACTGTTGTAAAGCTTGGCGACATCGAAGAACCGGTCTTAGCACTCATAGATCATGGATCGGAGATCAATTTGATGGCTAAAAGCTTGCACAAAAAGGGGAAATGGCCTATTGATGTGGACCATGGTTGGCGGATTCGAGCTGCCAATATGCTTCCAAGAGACCTCTATGGTGCATGTGCCAATGTTAAGGTAACTATAGGGGATGTCTATATAGGAGCATTCCTCTTATCCTTTAATTCTGGGGCAACCATACATTACAGTTGTGCAAATGGAAACCAAAGTGCTGGATGATGGCTCGGCCTATGCCAGGGTTCGGAGCCGTGATGGTAAGAAAGCAGTGCAACCATACATTACAGTTGTGCAAATGGAAACCGAAGTGCTGGATGATGGCTCGGCCTATGCCAGGGTTCGGAGCCGTGATGGTAAGAAAGCAGTGCAATTCTTGACTGTATGTGTTGACCATGCTAGGAATAAGGACAATCTACGTGATCATCCAATGCCGAAGATACACAAGGAGTTTAGAGAACACATGTTTGCACAGGATTTTCTCGGAGTGCCATTAAAAAGCGGGACTATGGTGGTACAAGTGAGGAGAAGTTCTCGCAAAGAGAAGCTTTCTCTTCGGGGTTTTTGGGGTTAACATCTGAAGGTTCAGTCTCTTTCAGAAAATTTAATGATTTGCCGAAGTGGGAAAAACAGTATGTTTCAGGTATTCAAAGTGAATTGCAGGGTTGTGATGTGCTTGAATGTGATGATGTGATTTCAGGAGTCTTTGAAGAGGTATCTTATGAAGATACTATGTCAATGCTTGAAGAGATCAGGCAAAACAGGTTACAAAGCGGAACTGAAGTAGTCAAGGTCCATTCAATGGACATGTATGATGAGTTAAGTTCATATGAAGCACTTATGCATATTGAAGATGATTCATGTGAAACTGTTGAAGCGCAGGTAGAGACAAAATACATGATTGTTGCAAGGAAAGTGAGGCCAGTGGCTACACCGCTGCCAGAAGGAAGTGATGGGATGATCAAAAAGGCTTCTCGACAGCCTATACTCAGAGATCCAAAGAACATAGGGCATAAGTTTACTAAGGAGACACTACAGCAGCTGAAGGTTGGAGAAGACGGTTTCCTCAATGAAGAGGAGATCAAATGTTTTCAAGGTATGCTCGAAAAACATTGTAAAGCTTTCGCTTTTGAGCCGAGTGTGATTGGGTGTGTGGATCAGAGTGTTGTTTCACCAATGGTTATTTTCACTGTTCCACACATACCACGGAGCTTGCGTCCTATTCCAGTTCCTAAAGCTCACTTACCAAAGCTTATCAATTTGCTTAATGAAAAGATTCAGATGGGAATTTTGGAGCCGTCATATGCTCCGTATTCCAATCGATGGTTTACTGTTCCGAAGAAAAATGGTACATTAAGGTTCATTCAGGATATGCAACCGGTTAACAAGGTAACAATCCGCAATGTGGGTACTGGCCCAATTGTGGACGAATTTGCTGAGGCCTTTGCAGGTAGATCTATTTACTCCATGGGTGATCTTTATTCAGGATATGATCAATTCCAGTTAGCTTTGGAGAGTAGGGATCTTACTACAATGTGTACTCCTCTTGGTTTGGTAAGGATGTGCACTCTGCCACAGGGTGCTACTAATTCAGTAGCTCATATGATGAACGGCATGAATAAGGTATTAAGGGACTTTATCCCATACATTACTATGCCTTTCATTGATGACCTACCAATTAAGGGCTGTGAAGAAGGCTCAAAAGATGAAGCAAAAGACCAGAGGGGGTGCCGACAATTTGTTGCTCAACATATTGCTGACTGTGATGCTATATTATCAAGGCTTGAAGAAGTTAACTTAACACTTTCAGGTCAAAAATCGACTTTTGGAGCTAAGGAGGTCTTAATTGTGGGACACATGTGCAGTTCTGAAGAAAGAAGGCCAAGTCCAGCAAAAGTCGAAGCAATCCAAAAGATGAAGGATACATGTTCTTCAGTTACTAGGTTCGTCGATTCTTAGGCGCGTGTGTGTTCTATCGTATTTAGCTGCCACACTTTGCTCATGTTGCAGAGGTGTTGTATCAATTGCTACGAAAAGGTGAGAGGTTTGTTTGGGAAGAAGTTCACACATAAGCTATTAAGAAATTAAAGAAGATGCTTCTTGAGGCTCCGACCTTGAGGGAAGTTGATTATAAATGCGACAGACCAATTATTTTAATAGTTGACACTAGCCCGACAGGTATTGGATGGGCTATAGGTCAAGATGATGATGAAGGACACATGTATGCAGTGAGATTTGGAGCCAAGGTGCTCAATGCTCGTCAATGAGGATATCCACAGGTTAAGAGGGAACTTTGGGGCGTTGCTACTGCTCTAAGGACCGATAAAGAATACTTTATTGGAGCTTCTGTTGTGGTAGAGACAAATTGCTTGCCACTGATAGGGATGATTACAAATTGCTCTACTCCGGACATTGCCGTGCTACGATGGATAGCGTATATCAAGTCTCTTAACCCTGAATTTTGTCATATTGTAGGT
This sequence comes from Adiantum capillus-veneris, assembly GCF_014529385.1. NCBI lineage: Eukaryota > Viridiplantae > Streptophyta > Polypodiopsida > Polypodiales > Pteridaceae > Adiantum > Adiantum capillus-veneris. Next base: position 4,429,090 of record NC_140940.1, on the reverse strand, counting down.
AGAGATAACCCTGTTGCAGATATGTTATCAAGAGCCAGGTTTGAAGATGAAGAAGAGATGCTGATAACGAGTGATGATGTTGGCTTGAAGTTCTACACGTCTTCTTATCTACATGCCAACTGTGGTAGTATTGCTCATGTTTTTGAAGTCTTTTCTGAAGAGTTTTATGATGGAGAGTGGCTTATGATTGGCCGCTACCTAAGTACTCTCACTAGACAAGAAGGATGGAGTGATCAAGAATTCAAGAAGATCAGGAAGAAGGCCTATGGCTATTTCCTGAAAGAGGGACATTTATGGAAGCAACCGAAGCGTCCAGGAGAGGTGCCTCAACGAATTATTTGCGACGAAGCGACCCAACAGCAGGTGATTAAAGAGTTTCATGAAAGTCTATGGGCTCGACACGGAGGAGCCTGGGCAATCTTTGTCAAAATTAAAGACCGATATTGGTGGAGAGGTATGTACAAAGATGTGGTTCAATTTCTGGAATCATGCTTAATATGTCAACAGTACTATAATGTGCGACATAGAGATGGGTTGCATCCCACCTATCCACTGGCTATGCACTACAAGTGGGTGGTGGACCTTATTACAATGCCAGTAGGAGTGTGGCAGATGAGATATATTGTTCTTGCCAGGGAAGATCTTACAAACGAGGTTGAAGGTAGAGCTTTGCATACCAAAGCTACCAGTTCAGTATGCAAGTTCTTGCTTGAAGATGTTATCTCTAGGTATGGGTGTCTTGGTAGAATTACTGCAGTGAGAGGAGAGCTAGATGCAGATGAAGCTCGAGAGTTTTTTGTTCGGATGGGCATTAAGCTCGCCCTCACCACAACATATAATCTAGAAGGTAATGGGAAGAGTGAAAGAGGATATCCGCCTATTGTTAAAGCTTTAGCAAAGGCGTGTGAAGGACATATTGGTGATTGGCCTAAACTCTTGCCATTTGCTTTGTGGGCTGATCGCACTACACACAGTTCAGTTACAGGATTTATGCCATTCGAATTGATGCATGGGCAGAAACCCATTATGCCTACGGAGGAGGCAATTACAACTTGGACCATAATGCCATGGGAAGAAGGTATATCTACTGAAGACTTGCTTGCTCTACGTATTCGGCAGCTTGAGAGGCGTCAAGAGGATATTGAGCAGGCTAAAGAGAAGCTTAAGGAGGCAAGATTGAAGAACAAGGCAGCATTTGATGGAAAGCATAGACTACGACCACATGCTATCAAAGATGGTGATTGGGTACTTGTCTATGACAGTAGCTTGGAGAACCAATACTCTGCTATGCGGAAAATGGTGAAACGGTGGTTTGGACCATATGTGGTGCAACATGTTTTTGATAATGCGACATATCAATTGTGTGAACTAGATGGTACTATGCTTAAAGTGCCTATTGCAGGAAAAAGGATCAAGCTGTTCAAGAAGCGAGAAGGCGAGATTGTTCTTGAAGATTCTCATTCAGATCTGCCTCCAGAGGATCATGTTATGTATACATCAGATGATATGTCTGATGATGATTTTAATGAAGCTGATTAAGTGCAATTGGCACAGACCGAAGGCTGTGCAGGTTCAGAGGGGGTGAATGTCGTGCAGCTCCGCTCCCATGCAAACAAAGATGCCAGAAAAATGCACATTAAGTTTGTTTGAAGCTTGTATGTTTAATGGACAGTGATTAAGGGCTGGTTGCAGGCCGAGTTCAATGCTGAATGTATGTCAAATGCGGCTGAAAGGGCCAAACCATGCCTTAATGGTCTTAAAAAGGGTTATGCTTGAAGTGAACATGAATGGTGTATTGTGTCCTAGAACTGCAGTGCTCGATGTGCTCTTCCGGCTTGTCCTAGAACTGCAGTGCTCGATTTGCAAAGGGCCGCCCAACAGATTCAAAAGGGGAATGGTTAACAATAATAAGAAAAAAAAAGAGTGTGAAACAAAAATAGTCATGGCGTCGCAGCGCGCAGAGGGCGCAGGAGGAAAAGAAGGGGACGCGCTGGGCGTCGTGGTGCTCGAACGAGCTTGCCGCAGAAACGAAACCTCCATAGAATCTCCTCGCGCTCAATTTCGGCAGAAGCCGTGTCGGATTCCACGCAGGTCGCCCCGTCAGCTGCCACATCATCAAGGGCTAGGACCCATTAGCGACGTCGCTAATGGGTGCCTAGCTAATTTTAGCAAGAGGGACATGCATCCATAAAAAGGAAAAACGTGTGTTTTGTTTATTCATTCCCCTCATCATCTTGTTGAGGTGTTCTTCTCCTCCTCATAATTAAGAAGCGCTTAAGCTCCTTAGAAGGGACATAGTCTCAAGCTCCTCATAAGTGGGCGATCTTCAAGCTCTTAATCCTCGTAATCTTCAAGCTCTAAAGCTCACATAATTAGGCTCTTAAGCTCCTCATAATCACCAAGTTCTTAATCTCCCTCTAAGCTACAAGCTCATAAGCTCCAAATTCTTAACCTCTACAAGCTCTTAAGCTCGCTTAATTAAGTTCTTAAGCTCCTCTTTATAATCCACAAGTTCTTAATCTCCCCATAATCTCTTAAGCTCAAAAGCTCGCATTAATTGCGGGGAAGCTCTCTCGGCTTCCCTAAGCCCAATTAAAGCTTCAAAGCCATTCGAATCGAGGAGCAGAAGGCAGAGGAAGCAGAGTTTCATCAATTTCTTGTTTAAGCACCTGATTTAAGCCAGTTTTTTCCTTGTAAGAGCATTTAAGCTTCTATAGTGATTTGTTAACCATGGACTTTGTCGATTAACCGGAAATTAGACGGACTGTTTGTTTTAAACTTTGTTGTCGTTAATTGCGTCTGCTACACCTTGTTTCCCGCACCTCTCACAGCCAAGGGCTCGGTGCCTTCCCGGCTCACCTTTTGCACAATTATCCCCCGACACTGGGCCTGAGAGGGTGGACCAAGTCACTGCTCCCCAAGTGTACTGTCGAGCCATGGAGAGAGCAGGCATGAGCCGAAGAACTCGTAGCCACACCTGCTGGGCCGAGGGACAGTCCCAAAGACAGTGACGCTGACTCTCCACTAGGTGGTCACGAGCTGCACATGTGGCGGAGAGACCACTATGCACTAGCCAGCTCGCGACTGCTGTAGCTCTGTGTGCGACTAGCCACTGAAACAAGGTGACTCGCCTCGGCTGACTGGAGTCCCACAACCTCTCCCCAAAAAGCTGCCAAGAACTAGCTGTGAGACCCTTCTCCTGCCAATGAGGTGCTGCAGCGGGGTGGGCCTCTCTCTGTGCTGCTAGTATATGACGTCTAGTCGAACAGTGTACTGAAAGAACGGGACTCCTGGGTAGTCTACAGTAGAGAAGGGATCCCTCCATAGCCACTCACTAGGATCCCACTGTACTCGTGCCAGTGGACAACACTCCCAAGCCCACAACCTCCAGTGTCCAGTCTCAAGAGCTGCTGGGTCAGGGTCTATAACACAGGTCCTCCCACAGATGCCCACTACTCGGATCCTCTGAAAATAGCAGTCTGCTACCTGCGGGGCCTCTACTGCAACTCGCTGAAGGCGTCCCCCACCCTGAAGCTCGAAGAAAAGGGCTGGGACAGTCTCTGAGCAGGCCTTGACTGAGATAAGAACCTCCAGTCGTGTGAAGGCTCCCATCCACCGGGGTGCTACTGGCTGGAGGGGCGTGAGCCACTCAGCTGGAACTGACTCTGAGATGTTTTGGCACATGCTCTGCACCCCTCTCATGCCCTGTAGGCTGAAGACCCTGCACCTCCTCTGACAAACCTGTGAACTCTAGCCAGTCACCTAAAGAGCGCGCTGGACCTGCTGCCATGGGACCGCAGGAAACATGAGGCCGACTACCAACCAAGTGGCCTCTTTGAGTGCTAACCATCAGGCTCCAGACGAGGGGCTGTCATAGGCGCTCCTCCGTGCACGTAAGCTGTCTCTGCTCCAGGCCACGCCGCAAGTGCTCCCAAGATCGAAGCAAACTCACAGCGAAGCGGTCCTCCAGTCTCCTGCTCAGACCAACTCTGCGCATCTTTGTAAAGATCCATTTGGTCGAAGGTTGCCAAGGGCCTCCTGCCTCAGGCACCCTAGCACGCAGCCACTGTAGCAAGAACTCCTTCCAAGGCTCCTCACCTGGAAGAAGTCCTCTGATGATGAACTTCCCAAGAAGGGCTCTGCTTTGCTGTGCTGGATCAATGATCCCAAGCCCTCCCTGTGAACAAGGAAGAGAGATGACCTGCCAAGCCACCTTGGCTCGGGCTATCTGAGTGTCACGTCCTGACCAAAGGAAGTTCTTGATCAGCCTCTCTACCTGGCTGATACAAGAACTCGAGAAGATCCAGCAGGAAGTGATGTACCATATAGTCGCCAACAACACCTGGTTGGCAACTACTACTCTACCAGCCAAAGAAAGTCGTGCTGAGCTCCAGTGTAACAACTTTCTCCTGATAGATAGGAGGAGGGGAGCAATTTGCTGCTCGAGAGACAAGTCCAAACAAACCTGATAGCCAAGTACCGAACTGCAGTCCCTGGGGGAATCCACCTAAAACCCTCTCCTGGCATCCAATCTGGCACAGGAGCACTACCAACCGAGAAAGCCACCGTCTTTCTCCAGTTAATTAGTGCGTCCGATGCACAACAGAAGGTCTCCAGAGCATGCTCACACCTATGGAGGTTGGCCTCCTGGCCATCTAAGTACAAGGTTGAGTTGTCGGCAAACTCAACGTCCAGTAGCTCATCTCCCCGAATAGGGAGTGCTAAGCCCCGTAGACCAACCTGCTGCGACACCAAAAACCTGCTCATCGCCTTCGCATAGAACAGAAAGAGGAAAGGGGCAAGAGGACAGCCCTGTTTGACCGAGCAAGTAAGCATGAAGCGATCACCTCTCCCTCCTGCCAAGAGTACCTGACTATGAGTCTGTCTGTACAAAGTTGACACCCCTTTGATCCAAGCATCTGAGAAGCCCATTCTGTGTAGAGTGCCCTCCAGAAAGTCCGAGTCAACTCTGTCGTATGCCTTCTCAAAATCGAGAAGAAGAATCACGAGGTCCTCACCACGGAGCCGTGCCAGGGCAGAAGCCTCCCAAAAGGTAAAGATGTTGTCAAGGATACTGCGTTCCTTGACAAAACCTGTCTGAGTCCCATGTATAAGGCTCTCCACAAGTGGCTGAATCCTCAAACTGAGAGCCTTGGCAAGAATTTTGTAGGCTGAGTTGAGGATGACCTTCCACAGGTTATATGCCAGGGAATGTGTTCGGGACAATGCAAACAGGCATGGGTAACCCCATGTACGCGAACATGGGTGTCCAATCAGGTTTTTAGGGTGCCTATGGTCAATTTCGAGTGCCTGGAACACAATTTGGTATGGCTGGTTTTTCGCAGCCATACATACAAAATGCAGATATGACAGGGAAAACAGTTGATGCGGGTGCTGGAATGAACACTCATCAATTGAAGGCTTTGACCTTCATACAGCAGTTCAATGCAGCTTATGCTGGAGGAAACTTCACGGAATCTTCAAAGATACGCAAGGCTGCCACTTTCTTGAAAGGGAATGCGCTTCAATGGTGGACCGCATTGTTGAACCACGGTCAAGCCCAAACAACGTGGGTCCAATTCAAACAGCTTTTTGCGCCTGCATGGTTGACGAACACTTTTGAAGTGGATGTGATGACAGAATGGCACGAGTTGAATGCTAAACAGTATGCGAATCTGGAAGAGTACAATAAACAGTTTTGGGCCGCACTGTTGCCAGTCACCTCTTACAGGTTTCTGCCATTGTCAGAACAAATTGAGAAGTACTGTTGCAGATTGCCCAAGAAAATCAGGGACTACTGCACAAAGACTAGTGTCATGAATATGTTTCAGTTGATAGAGAATGCAAGAGTGGCCAACAATCTGTCGAAGGGAGATTCCGATGGATTTAATAGCCACAAGAAAGGGTCCCAAGGCAAACAGTTTTCAGCCAAGGGCAATGTTGCAGCGAAGCCTTCTGAGCCTCCCACAAAGAAGCCCTCCACTGAAGAAGGTGATACGTCCAAGAAGCAGTCTAAGTCTTCTTCGAGACGAGGACAAGGACAAGAGGCATTTTTCTGGCAAAACTTTTGAAGAACGGAAAGCTCTTAGGGAGGCCAAGAAATGCTACATTTGTGAACAGGAAGGACATTTTGCGAATGGATGCCCACAGAAGAAGTCACAGGATAAGGATGACAAGTCAGACCATAAAGGGAAGAAGCCAAAGCCAAGTGCAGGACTTGTTCCAGATTTGGTTGGAGACCAGCCAAACACAGATGCCACAGAGCTGTGCAGATCTTGGGGCAAAGTTGGAGACCAGACAGTACTGGTTTTCTTTGATCCAGGAGCCCGTGCAAATTTCATATCACCAGAATTGGCATAAAAGTTCGGCATTCGTGCAGAGGAGATGGGTATGACAGGGGAAGCAGGTTTGGCATGCCCAGGTCATTCAGAGCCCGTTACTCCCATTTTGGGGAAGCTTCGTCTGCACATTCAGAGTTATGTCGATGCGGAAGAGTTTCATATTATGCCACTTGAGGGCTGTGATGTGTTACTGGGTATCCCATGGTGTTACAGGTTACATGCTATGGTGGATACTTACAACAAAAAGATTACCCTTGTACATAGAGGAAAGACTCATGTCCTTGATGTAAAGCTTAAAGGCGAGTCTGTTCCAGTTGTTTCTACTTCTGCTATTTCATCTGTAATAAAGAATCATCTTTCTGCATACTTGATCTTTGCAAAAGAAGTACCTCAAGTTGTATCTAATTTGTCTACCTTAGATAAAGACAGGTCAACTTTTTTTAGTGGTTTCAGTGATTGTTTTTCGGACTCTTTGCCAGGGGAGTTACCTCCTGAGAGACCTGAGGATCATACCATAGATCTTGTACCAGGTTCTAGTCCACCGAATAGACCACCATACAGGGTTAGTGCAGCCCAGCAGAAAGAGATTATGAGTTAGGTCAACGAGCTTTTAGAGAAGGGGCTGATTCAGCCCAGTTCATCCCCTTTTTGTTCGCCTGTACTCTTAGTGCAGAAGAAGGATGGTTCATGGCGCATGTGCATTGACTATCGCGCCTTGAATAAGAATACCATCAAGAATAGGTTCCCCATACCGAGGATAGATGACACTCTTGATCGGCTTGAGGGAGCGTCATTGTTTACAAGAATAGACCTAAAGAGTGGCTACCATCAGATACGCATTAGGCGAGAAGATGTCCATAAGACTGCGTTCAGGACAACATTTGGTCTCTATGAGTTTCTTGTCATGCCATTTGGTCTCACAAATGCTTCTGCCACGTTTAATAGAATGATAGACAGAATTTTTAGACCACATAGAAACTTCGTGGGTACCTTCTTTGATGACATGATTGTCTATTCGAAGTCTGAAGAGGAGCATAGGGATCACTTGACTGCAGTTTTCAATGAGTTACGAAAGAACAGGCTACTCATTAATGCGAAGAAGAGTGAATTCTTTTTGCAAGAGACCATTAAAAGAGTCAAGACTTTGAAATTCTTGTAAGAGTAAGGTTTTTGGATTGGGTAGTAAGTTTTTGAGTCAGCTGGAAGGAAAAAATACCTCAAAGTACCTTATGTCACGTGACACATCCCAACCCTATGTGTCCATGGACAAGCTACACCACAGCAGGGTTCAGTCAGTTCAGTCAAGTATAGATTAGCAGTGATCTGGCACTTTTGTGAGTCTATTCGTAGACCGTGCATGCCCATTCACTTAGCATAGATGCATATCCTCCGGTTGCACATAGCATGATCATCGGAATTCCCATCAGAATCCATTAGCATCAGTTAGGAGAATTTTCCATTGCATTTAGCCTATTTTCCTATTTATTGGTATTTTTAAGTGACTTTCCGACAAAAGTAGGTAGGGCAATTTTGCTAAGTTAATATATAAGCAAACCCAAGTTAGCACTTTCTGGCAGAAGAGTCAGCAGGAGCTTCCCGCTCAACAGGCAACTTCTCAGCAGTACCCCCCTCAACATCCGATCCATCGCCATACCTCTCCCATCTCCTTGGCGTTTTTCCAGGACCAGCCATCGCCCTGCATGTCCTCCATTGCCTAGCGTTTCTAACCATCAGTAGCAGACCAGCCATAGCGATTCTAACCTCAGCAAACCACAGCCAGCCCTGGCGTTTTTACTAACGCTAGACAACCTGCAAGTTCAACGTTTTCTTCAGCAAAATTACTAACGCTAGTATCTGCTGCCTATTGCTGTTATTTTTAGCAAGGAAAAACACATGCTGTCCCAGCGTTTTTCAGCATACAACATTGACCTAAAACGCAGCCTGACAAGTGCAGATCTGCAGCGTTTCCATCACCAGCATGACCCCGAATGAACCAGTCATTTTCAGCCATTAAAATAGCAAGAAAAACAGTCATTTTCAGCCTCGAAACAGCCACCGAATTCAGCCCATAGAAGATCACAGTTTTCAGCCCCACGAAGTCGCCGTCGTCATCACTGTCGTCGTCATCGGCATAGTCCAAGTTGCATCAGTCCATTGCATTCGCATTGTACACCTTTGTGCAATCAAAGTTAGACCAGTCTCGTCGGCGAGAGTGGGGCCTTCGGAGGAGGGTTTTACAAACTCTCGGGTGTCGTATCTCTTCTCTCCCCTTCTCTCAGTCTCATTCACTTGCACGCACAATATCCACTCACTTTGTTCGTGGCCATAGCACTCTCCATAAGACGGAAAGCTCTCTCTTTCCTTAAGAACTAAAAGGAACCTTGAGCAATAAAGATCACTAATCTTGAGAAAAATACAACATTCATTCCGCTGCACCTAACATTGGTATCAGAGCTTTGGAAGTGTTCTGCTTTACTCAAGGAAAGAACCACAAGAACCACAAGAGCTTTTTTTGCTTGTTGCGATCGCACGAACCCAAGTTTAGTTGGGCGTGGCGATTCCTAATCGTGTTTTGTTGAAGAGTGACAGGAATCCCAAGAAAGAAGGGCTTGTCCAGCCTCCCCTTGTGTCTCTTTTCACTCATTGAGAGCGGACCGTGCACTTAGCGGCCGGCCAATCGACGTGAGGTAGGAAAAAGCAACCTTGGTGTGAGCGCAAGGATGCCAAGGGGTGTGCCTGCAGAAAAGGGTAGAACTCGGGTGAAGAGAAGATCCTTCTCCAACACGATTTGCAAGCGAAAGAAATCCTCAAGAACCTCAAGATCCTCAAGAACCCAAGCACTCAAGAACCTCAAGAACCTCAAGACCCTCAAGAACCAAGTTCCTCGTGAACTTAAGAACCAAAGATCCTAGTGCATGGTCGTCACCCAAAGCGGCATGATACTTCACATTCAGGTGATGAGCATGAGAGAGGCGACGAAGGATTCTCCCCACCAGGAGATTTTTCCAACCCTCCCACTTCGCCATCTACGCCACGAGTTGTCCTCACTCCTATGGAGATGATGGTTAAGTCGATGTTGGACATGATGGCAGAACAACAAGAAACGAATCAAGTTGCATTGGCACAACTCGCCAGCAAAGCAGAAGAACGAGCAGCAAAGGACCGTGCACAAGAAGCCAAGGAACGCGAGCGCGATGAAAGAAACGCCACACTTGCTGCAAAACAAAAAGAAAATCGACTTGCTCAGGAATGTGAGCTCATTGCTCTTCCCGCAAGACAGGAACATCGACTTGCTCTCGAACGTGAGCGCGTTGAACGAAAAGAACGCAAAGTAGAAAGGGACGCCGAGCGAGAAGCTCAAAGGGAGATTCGTAATCAAGAATTTATTTCCCAAGTCCTAGCCTCGAAGACCGAACCACCCAAAGATCGTGGGAGTTCGTCAAGTGGCACAAGCCACGATGCGGATTCACACAATCTAGTCACAGAGAAGTTGACTTTCAGTAAGTATGACGATAAGATGGATGCTACTGTTATTCATTCTTGGTTGCATCAATTTAATGCTTATTTTGCGACAACTAAGAAAACAGGCAATAGCAAAGTTTTGACGGCTGCTATGTACCTTGCCGGTGATGCCATAAATTGGTACCAGGCATGGCAAGAGGCACAACTAGCCGTGCACCTAGAGGCAGCGCCTCTCTCTTTTAGTTGGGCTGATTTCCAAGACAAGCTCAAGGCACGGTTTATGCCACCTCAGTATCTTGTACAACTGAAGGACGATTGACGAGCTCTCAAGAAAAATGGTATGCCGGTTATGTCTTTCTCTAATCGGGTTTTGCAGCTTGGTACTCAATTACGCAAATCGGATGCGAAGCGCAAGGAGGCATTTCTTTACGGATTGGACGAGTATATCAAGTATGATGTCGAGGTACTCGATCCAGTCGATCTCAACAAAGCGGTAGCCATTGCTCTCGCCCACGAGATGAAGCACAACAAAGGAAAGCCTAAGGAGAACAAGACTTCCACAAGTACCTCGCACACTTCTCAGAACCCTCAGAACGGTAAGAATGGTAAGAATGATAACTCTTCTAACCAATCTTCTAAAAGTATCTCATCAAAGAATTCTTCCAATGAATCTAAGGGAAAGGCTAACACAACTGCTAAACCTAAGCTTACTCCAGATGAAAAGGTAGCACAAGGAATTGTAGGAGGTTACATCACGTCGGAAGAACAAAGCACTTATTCTAAAGAAGGTCGTTGTTTTCATTGTCACATTAAGGGTCACATAAAACGAACATGTCATAAGCTTGAATTGAATGAATCTAAAGAACGCACCCACTACATCTGTCAATGCAATGAATGATAACACGGGTGTGCCCAAAGTTTCTCAGGACCCTCCCATTTATGATTCTCTCATTAAATGTTATGGTCGTACGTCGGGGCATCGTTTTGTCATATTGTTTGACCCAGGTAGTATGCATGATGTGATCAGTTCTTCCCTTGTTGAGAGAGCCCGCCTCGAAGTTAGTCCGAGATCTCCTATTGAGGTCTCTGGCTTTCGTCCTGATATGGACGCTCTCATCACGAAGGAGTGCCTTGATGTGTTGTTTGCAATTCAACAGACTGCCTTCACTAGACGATTTGTTGTTTCTCCTCTCTCAGGATGTGATATGATTTTAGGCATGAAATGGTTTCGTGAAATAAACCCTCTCGTTGATTGGGAGGCTAACACTTTAACTCTAAATGCAAAAAGTGATTCTCCTACTGTTTTTCATAGAGTGGACACTTCTCCTTCTCCATCTCTCATTGCTAATATGCAGGACAAGGTTGAAAGGATTCGAGATAAGGAGACTCTTTCAGTCTCTTTTTCTCCACAGCATGACGCACAGAACTTGCATGATTATGAGAAGCACGATGATATGAACGATAATGATTTGCATGATAATTTGGATGAAAAAGACAAGCATGATGAATTGCATGAAGTTGATGTGATTGTTCACAAGGATGATGTGTTAGTTGATGCTTTTTCTAGCGAAGCTAACCTCGTTGTAGAATTGATCAATCACCAAGAATCGATCTTGGCTTTCGAGTCGAGGTCCACAGATCCCCCACAAGACGATTCGATAGATCCCGAAGAAGCGATCTTGGCTCTCGAGCCTTGGTCCAAAGAACCATCATCACAGGAAGTATTATGTGTTCGCATGATTGATACGCACGCATTGTTTGAGTGTTCATTCGTGAAGGTTTCCTGTATTTTAGTCAGCATCGTTATGTGATCCCTTTTCCTAGGCATGACATATTGTATGTTGAGCATGTTTCTCTCATGGATGAGCACGAATGTATGCGGATTGTTCATGAAAAGTTGAAAAGTTTGTATGTCAGGAGGTCACATTCCATGTCTCTTACTTGGCATGACACAGTTTCCGAACGAGCACATGATTGTATGAGCACCAAGCGTGGGCATTTTCATTGTGATTTGCCATAGTTTATTGATTTCGATCAAACAGAAAAGATTCGACCTCATTGTTTGCATGTGTTTGATGAACGGGTTGTCACTCCGTCTCTATGTTCATCTACATTGCATACACAATCTTTAGAGAAGACAATATTTTTTCCTTCACTTTACATGGAATGGGTATGTTCATGGTTTTGTGTTGGAGATGGTTTCAGGAATTTTCAGCCATGGAGATTCTTGAAGACGAAAGAAGCAGATCTCTAGACGAAGTTGACGCAAGAAAGGAGATTCAAACGACTTTGTGTTGCTTTCGGCACAACCCAAAGAAGCAAGCTTTGCATACCTTTATGAAGTTCAAGTACCGCTCGACTCACACAGCAGAGTAGGCCGGCGAAGAGTCCCTTCCAGGATTCCGGATGATTTTGGCGATCTCCCTCGACGCCATACAGTTCGGTACCAATATCTTACTTTGAAAAGGAGGGGATGTCACGTAACACATCCCAACCCTATGTGTCCGTGGACAAGCTACACCACAGCAGGGTTCAGTCAGTCTAGTCAGTTTAGATTAGCAGTGATCTCGCACTTTTGTGAGTCTATTCGTAGACCGTGCATGCCCAGTCACTTAGCATAGATGCATATCCTCCGGTTGCACACAACATGATCATCGGAATTCACATCAGAATCCATTAGCATCAGTTAGGGGAATTTTCCAGTCCATTTAGTCTATTTTCCTATTTATTGGTATTTTCACTTATTATTTTTAAGTGACTTTCCAACAAAAGTAGGTAGGGCAATTTTGCTAAGTTAATATATAAGCAAACCCAAGTTAGCACTTTTTGGCAGAAGAGTCAGTAGGAGCTTCCCGCTCAACAGGCAACTTCTCAGCAGTACCCCCCTCAACATCCGATCCATCGCCATACCTCTCCCATCCCCTTGGCGTTTTTCCAGGACCAGCCATCGCCTTGCATGTCCTCCATTGCCTGGCGTTTCTAACCATCAGTAGCAGACCAGCCATAGCGATTCTAACCTCAGAAAACCACATGCAGCCCTGGCGTTTTTACTAACGCTAGACAACCTGCAAGTTCAGCGTTTTCTTCAGCAAAATTCAGCAATTACTAACGCTAGTATCTGCTGCCTATTGCTGCCATTTTTAGCAAGGAAAAACACATGCTGTCCCAGCGTTTTTCAGCATACAACATTGACCTAAAACGCAGCCTGACAAGTGCAGATCTGCAGCGTTTCCATCACCAGCATGACCCCGAATGAACCAGTCATTTTCAGCCTCGAAACAGCCACCGAATTCAGCCCATAGAAGATCACAGTTTTCAGCCCGACGAAGTCGCCGTCGTCATCACCGTCGTCGTCATCGGCATAGTCCAAGTTGCATCAGTCCATTGCATTTGCATTGTACACCTTTGTGCAATCAAAGTTAGACCACTCTCGCCGATGAGAGTGGGGCCTTCGGAGGAGGGTTTTACAAACTCTCGGGTGTCGTATCTCTTCTCTCTCCTTCTCTCAGTCTCATTCACTTGCACGCACAATATCCACTCACTTTGTTCGTGGCCATAGCACTCTCCATAAGACGGAAAGATCTCTCTTTCCTTAAGAAGTAAAAGGAACCTTGAGCAATAAAGATCACTAATCTTGAGAAAAATACAACATTCATTCCGCTACACCTAACAACTTAGGTAAGAGAAATTGTGATTTTCTCCCACAGAGTGTTAGGATCAAAATTTTTTGACCTATTTTGGTTCCACACTCTAGAGTGAGACGTGTAGAGCATTACTAGGTGTGGAGATCATTGAAGTTGTGCATGAAGTCTTGTAACTGGCTAAAGTCGTGTGCATATCATTTGTGAGCTTGTCTTAACTCCATATGTGTTCAAGTTTTTATTAAGCCTTGCAAAGGAAGGGAGACTGGTGCTCGAGAAGAGTTGGAGTAAGGGAGAAGTTCCAAAGGATCTAAAGAACTCTAGTTAACAAACAAGTTTGAAATAACTAAATTGTTCATGTTCTTGAGATCAAGAGCTTGGTATCGGTCAGGTGTTAAGAGCGCCGAGAGACCAAGTAAGCAGTGGATCTACAAAAGAGAGTGCATTCAAGCAAGCCTATAATCCTTAGCAACTGCGCAAGAAGAAGTGGTCTTTGACACTTCTTGTGAGCCAGTCTTGACTTTTTTTATGACTGAGAAAACATTGAAAATGAGCTACTATAGTGAGAGAAATGGGGAGGGTACATCACGAAAACCAAGAAATTCAACCGACCATACATCGATACCACCACTACACTAATGGTAAGAAAAATCTATGTAGACATCCATCATAAATGCTATGTTTGAAATCATGAGTTCCGAGAGCAAGTGCAACCAACCCAAAAGGAATGCAAAACCAATTTTCATAAACAAGATTGGTGATTATTGCGCAGGAGAAGAATGGAATACCACACTGCCCATTGAGCATCATGGAGTAGAAAACATTGCAATCTTGGATAGAGGAGCAAGGGTTTCCATTGCTACGAAATTGATTGGGAGAAATGTGAAAAACCTATCCTTAGAAGAGCTTGGATGAAACTGCAGCTACCTGATGGCTATATTGCAAAACCTATCGATATTTTGGAATAAGTGGTGATGACTGTTTGTGGAATCGAGTGTGAACATACGTTTGCTATAGTAGATTTTGGTACTGACAATAACTATGATGTTATTGTAGGAAGGCCGTTCATGCGCTAGTTAAAGATGGTTAAGGATTGGGGTTATGATTATATCTACTTGCGCCACATAGAGACCACTACACACATCAACTTAAGTGACCACAACTACAGAGATATGTGAAGAACACATGTGGAGGATTTTGACTCTGCAACTGCTACAGAGTTTGAAGTACTTGCATGGTTAAACTCGTAAGCTCACCTGTGGATTCAGACTCTGTGACAATTGTGTCAAGAACGGAGGAAAGCGGGTGAGACCTTTTGAAGATCCAAACTACATACATGAGCCTTTCCTTGAAAAAAGAATGAAGCGCTTGGAGTGGACTCAAATTTGGGCCACCTTAGACGTGTGTGTCAATGAGATCTCACCTACCAAGTTTTGTGATGAAAATGGCTTGGACTTAGTTTTCTTCTGCATGATTAGAGTGAATCCATACATTAATCACCGAGAAACAATCAAGGGTGGTGAAGTGAAACAAGAATTAGAGACTGAAGTACTGTGTTTGCGTATCTGGGATGAGATTTCTATTATAGATCTTACCATGGAAATTGATTCAAGCCAAATCTTGGAGCAATATAGGGAATCAAGTGATAAACGTTACTACGACACCCTTGATGCTCAAAGATATGAAGAACTTAGTGCAGATAATGAGAAATCAGAAGGTCATGAAAGGGATCTGGAAACAAAATTGGAGAAGTTCTTTGATTTCTCAAATCAGAAACCTAGAAGACAACAACATTATAGGAATAAACACGCAAAAAAGGGGATGAGAAACAATTCTATGTTATTTATCGAAGGGAAACAGTTGTGCTTGAGACTAGTGGGAGCCCTTGACTGCATAAAAGACAAAGTAACCGGAAAGTTGACAATCCCTTCTCAGCCAAACAAATTGAAACCAAGAAAAAGACAACCGATGAAATCTCCAAAAGACGCATCAAAGACAGTGGATGCTTCTAGTGAACCTAAATGGACAAAGGTTGAGCAAAAAAAAGAAGTATAGTGAACTGAAACAAACATTGAAAGAGGTTTGGACAACAAAAATGGAAAGTGACAATGAAAATGGGGGAGTTAGGAAATGACAAAATAAGTGTACCCTTCCATTACAAGAAGTACACTATCCAAAACCACAAAATCATCATTGAATAGCCAATGAGAGAGAAGGCTGAACCAGTAAAATCTTATGATGGACCTGAGGATGCTAAAAGGGTAGATCTGGCAGAATTGGGAGAAGAGCCTAAACATGCTTACATTGCTACATATCTATCACCAACGATGAAGAGTTGTTGATTCAAACACTCAAGGAGTATAAGCATGTGTTCGCCTGATCTTATAAGGACTTGAAGGTGGTTGATCCTCCCATGTGTCAACATACAATTCCCTTAAATCCCAATGCTAAGCCAAGCAGACAATGCCCTTACACTTATAATGAGACATTTGTAAAGAAAATCAAAGAGGAAATCAATAAGCTAAAGGAAGCTGAATTTTGAAATTTTGCACACGGATTGGGTATCCTCAATAATAATGGTACCTAAGAAGAATGGCAAGTCGAGAGTGTGTATCAATCTCAAAAAAGTGAATGCAACTACTATCCGCGATTTTTATCATCTTTCTATTAGTGATCATGTCTTGGAAAGAGTAGCGGGGAAGCGCACATATAGCTTTTTGGATGGATTTTGAGGTTATAATCAATTGGCGATTAAACCGAAAGATCAACACAAAACAACCTTTGCAACTGAATGTGCCATTTTTGCTTATCAGGTGATGCCTTTTGGACTGACAAATGCATCGGCTATCTTTCAAAGACTCATGGCTCATGCTTTCAGAGAATACTTGCGTATACGTTTAGAAATCTATATGGATGATTTATGTGTGCATCAATGCTTCGAGAAGACCGTATAGAGCATCTAAAATAAGTGTTTGGAAAATGCCGCACCTATCGGATATGCCTGAATCTAGAAAAACGTGTTTTGATGGTTAGACAAGGCAAGATCTTGGGTCATATTGTGTCTGTCAATGAAATATCCACGGATATGAAAAAAATCAAGGTGATTGTGGACATGCCACGTTCGAAAACAGTGAAAGAAGTCCAATCATTCATGGGACATTGTGGATACTACAAAAAAATTATCTACATGTATACAATCATTTTTGAACCGCTGTATGGATTGATTGTAACCTTTGACTGGACAAAAGATTGTGAGGAATCATTTCAAAAGTTGAAGCAAGCATTGGTATCATCACTAATCCTCCTCAAAGCACCAGATTGGAGAAAAATCTTTCATCTTCATGTAAATGCCCCTACTTTTGCTATTGAATGTGTCCTGGCACAACTTGGTGAAGTATGCTATGCCAAACGTCAATTGAACATTGTTGAACAGAATTACATAACTATTGAAAGAGAAGGATTGAGAATGGTTTATGATGTGAAGAAATTTCGGCATTATCTCCTAGCCAACCAAATCATCTTCTTTGTGGATCACCAAGCACTATTGTATTTGGTCAACAAGCCATGCAACACGAGCAAAACAATACAAACTACTACAGCTATTCGATCTATTGATGGCGTTGAAGCTACAGCTGCCAGACATCTGCTTCCTTGAGTACAAGTCATGGAGGCACAACCACCTATCATTAGGGACACCTTAAAAACAAATCAAATGTGGATACCTAAAGGGCTAGGTTCTCAAGTAAAGACAAATTCAACCAAAGGTCAGGCTATACGACAGATTTGGATACCTAAAGGAACCCCAGTGGGTTCAAGGAAACTTTGTTTGGATCGCCAAAGCTCAACAACCATTTCCAAAACAATGACAACAATCTACTTCCGTAACCATTGCAATTCAAGTTGTCAAGTGGACTACACTTCTAAAGCCACAAATATTCCAAGACTCAACAAAGTGGATACCAAGTCCTAAAAACATGCTGCAATAAAAAAAAAAAAAGTGAATTTCAAAGCAACGATGATTGCCAAAAGAAATATCCAACTCAAATTTGCAACTACCACCTTCTACAACCACTATCAAGGTATGGCGGCCTATTGCTCAATTACAATTTTAGCCATCAAACATACACAACCCTTCGATAATTTGCTAATGAGCTATTGAGCTACAACGGTTACTACATGGTAAGCACTCATTAACAAACCCATAGGTGAACCTCACCATTGAATGTCCTTAAGAAATCTGCTTAAGGCCTGCCTCTTGCACATCATTACTTTTTCCATGCATTGACTCAGTATAGGGCCCCTTAAATGGCCTTGCATAAGGCACCGCTTTATGGCCCATGCACATTACAACATAGGTGGCACAATGTCGTCCAGGAGTACTTCTGATTTGCATTTCGAATGCAAATATTGAAATCAGAAAGATAAGGGCATTGTTTTCTTCACTTTTGTGTTATAATTTGCGTTGGATTTCTCGTTTTTCCCACAATTGTTGATTTTCTGCCTTGAAAGACCAAGAGTTTAAAGAGCAAGGGGCAAACGTTAAAAATGATCCCTTAGGTGTATGTAGATATGCAGATAATAAGGTTTTTTGCTGAAAATAATAAATAGTGGAGCAATCCGTCGAAAAGTTACAAATAAGGACTTATCTTTGAAAGTCGACTTTTTCAAGTATCTAGCTATTTTTTAGATTTTTTAAGGTCAAGTTTGCTAATTTTCTTTATTTATTATTATTTTTTACCGATTTACTAAGCAATAAATGACGACAAAAGCAAAAAAGTTACCAAAAAAACTAGATATAAGTACATGGACTCCAGGCAGAAACATTAATTTTCAAAATTTAATTCGGGGTAATAACGAGCAAGTTATGACCAAACTCAAATAAGTTGTGGAAATGCTTTCAAGCTAAAAAAGCTTAATTGGGCAAAACGGAAGGATTGGGGTCATAAAGTGTCCGATTCTAGAAATTCTTGACAGGGTGGTTATCAAATACATAAGATAGGACTAACTGTGAGGTGGGGACAAAATCTGATTCGGGAGCCCAGGGTATGTATAGACTAGTCTAGCCCCACCTGAACTCTCATTTCTAGTTGTGAATTTGAGAGAGAGAGAGAGAGAGAGAGAGAGAGAGAGAGAGAGAGAGAGAGAGAGAGAGAGAGAGAGAGAGAGAGAGAGAGAGAGCTACTTTGGAGCTTATTTTTTTGCGATTCCCACACCTTGCACGCTTTAAGCTTCGACCCTTGACATGAGAGGTATGTTCTCTGCTTAGTACACTACCTTTTAACGCCAATGCATGTCATAATTAGTAGGGGGAAAGTCCGGTTAGACCTAGGCCGGCTCGCACACGAAAATGATGCCTATACCAAGTCTTGGCATGATGATCAAAATCAAGGAAAGGGTCTCTTTTTGGCTTACTAACACACCTCTAACTTCCAAATTCAATTTTGAGCTACTGAAAAACCCCTGCTCTACAAAAAATCACATTTTTTCCCAGCTGACATCAAAGCAATGAAATTTTATGAAGAAACTTCCATAAAGGGATGATCAAGAGGGTTTTACAATAGAAATACTTTTGTAACCGGAGAAACCGTCATCTCGATGTAAATCAGTAATGGGATGATATAATGGGAAAAGAACTTGCATAGGGCTTCTAACGACCATTCCAAATCAGTTGGCAATGATGCATTGTATCACACGAGGGCAAAGGACCAATTGTTAAATTCAAAGAATCCCTTCTGAGGACATAGTGGTCCTATGGTCTACCTGACTACGGGATAAATGATGTGGTACCTTGAAAATGTTTAAAACAAGTGTATAAATGTGTAGAATGAATGCATGATTGAAAAAGTTTATATTTGTGCTAGATAGGAAAAAAATAGCATTTTTCTCTCTCAGCCTTGCATCACTTAGTAGTTGGAACTGTGAACCAAAAACCCATGTCCACCTTAGAGTAAAAACAAGTCTTGAGAGGAGATCCTCTACTTGGGAAGTCTCCAAGTAGAGGATATGGAGAAGTCCGAGTCTAAGTGCAACAAGAAGAAGTGGAATTGCAAGAAGAGACTGGAAGAGATCCCAGAATTCACATTAATCAGTCCGAGGCAAAGAGCAGCAAGAAGAAGCGGAGTTGCAAGAAGAGACTGGAACAGATCCCAGAGTTCACAATAATCAAGGACTCTCTAAAAGAAGCCTCCACCTATATAGAGAAGGAAGGACTTGAGCTTGAAGGAGCAAAGGTGTACGAAGCTATCTACAAGGATGCAGATAACAACATGGTCATGCTTCCCATGATTTGTTTGGAAGCTTACAACTTGGCAAGGAAGGTGTCCATTGAGGAGGCACTAGAAATACTGATTTGCTCAACTATTTTCAGCTACCACCATGTGGAATTGATATCCAGAGAGCCCATGAGCTCTGTCCTAGCATCACGGAGGAGGGTACAACGAACATATCCACCCTTGATAATGACAAAGTCTATGTTAAAATTACATCAGAGCTGATTGTAGAAGCCTTAAGTCTATCATAGACAGAGGAGCACTGTAAGGTGCAACGGAAGTGAATGTTAAAACTTTGCTCAAGATGAGTGTTTGAACTGTGCTCAAGGGGTTCCTTTTACTTATGGAAGGGAGAGCCTTCTGTTCCTTTAGTGAGAGAGTGCAATATGATCCAAACAAAGTGGGTAAACACTATGCATGAAGGTACTGAGACTGAGAGATAGAGAGAGAAAGAATATGACACCAGAAAAGTTGTCAAACCCTCCTACGAAGGCCCCTCTTTCGATGGCGAGACAATACTATGCTATTGATTACACAAATCTGATACAAGGTGCTGATGCAAGTTCTTGATGCAATGATGCAATGAGGATCTAGGTTGATGACGATGACGGCGACAATGCTATGATTGCTGACTGAAAACGTTGATTTGATGGCTGAAAATCGCTGCTGTTTTGGCTTGAGTTTCACTGCTGAAAACTCTGGTTTTGCAGGTGAAAAACGCTGGTACAGCAGGGCTTAAAAACGCTGGGTTGCTATGCTGAAAAACGCCAGCAGATCAGGCTTGAAAACGCTAGCAGATCTGAGGTCTAAATCTGAAATTGAATGGTTGTCGTAGTGGCTGAAAATTGTTCGTTGTAAAACCGGCTACGGCAAACCTTCGATGCAAGGATTTGCTGCGGGTTCGGGCGGTTCGTAGAGGCTAATGGCTGAATTCTAAAAATGCTAGTAGATCTGTTGGAATGCAAAAATGCTAGGGTTGAATCTGGGTTCTTGCTTGAGAAGGGAAGCTAGAGGGCCTACTGCAAGAGAATTGCCTGTGCTCTCTTTGCTTCTTCTGCTCTACTGAGTGACTGCGAGGTTTCTTTTATATTAACTTAGAAAATTTGCCCTATCGAGTTTCTGAACAAAGTCACTTACTAATAATAAGTGAAAAATGACTAAAATAGGAAAAAAAGGTTCTGTGCATTGTAAAATGCTCCTAATGGATTCTGATGGTAATGCTGATGATCATGCTGTGTGCAACTAGAGGATATGCATCTACTCTAAGTGTCTGGACATGCACGGTCTGCGAATAGACTCACAAAAGTGCAGAACACTTCCTAAGCTAAGCTAACTGAACCCTTGTCATGAAGTAGCTTGTCCACATGCACATAGGGTTAGATGTGCACGTACATCCCCTGCTTTTTAAAGTGAGGTACTGATACCGATCTGCATGGCTTCCTTGTAGGCTGCCAACAATTTGGGATAATCTTTGAAAAACGCTTCATCAACCCACACTGCCTCGTGGGTGCCTCGATCCTTGAACTTCAAAAAGTACTGTCTCACTTGCTTCTTTGAACCATGGCAAACCGATGCAACAACACTTGCTCGGCTCCATGACTTCAGTTTCATCGATGATCTCGGTTCTTCTTCTTCTGAGATGTCCTTTGGAGGTGTTCGATGAAACACTTTCAACCAAGAAGCATGGAAAACGTTGTGCATTAACCATGAGTTAGGCAATTGCAATTTCATTGAAATCTCATTTATCTTTTTAATGATAGGAAATGGACCATACATTCTAAAAGACAACTTAGGACATTTCTTTCCAACTTGCTTTAGCAGTTGCTTCTTTATTTTAAATACACCCAATCCCTTCCTTGATCGAAACATCCTGACGATGCTTGTTAGCCTGTCGTGAGTAAGACTCTTGAGCCTTGCTTAGCCGAAGCTTCACACTCTCAGAAATCTTATCCAACGACTGAATTTCAGCATTGGCATCAGGCATTTGACTGACCGAGCAAGTCAACAGTGACTTGAACAGACGGCAAAAAGCTGCTTCATACAGAGTTCGACCAATGGCAGAGGAAAAAGAGTCATTCAAAATAGCCTGAACCAATGGGAGATAGAGCTTCCAATGAAACTGCTGATCATGCACATATGACTTTAAAACATCAAAAGCCAACTGCTTGTAAATCTCTATCTGAACATTTGACTGTGGATGAAAAGCCGATGAAAATTTCAACTTAGTGCTGGAGGGGCATAGATGAATGCCGCTTGTGCTCCTCGTCGTAATTCACTCTTTACCTGCACATGAGAAATGAGAGGCAAAGAATGCAGACCCTCCTCAGTACGAGTGATCATGGGAGAGAGTCACTCTTGGCATTTAATGTGAGAGTGTTGTCCTCTCCAATCAATGAGAGGGTTGTGCTCACAAAACCATCTAATGCCAACAACAGCATATCACATCCTGAGAAAGGAGACACGAAAAAATTTCTTTGGAAAGCAGCTTGTTGAACTGTAAACAACACATCAAGGCTTTCTTGTGTGATGAGAGACTCCATACGGGGAGCGAAGCCAGACACCTCGAGAGGAGATGTCTGACTAATCTCTAGGCAGGCTCTCTCTACAAGAGAGACACTAATCACATCATGCATACTGCGTAGATCAAACAATATGACAAAACGCTGACCCTTAACATGACCATAACACTTCATGAGAGACTCATCAATGTGTGTGTTAAAGACATGAGAAGATTCATCTTGGTTTGTTAAAGTGCTTGTGGTTGTTGCGGGTGCCTTAGGTTCTTTAGGTGGACTTGTCTTAGGACAAGCCGTTTTAATGTGACCCTTGATGTGACATTGATAACAACGACCTTCCTTAGCATAAATGACTTGTTCTTCTGCCGTTATGTATCCTCCTATAATTCCTTTTGCGGCTTTTTTCATCCGGGGTTAGCTTAGGTTTAGCAGGTGTTTTAGCTTTACCCTTAGATTCATTTTGTGAGTTCTTTTTCGAAGGATTAGAAGAAGATTGACTAGAAGAGTTACCGTTCTTACCATTGTGAGGGTTCTGAGAAGTCTGAGAGGTACTTTGAGACGACTTGTTCTCTTTAGGATTTCCCTTGTTGTGCTTCATTTCTTGGGAGAGAGCAATTGCTACCGCTTGTTGAGATCTGCGGGGTCGAAGACTTCTACATCAAACTTGATATATTCGTCCAACTAAAAAAGGAAAGCCTCTGTGCGCTCATCATCCGATTTGTATAATGGGGTGCCGAGCGGAAAACACGGTTAGAGAAGACATGACCGGCATACCATTCTGCTTGAGATTGCGCCAATCTTCTTTCAACCGCGCTAGGTATTGAGGAGGCATAAACCGCGCCTTGAGCTTGTCTTGGAAGTCGGCCCAATTGCAGGAAAGGGGCGCATCTCCGTCGGTTTCTCTAGGTGCGTGGCCAACTGTGCCTCTTGCCATGTGTGGTACCAATTAATGGCATCACCGGCAAGGTACATGGCTGCCATTAAAACCTTGCTATTCCCTGTGTTCTTAGTTGTGGCAAAATAAGCATTAAATTGATGCAACTAAGAATGAATAACACTAGCATCCATCTTACTGTCATACTTACTGATTGTCAACTTCTCAGTGACGGGGTTGTTGGAGTATGAATCTTTGCTTGCGCCACTTGATGAACCACAAACATCTTTGGGCGGCTCGGTTTGCAAGGTGAGTACCTGTAGGACCAACTCTTGCATACATTGGTCTCTCTGCGCCCCACTCACTAATTCCAAGGCTGCTCGTCTATCTTCGGCCACCAAGCGCGCTCGCTCGCACTGACGCTCCAAGCCAGCCTTTCTTTCTTTGCGTTCGCGATCCGTTCTACCTTTCTTTCTTTGCGCTTGCGATCCAAGATTCCCTTTCTTTCTGCGCGCTCGCGATCCAAGGCAGCGCGTTGCGCTTCATGTTGTAACATCATATTCATGATCGTCTTGACCAAAGCCTCCATAGGATTTGGTGCAATCCTTGGTGTAGATGGGGAAGGGGGAGGGTCGGAAAAATCTCATGGTGGGGAAAATTCTTCTTTGCCACTTCCATGCTCATCACCTCCATGCGAAGTATCCATTCCGCTTCGGGTGATGATCATACACTAAAGTCTGGGGTTCTTAAGTTCACGAGGAACTTGGGTTCTTGTGGTTCTTGATTCTTGAGGTTCTTGAGGGTCTTGAGTCTTGAGGTTCTTGAGGTTCTTCTTTAGCTTGCAATCTGTGTTAGAAAAGGATCTTCTCTTACCCGAGCTCTTCTCTTTCCCACGGGCCCTTCACATGACATAACACTTCATGAGGGACTCATCAATGTGTGTGTCAGAGACATGAGAAGATTCATCTTGGTTCATTAAAGTGCTTGTGGTTACTGCGGGTGTCTTAGGTTCATTAGGTGAGGCTGTCTTGGGACAAAAGCCGCTTTAATGTGACCCTTAACGTGACATTGATAACAACGACCTTCCTTAGCATAAATGACTTGTTCTTCTGCCGTTATGTATCCTCTTATAATTCCTTTTGCGGCTTTTTCGTCCGAGGTTAGCTTAGGTTTAGCAAGTGTTTTAGCTTTATACTTAGATTCATTTTGTGAGTTCTTTTCTGAAGGATTAGAGGAAGATTGGCTAGAAGAATTACCGTTCTTACCATTCTTACCGTTCTTACCATTCTGAGGGTTCTGAGAAGTCTGAGAGGTACTTTGAGACGACTTATTCTCCTTACGCTTTCCCTTGTTGGGCTTTATCTCTTGGGAGAAAGTAATTGCTACCGTCTTGTTGAGATCCACGGGGTCGAAGACTTCTACATCAAACTTGATATATTCGTCCAACCCAAAAAGTAAAGCCTCTTTGCGCTCATCATCCGATTTTCGTAATTGGGTGCCGAGCTGCAAAACATGGTTAGAAAAAGACATGACTGGCACACCATTTTGCTTGAGATTGCGCCAATCTTCTTTCAACCGCGCTAGGTACTGAGGAGGCATAAACCGCGCCTTGAGCTTGTCTTGAAAGTCGGCCCAATTGAAGGAAAGGGCGCGTCTCTGTCAGCTTCCTCTAGGTGCGTGGCCAACTGTGCCTCTTGCCATGCTTGGTACAAATTAATGGCATCACTGGCAAGGTACATGGCTCCCGTTAAAACCTTGCTATTCCCTGTCTTCTTAGTTGTCGCAAAATAAGCATTAAATTGATGCAACCAAGAATGAATAACACTGGCATCCATCTTACCGTCATACTTACTGAATGTCAACTTCTCGATGACGGGGTTGTTAGAGTCTGAATCTCAGCTTGTGCCACTTGATGAACCACCAACATCCTTGGCCGGCTCGGGTTTCGAGGTGAGTACATGTAGGACAAACTCTTGCATGCGTTTGTCTCTCTACACCTCACACTCTAACTCCAAGGCTGCTCGTCTATCTTCGGCCGCCACTCGATGGGCTTCGCGTGTTTGCTCACGCTCAAGCTCAATAGCTGCCTTTCTTTCTTCGGCTACCAAGCGCGCTTGTTCACGCTCACGCTCCAAGTTGGCCTTTCTTTCTTTGCGTTTGTGATCCAATTCTGCTTTTTTTTCTTCGCGCTCGCGCTGCAAGGTAGCGCATCGCGCTTCATGCTGTAACATCATGTCCATCATCGTCTTGACCAAAGCCTCCATAGCATTTGGTGCAATCCTTGGTGTAGATGGGGAAGGGGGAGGGTCGGAAAAACCTCCTGGTGGGGCAAATTCTTCTTTGCTACTTCCATGCTTATCACCTCCATGCGAAATATCCTTTCGGCTTTGGGTGATGACCATACACTGAAGTCTTGGGTTCTTAAGTTCACGAGGAACTTGGGTTCTTGTGGTTCTTGGGTTCTTGAGGTTCTTGAGGGTCTTGAGTTCTTGAGGTTCTTCTTTAGCTTATAATCACTGTTAGAGAAGGATCTTCTCTTACCCGAGCTCTTCTCTTTCCCGCGGACGCACCTCTTGGAGGCCTTGCGCTCACACCAAGGTTTCTTTTTTCCACCTCACATCGATTGGCCGACCGCTAAGTGCACGGTCCGCTCTCAACAAGTGAAAAGAGGCACAAGGGGAGGCCGGACAAGCCCAATTTCTTGGGTTTCTTGTCACTCTTCAAAAACACGATTAGGAATCGACACGCCCAAGTGGACTCGAGTTACGTGCGATCGCAACAAGCAAAAAATATTCTTGTGGTTCTTTCCTTGAGTCACTACAGAACACTACCAAAGCTCTGATACCAATGTAAGGTGCAGCGGAAGTGAATGTTGAACTTTGCTCAAGATGAGTGCTCCAAACTGTGCTCAAGGGGTTCCTTTTACTTACGGAAGGGAGAGCCTTTCGTTCCTTAGTGAGAGAGTGCAATATAATGATAAACAAAGTGGGTAAACACTATGCATGAAGGTATTGAGACTTTAGAGATAGAGAGAGAAGAATATCACACCAGAAAAGTTGTCAAACCCTCCTCCAAGGGCCCCTCTCTCGATGGCGAGAGAAGTCTATTCTATTGATTGCACAAATTTGATACAAGGTGCCGATGCAAGTTCTTGATGCAATGATGCAATGAGGATCTAGGTCGATGATGACGGCCGGCGACGAGGGCAACGATGACGCTATGATTGCTGATTGAAAACATTGATTTGATGGCTGAAAAACGCTGCTATTCTGGCTTGAGTTTCACTACTGAAAACGTTGGTTCTGCTGCTGAAAAACGTTGGTACAACAGGTGCAAAACGCTGGTACAACAGGGCTTAAGAACACTGATTCTGCAAGGGAAAAACATTGGGTTGCTATGCTGAAAAACGCAGCAGATCAGGCTTGAAAACGCTGACAGATCTGAGATCTAAATCTGAAATTGAATGGTTGCCGTAGTGGCTGAAAACTGTTCAGTGTAAACCCGGCTACGACAAACTCTTGATGCGAGGATCTGCTGCGGGTTCAAGCGGTTTGTAGAGAGTAATGGCTGAATTTTGAAAACGCTAACAGATCTGCTGGAGTGCAAAAATACTAGGGCTGAATCTTGGTTCTTGCTTGAGAAGGGAAGCTAGAGGGCCTGTTGCAAGAGGATTGCCTATGCTCTCTTTGCTTCTTCTGCTCTACTGAGTGACTGTCAGGTTTCTTTTATATATAACTTAAAAATTTGCCCTACCCAGTTTCCCAACAAAGTCACTTATTAATAATAAGTGAAAAATGGCTAAAATAGGGAAAATAGGTTCTGTGCACTGTAAAATGCTCCTGATGGATTTTGATGGTAATGCTGATGATCATGCTGTGTGCAACCAGAGGATATGCATCTACTCGTGTCTGGACATGCACGGTCTGCGAACAGACTCACAAAAGTGCCAGAACGCTTCCTAAGCTAAGCTAACTGAACCCTTGTCATGAAGTAGCTTGTCCACATGCACATAGGGTTAGATGTGCACGTGACAAGCACCCATGAAAGAGAAAAAAGAAATGGGAGTGGAAGTTTTTGTGAAGAAAGGATCATGAACAACCTTTGTAGACATGACATGTCGGGAAGCGGATTTGCCCACCCACATATTCATGCAATTTTTTTGATATGGACGACAAAAGGCCCGGTAGATACACTACATCCAACCATATAGTGGCCACATCATACACATGGGCGTACCAGTAGAACACACCAGCACACCAAGTTGAAATATTTGTTAGCTGCAGAAGTTTTGACCAGGGTAGCTTACCAAGCTATCGGAGCAGCCCAAGAGTTACCATATGCTCCTTCTCAAAATGACTGGATCCAGCTCCAGGAGGAAGCGAGTGAAGAAGAAAGGGAAAAGTCGGGTTATACTCAAACCATTGTCCACACATGGTCTAAAAGGAAATTGCATGAATCAGAGTCGTCTAAAGAAGAGCAAGAAGATAGAAAAGGTAAGAAACCAATGCCTCTGCCTAAACTCGACAAAGAGGAGAAAGCCCAAAAGCAAGCTTGGGAAACGAGATTAGTTGAAGAGTTCTAGAAAAGAAAAGTGGACGAAGGGGATTTTGCAAAGAAATGGGTGCCACACAAAATCCGCACCAAAAACCCATCAGCAGCTCCCGTCAGGAACGAACAACTGGAAGAGATGTGGGCTCAAATGGAGAGAGCCAAACTAGTAGAAGAGGAAGAAAAAAGGGCTATAGAGGATGCAAAGAAGGTAGAGGAGAGACCAGAGTCCGCTGATAGCTGCACATAGAGCTTGCACTTTGAATCTAACAACCAATATTAGGGGGACTTCAAATTTGAAACAACGCAGAGAAGGCAAATGAGAGACCAGAGTTCGATAGCTCCACTGAGAGCTTGCACTCTGAGTCTGACGACCAATCTTAGGGGGACTTTGGTTTTGAAACGATGTAAGCTCAGGAGTCTCAACCAAAAACATCACATGCCTAAGACACCCAGGAGAGACCACGGGATCCAAATAACTTCCAAAACAACAGAATCCTCCTATGGTCCCAGAGGAGATAAGGCGGCCAGTTCCTATACCTAGCAACTCTGCGCGACACTGGAGCATGATCGACCCTTACTACCAAGAACTACAAAGGGTAGCGATTGACATGCATAATGTGGCTATGCAAGAGTATACACATGATCGAAGCGCACTCTTAACACTACAAGGTTAGCTTACAGAGGCTTATGCTGAGCAACATACGCTCATAAATGAACAAGAAGATTTGGTTATAGAAGCTTAGATTGCCAGGCAAGAAGCGCAAGAGTTAAAAAGCCAACTACTTCCTGAACAACAAAAACTAGTTGAAGCTTATGAAGAGATAGATGCCGCTAACCATGCTATTGCTACACATAAAAAGGTAATTGAAGATCTACGAACAATTTTCATTGATGTTCTCAACCAAGCCGACACACTTGAGAATCAGCTGGCCATAGCTGAAATCCAACTAGTAAGTGCTAAGGGGGAGTTATTGGCCCAACGCCACATCGTGGATAAAATCAAAGAAAACCCTCATCTGACACAACTAGCAGAGACTAGCATAGCACCTTCTGATGCCAGTTGTGGATTTCATAGCTAGAGAGAGCTATCAAAGTGCAGGAAAGAATGCGGTAAGATGCCACTACAACTTCCTTAGCTCAAGAGGAGGGTCTCCAAGAAGAAAATGTGGCTCTAAAGAAATAAAATGAAGATTTGAAAGCCCTAGTAGCTGCCCTACATGCCAAGCTTGATTGCAAGCAACACGATTTCACCAACACGGTTGATCATGGAGGTGATGACTAGGGCAAACAAGACGATGCACCAAAATAGAAAGATGCCCAGCAAGGACTGCACCGGCCACAACAACAAGGTCCTCATTTGAAGCCCCTCATTTGACATCAAGCAAGGGTCGAGACAAAGGAAAACAACATGCTACACAAGAAATTCGTGAGACAAGTACTACTCAAAGGGCAAGAGTAGAAGAAATCACTGAGCCTAAAACAATAGCTGAAAGAGCTTATCGCTTGACAAAAGAAGCAATAGTGGAGATGAGAGCAAGAATTTTAGGAACGGAGGAAGAGTACTGGAAGAAGGTGATGGAATGGGAGATCTGACTTCTCCATTCCGTCATTTTGCAGCTCCTTAAACCAACGACCATCAATGAAGATTCGTATACTTGGTCTCTCCCCTTCTCTTTGATAAAATATGAATGCATTCGAAGGAAATTTGCCATTAAGGAAGAAATGCTAGAAGCTCAACCACAAGAGCAACAATCCAATTGGAGAATGACATGGCTACAGAAGCATCCAGAGTGGCATATTCATATGATGCAGGCGCCCACTTCTCTTGAAAAGGATGATACTTTCTGCCAACGAGGATGTGGATTTAACACGAAACACTGCAAAAGCGATACCGCAATTGACTGAATTATCCGGCTCTGCCAGGACCCAAGGACAAACAAAGGTTCGATGAAAAAAACATGCTCAATGTACTCTACAAGCAACAATCAAAATGCAGGAAGGACTTCCAAATTTGTCTTGTTAGATTCCGAGGAAGATTTGCAGAATGATGGCAACATGTATCACTATGTATCATAGACCGTGGATTTCAGAAACACCATGGATGTCATTTTTGTATCACTATGTATCATAGACCATGGATTTCAGAAACACCATGGATGACGTTTTTGGAAGGAAAACAGGATTAGTTTAGGATCTCAGTCTCCAGCCGGATGAAAGAATCTTACATGGCTTCTTTGCACGGCTCATATTCATGCCCTCTTATTTCATGAATACTTTTGAAGAAGCATTTTATATAGGATTCTTCATCATGGACACCACCCTCTTTGGTTTAGAAGTCAACGATGATGAGGCACGGTTTGTGAACTACCACTCTATTCAACAAACACAATGAAACCCTTTGCCCCTGAAGAATCGAACTAGCAAGAGAATATTAAGCAGGACTACAACAACAAGCAACACGTTACCAACAACGGAGACCATTCATCCTTGGGCAACCTCGATTTTGACTCATATCGAGGACAACCTGAATTAGGAGGCGGGGAGTGTTGGAAGACTCTAACAAGGATTCCATTTTGTTTCACAATTCATTTCATCACTCTTGTAATTATGATTGTAATTCCGATTGATAGTGACACCTCTTCCAATATCCGTATCTATGCAATTTTGAAGCCGAAAATGTAATTTTTGATAATATTGCGGCAAATCAAGCTTTTGTACCATAAAACTCGGACCCAAGGTATAAAAGGCAACATTATAAGTTTTTTTTGGACACAGTCATTATTATGAACAAATGAGCGGATAAGGTTTTCTCTGTATGTCGTGTGTCTTCTCTTCACTACTATGAATTTCAATCTCTTGCATTGCTCCGCATGGTTTCCACATCAAAATTCCAAGGGCACCATTGTGTTTGTCTCTTCAAGATTTACATGCGGATACCTACATTGCAAGCGTAGCGTGAAAATCGATTATTTACCTTCCAGGTGACATTTCTCTCTATGTGAATGTCGTTTTGAGATTCCGTCGATTGCAATAGATTCTAGGCACATTTTAAATCCGAAAAAATGACCTCCATCTGGCTGGCATGAGAAAGTCGCATTTATCTCCTTGTGTCGTATTGTAAGTTTGATAGCCTAGTTTTGCACTATGTAGTCTTAGGGAGTATCTATTAAACTTGGGGTCAATTGGAGTTGATTTGCTTGAGGATTTTCATGTGGTTAAGTGAGGGGATTGAAGGATAGAACCGGTGATTCCGGTAGATAAGATGCAAATCGAGTGTCAAAGTGGAGTGTGTTGTGTTCAGACAAGAGACTAACAACTTCTTGGCGTGTCTCCATGCCCTAGTCGAGTCACTTTCTTTCCTGGATTGACATTTTATCTTGGTTATGTCTCTTCCAAAGATGGGATAGGTGTTGACCCTTGTGGGTCTTGAGAGAAAAGCAGCTCTGTTAGCACACAAACTTGCGCACCTCCACTATCAATATATGCTTGCATCTGCTTCTTCCTTTCAATCAAAACATCCACGACTAGAAGAACATAAGTCAGACTCTCTACCCTTAGAGCAAGATTCCGCAACACGTATACATCACCTCTAGACCATGGAAGCTTCATGCTAACACGGGTAGATTTAATGCAAGCAAATGACCGAATGTAATGTTAGCTCTTTGATTTTGGACATCACTCACCAAGTCATATTCTGGATGACCCCGTCCCAGCTGAAAATCCGACTGCTTGATCTTTCAGTGATGCCTACTTCTGCTTGTCTATGGCTGCTCTCTGCCTTCACTCACCTTCTCATTGTCCTTATGAGCCCTGGTTTCTTGCTTAGCCTCTATCTCCGTTTTGCCTTGTGCTCTTTTATTTGCTAAAACATCCACATTTTGCTTATCCACACCAATGATATTAACTCTAGGAACCTCATCATTACTTAGCAAAGCCGATGATATCAGATTCTTAAGTGCCTGTTGCTCCCTCTAACCATTGAATTGTGCTTGCCTTCTACCTCTTCCAAATATAGGGTACATAGATCCTCTTTCCCTTGGTGAATGTGAGCAATCTGGAGCATAGTTGCCTTCTTCTTCGCAAGTGTAGCAGGCAACGGCCTAGCCCTGTCTCTTCCAGCCCTTGGCTGCCCTCTGTCCAAACTTACTTAAACAATGCTTTTGCATCTGCTCGGTCAAATCTTAAACAGTATGTACCCAATGTTGAGGAATAGTCACAACTTCTTGATTTGCTTGATTCTCCGCTTGAACTTCCTCTTTCGGACTCGGGAGCGGGCTGGGAGCCATAGCTTCATATCCCAACGCACCTTGCTCGATCTTCTTCTTGATTTTCTTGCTCTTTGCTCATACAATGCTACTACACCATTGTAATTCTCTGGTCCCTTGAAATCAACCTTCTCTCAAACTTTGGGATGCAGACACGCCATGAATTTCTCCAACATGAAGTACTCTCCATTGGCCAACTCCATAGCGGCTGCAAACACCAGAACAATTAAGAAAAACACCAAATTTCTCATTCACATGTCTTCAACCTTACATCCAAATCAGCGGGAGACACCTCCTTACAAAACACTTTGCAAAAAGCAAGCCCGCAAGGCCGACCATATCTTTGGTTCTCCCTCCAAAGCATCAAACCATACCTTCGCTTTTCCCTACATCAGCAGTAGCATCATCTGCACTTGCTATCTTCATTCAGCATATGCAATGACAACATGCACAACTCAAAAATGGCCATCCACTCTTCTGAATTTCCTCATCGATGAAGATTGGCCTATAACTTCGTGCTGCCATTACTTCTTTGTACAAGAAACCGCTTTTCTTGATCAAATCAACAAGCAATTAGATGCTCCTCGGTGGGGGCACAAGAAGATGGAGAGGGGGAATGCAAACACACCCAAAAACACTCACAAATTGCCTCTTTATAGCCCAAGATATTAACAACATCCCAATCCTCTTAGTAACACCTCTAGAACAACACAATTTGCAGAACACACACGTTATGTTGCACACCTCGAGAAATCAACGCCTGCACAATATTCACAATACTTCCGTCAAACACACCACCGTCCCACAACACACTTCACTCCCCCTAACAGGGTCCATAAACCACACACACATACCGACACCAACACAAAGCACATAAACGATGAAGACGCGAACAGGGGGAGAGGAATTGACAATATGGAGCAATTGGCAGTTAATATATGAGCAAAAGGATGTGTACAATGCTTCTTCTTTTCTCCCTTCAAACTTATGCAGATGTCCCAAAATGGCAAAAAGGAGGGACCCCTTATAGGGGCGGGATTTTTCTTTTTCAGCACACTTTCTTGCAATTCCTTGCATGCCCGCTCATGAACAACTGCTTTCAGGCCCGTGCTTTTCTCATCATCGCACACGGGTAAGACCTCCTACTTATGGAGGGCGGTTTACGGTGACTTGGGGCCCAAGTAAGCGCCCAATTGCCTTCAATAAACAGGGGAGGGACCAGTGGGCAACCCCCCGTATGAATCGACGCCAGTGCCACATCATCAATGCCACAAAGGCTGGCAGCACTGCAGCCCAATACAACCACAATGTCAATCGCACGCCTGCACACCAACACAAGCCCATGCTGACTGCAGCAGCACCGACGCTACGGGCATGCAAGAGGGGAAGGGGGAGAGCTCCGTTGGAGCTTCCTTTCTCCACTTGATGATACAATGTAATGCCACGATTCTATATATAGTCTTCGTTTTCTCTGTCGCCCCACACATGTGGGATCTTTTTAGCATCCATGTGGTGGCTCCGTATGAGCCATGCCACCGCCCAAACCCCTCAAAAAATCCATAGAACTTGAAGAAAAAAATTCTCTTTCGTTGCCTCTTTCAAACTGCTCTTGTTTCATGCCTAGTGATCCAATGAGTGAGCCACAAAGACTGGTTGGAAACTCATACCCTGAAATTCAAATTTATACACCTACTTCACATTTCAACCTCATTGCTCAGACCTCAAACGACATGTTCAAAATCGGTAAAAAATCATCTGCTCCAATCTCCCTGGCAACTGCTTCCAACTTCAACCAGGTGTATCTTGGTTCCCACAACTTCGATTGTCGTGCCGTCACTTCCATTGGGCCTTCTATGTTGTACTCTTTCTTTGCAATCCCTCGTGAACTCTTGATGGAACACTTATCGAGGCAATCAAACTTATTCAGACCTGAAAAAACTTTACTACCCATAACTTGGTTGTCTGAGTTATGGTTGTCTGAACTCAGATTGGAGATTTGAAAAGACCAATACACCATAAGTTGAGCACTTTAGGTCCATGCACTCAAACCTCTTATGACCATCCATTTGCAACTGTCCAACTAGGTGGGGATCTACAAACCACTGTTACCTTCAAACCACCATAACTTGCACTCCGTAGCCTCGATTGATGAGTTGTCTGGCCTAGCTTAGAGAACGCTTCAAGGAACACCTCTAGGACTTCCATTTTTGTGCTTTGAACGCTTTGACTAAACACCTTTGATCAGCACTTTGGAAAGGTACATTGGCCCAAGAAACCATATAAAGCATACACTCTTGCTACCCTTTGCCTGCCTCGACTCTCATACCTGCCTTAACACCTCAGCATGTCTCGTAAGCACAGATAGCTTTGCCTTGCACACTTTATAACACTGACTAACTTTAGCTACACCAACGTAGAAATTCGCTACATCAATTGCTACCATCCCCATTTCTTGGCCTATAGACATGGCTAAGTCTATCCACCCCTATCACGTTTCACGTTGTGTTCACCAAATGGTCAGAGTGGACTACATTCCAAGGGAGACGTGAGGGGAGATTGAGAAAGCATCAGGCTTTTGGTTATATAAGGAAGGCGCAATTAGAGGTAATCTTGAGTTAATAACAAAGTATATGTGTGATTAGAAGCTAATTACAAGAGATAACAGAGAGTTAATAAATAACGTTACAAATCAATTGACACCCTGCTACGGTGCACACCTTGATCTGCAAATCCCTAAATTATAAATCCCAACTCTGTCGAGAGAAACGTGTTTGCCAAGGACAAATCAACGAAGAAACCGTTGAATCTTCCCTGTTGCTTTTCCTTAATTTCTTGAGCTCGATCGAAGCTTCCCTCCAATCCACTTCCACTAGTTCTCTTTCTCATGGAGCACAAGACGATGAAGAATAAGAAAAAATCCCTCCTCTCCAACTCCCCTGAAGCTTCTCCAAAAACACCCTCCTTGCAAATCACACACGGAATTCTCCTCTTGTCTCCCAAGGCATACACACAAAAAATATTCCTTTAAAGCCGTCCTTCCACTCGTTTTCACTCTTCAAAATAGCTTGTGAAAAACTTCGTTTTCCCCTCTTTTTAGAGGTCTATTCCTCCACCACACATACCTTGAATGTCATTTCCTCCACATGCACTTACTCATAACAATCTCATCTCCTTCTCATATGACCCCCCCCGCCCCCGCCCCCCAAATAGTCATGGCGCCATTACCGTTCTTTGGGGAGGGAAGAAATAATCTCCTCAATAGAAGGGTTTGTTGCTTTTGTCAGTTGAGAGGCCTATCTATGAACAATGCCAAAAGGAAATCAAGATCCAACAACCACCTCGTGTGGCACCATCGGCTACCATAATAACACCCAAATATGTTTGCAGCATGCACCCACCAACCCGCCATAGCTTGTGGAGGGGAGAGCTCTCTTTCCACCTCTCGGATGACAATGGAGTGTTGCCACTCCTTCATATTTAGAGTGAGTTCTTTTGCTGAAGACTGCATATGGAATTATACTATGCCCAAGCGACACCTCCTAGTAGCTCCAAAAACAAATCACTTGCAACAAGCTCAATAAAAATCAACACTATGTTTTTGAACCACCTTCATTTGCTTGCAGATTTCTACTCACGGATCCAATTGCTAAGTTGTAAAGAATGAATATCAAGCTTTGGATTTGAGCATCCACCCCTCTCTATCTTCACAATCAATCATACCAGCTTCACCAAAATCAACAAAAGTCAAAATTTTTGCATGTCCCTCGTTGGCTGTCAACTTTGATTGGCCATATCTTCGTGCTCGCAACTCCAATCAATGAGCTGTAACTTTCTGCTTGCTTCATGTGTTTCATACGATCTCTAGAGCCACTCATGGCTAAGAAACCTTTGGGTGTGCACATCCAAGGGTGGGTAAAAATGATGCGAGCCCTACCCTCGGAGAAATTTGACATACTTATAACCCATCCTAGTAGTAAAAGGGTGGCTAGGCTCAATTAAAGTCACTTAGGCCCCGTGACATGACTTTAAGCTGGTAAGTACTAGGAAATTAAACCAAAAAGAGTAAAGTGGACACATGGAAGTAGGAGAGCAACCTACAGGCCAACACACACACTACAAAAGCTCCAAGACGGGGTGCCCAAAATGAAGAGGGGTTTATTTTTGAGGATAAGTGAACTACAACGTGCGTGTGAGTAGTGGGTGCATGTGATTATAACTTTAATGAAAAGCTTGCCTTCTCCCTTGTCTCATGTAGCGCAATGATTTTTTCTCATGCATCTCTCTCCCCCCTTGGCACATATGGTAATGCTCCACTAGTTGGGCTTCTTAGATGACCATGCATAGTTCTAGGGGTTTTGTGCACGTTTGCCAAGGCAAGAGCCTTCTCTACAGGAATTGGATTAGCTAATTGCTAATCCCCCACATGTACGCACCCCATCATGAAGGATTGCAAAATTGGATATTTTTCTCACATGAAAACTCATGTGATTCAAAGGGGAATTTTTACATTGTGTGTGGGAGCATTCGAGACATGCATAGATGTGTTTCCTCTGCTCAAAATAATCCAAAACCAAAAATTATAGCGTACCTGTTTTTTTGTAGGTTTAGCGTTTTCCACCTAAACTGCAAGATGTCACCAGGGAAGCCTCGAGAAAGACTTGGGGTGCTTATACAAGGCTTTGGGCACTTGACATTGACCAAAACAGGGAATCACAACATGCTGAAATTGACTTGTATCTCATAAACAAGCTTTCAAATTGCAAGGGAAAGTGTCCTAGACGTGTACTTTTGACCTACAGGGATTTTGGCGCCATCATGCTACCAAAATTGGATAAAAAACCTGCAATTACAGCTATGGATAGGTTCGGACAACTTGGTGGAAGTTAGGTGAAAGTGTTTAAGTCATTTTTTTTTCAATAAGAATAAAGAAATACCAAAAGAGGCGCCAATCTTTGGGGCCTACATGGTGTCATTGTCTACTTGGGAGCGTTGTAGCTACCAAGTCGTGATGTGTCTCAACGAACAAACCTATGATTGGAATACGACACTTAATGAGTCTACAGGCTAATTGCATGGTTCCGTTGCATGGATAGCATCACTTTTTTCTCAACAAGTGAGCCTTGGCCAATTTTGGACGAAGATACAAAGCACGGGAACTTGGCATTACATTGGTTGACATGATGAATGAAACTAGGGAAGAGGGTTCCTCTTCATAGGACATTCATGATGTTCCTCTTGTGTTTGAGGTTGGAGAGAGTTCACGTCCACCACTGTCTCTATCTTTCATTCATGTGAATGCTCCACAAGTTCAAGGCTTTATGATTGGGCAACTATACAAGGATGCATTCATGACACAATTAATTGTTGTTGTGAATGTGTCTAATCGATTGGTGCAGAACCCCAGGTTTATGGAGTTTTTGCAAGCTCCACCATTGTCACAACATGCAAGTAAACTTACTTAGCCAGTAGAGCCAGTTGAGGCTCAAGCCTAGGTCCCTTATGCATCCCAACATGGCAAGGACCACTCGCATGTTGCAGAGTCGGTTTGGCCTCAAGACAGTTTTTTTGCCACGAACATGTGTATAGAATTCCAATTCCACAGGCTATACAAGTTCAACCAGCCACCTTTTAGATTCCATATGTTGGTTCAAATGGACATGGAACTATTTTTGTGGGGCTTTCTAGTTGCCAAGCCTCACTATCTTATTGTAGTGACAATGAGAACCACGAACATAAATGTCATATCATGGGATGGAGTTAACTCCACTAGTGCATGGAGGCCACAAGAGGTTGCCAGGCTCTTGAAAAACACACTCAATCCCTGTCTACTCTAAGCTACTCTCAATTGCACGTCAAGCAGCAAATGCTAATTACGACACCACAAACAAATCTCGTCGATTCACTAACTAACTACGACACCGCAAAAAAATCTCGTCGATTCACTAAGTAAACAAAGTCAAATAAGACAAAACTTAAAGGTTAAATAGATAATGCCTAAAGACACTTACCTATGCCCTGAAATCCTCCTTTTGACCACTTGGAAAAATCGTGCTTATTATCTACAAGGAAAATTTGACCGAAGTATTTTCAACCCCGAGTGCACCCTAGAGCTTAGCAATGATGCCGCAACACCCCTCCAATGCATAAAAATGCAGTTTTGTCATGTAAATTCTAAGTTATGAGCAGATTAAGGAGGAGGTTAGTTTCAACAAAAACAGTTTTACCACGAGAGAAACACAATGTCGCAAAGAGATTTCATCTTTATGAACATGTTGAAATAGAAAACACTTCAAATAGACATTGCACGAGGGAGTTATGAGCTTGAGAAGAAAATAAGAGAGTACACAATGCTCTTCAAAAACGTCATAACACTGATTATTCAAAAAGGACTCCCTAGGTTTTACAAAAGTTGGCTTTTATACCTTAGCCAAAGCTTTTGGATCGAAAATGGGAATGATATCTAACTCTGTTACAACCTAGAAATTCATTGGTGCTACAATCTAGAAGCATTTAGTCCTACTCTGTTTGGGGTTATAATCACATAATTTTTTACATTTTTGATTCAAGAATCAATAAATCTCAAAGATATAAGACTAGAGACGTTTAGATTTCTAAAAAAGAATCAATCATTAGGACCAAAAACGACTAGAAAAGGGCTGTTTGTTAATCTAAGGATTAAGGAATAGACCAATAGTCATTTGACACGCATACAAAAGTATAAAACTCTTGTCTCCTCTATCTTGGGTGTAGATGGTCCTATTTTAGTGATAAACGGCTAAATGCATTGATCACAAGGCCGATACTGCTATATTTAGGTGCTTTCGATGAGTAAGCCCATTAAATTTGTGGCCCAAAGCACGAAGTGTGACCTTTTGTTCTATTTATATTTTACAAAATCGTTGTAAAAAATACACAAAATCTTTGTTTGAAGGCTCTAAAAACAAGGCCATTAATAACAAAACACCTACTTTTTTCAAACGTCTACTTTTTCCACCTTTCCTTCATTTTGTGAGAGCTTTGCTTCTTTCTATCAGTGTATTTTCATTTTTCTTCTCTGAGGCTCTGAGTTTCCTTGGCATCTTCTACATGTCGCCCTTCTCATAACGTAACTTCTTGTCACTTTCATAACGTTAGAGAGGATGGTCTTTAGAAACCCATGTCTTTTCGTGTGAATGATTGGATAACAATGCTTCCTGTATGCAAAGGTGTACACAGAGTGAAGAGAACCAAGCTAAATAAAATAAAAAACCATTGGAAAGGTCGTGTTTTTGCTTTCAAAGTGATCGATAATGGCTAGCTGGCTAAGGTTCAATATGTGTACATGGCCAAGAATATGGTGTTAAACTTGGATGAACATTCCACACTCCATTCTTACTATAAGGAATAGAAAATATTATCTATTTGATACAATGAATTTAACCTTCTCTTATCATTGTTTCTTTATTTTCGATTCCATTTCAGAAATCTTTCCTTCAACAGCTGTGGAGTGGTAGCCCGTGGAGAGCCTAAGTGGGACATTCAAAGCAATGCATAAGGGGATTGCAGATGTTATGTATGCCGACAAGCCACCTTCTTTTTAGAAAACAATGGATTTGTTTGTCTATTTTGCTGAATAGAAGGTTCCATCAAGAGAAGGTGTATATGGAGAACTACAGCAGTTACCCGTTCCCACCATCAGATCACTTGATTGGGAATCCCCTGATGCATGTACTAACAAATAGAAAAAAATAAAGTACATGAATACATAAGTTAAAAAGTCAAAACAAATCGATGGCACATGTGATGCACACTTACAGTAAGTGTAGTCATCCTGCACCTTGACTCAAGATATCTCCATGCGTTGGCAAGCACCATCCATCCACAAGATGTTGAGTCTGTTTGTAAAGCCACTTTTTGATTGTCGTACTTGAAAGATTTTCTATATTGTAATCCTTGTTTGTGGTACTCAGGTGACCAACAATAAGTTTGGCAGCATTGCAAGCATACATCAATCAAAGAGCTCCTAAAAGAAAACAAGGGGCCATCAAGCATATATCATACTTCAAGCTTATGATTTACTTCTTCCATGGATACTTGACAATGAATTCATAAATATATAACATCTTTCTCGAAAAGATTGAAGATAATAAGACTCCAATGGCCTCTATAAGAAAATAACAATTAGCCAAGAATACCACAAAATATAAAAAATTGTTAGGAGTTAAGACTTACCCTTCAACATAGGGGTATATTATGTAATTGCATGTTGGCATGTCAAATTCTTCAAAAACACATGAACCTGCTTATTGAATAGGAAGTGTGTCACTAGAGGATCAAGTATGGATATTTGCATAGCCATAGCCTCAGGAAGTTCCATCATAAGACACCGAAGTCAAAAGAAATACATCCCCCAATGAAGCCCTTGTAGGCATGCACTAATAATTACCAAATATCTGAGACAAATAAATAGCACAATATCACCAACCTCAATGTTGGGGTTTACAAACATACTTGTGTTTTGAGGGAATATGTCACAATGTACCTCATCATCTCCATGCATGGAGACAACCACAAACATTTGGCCTATATTTTTTCAGATAGGAGGGAGTTGGATGCTCAAAATTTTTAAGCTTGCTCTTAAGGATTGCATCTTCTGATATCCTGTCTTGCTCTCTCTCAACCTTCTTGCATGCTTTAATATCCTTGGCAATTCTTGTGTCATACTGATGTGTAACATCTTCAATGAAAACCCCTGACTTCTTCTACTACCTGTCAGGGGAATGACAAATAGCAAATTAAGTGTAGTAAGCTGATACATGAGCTAATGGCAACCTTGTGAGGCCTATTGCTATTTCTTTTTACAAACTCCACAAGTGGCAGTTTCAGGAGATCTCTTTTCCAAACAAACCTTAGGTCATATTCTCCAACAGACGGAACATGAAGAGAGATAGAAAGGTTAAGGAATTGGACTGATGTGAAAAAAACCCCATTGGGTGTAATGATCCCATGTAAAGATGTAGGTTCAATTTTAAGGCAGTGAGGATAGATTAGACAAATTTCTTTGAGGAAAGCTTTTGTAATGTCTCTATATTTTGAGTTTAGTGACTACAAAAGGATAGGCTAAAGGATCAAAATAATAAGTTTCTTTTGAACCCTGAAAGCTACGAGATACACATATGGGTCGAATCCTACCACCATGGATAACTTTTGTAACTTGATTATAGACCCATTGAGTCTGAGATATCTTTTCTCCTCCCAAGGTAATGGTAGCATCCAGATTCTTAGTACCAAGGAAAAGATAAACTTCGATGACTTTTAACTCCTCTGCCCAACGAAGTTTCTTGAGATTGGTATCCATGCACCATATCTTGTCAGCATCGATGGTATAGATTCCTCCAGATGGACTCCAGTTGATACCCTATCCTCTATGCACCCTTGGAATAGGTGGTGCAAACACCCTATCCAAAATCAACATCACCCTTTTTCGAAACTGATAATTTGGTGATTGGCATGCATTTTCAAACATGATGGTGAACACCTGCAATTTTTGGTAGGCTGAATGAACATTTTCCTGTACCAGGAAAGTTCAATCTTCAATACCATATAAAAACTCAAAACAATTTTTCTAGGTTCTTCTATTATTTCAAACATTCACATCCTTCAACATCCAAACATCAATCTAAAAATCTCCCCAAGCTTTAACTTAGGCTCTGATACCAGTGTGAGGTCCCTGCCCCTGGTCGAGAGGAGCGGAGTACCTTTGATAGGGGGTAGGGAGGATTTGGAGTAGGAAAATAAAAAAATACCGGAATGACGCGAGCGTAAGACTCGAGAGAGGTGACAAATGTGCATGGACTTTTCATATGACCGACCATCCGTACACTTGATCGTTGGAGCCTTGCCATGTGGCACACATGCATGCTTGACACGTGTCACCAACGCTCATTTGTTGGTCCCATATATAAGTTAATTTTCTATTATCCTCTCCCTTCCCATACCCTTCAAAATCTTAGTGGCCAAAAAATTATCAAGAAGAATTTCAATGGCAAAACATTATCAGCTACCTAGTCATGACACAATATTGGTCCACCGACCTTGCAATCTCCCCTATTGCTTCTTAACGCCTTAAAGCGCTAGTCCAACTTGTCTCGCACGACACGATAAGGCCTAATTGAGAGAGCTCGCTGCGACTGCGATCATGCCGTTTAGGCTTAATCCCCCAATCCTCTCTCCATCCTCTCCATCTATCAACTCCATTTCTCCCCATCCATCAACTCCTCTCTCTCCATTTATCAACTCCATTCCTCCCCATCATCCCCATCCATCAATCCACGTACACCTCTCCCCATCCTCCCCATCCATCATTCGATGTGCATCTCTCTCGCATGACGTGATCACACATACTCGTAGACTCTAGCTCCCTGCCATATCGCGTCATTTGTTTCGATCTTAAGGACAAGGAATCTATCAAGTCACTTCTTGATCTCGTTACCATTTCTCCGAACCAAAAGATGAGTCTCATTGTTAAATATGGAGAGGAGATTTTGGAGGAGAGCCCAAGGTGAGAAGCTGTTGGTTGCTATCATGGATGGTGGTGACATGGAAGTGTACGCAAAAGCATATGAATATTCAATCCTATGATTGATCTTGCAATTATGTTAGATGGATTAAAAGCATATGAATGTTCAATCCTATGATTGATCTTGCAATTATGTTAGATAGATTAAAAGATATTCTATCAAAGGAGGTCAAAGAATTTGAAGAGACAGCTGAGCGTTAGTGTTTTGTATTGGATGGCAAGACTTATTGTCATGTAATTGAATTTACTCCCAACCCAATTGAGAAAAGCAAAGTAACAAGGGGATTATGAAGATTTTCCAAGAAGACTTCTTTTGTTTGTCCACTGACCATTTCTTGTCATGTTCATTCAAAGCCTTGCAACCTTGTTCCAAAAGAGTTTTCCTTTCTTTTCTAATTGTTCCTTAAAGTTGACATGTAAAGCAAAGGTTAAGATGCAGACAAAGAGGGAACAAATACAAATGTTTCCACAGTGTTGCAACTTGAGAAAAGTGAAGTTCTAGAGGAGGAAGAAATCAATGCCGTAGCTGAGGAGCATGAGAGTTCAAATTTTGATATTGCTCAATTTAGAGCTAGTACTATCATTGGTGAGCCCACAGAAAAGGTAGAGTTATCTGAGGCCTCTCTTACTGTTCCAAGACTTCCCTTCTTTTATATCAATGGAAAAGAGTATATCCCTCTCCACCATATTCAAGTCCTGTTTAATATCAAGGAGGACTACTATATTGCAACCATTTTTGAAGCTTCTGAGGTGGCCAAAGACTTCATTGATACATAAGAAGAGTTGAAGGAGGAGTTTTTGGCACTTGATTTGCAGACATCTGATAACTTATTTATTTTTGCTTCTATTGCACTTGCACTATACATGAAAAGAGTGGAAGAGAAGAAACCTACTCTTAAATGATTTTGCGAATAAGCTTGTTGAGCTTGGTATCCAATCTTTTCGTAGAGATTTTAAGTTAAAGGATGTTGACAAAAGAGAGATGACTGGATCATGCAATCTCCTTCAAGAAAAAGTCATTGTTGAGGATGAGTTGCAAAAGGTAGGTTTAAGTTCACCCTGATCTCCCTTCCTACAATCTTTTTTTTTCATGTTTATTTATTACTTCTTTTTTTGTAGATTGAACTTCTTGACAGGGACACTTTTCTTGGGAAAGCTAAAGGCTCCTGAGGAAAAGCAACAGAGGGCACTTCCAGAAGGGATGCCTCCTCCCTTATTCACTACATGCCTACACTGGATAGTGCCACCTTCTGTGCTTTTCACATGCATTATTATGAAGATCCTGAGTTGCCAATATCTTTGCTGGAGATATTGTCACGGTTTATGGGGTACACTCCCCTTCAAATCAATGCAAACAAGGTCATGCTACTTGAGAGAGATGCAACACTTAGAGTATTTGAATATGCTGCAGGATTCAATGCGTCAAGAGAAAGATACGTTCTTTGCTACTCTAGCTATGCAACTGCAGCTGAGGAGACAAATATCAACCTCCTTGGGTCTATAGATACAGATACAAGGTTTCTATAGACCCAAGGAGATACA
Organism: Adiantum capillus-veneris; assembly: GCF_014529385.1. Lineage (NCBI taxonomy): Eukaryota > Viridiplantae > Streptophyta > Polypodiopsida > Polypodiales > Pteridaceae > Adiantum > Adiantum capillus-veneris. The sequence goes on along the minus strand of NC_140940.1, from coordinate 4,385,071 downwards.
AGGTGGACATGCCCAGTAATACCAAAAGAATAAAAATTGATGTAAAATCGACAATTTTTTGCGTAAACATATATTTTTTAATTTGGATCGTTTCAGAAAGAGGTACAAAGTGTCAAAGTGAAGCATTAGTCTCCATTCGTGTTTGAGCTGGTAGGGAGACCGGAGCTAGGGTGGGTGATGGCTTTCAGACATGACGAGTAGCTAGTTATGCAGAGAACAAGAGAGCAGAGAGAAGTCGATACATCAAAAAAGGAAAAACCCATGCTATGCTTAATTTGATTAAAGTCTATTACATATATATGACCACAAACTTGCCATGTACACTAAACTTGGACTGACTCTTACCTGCATGCTATAAGTGGTGTTCCCATAGACAGATGACAATTGATCACCTGGGCCTGCATACCCAACAACCTCTCCCTCAAGCCCAAACCACTGACAATGGACTCGAGATAGACCACGGTAGAGTCCAATCACCTGAAATCATGAGTAGAAGTCCCCCCCCCCCCCCCCTTGACAATAACATAGGTGTGTGTATGCACTTCCCTCAAACAACTATCAGTGTGAGACAAACCAGAACTCGACCAAACAACAAAGGGTGGTCTTACCATTTTTTTTTCATGGCAGTGTCTATAAGCCGTACATTTTATTGACAAATGACTGACATAAAGGCAACATAAAGACAAATTGAAAACTACAGGATATCACTTTCTACGAGAAGCATTGGTGCTTCACCATCTTCATCACCTTCAACCACATTGATCTGTCGCTTATTCTTCTTAAAGCATTTATCCGAAGGATGATTGGTCTTTCCACAGTGGGTGCATGGATTTTTGCTGAAACAATCCTTGGTTTGATGATTGCTGCGTCCACATATCGCCAAGGTCTAGTGCTGGTAGTAGGCCTAATTGAAGTTGCAGGCTTGGTTGAAGTGCAACAACGAGCTACATATGCAGTCGGTACGAAAGAGCTAATTCGTGGTACTCGTTTCTCTTCTTCCTGCAATGCGTTAGGAATACCGTCCAAAGAAGGCAGAGGATCCTTCTCCTTGAAAATAGTGACAATTTGACAAAATTTTGCAGGTAGGCTATTCAGAAAAACGGCTATAAGATCTTCATCTGGGACATGAGCTTCAACATAAATTAGCTGAGTGCGGATGCTTTTTAGTCTGTTAGCTAAAGCCGCAATATTTTCATCTTCACGCATTGAAAGAAAATACAACTCCATTTTAAGGCTCATTTTGGAGTATTTGGCTTTAGGACCAAACACTTTCTCTAGTTCCATCTAAGCAGCATTTACAGATTGCATGTCATCCATATAATGAATAAAATAATCTTCGAGAGATGTCAGAATAATACCTAATGCTTGCTCGTCCTTGCGTTGTTGCTCGACTGATAACGCTCCGGTAACTGCAGCGGATGTGCCTGCTTCGTCGGTTGATAGCGGCTTGACAATGCTCCACAAATTCTTGCGCATCAGATATCCCTTTACTTTAATTTGTTAGGTGTGGAAGCCAGATCCATTAAATTTATTGATTTTTGACGCCATGTTGAAGCCTTTCAGAAGCCTGATAGAAAATTTATGTTATTGGTTATTGCCTGCTTCACTTTCGGTTGTCTTCGTCTTCATCTATCTTTGCATGCATGTATTAAGCTACTGCAGAAACTGTCAAAATCACTGTAATTGGCTGAGTTCGAAAAAAAAGTGCCTTCAAATATGTACGAGCCGATGTACTACTGAGCCGAGCACGTATGGGATAACTTACACCTTGTCGAGGGTGTGAATACCCACTTGCATAAGGACTCAAGACCATACTACTGAGCCGAGCACGTATGGGGTAACTTACACCTTATCGAGGGTGTGAATACCCACTTGCATAAGGACTCAAGACCAAATGGGTGGCCACAACAATGACATGTGAAATAACTCAACTAAAAACAAGCTCTGTATTCAACAATGGCGCAGAATGACAGGTCGAAGCAGACACTCAGGGCGGAATGTAGAGGCCGAATTGGCAGAAATGCGCTCAGGGCGGGATGTAGAGGCCGAATTGGCAGACACTGAAGAATAAAAGAATCACCAGTAAGCCAAGGCGATCCTCCTCCTGTTGATTCAATCTCCTCTCTCCTCTCTGAGTAGCCGCTCCCGCGTTAGTGTACCGAGCCAAGACCAAGAGCATGGCTCTGATACCATTTGATAGGGGGACTGGAGCTAGGGTGATGGCCTACAAACATGGCGAGTATCTGGTTATGTAGAGAACAAGAGAACAGAGAGAAGTCGAGTACAAAAAAAAAGGAAAAACCCACGCTATGATTAATTTGATTAAAGTCTATTACATATATATGACCACAAACTTTCCATGCACACTAAACTTGGACTGACTCTTACTTGCATGCTATATGCGGTGTTCCCACAAGCAGATGACAACTGATCACCAAAGCTTGCATACCCAACATGAGCAGCATGGTTGTTTGATCTCATCCGTTTTAATTTCCTCCTATAGAACCAATTGAGTAATTCCTTTAGTGCATTGCTTCTTCTTTGCCCCCTCCCTTTCTCGTATATCTGAAAAGTGAAGTCCTCGCTTGATAATGAGAATTTTCCATTCCTTGAGTATTCCATGTTGCATTTCAGAGTGGGATGCAAAAGTGGACTCATTTAGACTCTGTAGATAATAAGCGCACTTATTATCTGCAATGTCTTTTGCATCTTTTTTGCATTTTCTTGACATGGGGTGGTTGAACATGATGTCCCCTTGCCTTGAATGTGGTTTTGCACTTTTTTGTATTTGAGGTGGTACCCTTGGGCTAAATTTTGAAAATTGGAAGGTTAAGTGCATTTTTTTGATGGTGTGAGTATTGTAAAGGCGATTGTTGATGTGTGAGGGGCTTTAGGGCCTTCATGCAGCATGTAGACAAGGTATGTGATGAAAAAATGCACAGTGGGATTGCTGGGTTTGGAGATAATAAGCGCGCTTATTATCTCCCTTTGCAAATCTTGGGCCAATTCAACATCTAGTGACATACACTTGTCCTCCACGTCTAGTAAGTAACTTTTAACCCTATTTTGAATTGATTTTGGTCCCCTGGAGTCGTTCTCTCTACTTGTTCTTCTAACTCTAGCGGTTCTACCCCCAGCACTTCACTTTCTAGCATTCAAGCTTGTGGAGATGTCCCATAAGTCATATGGAGTTGCCTTGTCGAGTTTGGTCCCATATTTGAGGTCGTAGCTTAAAAATAACGCTTTATAGTCTTGTGCGTTGATTTCTTGTTTTCAAGGCTCCAATTGAGCTTTTCTTTTGATCCCACCCAGGTACATTTTTTATGACATTAGTGGGGAGCCTTTTGTGAAGTCAGAACTTGATTCCAACTTTGGGCCAAATTTGAGCTTACTTGGGAATGTTCTATAGGTCCTTGCTATAGCCCCTATCAACTTTGGTTGGGCTTGATGCACCGCGATATTCATTTTTTCCGGGAAGGTTCTGCTAACGTAGGGTTTTTTGGGACTATCGCGCGAATGTACAATCAAATATACTCTTTAATAGGTTAGGAACTTGCCCCTCATGTCTTGTGCAAGACTTTGTAGTGTAGTGGCCGCTAGAAGTGACCGAAAGAGCGCACACAGCAGGCTCCGAGTGCTCTCTCTCAAGAAGACAAAGTCCAAATGAGACTATTTTTGGCCTACTTGGCTATACACACTTGGGCGTTCGGACTCACTTTCTCTCAAACTCCCCGCTTAGTCCTACTAGATTGTGAAGTACACTTTTCTTAAGGAAAATTTCTCATTTGGACACCGGTTGCCCTGTTTTCGAGAATTTCACCAAATCAAGCTTCGTGGACGCAATTTAGACTTTTTGTCACCATCGTTAGAATTGAACAAGATTTGACATGTTTGTTTTTCTCTTCTTTTTAATCACTAGGGTATCTTTTGTTTCTACATCTAAGCTTGTTTACTATTTAGTTTTGATTTTTGACGCTTTTTGTAGGAAAAGTAAAAGAAAAATACAAGGCTAATCTAAAAAATAAAAAACCAAGACAAAAATTATCTAAACATATGTAAACACTATACTTGGCTATAATTTTGTGGATTTTTTTCATTTTGATCACTATTTTAGTCAAAAAGTTGCAAAAAGAGTGAAAATTATAATATTTTTGGCTTTTTTGATGATATTTACACTATTCACACTCACCTAGGATTCATTATATTACATTATCGCATTATCTTTACCTATAAGGGCATATCTCATGGATTTGCAAAACATCACGTGTAACATCAATTAATTAAAATATTTCCCTTTTTTCTAGTCAATAATATTTTTTCTGGTCCACATTTAGAATGTCTCTCCCCCACCTAAGTGGAGTCCTCCCAAACGACAGGATGTAGCTTGGGTGGTGCAGTGCATAGGTTGATAAGTGCTGTCTATGCGTAGCCTTGATTGGCTCTACTATGCTCATGACAATGCAATTCAAAACACGATGTGGTGCAAGAGGAGGGCCTTGAGTGGGTTTCTCAAGGGTTGTCGATGTCGAGGCATACTATAGGTTAACTCTCTTGAAGAGTAGATCTCGAAGCAATTGTGCTCGTTACTTGATAGTCCTTTGGAAACAACCATATGTTTCTGCTAGATCATTATGTAGAGAGATTGATTGTTGCTGCTGTCATTGTTGAAGTTCTTGTAACCACTTGTGGATCACTTTGTCTGGTGTCTTTGACTTTGGAGTAGCTTTGAGTAACGACTTGTATACCGTCTTGGTTTGTTGCACTTCTGCAGATTGTTTCTTTGGCACCCACACCCACTTAGTCCATGGAAATTGCTTTGACTTGTATGGTCGAGGTTGTGGAACTGGCTATGGTTTTAACTATTGCTTGAGCACCCAAATTTGCTTAGAGTAGTTGTGTAGTTGAGCCTTTGGTACCCAAAATTTCTTGGATCCTTGAGTGCTTGTGTTATGAGAGGTGTAAAGTGTGAGCTTTGTCGTAGAATATGAGTCAAGGAGAGAAGAGAAGGAGTTATCCCACATGCAATGGCTCAAGCCTTGTAGAGCTACTTAAAGCTCATTTCATGAATGAATAAACTAAGTCTATTTTGCATTACATCTCTCTTGTTTATGGTGAGCTTGTGATGGCTTAGCAACAACTCAAGATTGTGTTTATGAGTCCAAATTAATTGATCTTGGAACCTAATTCGCTTGAGTGATAATCTAGCCAACACACACTCACTTGTGTGCACAATGTTTCTCTTCCATCCACCTTATCTAGAATGATCCTATTCACTTCAAGTGGTATCAGAGCTATGGTGTGCTAGCTAGCTTATTAACATGCTTTTGTGTTAGTATGATTAGAAATCTTTAATTATCATTAGCATTTCCATTAGATTTCTCTATCGTCTAATCAATTCATGACTAAGCTATGTGTGGGCAAGTTCATGGTGAAAGTCCACTGAGCCACTACCCTCCATAGCTAGGTCAAGTTTGATTAAGAGCTCATTGCACTTAATTATGGTCGATTTTTGTATTTTTTGCGTCTTCGATTAATTTCATTGAGTTCTTCTACTTTTTTAATTGGCTATAATATTTTAAAGCCACACTCACAAGCCAAAGAACTCTCAAGCACCTCAATCCGAGCTCGAGAGCTGCCTTATCCCTATGCCCAAATTTGTTGCTTAAAAATAGGTGTGTTTGTTTTTGTGGGTGAAGCCCTGGAGCCGAGCATAAATATCCTTGTTTTGGATTTCCCCTCACGTGGAGTCCATTAGGCCCCTTGGTCTAGCTCGTAACACTATAAATAGTGTATGCGTGCTGTGTCATGGGATCGAGTAGACTATAATTCACTTGGTTGAGGGAAAGTGGGCGGATGCGCAACCGAAATCCATTTTGGCCAATACCTCCATTGGGTTCGCTAGCAGACGTGCATGCGTGCAATCTCTTACTCCACAAGCGACGGACGCCAACTCGGCCTTCAATTTCCCTATATCTCCGTCAGCTCCGTAAGCCAGATGTCCCACGCTCTTCTCCACCCTAAAGCTGCTTGCCCTTGTTCCTTAGTAAGCCCATGTTCCCACGACAAATTCCCCAAGGCTTTGAGCTCCAAGTAGGAAACCAACCCACTAAGGGGCCTATTCCCGCATGCAGACAGAGTCAAAGGCCTCCATAAGGGTGCATAGAGCCCGAGGCTAAACCTCCATTTGGGGGGGGGGGGGGGTGGCACACCATACTAAGGCACTAAAGAGCGCGATTTCCTATGTGCATTCAATGGATCCAATTTTGAACTACAAGTACATTGAAGCTAAAAGAACTTCAAAGAGGGAGCACAACTAGGCATAAAAGAGGCCCTCATCGAGTAAGCATTCAAAGGCGACACTCAAAGCTTCATTCAACTTTCAAATTTTTTGTGAAGAGGGGCTTCACTTCAGTGAAGAGGTGCTTCACGTCAACAAGGAAAAAAAAAAAATCTCTCTCTCTCTCTCTCTCTCTCTCTCTCTCTCTCTCTCTCAACTTGCAATAAAATAAATCCATCCAAGCACGTTAAATAAAATTCAATTTTGAAATACTTGTGCCTGTGTACATAAGTAGAAACTGGCTAGGAGAGTCTCCTAAGCTAAGACCTCTCTATTAGCACAATGGAAGAGAAGGGGCTTGGGAAACTTAATGGGGAGGGCTTTCATACTTGGCAGACCAAGTTGAAAGGCTACTTAATCAAAAAGAAATTGTGGAGAATAGTCAAGCCAACACTCATTGATTCCTGGTGCATAAGTATTGACACAATCTATGAGTGCACAAAATCAAGCTAAGGACGAGCAGACAGTAGGAATCATAATCATTGCACTACATGACAATTACATACACTTTATTGATGATTGTGATACCTCATCAACTGCATGTGAAGCACTAGAAGAAAACTTTAGAGCAAAGTGAGCTTAAAAAAAGATCTATACAAATTGCAAATGGAACATAACAAAGATATTGCAAGCTTGTTCAATCGCCTCAAAAGCATTACCACACAACTAGCTTATGTAACCAGTACAATACCAGAGAAGGAAAAAATTGCAGTTCTTTTAGCAGCCTTATTGCCTAGCTTTGACCAGATCATGACCATCATTGAGGAGAAGGATCCAACACCATATTTTCAAGATGTTATCAACTCTTCAATGTTGGAGGAGAAGAAGAAAGGGAGGAATGCTACTTCAGCGGCGGAAGGAGCTTTTGCAGCTAGCTCTAGCAACAAAACTTGTTTCAAGTGTGGCAAAGAAGGGCACATAGCAAAGGACTGTCTAGCATTGAAGACTTGCAGCATTTGCAGGAAAAAGGGTCACCTTCCTTCCAAGTGTTTCTAAAGGGACAAAGCCAGTACCAGTATAAATCCAAGGCCCAAATTGTATTTGGCAGAAGAAGACAAAGATAAAGATAAAGATAAAGATAAAGAAGAAGGCGGAAATAGCCTTCTAGTCTACGATGACATTCTCTAGATTTTGTTTTGGCATTTCCTCTTCAATTGTATTTTGTATGGAGATAGCTTGGACTAGCTTAGTCTCAGTTTTATACATCTGTTTGAGGAGAGGTGTTGAGTGTCTCTTGGATTAGAGATAGTTTGTCCTCTAGATTGGGGATGGTCTCTTGGATTGGAGTTGTTCTTTTTGCTCCTGGATTGGAGTGTGACAGAGTTGTCAATTTATTTAGTTTCTTCCTAGTCCAAACCTCAAGGGGAGGATTGTAAAGTGTAAGCATTGTCCTAGAATATAAGTCAAGGAGAGAAGAGAAGAAATTATCCCACATGTAGTGGTGCAAAGTTATAGAGCTACTTAAAGCTCATTTCATGAATGAATAAAATCAGTGTCACGTGCACATCTAACCCTATGTGTACGTGGACAAGCTACTTCATGACATGGGTTCAGTTCAATCCAACCAGCTTAGATTAGGAAGTGATCTGGCACTTTTGTGAGTCTATTCGTAGACCATGCATGTCCAAACACTTTGATTAGATGCATATCCTCTGGTTGCACACATCATTATCATCAGATTTCCATCAGAACTTATCAGGAGCATTTTTACAGTGCATAGATCTATTTTTCCTATTTTTGACATTTTCACTTATTATTTTTAAGCGACGTTTGTTGGGAACTGGGTAGGAAATTTGGCCAATGAATTATATAAGGAAACCTACCGCTAGCACTTTCTGACAGAAGAGGCAGTAGGGACCGGACATCCACAGTGCACCTTCTCAAGCAAGACCCCCCAACTGAAGATCTGGCGTTTTTGCATGATGGAAGCCTAGCGTTTCACAAAGAACCAGCCTTGGAGTTTTTGCATGGCAGATCAGCCTCGGTGACAACACGACACAACAGATCATCCCTAGCACTAGCAGATTTCCACCGCAAGACAATTTTTAGCCCTAGCATTTTTGCATCAGCATAGCGTTTTGCAGATTCACCATGATGGAACACCAAGAAGCATTATCATTTTTAGTTTTCAGCATTTAGACACAGTAGAAAAAGTCTTGAACCTCGCAGATCTCACCATCTTGCAACAGATCCTCGTCGCACGATCAGATCCATCGAAGTTCGCAGTTTCAGTTCGGAAAACGCAGATTTCAATATCTGCGTTTTCAGTGCGTCATCATCGCATCGTCGTCATCGACATCGTCACCGATATAGAGTCAGAATTCAGCAAGTAAAGATTTGCAGTTTTCAGCCATTAGCGTTTTCAAATTTCAACCCGTCTCGTCCTCGTCCTTATCGTCGTCGATCTCGTCGGCAAGTCCAAATCATTGTAGAGATTTGTGCAATCAATAGTAGACCTCTCTCGCCATACAGAGTGGGGCCTTTGGAGGAGGGTTTGACAACATTCTGGTGTTGTATTCTTCTATTGGGAGGCATTGTAGCAACGACCTAATCGTAACCCACACAAAATTATCAATCCGTGGATCGACAACCCGACTAGGGCTTGGAGGCACGAGGGTCATAGGGTGCATCGAAATAGAGGATTCAAGAGAATACCTCACCAATGCAAGTAGAGATTAGCCATGGCAAGCTTAACTCTAATCATACTCTAATCACTAATCAATTACCTCCTACACACATCAAGCCCACCGAAGTTCGACTTGCCAATCTTATGGAGTCACAAGAACACAATCAACACAAGAATCCATGATCAAAGCACACACTAATTGCATTGAAGTTGGCTTTCCCAATCATCACATGCCAACCAAGGTACTCTAATCACATCACACACAAGTGGCATTGAGCTCAAGGCTCTTAAACAAAATAGTTGATGTGTGTGTCACAAAAATGTCTTGACAATTGAGATAGATCACTCAATTGGTACTCAATTGTGTAGATGTTTAGTGCATTACCATGCCAATGATGAATCAATTTAATGAACATGAAAAAAATGCACTAATGTGTGTGTGTATGCAATGGCATATCTATCCAAATTGCAATGAATGATTGGTGTTGATCATCTAATCATAATGAATGAATAGACCTAAACATTTGTGTGTGTGTCATCAAATCAATTGAGAGGAATGATTCAATTGCGCATAATTGAGAATGATTTTATGTATTGCCATTGGGATGTGTATGCCAATTCGATTGGATATGGCAAAACTTTTCATTATATTGTGCATTTTCAAGTGCCATAATCAAATTTGTGTAGCCTCACAAACCAAAATGACAAATCCGCTTGGATTTGAGTGATTGAGATTTAAAATATGAGCAATTTAAGATTGTAATGATTGATGATTGGCTATGGAAATGCAATTGGGACAAATTTATGCTCTACATTTTGTGTATGCGAATCATTTTTTTGAATTTGAAACGACCGTTGTGCATAAGTCTATTCTAACTCAATGTGTGTGCATGTCTAAAGAATCATCATTTTGAAGATGGATAGCATGGTTTCATTGAAACTTTCAACCATTTAGATAGTTAAGAGTTCAAGAAGTTGTTCAAGTAAGAATGGGAGATGCATGAGCACTTATTAACATTGATATGGCTCAAAAGTGTTCAATTGAAACATACAAAGTGAAAAATTAGAAACTTTTCAAGGATGGAAAGTTTTCTTTTTTGCTACCACTCCATTGTCGCTACACACAAATCATCATGTGAATGTTTGCTTGCTTGGGCGCAAACTTGTTCACACACCTTCGAATTTCCCATGGGAAACTCCTCTTATAAAGAGATATTTCAAAAATGAAATTTGGCTTGGCGCTCGCAGAGACCCACACGCACACACAATCATGCCCACTTGCAGCCGGCTGTGATGCCCCTTTGTCGCGCTTGACTCTCCACCACATTCGAGCATCTCGCACTGGCAAAGCTTGGTCCGCCTGCATGGTTTTCAAGCCCGCTTCACCCAGTGACCCATGCACACGCCCCTGGGAATCACCCTTGTTACCCTGTGCATGCTTGCCCCGGTTTGCACGTCAATGCATGAGCTGCCTCCTGAGTCCTACCGTAGCCTAAAAACTCGCTTGGCATGCCTTCAAAATCCCATAGAGCACACACACACACATGTGTGATAGCTTGGGGGTCTGCTGGTCCTCAATCGGCTGCAGGTTTTTTTTATTACATGGATATGAACACACGCGCGCCCATGACCTACCAGGAACGCAAAAAGACATCCACATTTATTAAAAAAATAAAGGCAAAAACAATTTGGGTTTTTAATAAGAGGGAGCTCCCACCTTCGAGCTAAAAATCTTGATGGCCTTGAGCTCATTGCCGACAAGAAGAGACCAAGGCAAGCATAAACCAGACTTTGCAAGATGTTAGCTTAAAAATTGGCTTGAATCATATTTTTGTTGTTATATGCTTTGAATGAAAATATTTACCGCATGAGATCAATGTGCATTCCATCATGATGATTTGGATTCTTTTTCATGAATGTCGTAATGGTTGCAGGCCTTGTCGCTCACAATTTTGTTGGGTGCTTGAATTGAATGACCCAACTTTTTTACATTTTTGGACTAACAATTAAAGGGAAGTTGGCAGATTTTGGGAAATGGTTAACCAAAGAGAGGTCGATATAATAATAGATCATAATTTTTTTTCAATCAAGTGCCATTTATTATGAGTAGGGGACATCTCCAATTCATTACTTTTCTCTATGGCGTGATTCATCTATATGCCGAGGAGTTAGTCAACTCATAACGACTTTGGTCAAAGCTAGATGTTCACTTGATCAATAAGTTTTTTTTCTCGTATGTTATGTATGCCGTGTTTGCTATGTAAGAGAAACATGTGGGCATCGAGTAAAGCTATGATTTTGTGATTGCCTTACTTGCACTAAAAATTTGGCTCGTGCGTGGTTTGGTGCTCAGCTTGATTGAAATTCTCATTGCACTAAATGACAAGCTCTCTTTGAAATGCATTAGAGCTTCATTCGAGAGTTACATCGATGATACGTTCATGCTTGATCAAGACATGTTGTGCTTGGACTTGGTTTTCTTGTGCATTTTAGTGCTTAAATTGAATGAAAAATCATAGGAAAGTACTAAAATTGAGCTTCTTGATAGCAAAAAGAGATCACTAAAGTTTGGGCCTGGCATTTATTGTGCATTTTAAGTGCTTGATTTGATTGCAAAATCCTTGCATAGCACTAAAGTTGAGATTCTTTGAATGACGATGGGAGAGCAGTAAAATTTCGGGCTTGTGATTGAGCATGAGTTTTAGTGCTTGTATTGGATGTTTATATGCTTAGAGCACTAACAATTGAGCTTTCTTTTGAAGGGTTGTGGGCAACAAGAACTTTCATTGATCCAAGAAAGGGGTCATCATTGCAATATATTACAAAACTTGGCTATTTAGATCCATTCCAATTATTTGGATTAAAAGTTGTATACATGCTAGCTCATTGCTTGGTCTAAAGTGAAAATGTTTTCATTTGAGCTATGTTTTAAGAGCTTTCAAGTACAAAATTTGGCTAATGAGAGCCATTCATTTTCATTTCAACAAGTTGCAGTCATCTCTAGCTCATAGATTGCTCTTAAATTGAAAATTTTGTTGGAGCTAGTTGTTTAGCCAACTTGTTTGGAGCTTTTAAATTGCAAAATTCAGCTTTCAAGAGCCTCTTCAAATTCATTCAAAAGTTGTATTATTTTTTAAGCTCTTGGATTGTTTTTTTCATATTTCATTGAGGTAGAAACTAATCAACTTTGAATCATGCATGAGAGGTTGTAAAAATTTACAGAATTTGCTTATGAAGAAGCATTTTTATCTCTCGTTTTTGTTGTGTATGCATAAATTTGCTACAAAGATCACCATATGCATAACCAAATGCTTTTTTTTCCCTTGGGTTTTTTCCCTTTGGCAAATTCGGGTATGCAAGACCCTAGCTTTAGGTTTCATTAATGTTCCTTGTGTGCTTTTGGATATCAATAGAAGACCTTTGGAGCTTGTGTTTCCACTTAGCTTCAAAAAGCTTCTTTTGCAAATAAAAAGGATAAAGAGACTTCTCTACGCAGAGGGGATGCTTGCTCAAGGATGCACAAAGAGCATGAATACGTGTAATTCTTCCATGATTTTGCTCTTTTGTTCATCTCTCCATTCTCTATGCTTGGCTTAAGTAATTTTTGCTTCTAAGCTATGGTTCTTTCATGTTCAAAAGGTAGGCATACTAAAGTTTCAATATTTTTGCTTTGTGAATATTAACTCATCAAAAAATTAGGTTTTATGTGTACTAACCATAGGTAATTGTCCTTGACCTTAGGTTAATATAGATTCATTGCTCATTAGTCCTAGACTCTTAGTGATAGTTTTAATACTCTATTCATTTTTAACATGACCTAGGGCTATGATTAGGCTTTAGTCCTTTAGTCCAATTGCCATTAGCATCTCATATTGGGAGAAATTTAAAAAGTGCTAAAAAATGAAACAATGAGGCAAAAAAGTGTCAAGAAAAAAGTAGCAAAATGCTACTAGACACATGAAAAAGAAAATTTCTATGTTATGTTGTGTCTTGTGAGGCCTAGCACCTTATTGGCACTTGGCAGGCGGGAGAATCACCTTGGCTCGCTTGCTCAAGGCCCTAAACCGATGCCCTGGGCTGATAGGGGTTAGTTGTCGCCTTGGTATGCTAGTAGACTTTTGGAACACCTTGTTGAGGGTGCAAGGACCTGAGAGTCGTACCTAGACTTCCCTTGGGGTGGTAGCCTTGTGATGTGTTTTACTTTTTTTTAATGAATGACAAAAACAAAACTTTCATGAGCTTCAAAAAGCTATGACAATGTACTAATAGATTAGGAGCCTTTTTATAGCCCGTAGACATGATAGACTTGAATGATTTATTAATATTGGTCACATAGTTTTTAGGCTAGTAGGTTTATGAACTTGCATTAGCCTAAGGTCATAATTGATTGCTTGTGTTTCATGCATAAAACTGAAATTTCAAGTGGTTTAATCATCACGATAGTTTAGGTGTCTTTTTTGCTTTATGTTGTCTAGATTTTGACTATGATTCACCCATCTTTTAGAAGCAAAAAATTCACTTTGCATGATTTTTCATTGTACTTCATGTTTTTTATCTTTATTGGCCTTTGATGCTCATTACTTGTTCTTATGTTTTGCAGTTCAACATTTCTTCCATGAACTTGCTTTCTACCATGTCACCGTGTTTTGCTTCACTGACACACGAGGACGTGCGCCAAATTAGGAAGGGGGGAATGTTAGCAGCAGCTAACACAAACTACACCGGTTATGCATCAAGCAACAGATATGCTATGGTTGTGCAAAATATTTCCAACTCACTTTGTATAAGTCTTCGGCTCATTGGGAGTTCCGAAGTTGTATATGCTAGCTAGGGGGCTCAAACTTAAGCACATAGTAGAAGGGGTTGGGGTGAAACCCTTTATAAGGAAGCCTTTATGCAAGGAGGCTTCATTCTTGAGTATCCACTCTTGAGGGTCCAGTTTTGAGAGCTCTCTCTCTCCTCTTGAGTGTTCACTCTATGGATGGCCTAGCCTTGAGCTTAATGCCCATGCTTAAGAGGCTAGTACTAATCCATTGTAATTAGAGAAGCTTGATTAATCTAATCCCTATTTTAATCATTAGTCTTATCTTCTCTACATGTCATTATGTCATGAGGTAGTTTTACACTCTCATTATTCTAGATTTGAGAGAGGTAATTACTTCTTGCTTTTATCTTAACTCTCTTCTTCCATAAGTATTTCAATTGGTTGATGACTTCTCTAATTCTCTTGATTAATGTAGTGTGTGTGCATTCTTGGTCATGTCATTAGAATTTGTGCCTAATTGTGTGCTTAAGTGTGTGCTCAAGGGTTCCTTTTACTTATGGAAGGGAGAGCCTTCCGTTCCTTTAGTGAGAGAGTGCAATGAACACAAACAAAGTGGTGAACACTGTGAATGAAGGTACTAAGACTGAGAGATAGAGAAAGAAGATGTTAGCAGCGGTTAACACAGGCTCCACCGGTTATGCATAAAGCAGGAGATATGCTATGGTTGTGCATAATATTTCCAACTCACTTTGTATAAGTCTTGGGCTCATTGGGAGTTCCGAAGTTGTATATGCTAGCTAGAGGGCTCAAACTTAAACCCACAGTAGAAGGGATTGGGGTGAAAGCCTTTATAAGTAAGCCTTTATGCAAGGAGGCTTCATTCTTGAGTATCCACTCTTGAGAGCACTCTCTCTTGAGTATTCACTCTATGGATGGCCTAGCCTTGAGCTTAATGCCCATGCTTAAGAGGCTAGTACTAATCCATTGTATTTGATTAATCTAATCCCTATTTTACTCATTAGTCTTATTCTCTACATTTCCTTGTGTCCTGAAGTAGTTTTACACTCTCATTATTCTAGATTTGAGAGAGGTAATTACTTCTTGCTTTGATCTTAACTCTCTTTTTCCATAAGTATTTCAATTAGTTGTTGAATTCTCTAATTCTCTTGATTAGTGTAGTGTGTGTGCACTCTTGGTCATGTCCTTAGAGTTTGTGCTTAATTGGTGTGCTTAACTGTGTGAAGGTTTAAGAGCCTTGAGCTCAATGCCACTTGTGTGTGATGTGATTAGAGTACCTTGGTTGGCATGTGATGATTGGGAAAGCCAACTTCATTGCAATTAGTGCGTGCTTTGATCATGGATTCTTGTGTTGATTTTGTTCTTGTGACTCCATAAGATTGGCAAGTCGAACTTCGGTGGGCTTGATGTGTGTAGGAGTTGATTGATTAGTGATTAGAGTATGATATTCTCTTGAATCCTCTATTTTGATGAATCCTATGACGTCGTGCTTCCAAGCCCTAGTTGGGTTGCCGATCCACGGATTGATAATTTTGTGTGGGTTGCAATTAGGTCTTTGCTACAACGCCTCTCAACATTTGGCGCCGCTGTCGGGGATCGATAACCTAATCTAGTGAGTATAGGATGTTTAGAATAGAGTAATTTCACTACTAATTTCTCGGTTTTTGAGTGTGTGTAACTCAATTTTGGTTTGATTTGATGATATTGTGAAAGAAAATGAAGCTAATTGTTGAGTTATGAATACCCCAAACCCCCAATTTGACTAATTTCATACTAACCCTTACTAATTTTGCTTCATTTCCATGCTAATTGTACGAATTTCATGCTAATTTTTTACTAGCTTTGCTAACCTAACCACTAAAATTTGAAGTGTAACGTATGTTTAATCCCCTTGTAAGAGGAGGAATCATCACTCTAATCAAGTTAATTGTGCTAATTTATGCCTAATTTGATGATTTGAGTGTTTGATTTTTGGCCTACAATGGTCAATTTTGGAGCCGATTTGATGGTGCACACACGTGTGTGCAATGATACGTCTTCGCATGGAGTAAAGGAATAACTTGGAGTGTGATTATGAGATGTAAGCGCACTCACTTGCTCATGTCAATTATTGATTGATTGATGTGGTTCAATGATGTTGCTCATTATTTGCTAGAATTAGGTGTGTAAATCAATTGATCTGCACTTTGCACCTAATTTGATTGTTTTGGAATGAAATTGACGGTCAATTTTGACTAATGAATGACTAATAATCAAAATAGGTGCAAAGTGTAAATCAATTGATCTACACTTTGCACCTAATTTGATTGTTTTGGAATGAAATTGACGGTCAATTTTGACTAATGAATGATGTGTGTATCAAGATAATGCTTAATTCTCATCAAGAATTCATATGTGTGCATAAAAATCATTGTGTGTAGAATGCACCAAAGGGGGAAAAAACTGTCAAAAAATTCAAGTGTGTGTGCACCTAATCTTGAGTGTGTGCATGCATAGAAATTGATGATATATGAGTATGCAATCATGTAATTGATGTGTATGCTAGGGTAATTCAATCATTGGATAAGCCTAATTGCCAAAAAATTGTGCAAAATTGAGTGTGTGCGCCCATCCAAGACCACTTGATTTTCAATGATTGATGGTCAATTGGGGCACCTAAATAATTATTTGATTGTGAAATGTTTATGAAAAGTGTGTGCAATCATTAAGTTTAAACCTAAATGCATTGCCAATTGAGCCAAATTTGAACTTTTGTGCTTAATTTTTTAGTGTGTCATGTGCTTGATTGGGTCAAAATAGTGTTATTTTTTGAGAAATTAAGCATGCATGAGTTCACTTATGCTTAATTGAGTTTGCAATTTGAGCATTACAATGTGAAATTGATGGAATAGTTGCATAAAATCTTGGCCTAAATTTGGGTGTGTGTGCCAATTAATGGCATGTGCAATCTGGTGCTTGAATGAATAATTAGTACTTTTTAATCAATTATGATGATTAATTTACTGAGTTGAAGAACTGCATACATATATAAACACACACGTATAAATAACTATATATATTGTATAAACAAGTACTTAAAAACACTTTACCGAGTTGAAGATCTCCTTACATACATAAACACACACATATAAATAAATAAAAAAATATATATTATATATATAATATAAATATTATATATAAAACTATATATATTCTTAGACCGACAGTGTAAAGAAATACTGACAAGCAAATGAAATTTTGACAGCATAACAATGTGAAAAATAAAAATAAAACCATTCCATACTTGCTTCTGTGAAAGCTTGCCTAACTTTTGTTAAGCTTTCCTATTCTATACTTGCTTCCGTGAAGCTTGCCTAACTTTTGTGTATACATGAAACCATGATTATGTTTCTAAACATGAACAAAAAGCATGATTATATTCACAAGAAATCAAAATTTCGACAGCATAACGGCACGAAAATACAAACAACAAAATTTTCCATTCCATACTTGCTTCCATGAAGCTTGACTAACTTTTCTGTATACGTGAAATCATGATTATGTTTTCAAACATGAACAAAAAGCATGATGATATTGATAAGCAATCAAAATTTCGGTAGCATAACGGTATGAAAATTCAAACTAAAAAAATTCCCATTCCATACTTGCTTCCGTGCAGCAACGAATGCTCACGGGAAGAAGAAATAACATAAGCAAAAAAGCATATGTTGGTATATTACTTTGGTAAATCCAAAGCTCTCAACAAACTTCTATCTAGTATAATAAATATGAAATCATGGCTGAATTGATAAGGACGATCAACACCAACAACATGTCTTCAGTAATACCAAAAAAGTGGCACCCAAACACCATGGTCACACATCGTTCCATAAAAATCACAAACTAGAAAAAATGATAGATAATACCAATGTTGATGTCAATCAAGGGCAATGTGATCCGGGCTCATATTGTTGCCAATCAGTCCCCTCATCACTATCTGCATCAACTGTTGAAATAGCACGTACACATGGAGCCTTGAAGCGTGAAAGATGTTGATGGAAGACCTCTGGATCACTATCTATGCAGAGACAGTGTCTAGACAACTCAACGCAAACATTGCCCAAGCCACCACATCCAGAAAACATATCAACAATGTAGGTGTGCTCCACAGTAAATGTCCACACAAGCCAGCTAAAAAAAGCAAAAAATATGCGTATTTTTACTTTATGTAACATAGTCCAATAACGCATAGTAGGAAGCATATATTCTTACCGAAAGAAGTCAAGGCTACGCTCGGCGGCACCTCTAAGAGCGTGTCCTCCAATGTACTCTCCGTCGACGCGCTCCACCAGTATTCCGGACTTGGCATCGAAAGAGTTTTTGTCCACGCTCTCTCCATCTAGTCGATCGTAGATAGGACGTTGACCCTTACGATAAAACAATCCTAGCAATAGTGTTTCCACCTACAAATTACAACTAGAATTTGATCTAATTGAAGAAAACTACAAGCATGCTTTTCAATCAAAAAATAAATTTACTTACTCTCTCAATCTCAATGGTCTTTCGCACATAACCATCGGGGATCAAAATAAGGATGGTGTGCATCATTTTGAATCCCATCTCGATGGCATGGCTAGACACAATGCCAAAGTGATCAGTGGAGCTTAGGGTGATGTACCACCCATTGTCTGCCACATACTTTGAAGCTATTACGGCCACTTTCTTACTTAATTTTCGAGAGAATTGATTCCATGGAGGGACTGTGCGCTCCTTGCCGCACTGTCGAAGCAAGGGACTTGCCAATACACCGTATGCGAGCCACAAACGGCTCCAAGCACACAACAAGCCTAAACTAGCAAGCTCAAGAAAACAAAGGGTGTGTCACTCACCGCTCTACGCTCGCCTTCGTGGTGGATTCCTCGCCGCGATGAAGAAGAAGCTGCAGTCGTGCCGCGCTCAACCGCTTCGCCGCCGTCGTGCCTTCGTAATGCTCGATCGCACACACACTCTCCCTCTCTCTCTCTCTCACACACACACACAAGGAGGTGAAGAAGAAGAAGAAGATGGAGATGGAGCAAGAGCACTCTTCAATTGCACAAATGAGAGAATGAGTAAAAATTAGGTTTAGTTGGCTTTTATAGGAGCTCACCCCATTCACACTTGGGCGCCCATGCTTAACCAACTAATCCCTTGAATGTCCAAGTTAAAGTGCGCCTCTCATCGACGATCACTCTACCTTTCCCTATTGGACCGACAAGCCCGGTACCTGACTCTACCAAATACATAATACGCGTCCATCGTAGGTGATGGGTGTCCGTGTGCCATGAGGGTTAACATGCCCCCCTTCCTGATGTAGATTCCGTCCTCGGAAGCTATTGAGTTGAAGCTGGTTCGTCGAGGTGGAAGAGCATTTGAGATGAATGTCCTTAGCCTTCTTCAGTCACTGCAAAATCAAACAACATTGGCACAGTAATTGCATTCTCATAAAAAGCATATGCAGTTTTAGATAGAAAAATTGATTGGTCAAAGAATTTCAAACAATTTGTTAGCAATGAACATTAAATTGCAATGTAATCAAATGCATAAACAGATGTAAAGGTAAAAAATTAAACAAGTCTGGGGTCACTAATTTGACGATCGAAAAGCACTAGAGATCAAGTATTAATACCATGGGTAAGCTTCTTAACTTTCTGTGGTCAATTAAGTTGTTTAATCGCGAGAGCCAAGTATTCATGTTCGAGGGCTGACTAGAGGCTATATCTAGAAAACCTTGTAGTTAAGCTACCATAAAAGGAATTTCTCATGAAATCATCGCCTGGCTGATTACTTTTTCTTTGACCCCCCAAAGTCTTTTCACAGTGATTCAATTATGATGTGTGTGCTTATTTTGTATGCCTTGGGTTTTTTGCTTTTCAAGGAAAAGCGCCCACACTGGGAACCTCTAGGGCTCTAGTACCATAGGCAATACATGTGAGTGAAGTACCAATTCAAGCTGAGATTTCTCTTCCAGCGTAAAATTTTACATTGTGGCACTTTGATTTTTTGTTTGTTCATTTTCAGCATTTAATTTTGTAACTTTGGGGGGCCATATAACACTGTTACCCTCCCCAGGCTCATCACATTAGTAAACTCCCTTTATAATACTTAAGCTAAAGGTCACTAGGGTTAAGCCCACTAGAAAGCCCTAGTACATTTCATACAATGCTGCCTAAATCGGATTAAGAACCTAAGTAACCATTGCTTATTAGGAAGGCATTCCCCATGGTATTAAGAGAAGATCTCTAACACCTAGCTTGGTCAAACTAGCTTAGTCGGACTGCTTGATTTTTAAACCTAGACAAGTGATTATGACAAAACATTACATTGAATTAAATGTTTGATACTAAGCAAATGCGCTGAATAGTATGCTACCAATCACAATCAAAGCAGACAAACATGGATGCAAAAAGATAAGGGCAATGCTAATGGACAAGAAACACCTGTTTGTGTTGATGGTCGCGCTTGATTTGAAGTGTGAACGAGAGAAAGGTTCCATGAAGGTCCAAATCCTATCAATAGCAACACGCTCCTGTACACACTATGAAATACAAACAATACCTCTAGGAGGCACATCAGTGGGAAAAGAGAACTTTGCTAATCACTCAACTCTAAAACAGAAACACTCCTATCGTACTAATCTTACCTACCCTCCATCATTCAAGTGATGAGGATCAAAGGTGTTTTATGGCATAGGTTTCTGTTTCACTGTACCAGATGTGACATGTGTAGGTCTGAGTCAATGTTTTGACTTTAATGTGCATACTCGTTTGCTAATTGCTCTTGCTCTTTTTTTTTTGTTTTTTGTGAGTATAAAGCTTTATATGTACATTCCCTAAGATTGGTGATTGAGAGGTCAGGGAAAAAGGTTGAGAGGGAAACAAATGAATGATGACTGTCAGCAAACACTCCCCCCTTCCTTGGGTAGATCATACCGTTTGAAATGAGCTTGTCACCCTTTGAAACCAATTGTTCCAGTTGGTAATAGGTGAGGATTTTTGCCAGTAGTTTTCTATTACCCTAGGTGCCTTGTCAAGCTGCAAGGGTGGTAAGGTATTCTCCCAGGATCGAACTTGAAGTGGTTCATCAGGTGATTCTTGAACACTGGGAGGTGTGGATTCTTTGGTAGCTTCATGGAGGTCCACTACTATAGATGGAGGCGCTGTAGAAGCTTTTACCTCTATGGATGTATTACATGAGGAGCTAGAATCTTCATGGGACTCCCCCCTTCCTGAGCTAAGTGGAACAAATCGTTCTTTCTTTGGTACCCAAACTAGCTCGGGAGCGGGTGTGTAGCATTCTGTGATTTTTTTCTTTCCACGATCATTGATTCGTTTTGGAACTACGGGATTGGGCTCACTTGGGTCAGGTGATAGGTAAGAGCACAATCTACGTTTTGGCACCCAGATTTGATCATTTCCTTGATAGTAGCCTTGGGCTTCCAATAGTCGTTTAGGAATCCAACGCAGCGTTTCTTTACATTTCTTGGAGTGAGTGGTACGTTTCTTACAAGGCTTCTGTTTTTTAGCACTAGCTATGGTCACTAAAGAAGCTTTAGGGACCCACTTGTATGTTTTCTCTGCTATATTAGGATGAGTCTTGTTGGAAGCGATATGCATTGCTTGTAGCATATTTAAGGGTATACGCATTTCATCCCCCTCAGGTGTTACCCAGGTCGTCCCCCTATTTCCCCAAGTGTCTATGGTTGATGCTAGGTGGTCCCAATCCACATTGTCTGATTCCGTCATACCCGGTAACACATCCATGTAAGGAGAATCTTGGCCAATGTGTGTATCCTTCTTACAAGTGTAACAATATTGTAGTGGGGCCGAGTGAACTGTGGTGTCAGAGCGATGATCAATAATGGTTTTACTCCCTAAGGGGTGTACCTTACCAGTCACCAAATCCACTCTAAGGACAGAGTCTTGGAATTGCAAATAGACATGATTTTTAGACCAATCGTGAACCATTTGTGCTTCCCTCATGAATGGTCGTCCTAAAATCATTTCATATGACATAAGGTGTTTAGAGAAATCCATTACAATGAACGTATGTCGTACCTTGTGTCCTAGAACTTTGATCTTAAGATCCTTGAGCATCCCCATAGGTTTGGCTATGGTACCATTTGCCATCTTTACCACAATATTAGTAACACTGAGGCGGGGTTTTCCCATGGATTCCCAACAATCTTTTGTAACGATGCTAACTCCCGCACCACCATCAAGAATTCCCTTTATAGTTAATCCCTTGGTAGTGATGGGTAGGGTCGCATTAGACTCGTCGCCTTCAAAATACTGCCCTAATTCGTTAATGGGTACCTCGATCACAGACTTGTGTCCATCTAAGTCAAGTGATTGCACATGATTTTCCTCATCAATCATAATCGAGTCAGGCCTATTTGGTTGCGCAAACTGCGGTAATCCCGTTCGTAGCTCTCCGTTAAGGAATGCTCGAAGTGCAAGGAATAACTCAGGATCTCCATACAGCTTTGCTATGATCGTGGTTCGGACCTCAGAAGACATGAAGTCCACTAGTTTGGCAACATTCATTGGCGTTTTGCAGGGTGTAGGTCCTTGACTAGGAACTGGTGAGGATGGAATCTCATATTCCTCAATGGGATCAGGTATTCCTTCGTTAAACATCCTTTCCAACAAGAAGGGTGTATGCTCACCTTCTGATGTCCTGTCCTCACTCCCTTCTTGGATGATACTAGATATGGCTAACGGTCTATGGTTCATGTGGGGTGGATGAACTTGCGTGGGAAACACTGTGTCATGAATTTTGACATGCATGGGTTCTGGTTCTAGTTTCCTTTGAGTCTCCTCCACTAAACCTCTTAGATGTTTCACCTGCTCAATCTCGTCTACTGGGTTTGGATACGTCCCAATCTTCTTTTTACGATTTTTTCCTTTTTGCCCCTGCGGTTTATCTTGGGGGTCTTGGATTGGATTTGGAAACACTTGTGGTGTTTTCAGAGGCTCTTTATGGTTTTCTCTCATTCGGTTTTCATTTGGTTCCATGTTACGGTTTTCTTTGTCGGTCTTTCCCTTTGTGGTATTGGTTCTAGTCTCCATTGTCTCGACTGAATCTGAATCATCCTCGAGGTCATTCATATACACGGGGTCATCTCCTGTTCCTATGTTTGTTTTGGAACTTGGCTTTGAATTTTCCGTATTCTGCGACTTCTTCCTTCGTGTCTTCTTTTTCTTTGCTTGGATAACTGACGCGGTATCTCTCTCTTCGAGGATATGTCCTGGCCCTTGAAGCATGGACCGTGTAATCGCATAAGCGGGTGCGACGGGTGGTATTGGTGACGTCACACTAGCAATTTCGACCAAATTTAGGGGTGTGATTTTAGGCGCATTTGGGTTATAGGGGCATTGGGCAATCAAGTGATCTATGCCACAACGATTACATGTGAGTATTGGCATTGTAGACGTGCTCCCTTGATTCACTTGCATTTGTGCAGCATTCTTTTGCAGCCTAATAGGGCACTCCGCTACTCGATGTGGTCCCCCACACTCGTAGCATTGAAGAGGTGGCCTCCTAGCCTGGGTGTTGATATTTTGACCTCTCGATGCGAGAGCAGCAGCTTGATAAACCGGCTTGACTTGTCCCCAACAATCTTCCATGTAGTATATAGGACATTCTTCCAATGTATCAAGTCCGTAGGCAATACTAGTGTCTATTTCCTCCTCACAACCATCTGCATAAGCATTAGATGGCTCGCAACCCACTTGGTTCATAGGGGCGACTCTTGGATGCGGGGGCTGCGGTCCTAGCACAGGAGGTGGTAACGGTGTAGCTTGTACAACATTTTGAGATCTAGGGACCATGTGTTGCGGTAGTTGCTCAACAGGTGGAGCAGGCATCAATACAGGAGCTCGAGGTGCATCCGTCCAGGCTACAGGTGGTCTATTTGCCATCATACGTTTGATCATTAAACAATCCTTAGCTTGGTGACCATACCTACCACATGCGTTGCAAGTTCCATTAAATTTTACTCTAAACGTAGGGCACTCACTAGTGCTATGTGGACCTAAGCAAATGGAACACCATTGTTGCTCCCTTCTTGGATACATGTGACTATTTTGAGGGGGTCGATTATCCTTAAGAGACTCTTGGATTGCCTTGGTGAGGTCTATCAAGAATGTCTCAAATACCTTTGGCTCATTGGCAATGGGCTTTGCAGTCATGGGTTCATACTCAATGGCTTGTGAGCTAGTGGATCTCATGTCAGTAGACACCCTCATGCCTGCTATCATCAAGTTGTCCTCTAATTGGATTGCATTGGCAGTGACATCTTCCCAGGTTGTGATACCTCTAATCACTAGTCCATTATAGATTCCTTCATTCCTCAACCCTCGAATGAATCGATCAAGCAGTTGGTTATTGTTGAAGCGCTCATTTACAGGGCAACGAGAGTTTAAGTGCTTTAGAAGACTAATGAAGTCCCTTACTGACTCTCCTTCCTTATGTTCGGCCTTCTGTAGCTGAGATGCTACACCCCAAAGCACACCTTCTCGTATGTACTCCTTTAGAAACAACCTTCGAAGGGTAGGGTAGATTGTTTTCTCGTCCACCCTTAGGGTCCTATACCAATCTCCAGCCTTCCCACTTAATGTCAAGCTTAAGGCATTGCACTTATGTAGTTCGTTGCGTTCCCCTAAGGAATCACATACTTGTTCAAACACTTCAATGTGTTTCCTAGCATCTTCGTCCCCATTGAATTTTTGCGTGAGTTTGGCAATTTGTACTGCCTTACTTCTAGGCTCTCTATCAGATGCATGATGCATATTTTCCGCGATAGATCGACCTATGGTTTGAGCAAACGCTGCCAAGTCACCTATGTGAGGAGGCAGGGCCGGTGGAGGTACTCTTGGAATCATATGTGGGAGAGGAACGGGTACCGGTCTTGGCATATGTGTGGATGATGCAGGATATGGAACATAACCGGGCATAGGTCCACTCGGATAAGGGCTAGGGAGCGGCACTCGAGGAGCATAAGCAAGTGGTACAATTGGAGGTGTGGGGGCCATGTGTGCATAAGGGGCTAGAGGCACATATGGTCGAGGCCCCATATTAGGTACTACGACACTAGGTAGTGGCACTGCGCTAACCGTAGATGTCATCGGTACATTCTCTGTTAGGCTTATCCCTGGAGTGAGCACTGTGTTTTCCTTAATAGAGGGTTGAGCCAAGTTAGGGAAGCTAAAGTTTTCTCTCGGAGGCTCAGATTGCATAGAGACCCCAGGTGAAATGACGTAAGATGGGTCCATGGGGCTCATTAGAGGAGTCTCCATTTGAGATAGAGTAGGCTGTTGAGCCTTGCTCGTATCCAGAAATCTCATGGGGCCAGTTGAGAGTATATTTACCCCTCGGTTTTGCCTTTCTGATTGAATAATGCCATGGATAACATTACATATCATTTTCTGTTGATCTTCGATGCTCGTGGCACTAGAGGTGGATTGTACAATCTCTATCCATCCTACATGGTAGGCGTGGCCAGAGTGTAGATCCGTCAACACCTCAGTGTGGAGGTCGTATGTCCAATGATCATTAATGAACAATCCTTCTAGAGTCGACGTGTTAACGGTTTCTTGTGAGGTAGAAGCAATGTTGCTCCCCGTGGTTTTACTTGTCACCAACGGTACTCTAGAGGGAACTTCTGAAGGAGGCAGCTCAACAGGGCCTTCTTGGTAAGAAGTTGGTAGGATATCCACATGGACACTCTTTGGGGGTGTGGGGTCCACGTGCGATGTGAAAGGAGATTCCACTTCCCCACCCCCTTCGTGTGCTTCATCTGCATCAGGTTCCGAGCGAGTAGCTCTACCTAATGTTTCCATGAAACGGCTAAACATACTAGTACTAGGCTGTGGAGCTTCGGGAGGTGCATGGCCTTCTCTCTCAGTGTTTTGGGTAGGGTATGCTTCCATGATTTCTGAGTCGGAGGAGGAATCACTAGCGGCTATTTTAGGGTCTTGGGTGGTGCTACCTTGTGTCCCCGCTGAGGGTCTAGAGCTTATCGTGGATGGGTAATGGGTGTCCGTATGAACAGAGGCACCCTCAATATGCTCGTGTTCTAACACTCGCCCAGAGCGTAAGTGCATGTGCTTTTGATACCCTAAGGTGTCAAAAAGCTGCTCTAGGAGGCCTTGTGACTAGTTTTTAGCGTGTTTTTTGTTTGTTGTTTTTTTTTTGCTAGATTTTTTAGAGTGTGTCGTGGAATGGGCCGTGTGATAGCTCGAAACGAGCGTATCGGTCAGAGGGTCGTGCCGTGCTTTACAGCCCTCCGTTTGGTCACTCTATGCCCTCGGAATCCCTAAAACTGTCAATTTCCAGTAGGGAACTAGGCCCAAACTAGAAAGTCTAAGGGTGCAAGTGGGAAGAGAAAGGAGGAGAGTGGAGGACTTGTCCCACATGCTCTCATTCTCTCTTGAGGGAGTAGGGTATATATATAAGAGTGAGTCTAGTATATATCATAAGACTGAGGACTGAGGCCTGGGCCTGGGCCTGGGCCTGGGCCTGGGCTTGGGCTTGGGAAAATTCGAAAAAATTTCGCCGCCCGCTCGCTCGCGTTTTTAATTTCCGATTTTTTTTTTCCTTTTAAACTTTTCAAAAAAAAAAATTTTCCCAATTTGTTTTTTTAAAAATTTTTTATGCAGAAAAACGCAAAAATTGAAAAAAAATGCAGAAAAACGCAGAAACTGCAGAAATTGCAGAAAATGCAAAAAAACGCAGAAATTGAAAAAAATGCAGAAAAACGCAGAAACTGCAGAAATTGACAGAAAATGCAAAAAAACGCAGAAATTGCAGAAAATGCAGCAAAAACGCAGAAATTGCAGAAAATTGCAGAAATTGAAATCGCCGAACTTGAAAATGCAGAAATTGCAGAAATTGAAAAAACACAGACAATAGCAGAAATTGAAATTTGACAGCAATTGCAGAAAACGCAAAAAACAGAAACCTTCCACACACTCCTTCCCTGCCTTTCCTATGATAGAGATTGCACCACAAGGAAGCGTAAAGTGCTAACCGAGCTTAGTGTAGGGCATATCCCCGGCAGCGGCGCCAAAAATGTGCGCTCCTTGCCGCACTGTCGAAGCAAGGGACTTGCCAATACACCGTATGCGAGCCACAAACGGCTCCAAGCACACAACAAGCCTAAACTAGCAAGCTCAAGAAAACAAAGGGTGTGTCACTCACCGCTCTACGCTCGCCTTCGTGGTGGATTCCTCGCCGCGATGAAGAAGAAGCTGCAGTCGTGCCGCGCTCAACCGCTTCGCCGCCGTCGTGCCTTCGTAATGCTCGATCGCACACACACTCTCCCTCTCTCTCTCTCTCACACACACACACAAGGAGGTGAAGAAGAAGAAGAAGATGGAGATGGAGCAAGAGCACTCTTCAATTGCACAAATGAGAGAATGAGTAAAAATTAGGTTTAGTTGGCTTTTATAGGAGCTCACCCCATTCACACTTGGGCGCCCATGCTTAACCAACTAATCCCTTGAATGTCCAAGTTAAAGTGCGCCTCTCATCGACGATCACTCTACCTTTCCCTATTGGACCGACAAGCCCGGTACCTGACTCTACCAAATACATAATACGCGTCCATCGTAGGTGATGGGTGTCCGTGTGCCATGAGGGTTAACAGGGACCTGTATAATACGCATCGTTAATTTAATTAAAGTTCCAAAACTATCATAGACTGTCCATTGTGGTTTTGAAGGATGCATACCTCGTTCTCTGAAAAATTTTCAACTTTAAAGTTTGTTGAAAAATCCGCAAACAAAAGAGAGGCCACTTCATTGCTCTTTTCCCCATCAACATGGGCTGAATGAAGAAAATCCAAGATCCTGCATACGATCAAATAAATGTATTTCAAACATTCACAACACACACCACACATAGTTAGTCTTTCTTTTCACATGTGTTTACCATTTCTCATCATCGAGAGAAATTTTGTAAACATCTAGCATGTTCCCAATAACGTTCACATCACAATCTATGGAAGGCACTGCATAATCAGAAAATAAAATATTTCATCAAGAATTGTTGAGTAGAAAGAAAGTGACAGCTAGATATCTATACAAGCAAGTTTACCTGTGGACCCTTGAGCACCTTTTTGGTTCTTTTTGGGAGACTTATTGGGCTTCTTGGATCTAACAAAATCCAATCGTTTCTTTATAGAGGAGATTGTACTATTGTTTACTCTTTTCGAAGAGGTGGCTTTCTTGGAAGCTGAGCCAATCTCCTCAATACCATTTTCATTTCTTTCAAGAACGTGCTCTAAAGCAAACAAAAATATATTTCTCACAAACATAATCTAAATAGTATGAGCACTTTAACAATTTTGTAGTTTTTATAAATGCCAAAAATAACCTTTATATAAGTTCCCTTCATCACGTGGGTAGGTGCCTCGACTGTAATCTAGCCACCAAGGGCAATACTCAATTTCCCAAGCAATCAAACCATAATCTCTCATCCATAGTGGATACATACACTCCTCACAAGAGAGGTCCCTCCAACTTTCAACAGCAATTGGCAACTTCTCCAACAAAGTTTGATCGTAAAGTTGAATTAGCCATCTACATAAAATGCAGTTAACTTTATTTGAGCTCCTTTCCTAAGTGACTTATTTATTATACAAACTCTAAGTAAAAAATAGAATGACAACCATAAAGATATCAATTGTATTACCTGAATAATACTCTCCTTGAAGATTCCATAAGCTCTGGAATTTTTTCATCCGACTCTTTTGTGTTGAGCTTACTCCAAAGCTCCACAAAAGCTTTATCAATGTGGTCCCTCAATTGGTGATGAAACCATGCTTCAAAGCCCTCCGGCATTTCTTCAATCATTTTCCCTTTGATCCTCAAGCATTGCTTCAAGATACTTCCCCAATACCACTCTTTACGCAAGTACATTCTAAATTTCATTGCACTAATATAACGCTCAGAAGTAACATCATCTACACGGCAATGCATCAAAGAGTGCAATATTTCATTTTTTCCTATAGAGCAAACAATAAACAAACCATAAATGCATTGATTCATTTGATGATTTCATGTGTATTTTTTATCCAAAAATTATTACCTCTCTGGTGATATTTTAGAAGTTGCCAAAGAGTGCACTTTGTCTCTTGTAAGGCCCACTTGATCCTTTTCTCTTATCCAATTGAAGTTAAATAATAAAGAGAAGAACCCTTGGCCATTGGCGGGGTTGGCAATGGCCAACATCTATGTTATATTAGCACGAGATCAAATCAAATCAATTTTTCAATCAAATATATCAAATTCAAATGACATGTCAACTTACAATTTAGTAGAAATTCAAACATAAACAGGGAGAAGAGAAAGTGTTTACCTTATAAGCTCTTTCTTTGAATATTTTTTCTATTCTTCCTCGAGCAACCATTTCCTTTTCTGGCAGTGAAATCGAGGGATCATTGATCTCTTGCATCTCTTTGATAAGAGACAAGTCAAAGTCTTCCTTTTGTAGAGCAAATGAAAAAAAAAGTAAGATTTTACAAAATAATGTCAAGCTTTAGAAATTACATAAAAAGTGTACTTTAAGGCAAAAAAATTTACCTTCCATATGAGCATTGCTAATAAAAGAGGAGGAGCGTTGTACCAACTCCCTTTAGATGCCTTCTTCTCACAAGCAAGCTCTACCTCTATCCATCGAATCTAATCTTGGGGAAATTCTTTCATTAAAGAATCTTTGCTTGCCACAGCCAGTTTTTGGAACAAGAAGATCTCCTGCCCAAAATTTGTGCTCACAGTGGTTCTACCAATCCTAAACCACAATATCTTAAATTAAATGGCAGTAGAATGACATCGATAAAGTAATAGCAATAACGTTCAAAACAACAAATGTGCTTACTCATTTTGAGAGCGCAAAGCTAGCATAAGCTCCCCCTCTGCACTTCTATCAACAAAGACAAATTGACATTTCACAGAACAATGTCTCCACTTTATCATTGAAAATTCTACAACAACAAAAAAGAAAATTAGAAAGCATAGAGTAATACAAGTCAACTTTACATTAAACAAAAAAGAAATCACTTACGTGTTTTTATTAAGCGCATCCAAGTTTTCAAACGGTGATTACCATCCCAAACGATAAATTTTTTTCCCCTTAAGTCTTCCCACTCAAGGGGAAGGGAATTATCAAAATCATCGCTTATTTCTCGCCAAATAGGCCCCCATTCATCTTTGTCTAAGTCCGAAACATAATGTTGATCATGGCCTGGCTTCTTAAATGACACAAGAAATGGAGCTCCAAGCACACTGTATCCAGACATCTCAAACCTTTTCACCAAGCCCTCAGTACCTGGACCCACCGCTCTAATGGCTTCATTTTCCATCAATCTACAAAGAGGAATTCGAGGAGTTTCCCCACCTCTCTTTACAATAAAACCCTCTACAATCTCCTCTAATATTCGACCATGAACATCCTTTCCAAATACTGTTGGATGATCGGGAGGTTTAGCAACAATTGTTGTTGCTTCAGACACGCTGTGAGCCACCAATTCACCTTGTGTAGCATGAATATCTATGAACACCTCTTCTTCATGCACATCACTCAATATATCCTCTTCTTCATGCACATCACCCAAAATATCTTTATTTCGATGGACATTGGAAGAAGCAATGGAAGATCGTGCATTGGCCCTATGCCCTGTAGTGCCAGATCTTAATGTGTATCCTACTCCTACAAGCAAAAAACAATAAGAACACAAATAGTTTAGTGAGTATGATGAGACAAAAGAAAAGAAAACAAATAGCTTAATGTATTTGAACTTACTTTGAGAGATACCTGTCCTGCCACGTTTAGATGGTGTACGAGCCATAATCTATTAACCACAAACAACAAAAATCTTCTTAGCAATGACAATACAAATATAAAATTCTAAATTTCGGCAGCATAACGACGTAAAATGCAAACTAAAAAAAAAACCATTTTCAACTTGCTCATGGCAAGGAAAAATACAAATCCACTTTGACATTTGTATACCTCTTCTCTACAACGATCTGTTCTTACATCATTGTAATTGTTACTGTAAGTGTGTATGCAAGTGTGTTAAAGTGTGTGAATGCAAGTGTTTATATGTGTGTGTGTGTGTGTGGATGTATGCATGATTGTGTGTGTGAATGTAAGTGTAATATGTGTGTGTCTTTATGCATGATTGTGTATGTGTTTGTGCTATGTATGCAAGTGTGTTGATTTTGTGAATGCAAGTGTTTATATATGTGTATGTGTGTATGTATGCAAGTGTGTTGATGTTGTGAATGCAAGTGTTTATATATGTGGGTGTATGTATGTATGTATGTGTGTGTATGCAAGTGGATGTGTGCATGATTATGTGTGTGTGAATGTAAGTGTAATATGTGTGTGTATGCAAGTGTGTTGATGTTGTGAATAAAAGTGTTTATATATGTGTATGTGTGTATATGCTTGACAATACAAATATAAAATTCTAAATTTCGGCAGCATAACGGCGTAAAATGCAAATTACAAAAAAAACCATTCTCAACTTGCTCATGGCAAGGAAAAATACAAATCCACTTTGACATTTGTATACCTCTTCTCTACAACGACCTGTTCTTACATCATTGTAATTGTTACTCTAAGTGTATGCAAGTGTGTTGATGTGTGTGACTGCAAGTGTTTAGATGTGTGTGTGTGCAAGTGTTTTTGATGTGTGTGTATCACTGTGTGAGTGTGTGAGTGTGTGTGTGTGTGTGCTTACCTGAACACGCTCGCCCGATCCACCGGAGGAGGTCCAATGGAAGCTCCATTGGAGCTCCTCCATGCCTTGAAAGGCATGGTGAGAAAGGAGCACGCGCGCTGCCTTCTCACCATGCCTTTCAAGTCATGGGGGAGCTCCAATGGAGCTCCATTGGACCTCCTCCATGCCTTGAAAGGCATGGTGAGAGGGCAGCGCGCGCGCTGCTTTCTCACCATGCCTTTCAAGGCATGGGGGAGCTCCAATAGGAGCTCCATTGGACCTCCTCCGGTGGATCGGGCGAGCGTGCGCAGGTAAGCACACACACACACACACTCACACACACACACACACACACATCATTTGATAGAAAATCTACACACACACACACACAGTACCTTGTCTTCTCTTGCTCCTTCTTCTTCACAGCAAAACTCCACGTTCTCTTCACTCCACTTTCATCTCCTTCTTCACAGAAAAACTTCACTTTCACTTCACTCCACTTCAATCTCAATTAAAACTCCATTTAAACTTCACTCCACTTTCATCTCAACTATTTTTTTTTTCACACACCATATATTACAAAAATGATATTGTGGTATAAACACTCACACACACACATTCATTTATATATTTATATATATGTATACACACACACAAAGATATACACAAAATGGATTCATATATATAGTTTTACTAAAAAAATACTATGTTTTTTACACACACACACACACACACAACCATATATTTTAAAAAATGATTGTATGTGTTTGTGTGTATAAAAAACGTAGCATTCTTAAAGTTAAGTCATGCACACACACACACACACACACACACACACACACACACACACACACACACACACACACAAAAAATGTAAAAACTATGTGCACAGTTAAATATCTTATGTGCACATACACTCAACTTAAATATCTTAACTTTAAAAAATGCACATACACTCAACTTAAAAATATCTTAACTTAAACTATGTGCACATACACTTAACTTAAATATCTTAACTTAATAAAATGCTACGTTGTTTACACACACTCACAAAATCATTTATACACACGCACAGTAATGTATATAACTTAACTAAAATAATTATATATACACACTACCAAAAACACACACACATATATATAAAATGGCAAGATGGAATCATATATATAACTTAACTAAAAAAATTCCTACGTTTTTTATACAAAGTCAGTCATATAGAATGTTACGTTTTTTATACACACACTCCCACAATCATATATATATATATATACACACACACACACACACACACACACACACACACACACACACACACACACACACAAAAGATGAAGACACTATTAGACTGCATTAAATGCAGTCCTTGAACCACCATTTAGAAATTAAATGGCCCCTCAAATTTGATGACATATTCCACTGCACATACATTCAGAACCATCATATATTAAATGCACTTCTTCAATTATGATTTTCATTATTCTTTGAGCCGTCACAAGATCTTACGCAACTGTCTTTTCGTCTACCTACCAATCTTTCACTTTCATTAACCTTCACATCTTTCATTAACTTTCACCAGTTTCATTAACGTTAACTTTATCTTTAACTTTCATTAACCTTCACCACCTTCACTTAATCCACCACAGTTTTCTCGCATCTCCACCCTGTAATCTGTTGCTTGAGAGAATATGTCCAACATGAAAGTAACAATAACTTGGAAGGTTGGTGGTCAAATAGTCAACTGCGACATTCAATTGAAGGGTAACTCATTGTTGCTTAGTGATTACTATTTGCAGAGTTTGCTGCCTCCATCTTGCCATTTTCAGTCACTATCTGCTCTTATTGAAAGTGATTGTGGCCTAACAAAAGTCTTGCTGCAACCACAGTGGGATATAGAAGGTCATCAGCATTTCTTAATAGATGGTTCTTTTTCGAGCTTGTTTGAGATGCTTCATTCAGACACATTTATACAGGTATCTGACAATGAGAAAGGAAATGACAAAGAGATATCTGAAGATGTTTTAAGCATTGTGCATCTTGAAAGTAGTGGTGACGATATAGGACAGCTCAAAACTCATTCAATCGTCATTTGGATTCAACAAAATCCAGGGGCAAAAAAGTTAAATGATCTGTTAACATTATGTGGAGCTCCTTTGCAAGTTGCTGAACTTCCACAACATTATGATGGAAATTTGTGTTTTGAGTTACCTGCGACTCAGGATAAAACAAAACGAATGACAGGGATGGAACAACGCTTTGATGGTCACTTGTGGACTCGCCCATCTGTGACAACCATGGCAATAGCATGCACAATTCATCTAAGCCACTGTTTGGGATTCATGCAGTGTAATTATTCAACGTGTCCTCATTATATTAAGGAACAAGAATTCAATAGTAGAGATTTTCATGGATATTTGGACAGACAGGTGAAAAAGGACTACCTTGCAATGGAAGAGAATACAACAGTAACTTGTCATTATTGTCAGAAGGTTGTCAGATGTGTTGCTGCTTGTCCTTGCAAAATCTATTATGTTTTGCCTAGAGATGGTACAATGTCGCGACTGGCAATACATGTTGGTAAACATTGTCATAATGTTAAGGCAGGTACCTCTAGGGCTGCTATTTCAAGAGTGCGGAAACTGGTAGGTACAGTACTAAAAATAGAAAAGGGTGGCCCAAGAAAAATTCAAATGTTGGTGGCTCAACAACTTGCTCTTCACTCCTTGATTGGTGAGGAAGCTGAAGCTACATCCGATGTACAATTCAATGATTTTTTGGAAGAAATGATGCCACTGGTTCAAACCAAAGGGTAAGAAAACTCAATTTGGTTCCTTGAATTTGTTAATTTTTTAACTATTATAAATTTAGCCTTCTTGTGATGCATCGTGTAGGTTTTCTTCAATTGTTTCAAAGGAGAGAAAGAGTCAAGGTGCTGTTATTGGGGATGGATATGATAATATTTTATTGCTTCAAAAAAAGTGCATGTTTCCTTTTTTTCATGGGAGTAGATTTCCTGGACAGGGTGAAGAGGATGACAAGTGCTTCCTATTTAAAATGTCCACTAAAGGACCAGGTTATGGGATTGATCTAGTAAATCGGATGAAAAGAACTGAAACTGGTGACTTGAGAAATGCGTGAGTACATTTTGATTTTACCCATAGAATGGATGGGCAACAATGTCATGCTCAGTTTATGATCCAAGGTAATCTTTAAGTATTTAAATATCTCGTATTTTTTTATCATTAAATAAAAGAAGATGTGTGAAAATGTTATTGTTGAATATCTTGCAGCATACGATCACTACAAATAATTGCTATATGTGAAACTAAAGAGGAGGATGCAAAGACTCAAGTTATTTTTTGGGAGAGCCTTAATTCAACAATGGAAAAGTACGGACATGGTGCAACTGACTTTGCAAGTTTTATGTCTGATGAAGCTGGTGCAAATTGGAATGCTATTCGAACAGTCTTCAATGGCGGGCCAGATAATATCATGGAGGGACGTGAACGATCATGCCTATTTCATTGGGAGCAGAGTCTCCACAAATATGCTAAAAAGTGGATACCTCAACATCTAACAAATCAACACATTGATATGTGTGAGGACTGTAGAGCTTGTAAGACCATTGTGCTTGCATCTCAAAAGGCACTTTCAATTCAAAAGTGGTGGAGACAACATCTATCTATAGAGAGCATCACAAGAGTGAGCAGATGGTTTAAATGGTGGGAGCAACGAATTTCACACTGGGGAGGAATTGGAACAGATGTAAGTACCTTTATGACAATCTATATTTTTAGAAAAAATTCTTTTCATACATGAAATTTATAAATTTTAATTCATGTTTTTTTGCATTTTATAGGGTGGTCTAAGTCCGTGGGAGCGGGCACAAATTTCCAATGTTAATTTATCAGAAAGTGTACATGCCAGTTGGTTAGCAGGTGAAGGTGGAAAGGGAAAAATATCCTTGTATGATGCATGTGTAACAGATGTTATAAACTCATATATTCAATGTGCAAAGCGTTTGGGATATACTACTGGGCGTTATATAGGAACGGGTCCCACAATGGAGACCTTGCTTTCTCGAGTTGAATCTCAGCAAACTCCAACTCCAACCAACGTGGCCCATCTATTACACGAGGCTGTTGCAGGGACTCCCATGTATGCGCAACCAATTTTGCATGGAGACAAAGAAACAGTACAACGCAAAAAGAGGGGCAGAACAGGAACAAGTAGCTCCCATCTGCTGGAATATGTCATGGAATCTAAGCAACGAAACCATCGCGGTCGACCAAAAAAAATCAATTTTGATACCCAATGACCAGGTATTTCTAACATTCCGCTGCAAATTAGTGACAGTGATGATGATATTGGATCTCAAAAAGAAACAACCACACCTTTGTTATCTAAAACAAACAATGTGTTTGAGAGTGATGTGCCACGCACTCAGTGGGCCCTCAGGAGAATGCCCATTCAAAGTCAAAGAAAATGTTTTGGAACAATAGGGAGAAAAAATTGTGACAATATCTTGCATAGTCGCTCAATTGGTCTTGTTGCTCCATGTATATGGTCCGAAAGAATGTTCAAGGGTAAAACAATCGAGCAATGGTTATGGTTTTGTAATCATGATATTTTGCATACCCAATCAATCAAAAGACAAGTCAAAGATTTACCTCCTGCTCCAAATGTTTGGCCAGTAGCAAGAGGGACAGATATCTCCACACAGGAACTTGCCGTGCTGCATCAGAGTGGATTTCGGACAGAGAATTCAATGGTAAATCCACAACCTCTTGCTGGCGACTGCAAAGAAGGTGGCGGCAGCTCGAGGAAGAAAAAGTGGAGGCATGGAATCTCTAAAGAGGCCATGAAGAAATTGGAAGCATGTAATAGTATGACAATTATATTTTTGGATGAAGTGAAAAGGTCTCAAGAGCATGTAATTTTCCGAGTTCTCACTGAAAATAGTTATGAGATTCATATAAAACAGAGTCCAGCATGCACGTGTCCGGATTTTCAGAAGCGAGAGAATACCAACAAATCCTTTTTGGCATGCAAACATATGTACTATGTGTACACAAAAGTGCTCGGACTTGAACCTAAGGAGCACATGATTATTCATCAGCCAACCCTCTCACCAATGGACATCGCTTTTATTCTTGGACAACCAAGGATGATTTCTCCCTCCATTTAATTACAACTGGTTTGGTATGCTTCTTTCACTCAACTAGAATATTGATCTATGATATGAAAGTGTTTTTCTGTATTTATTTTGGTTTATTATACTTGTGATTATTTATCTTGAAAAAACATTGTTTATGCAGCAAAGGATTTCAAATTTCAAGCAAAAGATATGAAGCATCTTGCAAGCTATTTGGGAGCAAATTACTTGCCTTTTAGAGTGACCATTACATTTATGGCGACTATCCTTTTTTGTACTCTAATTTTGATCTTATCCTGTGGTAGTTTTGCGAATGTACTTATATCCTCAAACTTATGTTGTTTCAAAAAGCAATTGCTTGGGAAAAATAGTATTGTCTCTATCTGGAATTATTTTTTACTTCATCACATTTATATATGTTGTGGATTATATTTAACTCTGAAATTAGTGTTGTCTCTATTCTGCATGATTTTTTACTTTATCGCATGTTTATATGCTGTGGATTATTTGACTCTGATCACATGCGTTGCGAGCATATTTGACTCTAATGGCATGAGTTGTGAAATGGTGATTTTATTTGTTTACATTTTTTCCGTCGTTATGCCCTCGCGGTCTCTGTCTCTCTCTTTCTTTGCGTAGTGATATACAACTCTATGATTTTACTTTCTCTCTCTAGAAGAGAAGTCACTCTCTCTCTCTCTTTCAAGGATTTATGATCTCTTCTTCCAATGGTAACTCGTATAAATACTATCTCTCTAGAATTTATACTTTCTCTCTCCGTCAACCACACATATATGGAGTCTTATGACAATTGAAAATTACATTAAATAGATACTTTATGCTATGACACATATTTGGTTAAAAAAACTCTAAAGATTGCTAAAATTGTCAAAAAAACTTGAAATGAAAAACTCGCAAATGTTAAATCCCCGATTTGCAGGTGTTTGCAATGATGTATGCAAACTGTGGAGATTGGTGCATGCATTTGGAGTGCGGTTTGATGCGCTTTGGTTGCTCATGGTTTTGAGCGTGCAGTCAGTTTGGTTACTGGTTTTGTGGCCGTTTTACTAACGAAACTCTGGCAAAATTTTCCCAGGAGTTTTATGCGTATCATTTATGCGATCTAGGTAGAGATTGCGGGTTGCACTTAGCATTTGCGTGCGGTGTTCTCTGCAGGTGGGAGATTTGTGCGTGTGTATGCATCGATACCGCACAATGTGGGCTTGGTGACTAGCTCACGGTTTGACAGGTGTACAGTTATCTTGGCACACTCACAGGAGTGAGTATTGTGATGTATGCTTGTGTGGCTACAAGCTAGGCAGCCGGATTCGAGCACTAATGGCTTGAGGTTTTTCAGCAGGTTTCAGCTACAGGTTTACAAGTTTACAGGTAGGTTTGAGGGCTTATTTGGGTGCTGAATTTTCAGCCATTGTTTTCTCTTTGCAGGTGTCCATGTATGGCTCAATTGTAGGCTGATTCGGAACACATTTGTGACTTGTTTATGCAGTTGTTTAAGAGCTGAATTTTGGGGCTGTTTTGGGGCTGATTTGCAGCCATATTTGCAGACTTTTGTTGATGCGATTCGAGCCAGTTTAGGGCTGATTTGGTTGACATTTGCTACTCATTGTTGGTTGCTCTTTTGCGAGCATTATGGATGATTTGGTTGACATTTGCTACTCATTGTTGGTTGCTCTTTTGCGAGCATTATGGCTGATTTTTCATTTGACTTCCAGCGTTATGGTCTGACACAGTTTGATGGTGTAGATTTTGTTGCTTGGAAGGAACATATGCTTGTTGCATTGACGGATTTGGGGCAAGATAAACCCTTGCGTGGTTTATCGGCGAAGCCCAATTCTATGCGTGATGATGATTGGCAGGATCTTGATGAGTTAGCCATGTCTACGATTTGTTTGCATCTGGTTGAGTCTGTTCACTGGCAGGTCTCGAGGGAGACTATAACTCATGCTTTATGGCAGAGTTTACATGCTATGTACGCGACATCCATGTCTACAGGGAAGTCTAGTCCCACTTCTATGTCCATGGGAGAGATTGATCCCACACGCAAGTCTCGACGGCATAGAGACTTGACATGTTGGCATTGTGGACATAGAGGGCACATTAGGCGTCGATGTTTCAGGCGTTTGAGACAACGGACGCGACAGATGCGTGATGCAGATTTGGGCATGACAAATGCTAGTGAGATCAGTACGATGGTTACTGAGTATGATTGTGACGACGATGTCACATTT
Source organism: Adiantum capillus-veneris (assembly GCF_014529385.1). Classification (NCBI taxonomy): domain Eukaryota; kingdom Viridiplantae; phylum Streptophyta; class Polypodiopsida; order Polypodiales; family Pteridaceae; genus Adiantum; species Adiantum capillus-veneris. The sequence continues at coordinate 4,346,175 of NC_140940.1, read as the reverse complement.
ACATCTAGCTTGTCTTCAGACGATCTTATGTCTACGGATTGCATATCGGATTGCACATTGTCTTCACATTGGTTACTAGATTCAGATGCTACTTTCCATGTCACGTCGCATCGTGAGTGGTTTAGCACGTTTTTTGGTGGGAGACTTGGTTGTGTGCACATGGCTGATGGTTTTGTGTATGACATTGAGGGTGCAAGAGACGTATGTTTGTCCTTGCCCAATGGTATGAGATTTACCCTACATCATGTGCGTTATGTGCCAGATCTGAGACGGGATTTGATCTCAGTGAGACAGTTACGGGATAGTGGATGTCAGATTTCGCTACGAGAGCGAGGTTTTGTGATGCATTTGGGTTCGCTAGTGATTGCGAGAGGTGCCAGGAGTGGAACAAGTTACCCATTGCATGTGGATCACGCGAGAGACGGTGCTGTCTCTGTGATCATGCAGCCAGGTAGAGAGCGAGAGAGCAGGCGAGTCTCTTTTGCTTGTGGGTTGTAGGATGCTTTGCATGGAGTGCAGAGCAGTGACCTTGTTGTGCAGGTTGCGTCTACGAATGCACAGGTAGAGCGGGAGAGCTCTAGTGAGTCACAGCAGGATGAGTCATCAGAGGTGATGACAGAGATGACTCACATGGATGTTGAGATGTCGTTTATTGTGGAGTCATTTCTTGATATACTTATGCCAGAGCTTGATGCAGATTCAGGACAGATGGCTACTCTTGGTACACGTGTAATATGTGGTGGGCATGAGGAGTCACTCCAGAGCTCGGAGTCAGAGTGCCATGGTCTCTATGATAGGGGACAGGATTACCATGAGTTGAGTTCTGAGTTGGAGGTGGCAGAGGTTGCCAGGGTTGCATCAACATTCGGTGTCCTCATGTACGAGATGCTGATCTCGAGGCCCGACATAGCAGCTGCAGTGGGAGCATTTAGAGTAGGGGTGATTAGTTTTTCGATGACTGATCTCGGCATAGAGAATAGGGGAGGTTTGTAGGTATTGGACCGATACTTGCAGGAGTGCATGAGCTCTTGTAGACTCTTTGCAGAGCTTGGAGCTAGCTCTGTGTGGCTTTCGCAGCGGGATGTTTGTCTATCAGTAGAGCCGGATGCACTAGCTCATCGAGAGTCAGTGGGCATAGGTTGAGAGAATCTCTCACCTTCTATTAGTTGTACACTAGTAGATCTTGCTTAAAGGCACATTGGCCTTTAAGTGGGAGGTTGTTGGGGTTAAGGCCTATGTGCCTTGACCGGTCGCCCAGGTCATGGGCGCCCGCCCACTGTTACCCTATACTTATAGTGAGTATACTTTATAGGGGGAGCTGCCACTTCACAGTCTCCCCACCCACATTGTGTGTGTGTCTCCTTCTCTCTCTCTCACTCTCCGTCTGTGGTGCTCCCCAATCCCCTTCAGCTACAAGTAGCATGCAAGGACTCATGCAAATTTGGGTACCAAAAGCACAGCTTAAGGACAAGCCGATTCAAATTTGGGTGCCGAAAACCTCATCTACTGTACCAAAGATGGTTCCAAGGTTTAGAACACAAAGAAGAGCATCTTTGAGCAGGGAACCTAAAACAAAATGGATTTGGAGGAAAAAGGAGCACTTATCTTCTCCGCAAACTGTAAAACCGATGAAGCAATGGAGAGTTAAGTCTCAAAAGACTCAACCACAACATTCTGACCAAGACAAACCAAGATACTAATGGCTGGTAAAAGCTCAACAACCACCATTATTGATACCAACGGCTCATGAGATTATTGTGCCAAAGCATCCTAATGGTACAATAAAGCAAAGAGCACACAAGCTACAAGATTTTCTCTTTGGGAAACAGCAAAAGAAAACCTCGACCTCAGAAAGACTATTGATAAGGAGCCAAAGATATCTGAGAAAACTTTAGCAGATCTCACAAACTCCATTCAAGAGATTCTTAGAGACAATCGTGCTCCACAAAACAATCATATGTCAAGAAGGGAGCAACAATGGTGCTCGGTATGCTATGGTCCGCATAGTACTAGTGAATGCCCTACTTTTAGAGTAAAATTCAATGAGAATTGCAATGCCTATGGGAGGTATGGTCATCAAGATGAGGACTACATAGTATTTAAGTGTGCAATGGACAATAGACCAACCTTAGCATGGACACATACACTTGGAGTGCCTGCATTGATGCCGTCCCCACCTCTTGAACAAATGTCACAACACATGGTCCCTAGGGCCCAAAATGTTGTTCAAACAACACCCTTACCACCTCCAGTGCTAGGACCACAACCACTATATCCAAGAATCACTTCTGTGAATCCAATGGGTTGTGAGTCATCTATTGCTTGTTTGGAAGGCTGTGAGGAAGATATAGATCCTAATATTTCCTATGGGATTGATGCGCTTGAAGAAAGTCCACAATACTACATGGAGGACTATTGGGGACAAGTCAAATCTGTCTATCAAGTAGCTTCTCTTGCTGCAAGAGGCCAAAATATCAATTCCATGGCCAAGAGACCACCTCTTCAATGCTATGAGTGTGGAGGTCCAGATCGTGTGTCCGAGTGTCCTATTAGGCTACAAAAGAACGCCACACTAATGCAAAACAATCAAGCGAGCACGTCTACAATGTTGATACTCATGTGTAATCAATGTGGCATAGATCATTTGATTGCCCAATGTCCGAATAATCCAAATGCACCAAAGATCATGCCATTAAAGATGATTGAGGCTACGGAGAGACATCACAAAGTACACCTGTGGTACCAGTAAATGTACTCACATGATCAATGCTCCAAAAACAAAATTATATTCTTGAAGAAAGAGACACGACATCAATTGCCTAATCTCAGAAGAAGAAGAAAACACGAAGGAAGAGGTTGCAAAAAGCAGCAAGTCAGACCCTTGTTCAAAGACCAACATAGGGATTGGTGACAACCCCGTATATATGAACGATGCTGAAGAGGATTCTGATTTAGGTGAAACCATGGAGACCAAAGTGACCACTAGAAAAGAAACCACCAAGGAAGATCTTCATGAGCCACAATGGCCAGGATCCAAGAAAAAGATAGGAACTTATCCAAACCCTACAGAGGAGATCGAGCGATTCAACCAACTAAGGAGTTTGGTAGAAGATACCCAAAGGGATCTAGAACTTAGGCAGATCCAAATTACAGACACAGTGCTCCCTATGCAACAATAACCTCACCAAGTCGATAGACCCTTAGCCATACCTAGTGTCATCCAAGAAGAAAGTGACTTAAAGTCATAAAAAAGTGGGCATACTCACTTCTTGTTGGAGAGAATGTTTACAGAGGGACTACTTGACCCTATCAAAGAAATGGAGATTCCACCTTCCCCATGTCAAGGGACTGAAGCCCAAAAGGTGTCGTTAAATATTGTCAAGTTGATGGATTTCATGGCTTTAGAAGTTAGAACCACCATCATGTCCAAACTATATGGAGACCCTGAGATATTCTTAGCTCTTCGAGCTTTCCTCAATGAAGAACTAAAGGTCGGGCTACCACAATTTGCACATATGGATGGAGCTAGGAAGATGCCAATAGAGGAGGAACACATAGATCCACAACCCAACCTAGATGAGAAATTTGTTGTAGAAATACATGTGAACAAGTTGGGACAATACTTTGAGGGTGATGAATCCAATGCAGCCATATCAATCACTACCAAGGGATTAACTGTGAAGGGAATCCTTGATGGTGGCATTGGGGTTATCATTGTGACTAAAAATTGATGGGAAACTATGGGAACACCTCACCTTGGGACCACAACCATAGTAGTTAAGATGGCCAATGGGTCTATTGTTAAACCTATTGGGATGCTAGAAGATCTCAAGATCAAGGTCTTTGGACATAAAATAAAAAATACCTTTACTGTTATGGGTTTCTCCAAGTACACTATGACATCTGAGATGGTCTTAGGATGTCCTTTCATGAGGGAGTCAAAAATGGTGCATGATGGTCTAAAAACCATGTCTACGTGCAGTTCCAAGATTCTATCATTCGAGTGGATCTTGTAATTGGTCGAGCACATCCTCTAGGAAACAGATTTATAATTAATCATAGATCTGAAACCACAGTTCACTTGGCCCCATTGCAATATTGTTACACACGTAAAGTGGACACTGATGTTGGGAAAGATTATCCTTATATGGATGTACTACCTGGGATGACTATGTCAGACAATGTGGATTGGATCCACTTAGCAGCAACCATAGACACTTGGGGAAACAGGGGAACGACCTGGGTAACACTTGAGGGGGATGAAATGCCACCACTCGTGCCTTTAAATATGATAGAAGCAATGCATATGGGTTATGTTGACCTACAAGATGAAGGCTTGACTGACACACCTCTACGATACCCTATTGAGCTAAATAGAACCTATGGAAAAGTGCTATATAACACCTTATTGGACATGGGTTCTCAGTATAATCTGCTACCATATGGAGTGTGGTGTTAGTTAGGGAAGCCACCTCTATCTGAGAGTATTATCCAAGTCAAGGGTGTCAACAAGGAAAAAACTACGGTTTTTGGAATCTGGCACACTTCTGTCATGACAATGGGGTTGTAGCTCAAGACTTTTTTGTCATGCCCGCTGGAACTATGGAGGGTAATATAAACTTATGATGCACATGGATGATAGCCACCAAATTCACTATTGATTGGGGTACTGGGGGTGTCACGTCATAGAAACAAACTCTTAGCCCTGCCACTCAAGCCATAGTCCCTGAGATATTACCTCTTAAGGAAATAAAACCCAAAACATTGCATGTCCAAGAGGTTGAATCATATGTCCCCATAGCCCAACTCTCTAGAGCTTCAACTGTTGTCGTTGAAATAAAGCTTGAGACACACAAGACCCATCCCATAACAAAGAAAACATGCAAGTGGGTTCCTAGAGCTTCTTTAGCAACCATAGCTAGTGCTAAAAGTTAGGTCCTGGTAAGAGACATCCCACTCGCCCCAAGAAATGTAAAGAAAGGTTGTGTTGGATTCCTAAAAAACCATTGGAAGCCCAAGGCTACTATGAAAGAAATGATCAAATCTGGGTGCCAAAATGTAAATTGTGCTCTTACTTGTCACCTGGTCCATGTGAGCCCAATCCTGTAGCTCCAAAATGAATTGAAGATCGCGGAAATAAAAAAATCACAGAATGCTACACACCCGCTTCACAGCTAGTTTGGGTACCGAAAAAAGAACGATTTGTTCCACCTAGCTCAAGAATAGGGAAGTCAAATGAAGCTTCTTGCTCTTCATGTAGTTCCGCAACTAGATGAAACGCATAGGGCGGTCAAAAACTGTTGGTTAAAGCCTTCACCCATAACAACTTGGAACAATTGGTTTCAAAAGGTGACGACATCATTCCAAAAGGTATGATCTACCCAAGGAAGGGGAGTGTTTGCTGACATCCATCATTCACTTGCTTCCCTCTCTCAACCTTCCTCCCTGACCTCTCAAACTCCCAATCTTAGGGAATGTATATATAAATCCTTATACTCACAAAAACAAGATAAAAAAGTAAAAGAGCAAGAGCCACCAAACAATAATCTGGAAAGTTACAAGTTGTATACATAACACAAAATCATAAAAAAACATTATGCACAAGCACACAACCTTCTGACACAACCCTTGTAATATTTGCACTCTAACCATCATCTATCTGTGTGTATAGATATGTCTAGTACGCTAGAGCCATCCAATCCTGCCTTGGGTGAGAGGTACACTCGTTACTTTTCACAAGTGTTTCACATGGTCTTTCCCGTGCTTGCCTGTGAATGAGATTTGGTAGATATACTAGCATGTGAGAGAATCTTTGACGAGTTAGAATGGCTGATACATCTCTTGACCACGAGTAATCCATACTTAGTAGAGAGTGTTTCTCCCATTGCACAAGCCTGCCCTTTTGACCAAGATGACTACAGACATCTAGTGACCGTCTTAGTAAACATTGGTGCCTCTAATGTGATGAAGACAATTTACATGATTACATGGATGGCACATATGGTCTCACGGATGATGACTTTGCTTGTCTTGACGACGAGGATAGGGGTTTATCCTTAGGATTCCCCCCCAATCTCTACAATATCTTATTCCCTTGACTCTCTAGGGGGAGTGCAAATAATTAGGTTAGGATTCCTTATGTTGTTTAATTGTGTTCAATAAGGGTTGGTACCTCTTCCCACTGATGTGCCTCCAAGAGGTATTCTTTGTGTTTCCTACTGTATACAGGAATGTTTTGCTGTTGTTAGGATTTGCACCTTCATGGAATCTTTCTCTCGTTCACTCTTCAAATTAAGCACGATCATCAACACAAACACGTGTTTTTTGTCCATTAGCATTGACCCTTATCTTTTTTGCATCCATGTTTGTCTGCTTTAATTGTGATAGCATAATATTCAATGCATTTGCTTAGTATCAAACATTAAATTCAATGTAATTCCTTGTCATAATCACTTGACTAGGTTTAAAAATCAAGCGGTCTGACTAAGCTAGTTTGACCAAGCTAGGCGTTAGAGATCTTCTCTTAATACCATGGGGAATTCCTTCTTAATAATCAATGGTTACTTTAGGTTCTTAATCCGATTTAGGAAGCATTGTGTGCGCGTACTAAGACTGTCTAGTGGGCTTAGTCCCTATTGACCTTTAGCTTAAGTATTATAAAGGGAGTTTACTAGTATGATGATACTTGGGGGGGTAACAATGTTATATGACTCCCCAAAGTTACAAAATTAAAATGCTAAAAACAAACAAACAAAAGAACCAAAGTTCCACAATGTAAAATCTTAAGCGGGAAGAGAAATCTCAACTTGATTTGGTACTTCACTCACATGTATCACCTATGGTACTAGAGCGCTAGAGGTTCCCAGTGTGGTCGCTTTTCCTTGAAAAGCAAAAAACCCAAGGTATACAAAATAAGCACACACATCAAAATTAAATCAATATGAAAAGACTATGGGGGGTCAAACAAAAGGGAATCAGTCAAGTGATGATTTCATGAGCAATTCCTTTTATCATAGCTTAACTGCAAGGTCTTCTAGGTATAGCCTCTTGTCAGCCCTCGGACATGAAATACTTGGCTCTTGCGATTAAACAGCTTAATTGACCAAAGAAAATCGAGAACTTGCCCATGGTATTAATAGTTGACCTCTACTGCCTTTTGACCGTTAAATTAGCAACGCCAAACTTGTTTAATTTTTGACCTTGGGAGCTGTTTATGCATTTGATTATATTACAATTTAATGTTTATTGCTGACAAATTGTTTACTATTTTTGTTACCAATCAATTTGTCTTCCTACAACTGCATATGCTTTTTAATTGTATATGAGAATGCAATTACTGTGCCAATTTTGTTTGATTTTGCAGTGATTGAAGAAGGCTAAGGACATTCATCTCAAATTCTCTTCCACCTTGACAAACGAGCTTCAACACAATATATTTCGAGGATGGAATCTACATCAAGAAGGGGGACATGTTAACCGACAAGTCAGACAATGGAGTTAGCACTGGGCGAATAGGAGGCTTGGGAACTGCCCAACACCCCCTATCGCTTGGTGTTGACCTTGCTGTTAAAGTCATTACAAGAGGCAGTTGATTCAATACTGGGCAAATAGGAGGCTTGGGGACTGCCCAACGCCACCTATCGCTTGGTGTTGACCTTGGTGTCGAAGACATGACATGTGACAGTGAAGTCAACACCTAGAAAATATGAGTCTTCGAGACTACCCAATGCCACCTATTGCTTGGTACTAACCTTGGAAAATAGGCATTGGCCTAGTAAACATCCGTGGACATTACATTGTTTGGAGTCAAGGACCGGGCTGGTCCAATAGGAAAAGGGTAAGAGTGATTGCCAATGAGAGATGCACTCTAACTGGAACATTCAAGGGTTAGTTGGCTAAGCATGGGCGCCCAAGTGTGAATGGGTGAGCTCATATAAAAGTCATGTAGACCTATCTCATTTGTGCAATTGAAGAGTGCTCTTGCTCCATCTCCATCTTCTTCTTCATCTCCTTGTGTGTGTGTGTGTATGCGTGAGAGAGAGAGAGAGAGAGAGAGAGAGAGAGAGAGAGAGAGAGAGAGAGAGAGAGTATGATTGAGCATTGTGTGTGTGTGCGTGTATGATTCAGCATTGCGACGGCACGGCAGCAGCGAGGCGGTTGATCACGGCACGACGGTAGCTCCCCTTCTTCACGGCAAGGAATCCTCCACGAAGGCGAGCGTAGGGCGGTGTGTAACACATCCTTGCTCTCTTGAGATTGCTAGATTAGTCTAGTTGTGTGCTTGAAGCCATTTGTGGCTCGCACACAGTGTACGGCAAGTCCCTTGCTTTGACACATGCGATAGACGTGCACATATGACTCCCTCTGAATGCATGTATTCTATAGGCACTGCATTATGTCTTGGATATGGAGGTTGTTGACCCAACACGGGTTGAGGTTCTTTGAGCTGGGGCCATATTAGGTTGATATATGTACATGGGGTGTCCTTGTGGCCTCATAGGCACGTCTTGAACATTTTCATCATACTTTGGTCGATAGTAGCACTCATTGGTTTCATGGTTGGTCCATTTATCCTCAATTGCACACCATTTCTGTGGCCTAATTGGTTGTCCCTATTGAGGAATCACTTGCCCTGGTCCCCTCATAGGTTCTTTTTGCATGTTATTCATCATTTCATTCATCCTTTTGAGCATGTCTTCTATGGCTGTAAGCGGTGCTGTAGAAGTAGTTTCCACTTGTGCTGGTTTGGTGGATGTTGTTTTCTCACTTAGATTATCCTTAGGGACATCTTCTTTATAAAAAATATCACAATTGTCTCCTAAGTCGATAGCATCTGACACACACTCTTGTAGGGTCGTATGTTTCTTGCTATACAATATAGCATGAAGTTCTTTGTTTAGCAGTCCCTCTAGAAACAATGATACTAATCTTTCTTCTGCAGATATTTCTAGTTCTGGGCATCTTGCAATGTATTGCTTCATTCTAGTTGCACAATCTCTAACAGACTCACCTTGTTTCTATTTGAAGCTATAGATTTGAGCTACAGTATTATGTTTGGTCCCCATTTTGGAACATGCAGCTACAAATACTTGAGTCGATGTATTTAAGTCCATGATTGACCTTGGTGGAATGTTTTGGAACCATGTCAGTGCTTTTCGTTCTAATGTCATTACAAATTCCTTGAATTATGCCTTGATTTGCGAGTATACGACTAGATCTAAGATTCATATAGACTTGTGAAGCCCTAGATAGAGTACTTACCGTCGGATTGACTTATTATCACTTTCTTTCACTTGATTTGATGGCGACTCTTGTCAAGCTTTCAATTCCTTGTCTGCAATGTGATTCCTATATCAGTTTTAATCAAGTAGGCTATTCTTTCACGAAGACTATACAATTTTTGCTAACTATTGTGACTGGTCTATGTGTATCTCTTCAATTTGAGCTAAGTGAGTCAACAATTGAGATTTCCAAATTCTGCATTTGCAAAAAGCCAAAGGACTAATCTGCAACCTGAAAACTAAGTGAATATGTACCAATTTGGATCCGATTGAAACCAAAATTGACCGGTGGTCTTGTATTATGTTGTTCTAACACTGTACAAGCTCAAAAGTCCAAAATGGTGTCCCTGTGTATCAGAAGTAAATAATTATAATTATTTACTTTTATTAATTTTTTACATTTTTTGGCTTTCTTTGCCAAGTAATCAACTTGTTAAGGTCTCTGGACAAGTTTCACTGAGTTTGAACAAATATTTTTTGCTCATCTTCAATCGGATGCTCAAGGATAAGAAGCCAGGATGGGAAGCAATCACAGGTTTGGTTTGAAGATCAGTCTCCAAGTGGGAGATTGTTAAGTATGGAGCCTAATTTATCCCTTGTAATTTTTTGTATTAGAAATGTACATTTGTAAGGCCCCCATTATGAGGAGAAGTCATCGTGCGTAAAGAAAAATCACTCGCCAAAAACCAAAATTCTCACTACTAGTCTCGAGCAAAGCTCCAGACTGGCTTCGTCATAATATTATGGTCGGACGACAGTCGAAAAGTGGTCGAAAAATGACCGATCGGTTGGCCGGTTGGCCAGTCGCCAGTAGTTAATGGCCGGTGGCCGGTGGTTGGAAGTCAATGGCCAATGGCCGGTGGCTATATTCAAAAGCGGACTTGTCTTCTCAAGGGCGACCACACATGGGCGGATTGGAGGGTCCGATTTGGACTTATCTACACAAGGGCGGCTACACCCGACTGCCTCTCATGAGAGAGGGCAACCCTTTTGGCCTATAAAAGGAGGTCATTTCTACACACATTTTAGAGTGTGAAGTTGATGCAACAAGGTGGGTGTGAGGTGGTGAGAGTGAAGCAAGGCGGGATCTCTATTAAGGGTATAATCCCTTTGTAACCTACTTCTTGAAGTACTAAAGCCATCAAGTGGCTGCTTTCCCGTGGATGTAACCCACATTGGGTGAACCACATATATCGTGCTCTCTCTCTCTCTCTCTCTCTCTCTCTCTACTACATAATCTCTCATGTGTGAAAATAAATTTCTCTCTCTCCATTAAGTAAGCTAATGAAATATCTATTTAGCTACGTCATATTTCCTAACACTTCCTCTACAATAGATCAAGAAGCAAAAGCAGCCGAGGCATCCACAAAGCCGCAAGAAGTAGAAGCAGCCGAGGCATCCACAAAGGCGCAAGAAGTAGAAGCAGCTGAGGCATCCATAAAGCCTCAAGGAGGAGAAGTAGAACCACCTCCACGGCCACAAGCAGAAGCCACTGCACCAACAAAAGAGCCACAAACCGACACAGCCAAACTTCTGAACAAGCCCAGGTAGAACCTAAAGACTGGGAAACCAATGATGAAGTCATCATGCAGGTAAATGATTATGCAAGGCAAATGATGACAGACAATATGAGAACAGCAGCACTTAGCCGCAATGCCAAGGCTAAAGAGCTAGAACTAGTCATTGATGCTCTACAAGGAGAGCTAGATGATAGAATGAACATCATTGTAGATCTTCAAAGACAGATTAAAGAGCTGAATAATGAAGCAGCAATACATCAAATTGCAAAGGAGAAATAGCAAAAAGAGATGGAAGAGCTGGGAGAGCTCTTGACAAAGTTATCCGATGCATGAAAAATCAAAGATCAACAACTAATAAAAGTAACCAATGAACTTTAAACCACTACTCTATCAGTACAAAAGATCCAAGTGTAGCTTGTTGTAGCTAATGCCTTTTTGCAGTACTTTGAGCAGCGGATCAATGATCAAGCGACATTTTTAAGACAGATAAGAGAAAACCCAGTTGTAGCCTCAATCAAAGGAACACATGAAGTCTACAAGAATTTAGAAAAGAGGAACAAGGACCTTGAAATTGAGCCGAAGCTGGAACAAACACAAAGACCAGACCTTGCATTGATGCAGGTCCAAAGAGAAGAGAAATTGCTCAAGGAAATAGAAGAATTCTGTGGTTCTTGTGGTTCTTTCCTTGAGTGATACAGAACACTACCAAATCTTTGATACATTGTAAGGTGCAGCGGAAGTGAATGTTGAACTTTGCTCAAGGTGTGTGCTCCAAATTGTGCTCCAGCGTTCTTTTTACTTATGGAAGGGAGAGCCTTCCGTTCCTTTAGTGAGAGAGTGCAATGAACACAAACAAAGTGGTGAACACTGTGAATGAAGGTTCTGAGACTAAAAGATAGAGAGAGAAGAATACGACACCAAAATGTTGTCAAAACCTCCTCCGAAGGCCCCACTCTCTATGGCAAGAGCAGTCTACTATTGATTGCAAAAACCTCTACAATGCTTTTAACTTGCCAATGAGGTTGACAACGATGAGGACGACGATGAGACGGATTGAAATCTGAAAATGCTAATGGCTGAAAACTGCAAATGGCTAAAAACTGAAAATCTTTATATGGTGAATTTTGACTCTATGTCGATGATGGCGATGCGATGACGACGCGCTGAAAACGCAAATGATGAAATCTACATTTTTCGAGCTGAAACTGCGAACTTCGATGGATCTAACCGTGAGCTGACCATGCGGCGAGGATCTGCTCGGGATGTTGAGATCTACGAGGTTCGGGACTTATTCTATCGTGTCTAAATGCTGAAAATTGAAGGATGCTTCTTGGTGTTCCATTGTGGTGTATTTGCAAAACGCTATGCTAATGCAAAAATGCTAGGGCTAAAAACTATCTTACAGTGGAAATCTGCTAACGCTAGGGCTGATCTGTTGTGTCTTGTTGTCACCGAGGCTGATCTCTCATGCAAAAACGCTAGGATTGGTTCTGCATGAAAACGCTAGGCTTGCATCATGCAAAAACGTTGGGTCTTCAGTTGGGGGGTCTTGCTTGAGAAGGTGCAATGTGGATGTCCGATCCCTGCTGCCTCTTCTGCCAGAAAGTGCTAGCGCTAAGTTTCCTTATATATATCATTGGCCAAATTGCCTACCCAGTTCCCAACAAAAGTCACTTAAGAATAATAAGTGAAATATATCAAAAATAGGGAAAATAGTCTATGCACTAGAAAAATTCTCCTGATGGGTTCTGATGGAAATCTTATGATCATGTTGTTTGCAACCAGAGGACATGCATCTAATCTAAGTGTCTAGACATGCACGGTTTGCAAACACACTCACAAAAGTGCTAGATCACTTCCTAATCTAGGCTGACTGAACTGAACTGAACCCATGTCATGAACTAGCTTGTCCACGTACACATAGGGTTAGATGTGCACATGACATCCCCTCCTTTTCAAAGTGAGGTACTGGTACCAAACTGTATGGTGTCAAGGGATATCGCCAATAGCGTCTGGACTCCTGGAAAGGACTCTTTGCCGGCCCACTCTGATGCGTGGGTCATGTGATACTTAAACTTCATAAAGGTTGCAACGGTTGCTTATTTGGGCCGCACCGAAAGCAACACAAAGTCTTCTGTGGCTCCTTCAATGCTTCAACTTCATCGATAGTCATGTGTCTACCTTCTTCAAGAATCTCCAAGGGTGAAAATTCTTGAAACCACTTCCAACACAAAACCATGAAAACACCGATTCCATGTAAAGTGACTGGAAAAATACTATTCCCTTAAAAAAGCTGTGCGTGCAATGCAGAGGAACAAAGTGATAGAGTGCCAAACCGTTCATCAAACACACGCAAACAATGGGGTCCAATCTTGGCTTTTTGATCTAAATCAATCAACTATGGCAAATCACAATGGAAATGCCCATGCTTGATGCTCAATCCTTCTTGTGCTCTTTCTAATACTGTGTCATGCGAAGGACGAGACATAGAATGTGAATTTCTTGGGTGCAAACATTTCATCTTTTCATGAGTAATCCGCATACATCTATGCTCATTCATGAGTGCATCGTGTTCATCATACAATATGTCATGCCTATAAAAAGGGATCACATAAGCATAGTGACCAAAATACAAGAAAGCATCACAAATGGAACACTCGAAAAATGCGTGCTGACTAATCATTCAAACACATAATACTTCCTGTGGGGGTTCTTTGGAACATGACTCAAGATCCAAGATCGGTTCTTCGTGATTGATTGAATCTGCAATGAGGTTAGCTTCACTGGAAAATGTATCAACTAAACCATCATCCTTGTGACAAAAAATCACAGTTTCTTCCTGCAAATCATCATGCTCGTGAATAATCACATCTTGATCATACAAATCATCATGCTTGTGAATAATCACATCTTAATCATGCAAATTATCATGCTTATCATCATCATGGAAATCATGTGTGTCGTGCTTGGGAGAAGAAAAAACTGATAGAGTCTCCTTCTCTTGATACTTTGCAATCTGTGCCTGCACATTACAAAAGAGTCGGAACAACTCTTGCATGTGTTGGGCTTTCTGTTCGGCTGCCAAGCGCGCTTGCTCATGCTCATGCTCCAAGGCTACCCTTCTATCTTTGACCGTCAAGCGCACTTGCCTCACGCTCAAAGGCTAACCATCTTTCTTTGCGCTCGCAAGCCAATTCTGCTTTTCTTTCCTAGTGCTCGTGATCCATTTTTGCGCGTATTTCTATGGCCTCCAAGCGTGCTTGCTCGCACTCACGCACTATGGCTGCCATTCTTTCTTCGTGTTCTACCTTTCTTTCTACTTTTCTTGCTTTGCGTTCTAACTTCCTGTCCATCATTATCTTGTCGAAAAGCTCCATAGGAGTTAGTGCAATCCTTGGCGTAGATGGGAAAGGGGGAGGGTCAGAAAAACCTCCTGGTGGGCAAAACTCTTCTTTGCCACTCCCATGCTCACCACCTCCATGTGGAGTATCCATTCCTCTTCACGTGATGACCATCCACTGAGATCTTTGGTTCTTAAGTTCACGAGGAACTTGGGTTCTTGTGGGTCTTGGGTGCTTGGGTCCTTGAGGTTCTTGAGTTCTTGAGTTCTTGAGGTTCTTGAGGGTCTTGAGGTTCTTGAGGTTCTTGAAGGTCTTGAGGTTCTTCTTTAGCTTGCAATCTTTGTTGGAGAAGGATCCTCTCTTCACCCGAGCTCTTCTCTTTTCCATAGGTGCACCCCTTGGTGGCCTTGCGCTCACACCAAAGTTTCTTTTTCCCACCTCACGTCGATTGGCCAGCCTCTAAGTGCACAGTCCGCTCTCAATGAGTGAAAAGAGTCACAAGGGGAGGCTAAACAAGCCCTTCTTTCTTGGGTTTCCTGTCACTCTTCAAAAACATGAATAGGAATCGACACGCTTAAGAGGACTTGGGTTACGTGCGATTGTAAACAAAAGATAATAATTATGTGGTTCTTTTCTTGAGTGATACAGAACACTACCAAAGCTCTGATACCAATGTAAGGTGCAGCAAAAGTGAATGTTGAACTTTTCTCAAGAGGAGTTCCTAGTTTCAAATTGGCTTATTAGGCATTCATCCTTGTTTGCAACAACACCTACATGGACAGAAAAGTATATTCTACTAAAAGTAGGGTAAATACTAAAGACATGCTCATCTTTTTCTTGCATTATATAAAAAACTCACATAGATTTTCTTTACATTTTTGGCTTTCAAATAGCTTGTAGTTACATTTGACGGTTTAGTTTAGCTACAAGATATCAACAATACCCTAAATTATGACAGATCTTGAAGATGTGTTAGTAGACCAGGCCGATTAAAAGTATCACAGCTACTTCAATAATAATAAGTCAGACAGAGACATATGAATTATTCTCGCCAAGGCACTGAAGAGTGGAACACCATCATATAGTTAAAATAAGCATCATATAATTAAAATAAGTTGTTTACATGATTACGTAGGGAATCAAACCTGCACACACACACACACACACACACACACACACACACAGTACAACTTACATCACACTAGTACAATTTATCATGTGCTAGTGCATATTTATTTAACTATATTATTTAGTGCAGAATTATTTAAATCTTGCCTCAATCTTCTACCACATTAGAGCCAGAGATGTCGACCAGGTTGATTGTGCGTTTGCAGACAAGCAAATGGTCAATCTCCGCCTGTAAAGCGGCCCTTCGAGAGCTATCTATGTACCCCCATGTCTCCCACTTGCCCAGAGATTCTCGCATTGTCTCAAAGCCATCATTGAGTTCCTGGTCTCCGGTGTTGCGAGCGCGATTAAGGTGGTTGAACATCCGGATCGTCTTGTTTGTGTCACGCTCTCTTTGTGTAAACGTCTTCTTTTATTCAAGGGGTGCGTTGGGGGGGAGTTTGTGAAGCTCTTCATGGATTTTTGCAACTACCTCATTACCAGTACTAGCATATCCTATAGGCATTGTATAAGTACAGGGAAAATGAAAAAATCTCTCTTGATTAGCACCTCCGATTCACTTGTGCAGCATATGGTGCTTGCCTTGTAGCATTTATATATAGGCTAAAGCACCATGCTCTCAAAAAGCATTGATAGTGATGGAAGAGTGGCATGTGTTAGTGACATGAGGGGTCCCACACAGCATATGCTAACTGCTAAATTGGAACGTGCAATAATATATGCATGATTTGTCAATATGAATATTATAATCGTCTACTACTCCACCACTAACTTTTAAAGTGGGGTGTGCAATAAAATATGCATGATTTGTCACTACGATTATTATTCCCCTATAAGATTTATAAGTATCTAAAAGTGCAATGAGTAGACAACACTAACTGCCTCTCTAAGGGCTAGGGAAACACTATGATTATTATTCTTCTATGAATACTATAGGTATATAATAGTGCAATGAGTAACCACCACAAACTGCCTCTCTAAGGGCTCGGAAAATATTATTTGTGGACCCGGATTTGGAACCTTTTCACACGCATATGAACAGGAAAACTCTCTCTCTCTCTCTCTCTCTCTCTCTCTCTCTCTCTCTCGCACACACACACACACACACACACACACACACACACACACACACACACACACACACACACACACACACACACACACGTGAGTAGAAAATGTGCACACAACCTCCTTCTTCACAACAAAACTCCACTTTCATCTCAATTAAAATGTGGGATATTTATAAAATATATAAATTAAACCAACACATAAACAATTCTATACCAAGATACTAAATGAAATAATTTGAACCGGCTTGAGAACCTTCTTGCCCAAACTTGAGCCGGACTTTTTTCATTTTGAACCTATCTTTCCTCTCTCCCCCTCATCTCCCACTCTCTCTCTCTCTCTCTCTCTCTCTGTCACACACACACACACACACACACACACACACACATGTGAGTAGAAAACGTGCACACAACCTCCTTCTTCACAACAAAACTCCACTTTTACTTAACTCCACTTTCATCTCAATTAAAATGTAGGATATTCATAAAATATATACATTAAACCAACACATAAACAATTCTATACCAAGTTACTAAATGAAATAATTTGAACCGGCTTGAGAACCTTCTTGCCCAAACTTTAGCCGGACTTTTTTCATTTTGAACCTATCTTTCCTCTCTCCCCCTCATCTCCCACTCTCTCTCTCTCTCTCTCTCTCTCTCTCTCTCTCTCTCTCGTTGTCGGTACTCTCACACCCCGATCCTATCTCTATTTCACAAGTATGTTTTTCTCTCTCCGTCTAATCCTTCTTCTCTCTCCTTCCCTCGGTACTTATTTAACATACCACAACGCCACCTTAGAGAGCATACATATGACTGGAATCCATGCTTCTATAAACTCGAAAAATCATCACCTGTAGCAAAAAAACACGAATTGATTAACTCGCAAATAAAATTAACCCCTGCAAATCTAGTACACAAATATCTGCTCTACCTGTGACTGCCAAAAAACATGCTCGAGACATACATTGCCGAGCTCAAAATGCAATCACATTAGTCTCCCTGAGCATCAAACCACATAAGGCATACATTGTATCCTCCCACCTGTGAGGAAACTTGCAACAAATGCACTCTCACATCTGAGAGCAAACCATGTGTGGAATCCTCGACACACAATAAACAACTGCTGCTGCAGAAAATTCAGCGTTCAGAATTTTAAAATTCTGATATGACGAGCGCGTCCGGAGCGTGCCAAAACCCCAAGGTAGACTCCTGGATCACATGTATCCGAGTCCGGGTGTGAAGGCTATGCCAAAAAACCTCCGTTTCGACCCAAAAACGCAGCATAAACTGCCAAAAGAGGGCTGAAAAATGCAGCTCCTCAACTGTAGCTCGAATGAAGTTTTTGATGGCTCGAATGGCTTCGAAAGGGGGGTAAAACTCCAAGACACCTGGTGGAAACGCTCTCGAAAAGCTGAATTTGCCGATGCCGAAGTCGAAACCCTGTTTGCACTCTTGAAAGTGCGCGCGCGCGGACGCGATTTCGGGAATGAAACTGGCTCTCCGCTGTCGTCGTGACTGTGCACACACGCGCTCCCTCCGCACCTACGCTCTGATACCAATTGAAGGGGATCGGGGAGCACCACAGATGGAGAGTGAGAGAGAGAGAGAAGGAGATACACAAACAATGTGGGTGGGGAGACTGTGAAGTGGCAGCTCCCCCTATACAGTATACTCACTATAAGTATAGGGTAACAGTGGGCGGGCGTCCATGAGCTGGGCGACCGGTCAAGGCACATAGGCCTTAACCCCAACAGTAGCATTTGCTTGTCTATAGGATGGAAAAGATTGATAACTTTGTGTTTTTCTCTGCTGGTAACCTCCTTCCATTCCTCTTTACTTGGTGCAATTAGAACAATGAATTGCCCGCCTTTAGGTTATAGCTTGAGCTGATTGGTATCCCAATCTGGTATTGCTTTGTATGTCCGCATCCATGAGATTCCAAGAATCATTGTTTCATTCATGTTTCATCTGGTAAGCATACAAATTGATGAGGGTATGAACATCCATGTACTATCACATTTAAGTTGACTACTCCCAGTGTTGGTGTTGGGTTCTTGTTGCATCCTATAATAGTCGATATTCTTGCTGTCAAAGATTGATTTGTTGCTTTCTTGTACGTGGAATAACTAACTACATTTACTCGAGCTCCTATATTGACCAATGCATTTGTGATACGATTGTTCAGTTGTACTTTGATGCGAAGGTCCATTCCATCTAACCATTTATCATCTATTGACACTGCATCTTTCTGTATTTTCCATACTCGTTCATCTAGTTCTAGAGTGTTGATGGGAATAAATATTTGTTGATTTTTGAGAGTAGCTTTCCTTTTGAGTACTCAAAGCCGAGATTCCTCTTGGTCTTCCTTGATGACCTGTTGTCGTTTTATCTTTCTTTGCTTTGCTGCATGTATCTTTTCTAACAATTCATTGGTTAGCCGCAAATTGTACTTCTTTAAACGACATCCGCTAATTCAATTAGCCATTGGTTCACCATCTAGGGTGGACAACTTAGCTGATCCACTTGCAGATACGTCTTCAATGATAAATGGTCCGTTTCCCTTTTTCTTAAACTTGAGAATATGTTGCTTAAGGGAGTAGACTAAAACTAAGTCCCCTTTTTTGAAGATTTTTGTAACTAGATGGGAAGCAAAAAACTGTTTTTGCTTTTGCTTTTGTGCATAGATGGGAGCTACAACAGTGTGCATTTGCTCATCAAGCTTTTCTAAATCTTCAAGCCTCTCTGACAATTCATGTCTAATCCATTCAAGATCCTTAGCTACCCTTAGTGTCGGCAATAGAAATTCTTTTTGGCAGTATGGCATCAAGACCATAAACAAGGTTAAAGGGTATAGCATTAAAGTTGTCTTGAATGAAACTTTATAAGCCCATAGGGTGGCATGGAGATTCATTTCCCAATCAATCCGTCTTGAACTAAGCACTTTAGTCAATACCGAGCTAAGAATTTTATTCGTATGCTCAACTTGTCCATTTGATTGTGGGTGATAGGGGGGCAATTTGTTATGGATGACCATAAATTCATTAAGCAGATACTCAATTACCTCATTGAGGAAATGAGTTCCCCTATCTCACTGAAAATTTCTATTGGCAGTCCATATTTGGTGAGCACATTCTCATACAAGAATGCAGCTGTGGTTCTTGCATCATTCTCTTGGGTTGCTTTCGCCTTTGCCCACTTGGTTAAATAGTCCGTAGTAGCTACAATGATATATTGAGCTTGGATTCTATAAGCAGATGGTTGTATTGGTCCAACAAAGTCAATACCCTATTTTGCAAAATCTCTAGCCCCCATCATTGGTCGTAAAGGCATGCTATCTACACGGGTTGGCATTTTTGCTCATTGACATGTATCACACCTTCAAACATATTCTTTGGTATTTGCAAAAGTTATTGGCCACCATATGCCTGCCATTAAGATTGCTCTTGCGGTGGCTTCACTTGAAAAGTGACCTCCAGCTAATCCAGCATGTGCTTGTTCTATAATGGGAATATATTCGTATTCATTTGCACAAAGACGTAGATGTTGATCTTTTCCTCTTTGATACAATTGGTTTCCAGTAAGAGCATAGTCTCTTGCTTCAATTTCAATTGATCTTTGGTGGCATTTACTAATATCCTCATGAAATGTTCGGCTTGATAAGTAAACAACTAGGTAGTTACTCCACTTAGGAACGAGTGATATTTGGAACAATGTCACATGAGGTATGGGTGCTTGTTTCTAGCATTGAGGACTTTTTTTTACAAATGAGTGAACATGACTCCTCATAGTTGGCAAAATAGTTTGGTCTTTCGCAAAGTGGTCCCACTATGGTAATATGTGCTTGACTTAGGTATTGGTTTTTCTCCTCAGTATTAATGCACAAAATCAATATTCCATCTCAATTTCTTTTGTATAGCCTTCCAGCTAGTAATTGATACATAGCCAATTGCTCAATTAATCTAGTTGTAATAGGAAGTAGTACTTGCAAATCCACTTGAGCTATGGTCATCAAAGATACCATATTTTTTGACCATCGGGATATCATTTCCATGGAGAACAAATATGCATCTGGTAGATCGTCGTCTACTCCCTTGGGTGGTTCTCCTAAAACAATCCTTGATAAATGATCTGCTCTTTGGTAAGTGGTGCCCTTTCTCACAACTACAGTGAAATCAAATTCCAAAAGAATGATGAACCATCTCACTATTCTTCCTGTGTTGCATGGCTTGTTGACCAAGTACAATAAGGCTTGGTGGTCCACAAAGAACAAAAATTTGTTAGTAGCTAACAGGTAATGTCTACACTTTTTTACGGCATAGATCATTCCTAATCCTTCCCTTTTGGTGGTTGTATAGTTTTTCTCTGCCATAATCAATTGTCTACTAGCATAAGAAATAAGAAAATTAATTTTCTCGTCTCCTGGTTGAGCTAGTATACAGCCAATGGCAAAATTGGAAGCATCTACATGTATGTGGAATATCTTATTCCAATCTGGTGCTTTCAATATTGGGGCTGAAGTGAGAGCTTGCTTAAGCTTCATGAAGGATTCTTCACACTCATCAGTCCATTCTAAGAGTGTAATGAAGCTGTACATGGGTTTCGCAATTATAGCGTACATGTAAATGAATCATTTGTAATATCCACAATGTCCCATGAAAGCTTGAGCCCCTTTGACTGTTGTCGGTCTAGGCAATTCAACAATAACATGAATTTTATCCATATCAGTAGCTATGCCATTTTTAGACACTATATGTCCAAGAATTTTTTCCTGTCCACCCATAAATGTGCAGTTTTCAGGATTTAAGCAAATCCTATAAAGTCTACATTTTTTGAATACCTTTTTGAGGTGTTCAAAATGATCAGCCTGGATTGATGAATGTACACATAGACCATCCATATATACTTCCAAGAAATTCCAAAAATATTCTTTGAAAGCATGGCTCATCAATCTTTGAAAGGTGACTGGAGCACTAGTTAACCCAAAAGGCATAACCCGATAGGCAAAAATACCCCATTTAGTTGCAAAGGCAATTTTGTGCTGATCTTTGGGGTCAATCAAAAGTAAATTGTATCCCAAAAAGCGATCTAAAAAGCTGTAAGCTTCTTTCCCTGCAACCCGTTCTAAAACATGCTCAGTGATTGGAAGAGAAAAGTTGTCTCTAATGGTAGATGCATTCACTTTTTTGAGATTGACACATACCCTTAATTTTTCATTTTTCTTGGGTACTACCACAATTGAAGACACCCAATCTGTGTGTTCAATTTCATGAATGAATATGGCTTCCTTTAACTTTCCTATATCCTCTTTGATGTTTTTGGCAAATGTTTCATTATAAGTATATGGCCTCTGTCTGCTTGGTTTCGCATCATCTCTCATAGGTATGGTATGTTGATAGATTTTTGGATCAACACCCTTGAGATCCTTATAAGACCAAGCAAAAATATCTCGGTATTCTTTCAGTAAGCTTAAGAAAAGCACCTCTTCTTCTTCAGTCAAGTTTTTTGCAATGTAGGCAGGTCTAGGCTCTTCTCCTGGTTTGGCAAGATCTATCTTTTTTGCGTTTTCAACTCCTTTGTAGGACTTGCCCCGTTTTCATAGTTCCCTGACAGGTTGTTCGACTATGATTTTTCCGTCTTGGAGAGTGTATTGCTTGTAATGGGATATAACACTCATTACATCTTTACCTTCCTCCTCGGTGGTTTCAATTTCAGCGGTATACATCTCCTTTAGAGCTTTCTTACACTATTTGCATCAAAAACTGTGTTCTACTAGAGATTAATGGCATAGGTTTAGATTTGAAGTTTCTCATGTTTCTTTTCCGCTTATGCCATTTTTGTCTTGTCGGTTTCTGGTTTGGAAAGTCAAAAAACTTTTCCTCCCCTCCTTTCATGAGTAGTTTAGCTCTCACATGTTCTTTTTCTGACCCCGAATCATCTGAGGTAGCTGAATGTTCTTCTAAGTCATCTGTTGCATCATAGTAGAGGTCTGAAAAGACTTGTTGAGCTTTCATTAAGTCCTTGGATTCTTGAATTTCATCTTCGATGCGAAGGGTTGGGATCATTTGTTTGGGAATTATTTCATAGCTGTTCTCATTGCAAAATTGAATAAGAATGGACATATTTACACATACATCCATTGTTGCTAAAATTTGAGTCCACTCAAATGGCTCAAACAAATGCTCTAGAAAGGGTTTAGGTACATAGGCTTCATCTGTGCAATCCCTTTCTAAGATACATTCTTCTCATTTCAAACTCCTATTTTTTGAGGCTCCACATATCCAAATAGGTGTATCTTTGTTCAACCAAGATAGAAGCTTAGTTTCAGCCGAAGAGACTGAGTCAAATTCTTGTATGGGCGTTTTCATGACATCTTTATAAGTGTGATCTTTTAGATTAACTCTTGTTATTGATCCCACTTGCTTCAAGTACAGATAGTTGTTTCCCCAATCTTGAATGAGTTGTACGTGTCGCATGAAAGGTCTTCCCAAGATGATTTCCTAATTGAATTTATTTCCAAAGTCCACTATTTCAAAAGTGTGTTGATAATCAATCCCATAGGAATTAACTATCACTTTTTCAAGAAATCCTAAGGGTCTTTCGATGTGTACGTCAGTCAATTGCAATTTCATTGGAGTTTTTCTAATGGCTGGTTGTCCCCAAGATTCCCATACTGCTTTTGAGGCTATGGCTATGCCTGCCCCACGTAGTATCCAGTATTGCCATGGTTTCTATATCATTATATCTCACCGAAAGGGTTGTGTTTCCTTCTTCCACTTCGTAGTATTCTTTAACTTTGTTCACTGAAACGGATCTAGTCTCTTTGTTATCCAATTCGTGTTTCAATTTTTTCAAAATCTTCACGATTAGTCCTAATATCCCCACCTTCTCTAGAGTTTTCTGTAGATCATTCCATAAATATGGTCTAATTTTTAATAGTTCTCCTAAAGTAAGAGTACATTGAATGGATCTAGACATGATTGAATGGATGTTTTCTACCTCTAGGGTCTGTTCCAAGTTTTTGGTTAGACAATCTACCTCCTGATATGGACATGGATGTACAATACTTGTATGGGGTTTGCGGCTCTGAAGCTTCAGGAATATCTAAACCAATGACTCCAAAAACACTACCCTCTTACATGGGAGATAACAAAGACGAATCCATCCTCTATAGGAGCCGACTTCAGAGTTAGGATCCCATCATTAATCACTCTAACCTTTTCCCTTAAATGTCCTGGCCAATCTTCTTCTACGAACGTAATTTCATCCAAGGCATCTTCATTGTCAAGCACTATGAGTTCTGGCTCTTTTTTTTCAAGATGGGGTTCTACCACCACTTTGGATTTCTCGTAACATGTTCCTTCCACAAGCTCCTCAGGTTTTGCCATACTCTCGAGCTTGGGTTTTTGTTTTTCCAGCATCTCTTGAGTAATTCTTACCAGATTTTGATAAGCTTCAAGCTTAGCTGCTTCCATATTTGGAGAAGGACAGCTTTTCCATTTGTTTTTCATGTTTTGGCCTGCTTTAAGTACCACTTGGTAAGCTTCCAAAGCTGCATTGATTGGCTCAAAAATTTTGTCTACCAAAATTGATCCTCCAGATTTCATGGTGGTTTCCTTGATTTCACTTCCAGTTTCTTTCACCTTTTCTTGGAATAGTTTCTTGGCTTTTTTCTCAATTTCAGCCCTTTGTTTTTGTTTTCCAATCTCATACCTTTTGCTTTTGCTTCTCTTGGTCTTTTGAGAGGAAATTTTAGTATTCTCTGAACCATCAGACGAGTTATGTTTCTTTTTCTTAGCCTGGGCTCTGGTGATTACCTTGATTGGAACAATAGGTTCACTCTCAGATGAGCTACTAGGTATCACTTGGACTACGTTCACTACCGATTTACCCTTGTTTAAAGGATTTTTTGGACAATCTTCAAAGAAGTTTCCTCCCTTTTTGCAACATTGTATACAAAAAGCTTCAACTAACTTAATGTTCTTGTCAGGCTCTGGCCATTCATTTTTCCAGTGATCATTTGCACCATAGTTATGAAATTTCCCAGTTCTTGGCTTAATCATGGGTCTTACCATAGGAGGTCTAACACCTTGATTAGCTACATAGTACATTGGTGCAAGCTCTAGTGTAGTATAATTCACAGTTTCTTCCATTGGTGGTAGATGTGAATTATATAAATCTCCTTCTACCATTACTGTCGATGGACTAGGATCAACATAGGGTGTAATAGGCACTAGTGCTTGTTCATCTATGATGTTAACCAACAAGTCAGACAGTGGAGTTAGCACTGGGCGAATAGGAGGCTTGGGGACTACCCAATGCCCCCTATAGCTTGATGTTGACCTTGATGTTAAAGTCATTACAAGAGGCAGTTGAGTCAATACTGAGCTAGGAGACTTGGGGACTTCCCAATGCCACCTATTGCTTGGTGTTGACCTTGGTGTCAAAGACATGACACACAACAGTGAAGTCAAACACCGGGCAGATATGAGGCTTTGAGACTTCCCAATGCCACCTACTATCTCTTGGTACTGACCTTGGCAAATAGGCGTTGGCCTAGTAAACATCCACGGACATCACATTGTTTTGAGTCAGGGACCGGGCTTGTCGGTCCAATAGGAAAAGGGTAAGAGTGATCGCCGGATGAGAGGCTCACTCTCGGGGGGTTCACTATGTGTAACTTCCATATCACGTGCGACATGTTTGTAAAACCCCTTATCTGTGAATTTTTTAAGGAATATAATGTACCCTTTTCTTTTAAAATCTGTAAGTTTTTTTCAAATTTGAAAAAATAATGCCCTTCTATATATATATTTTTGTAAGTTTCAAGAACTTTAAATACCCTTCTGTTGAACTCACATGATAGGTTACATTTTTATTAGGCGACCTCCCCGGGGGCTCACTCTAACTGGAACATTCAAGGGTTAGTTGGCTAAGCATGGACACCCAAGTGTGAATGGGCGAGCTCATATAAAGGTCACCTAAACCTAAAAATCACTCATTCTCTCATTTGTGCAATTGAAGAGTGCTCTTGCTCCATCTCCATCTTCTTGTTCATCTCCTTGTGTGTGTGTGTGTATGCGAGAGAGAGAGAGAGAGAGAGAGAGAGAGAGAGAGAGAGAGAGAGAGAGAGAGAGAGAGAGAGAGAGAGAGATCGAGCATTGTGATGGCACGACGACGGCGAGGCGGTTGAGCGTGGCATGGTGGTAGCTCCCTCTTCTTTGCGGCGAGGAATCCTCCACGAAGGCGAGCCTAGGGCGGTGAGTGACACACCCTTGCTCCCTGGAGCTGCTAGATTAGTCTGGTTGTGTGCTTGCAGCCATTTGTCGCTTGCACACAGTGTACGGCGGCTCACACACAATGTACGACAAGTCCCTTGCTTTGACACGTGTGACAGACACGCACATTTTTGGCGCCATTTCCGGGGAAATTCCCTACACTAAGCTCGAATAGCACTCTATGCTGCTTTGTGGTGCATTATGAAATGTAGGAAAGGTAGAAAAAGAAGGTGTGTGGCTTGTTGAGAAGGATCTGTGACCTTTGTTTTTGCTGCAGTGTACTGTTTTCAATTAATAAGGTGTTAGCCTTTTTGTTATAAGGTACTATTTTCTATTGATAAGGTGTTAGCTTTAAGGAATTAGATCTATAATGTTAGATCTGTAAGGTGCAGTAACTTGTTAGTAAATTAGTTGTTTAGTACTGTGTTAGTGTGTAACAATAGCTCTGTTAGTTGCAAGTAGGTAGGTTAGGTGCGTGTGTACTCAAGCGCGCGGCGCATCCGCGGCGACCTTATCCCCCAAAAAAATAAAAAATAAAAAAAATATATATAAATTCAAAAATTTTAAAGGTAGGATCGGGATTGGGAATATTCCCTAAGCCCAAGCCCAAGCCCACGCTCAGGCTCAGGCCTCAGTGACCCTTTAGAATTACTTATTTTCGCCTCACGCCTAAGTAAAAATCTACCCTTTTGAGGACCAATGGAGCTTCGGGTAACCAAATGCTGTGCTGTAAAGCATAACACAACCCCTTAAGCGATACGCTTGTTTCGAGCTATCACACGCTCTAATCCAAAAACCGATTGTAAAGAGACATTAAAAAACATCAAAAAAAGAATGAAAACGGGGTGCAAAACGCCTAAAAAATCAAGCGGTTAACCTTCGAGGGTATTTGCCGATGCTTGTAGGGTGCCAAAGGCACATGCATGTGCACTCTAGTTGTGTTCTAGAGGCCGAGAAACTAGTGAGCACTTCGACTTACGCGGATTCTCAATATCCACCTACCTAAGGTTCCGGGCCCTTGGCGGGGACCCAAGGTAGTACAACCCCAAAACCCAAACATAGCAGCTAGTGACTCTTCCTCTGACTACGACATCATGGAGGGTTACCCAATGTCTAATCCCAATAGTTCAAGCCAAGACATGCATGCCATGGGCCCACGGTCCGGGCCGAGCGTGCTTAGCCGCTTGAAGGAAACCTTTAGAAGAGCCATTTGTTCCGAACATGGAGCTAGCCGTGTAAATGAACGGGGTGAGGAGGTAAATTTTCCATTTTTGACCAATGTAAATCCCATGCTCCTAGAGAGTGTGCACGTGAATACTACATTCATAGCACCCCCTGACTCTTCAGAGTTATTCCCCTCCGAGGTTGTATTACATGATGGTAGAAGCCTTGCCAAAGTGCAAGAGGTTGAGCGATATATCATTGCGGCTAGGGAAAAGGAATTTGAGAGCTTATGCAAGGTGGAGCAATGAAGAGAGTTAAAAGCAAAAGCCCCTATGTCAATATCCTTGCTAGGAGATCAATCGAGTGCTCCTGAAGTAGCGACCACTAAGGGTCAACCCATAGAGAGCCACATTGCATCTAGTTCAAAAGACACCCCTAGCACGTCAATCCTAGATGGAGCATTTCTAAATGAGAACTGGGAGTACGAACTACAAATGGAAACTCTAACCGACCTATACAAACATCACACCTATCATGTGGGTTTGTTAAATGTCTTACAATCCACAACGGGTGCTACGAGTGTAGAGGATCAACAACAAAGAGTTTGTGATGTTATCCATAGGGTTATTGAGCTAGAAAGGTAGAACAAAGGGATACACATGACTTCAATGGGTCTCATGATATTCTTGGATACGGGGAAGGCTAGGCAACCAACCTTATTGCAATTGGAGACTCCCTTGGTAAGTCCAATGGATCCTCCATATGTTGTTTCTCCAGGGGTCTCAATACAATCTTAGCCCACAAGTAGCAGCTTTACCTTTCCAATTTTAGCTCATCTTTCCCTTGATGACACCATGGCTACCATGCCTACCCCAATGATGGGCATGCAAAGAATCATGCCATGGACCTCATTTGTTAGTAAAGCACCACTAGACGGTAGCTTAATGCCTGTAACAGTACCTACAAGTGTGTACCAATCGTATACACCTATGGGTCCTCGTACTCATGTAGCCCCTACCCCTCCCATTGTTTCAACAACCTATGCTCCACAGCCACAACACCCAAGCTCTTATTTCAATGGGACCATACCGACTAGCATTAGCATGTCACATCTGATGTCTGCTATGCCTAGGGCCATACATATGAACTTTGGGCCACCACAATGCACAACACCGTACCAAACTTGGAACCCAAGGGCTTCCTATGCGCCAAGCCCAATGCCAATACCTACTCCACGTGTAGTCTTTGGAGTGCCTTCACGCACGGTGCCTACTCACTTGAGTGACTTGGCAACATTTTCTCAAGCTATCGGTCGATCTATTGCTGAGAATATGCTGATGGGGGCTTTTCATAAGCCAAGCTCCCATACCCCTCTTCTCTCGTCCCCACCCCATGAAAACCCCCTTTTAGGGAGGGAGTGATAAAAGACATTGGAAAAAAGTAAGAAAAAAATAAAGTATGATTATGTAAATATATGAGAAAGGTAAAATAGGCCACCTCATGCCTGCGGGGCAGCCCATCCCCACCTTGCCTCCTTTTTCTTCACTGTTGCCCCGCCGTGTGTCCCTTTTCCTCTCCTCCACTCAAAAGGTCAACACCCTCTCTCTTCCCCTTGTCCTTTCTCCTTTCTCTCTCCCCTCAAGCTACCCCACCTCTCACCAATAATGCACCCTAACTCACATGCAACCTACCCTATCTTCCAAAATAGTATACCCCACCCCCTCTTTCTCTCTCCTATCATATCCCATGACCCAAATACCCCCCCCTCGCTCTCTAAAGGGCGCCATATCTCTTGTCTTGTAGCTAAATAACCTCCCCCACACTCACACACACTCAGTTTCACTGAAAAAGGTGCCCACAGACCCATCCCCACCCGGTGGTTACTTGATTTTTCTTGTGTTCACACACATCTGCACACAGATTCACCTCTGAGCACACTCCCCTCTCTCCCCTCTTGTAATTACTTTATTCTCCATGTCACCTCTCACTTTTTTTCATCAACCCATCTCTCTCTTTTAGTCTCTCTCTCATGAGAGTGCTGTTCTGGCACATATACACACAGCCAGACAAGTGGGGCCCACAGTCACATGGCCTATGTAGATAAAGATTTCTTCATTTCTAAATTCTAGAATTTCTCCCCCCCCTCCTCCCCTATATAAAGAGGGTTCGCCATCACACAAAAACACACAACATCACCAAAGAACACACTATGCACTGTGTGTGCCTAGTGCACACACACACACACACACACACCATCACCATGTTTGTCTTGAGCATGACCTCTACACCCTTGGCTATGGAAGATGAAGGGCAACTAAATGAAGGATGATGGCCATAATCCTCGTGCGAGTCTTCGCCATCAACTCCCACCTATCCTCCATGTGCTCTACCACTCTCTCCCTTCTCATTCCCCTACCCTATGCTCCCCATTTCATCGACTTATTCTCTAAATAAAGCTTGAGGTTTTGTGAGTATGTTTTCTTGCAATGTTTTGCCCATGTGAGGTGTGCGGAATCGCCACCTAGTCTTGTGTTTTGGAGTGAGCTTGTGTATGTGTGAAGGGTGTGCGGATTCGCCATCCTTTTGTGGTGCCTAAGTACTAAGCCACTATACCCCCTCCCTCACTCTCTCTCTCTCTCTCTCTCACTCTCTCTCTCTCTCTCACTTGATCTCATTCCCTTTCTTCTTCATCATTACTCCCAAGCATCCATCTCTCTTGGATGAAAACTTTGTTATGGTGCTGTGTTGTTTGCATCCTAGCCGCTGAAGCTAGGTGGTGCCCCCTGTTTGCTTTACCATGACAGGCTCGAGGCGCGCCATTTGGTCCCCGATGTTTTAGAGGCCGTCGGGGTTCGGGGTTCGCTTTGCTCCCGTCAATGCGTAACACACCCAATAGAGAACCTAGAATTAAGGTAGTACAGATAGCCAAGCTCACACAAAAATTTAGTGGAGACGGGGATGTGAGAAAGCATATCGAAGTGTTTGAACAAATATGCGATTCTCTAGGAGAACACAATGCTCTGCATAAGAGTAATGCTTTAAGACTAACCTTAAGCGGGAAGGCTGGGGATTGGTATCAAACCCTAAGGGTGGAAGAAAAAACAATTTACCCTACTCTTAGGAGGTTGTTCTTGAAAGAATACATAGGAGAGGAAGTGCTTTGGGATGTAGCCTCTCAGCTCCAGAAAGCCCAACGAGAGGAAGGAGAGTCGGTGAGAGACTTTATTAGTCACTTAAAGCATTTGAATTATCGTTTTAATCCAAGTGACTGCTTCAATAATAATCAATTGCTTGATAGATTCATTAGGGGATTACAACATGAGGATATCTACAATGGCCTAGTCATTAGAGGTATCACCACTTGGGAAGCAATCACCACCAATGCGATCCAATTGGAGGATAATTCAATGATTCAAGGAGAAAGAATGCTTGTTGAACCTAAATCTATTAGCTCGCAAGCATCGGGGCATAGTGAACTATGTCGGAGATGGCCACCATGGCTTGTATGGCTACACTATGCAGTTGACTGCAAGAAATGATGTTCTGCAACAAGAGAGAGATATTGTATACAACAAGAATGTCCGCGTACACCAGAAAGTGTGCAATGTGCTAAACAAGTTGAAGGCAGCAAGGAGACCATCAAGGAGCTTACACAAAAACTCAAAGAAAAAAAAACAGCGCTAGGTCTTCGCCAAAGGGAAAGAAAACTAAGAGACATCGAAGACTTGAAAGTTGGCTCGGGAGGAATCAAGAGAAGAGTGCAAGTCATCAAGTGAATGCATCTATTCTTCTTAAGTTTATATTCATAAACTCTCACATCTCTTACTGCTACTTACATGCTTGCTCAGATATTTGCTTTACCATGACAAGGAAGTGGAGTGCAGCACAACCACCTCCTTGGCCCATTACGGGCTCATATTGAATTGCAAATATGTAGCTGGACTCTTGGATGATAAGTGCTATGGTAAGATCATTGCTAAACAGTTTGACAGCCTTTTACAGGAGAACCAACTCTTTATACAGGATGTTCAATCAATTTTAGATGAAGCTGGTATATCCAATAAGGGATATGCTATCATTTTCAAGTATGTAGCATCATTTGCATTGCTGTTCCACTAGAAAAGGGTTTTGCATCATTTGTTGCGCTGTTCCAATAGAAAAGGTTTTGATTACTAACTCCTCTCACTCAGGTCTGTGCAAAGACAAGTCAAAATTTCCACGTCAAGCACACGCTACTTCCAAACCCTTTCTCTATTCAAAAAACAAGACGAGAAGTCAACGAGGAGGTGCTTCAAAAGCTAGGAAGTCCTTTCCACATTGAATTGACATAGAGATTTACAAAAGGAGAATAAATGGTCTATGACAATTATACCAATAGGTTTTATGATATGATTGTGTTGCAGTCATGAATTGTGCATTTGTTTGATGTTACTCCTGAAGAGTACAGTGATGTCTTGAAGTCTGTCATCAAGCTAGATGACTACAATCTTGTAAAGGAGACAAAGGTTGAGCGAGTCACAATCACACTTATGAATAGAGCTCTAGATGCAAGCATTGGACCAGATGATCCTCAAAACTTTAGTGTGCAATCTGGCAGAACATTTTTCTTCTTGCGACGTTCAAGGTGCATAGAAGTTATGTTTAAGATAATTTATCGTTATGTTTCAATTGAATGCTTTTAAATGTGCATTATAATAAGTTCAAAATTATTCTTTTAGGTGACCATTGAGAACTTCGATATATTGAATTGGATTTTTCATCAAACAAACATACCAAAAACAATAAGCGAACAGAGAAATGGAAAGAAATTGGATGTGGAGGGCATGGGATCCTACAATGTAGAGTGGCACATGGCTAGAGACCTAAAAACCTTAAAATGCATGTACAATATTTCCAAATGAGCAACAAGAGAAAGCCCTTGCTTGTATTGCATGGGAGGGGTTCACATCCTTGACAAACCATTTTGGAGAAGAGCTCCGGATAGGCATCTAAACAACCCTAACTTTCGACCCATTTTGGATATCCCACTATCTAGAGTACACATATGCACAATGCATACACTTTGTAGAATAATAGAAAAACTAATGTTTCTCTACATCTGTTTTGATTGAACCACTCGACCTCTCTCTGTGAAGCAAAGGTAATCTCAGCCTTAGAGACGGCCTTCTCAAAATTGGGTTTGCACGGAGGACATGTTAAGATAGAGCAGGATGAGAAGAGATTAAAAAATGATCGGGATGTTCCAAAGAAGCTGTCCATTGGTGGTGTGAAAGCCCGACTCTTCCTTTCACTACCCACAACTGGATGACAACGCAAAAGCCAAAGTGCACAAGAAAGAGCATTACAATACAACATGTGGGAAAATTTGCACAATGCTGTAGTTGACCATGTAGACAATGGTGCAGCAAGGACTCGCAAAGCGAAGGTATGGAAAACCTTGGACACAATATTCAAGTTCTACAAATTGAAGTCCTGGACTAATGGCGACTATACAAAATTCTAAGAAGTTGTGGAGACTTCCACAAGACATTCATAAGTGCATGGATAAATCAACATATTACTCACTCCATGGTATCGTAATTGGTTTAATGACATGATAATCTTTTGAATTGCAAATACCCATCCTTATAATGTCTGCATGCTTTGTGTGCAGCACATTATCTGTAATCACATGCCTTGGTTTGCAAGGAAATATGGAAGCTTGGATGTTTGGTCTACCCACTACCAAGCTCGTACTGGTTATTTCAGTCACACTCAACATGGAGGTGATGTGGACAAAGAAAATAGCTTAGAGGAGCTACACCAATGGATGTATCAAAAACTAATGCACAGGTCACATCGCAAGGAGCAAGTCAAACAAAGTCAGATTGGCCTTGCCGTGAGATTAACCAAAAAACAGCGAAGAAAGGAGATATGGAGTTATCGTCTGTGGCTAGACAACATGCGGATTAGCGGCTACAAAAACAGAACGTGGAAAGGGTTTGGACAACACCGTTGCAAGTTATGCCATAACTCTCAACCATAGCAAGATCCAAACACCAAACTTAATGTATCAATGTAATTTCAGCTTTTCATATTGTGAATGGTGGTTGCAACAAAATTAAAAATGCGGCAAGACATTGATACTCTTAACATTTTAAGTTTTCATACTGTGAATGATGGTTGAAACAAAAAAGTACATTACAAGACACTGTTACATAATCAATGTAACTTTGATGTTGGGAACAACTAGGGTGGATGCAGCCTGAGCAGTGCCATGGCGAGGAGGTTCGGTGCAGCAAACGAGGAAGAGAGCGAGAGAGAAGAGAGAGAGAGAGAGAATTCGACATGCTGAGAAGACAAAAAAATACCCTACTTTTGATTAACCTTTGACTACATATATATATTGAATTTGAGCTTTCCCATGCAAACTCCAAATAACTGCAGTGTAATTGCATGGATTCCAAAAGCTGTTCCCACATATTAGACATCAAAATCCATGAGGTCTTGGAAACCCAACAATCTCCCCCTCAAGCCTGAACTAGATAGACCACTCTCATGATACCTCGAGTTTTTGGTATACTTGTCACTCTCATGATACCTCGAGTTTTTAGATAGACCACTCTCATGATACCTCTGTGTAGAGATGGTGCAATAGACGACGACGACACTGTGAGGTTTGTTTGACTCGCAGCAAACTGTGTACGCTGATTCAGGAGTTGCTCAAGTGTTGAAATAGCGTCAGCATGGTAGGGTGATTCAATAGATGCTGAGTTTGAGAAAAAAACACGCAGGTCGATACCTCCTTCCACCATGTCAACTCAAGCCGAGGCTCTTCAACTGCAGGCCTTTATGGCTGTGATACCATATTTGGGAACACCTAGGGTGGGATGCAGCCTGAGCAATGCCATGGCGAGGAGATTCGGTGCAACAAACGAGGAAGAGAGCAAGAGAGGAGAGAGAGAGAGAGAGAGAGAGAGAGAGAGAGAGAGAGAGAGAGAGAGAGAGAGAGAGAGAGAGAGAGAGAGAGAGAGAGAGAGAGAGAGAGAGAGAGAGAGAGAGAGAGAGAGAGAGAGAGAGAGAATTCGACACGCTGAGAAGACATAAAAATACGCTACTTTTGATTAACCTTTGATTACATATATACATTGGATTCGAGCTTTCCCATGCAAACTCCAAATAACTGCAGTGTAATTGCATGGATTCCAAAAGCTGTTTCCACGGATTAGACATCAAAATCCATGAGGGCTTGGAAACCCAACATTTGATGCATAAAAAAAATACATTCTATTTATTTCTAGTCATTTGAAAATGATACAAAATATTCTGGCCTCTTGCCCTTATCTAAGGACCCTCTTCCTCGTGCCTTGGTCTCTTTATATGACGCGTTTCCTCATCAACATCCATCGCAAGCACGTTGAGGTCGAGAAATTGGATCTCCTCAGATGCCTCAACCTATGGGGACTCTTCTATAAGTTGAATAATTGGCTGCTTTTGTTTCAGCAGATCATGTTTTTCATATTGTGGCACCTAGCACGGGTCTGTGATTCCACAAGCTAGACCATACGCAGCATGTGACAAAAAGTAGAGAACTGCGCAGGCCATACATGCCTATCCTTACACCAAAAATTGAGACTGCTACTTGCTTGTCTAGCAGCATCACCTTGTCCACGTTCCATCTGATAGCCACGCCTCCTAAATATCTTGAGAGTGTCTTCGATACAAGAAGAGGAAATTCAGCCTTGACCTCGGAGAAGCTAGAAAGGAAGCATAGGAAGTTTGGTGCGTTCAAATTCTCCAAGTGCTGACCAAGGGAGGACTTTTCTAAGTCTCCTTTACCTTGTCCATGGGGACAAGGAATGAACTTATCGTCATAGACTACAAGCTACAAGAAATAAAAGCCAAGTGTTGGTATATACACATGAAACTCTCATACGGGGAAGCAAAAAAATATTAACACAATAGTATAAATTTTGATTTTCATCTTCTTCAAGTAATACAACATTCCATAAGTCAAGTGTACTCTCATTTGCACAATATGAGGAAGGCGTTGTGAGCGGGATGAAAACACACACAGCACCTCTATAATGACCCGACACACACTCTTGGAAGGATATACACACACACTATGGGGCACCACTCGGCTTACACAACACACCTGGCCGAGATAGGGAACACACCTCTGGAGTGAGAGGAGAGAGACTATCCACTTGCCCACTCCACGCAGACACATACACACACACACACACACCCAAAAAACTCAGCTCAAAAGAGGAGAATTTCTGATGTTTAGATACAATTGAGCTTGGGCCAACACCAATGGGGCAAATAGCTCACACAATATGGGTAAAATAAGCCAGATACAATCACAAACTAGAGCAGAAACTTCGCTCATAGGAGAAACTTACACAGAAAAACAGCAGGAAAAGAGTGAGGAATTTGGCGAAATGGACAGCGCCATCGCGTCCGGAACGGCCCAAAACCCCACTCTACAATGTCAAAGTGCTTAAATCCGACCTCGGATGAGCAGTTTACGGCCAAAACAGGCTCCAAAATGAGCAAAAACACACCTGCGGCTGTTCCTCCTCTCTTCTCCACGTTTTTTCTGGTCTTTTTTCTTTTTTTTTCAGTTCCCACACTTAGCTTTATTACTTGGGCACCCTTGGCCTTTTAGATGACCTCAAACGGACCCCGAACAGGCCAAAAACTGACCTCGCAGTGCATAGTTGTCACCTTTTTGCATCATCCGCACACCTGGCACTCAGCTTTTTTCCAATAATGCATCTCGCCACCACGTGAAGTGGCCCCAAAAAGTGGTCCTAATGATGACCTTTCTGCGCAACCCTCACAAGAAAACACCCACGTTGTGTCCGTCCTCATCCGCGTGCAAATATTGACCTCGTTCGCCCTCCTGACGCCACTAGATGCCATCTGACGCACCTGCTGACCTCACGTCGTCGGCCCGCGGATAGCTTCCTCGAGAAGTTTTACGCACTACCAACTTCACTTTATTGCAGAAAAAACACACTAATACTGATAATAGTGAAAATCGCTGCACTATGTACATGCTGTCCTACCTGTACACATGTGGGCCCCACGTAACCACCTGGCTCTGGAAAATGGGCAATCCTTTATTTGATGCACCATGCATGTATATGTACATATGCGCAATCCCTTGCTCCAAAAAACTCCAGACATAATTTGCCCACCCCCTAGCCTGCTAGATCATTCATGATCAGCAGCAGCAAAGAGAGATATGAGACTCGCCGCATCACAAGTCTCCTCATCCTTCACCAACATTTCTTGCTCCACCGACAACTCATCTTGCTCCACCATCATCAATCTAGCATGATACAATTTAAGACGCAATCCATTTACCCTTGACTTATGTAGAACACCATCCAGGTTAGCCAGCTGATATGTGCCATTTGGAAAACACTCTACTACCTTGAAAGGGCCTTCCCACTTAATTTGAAACTTCTTTTGGAAGGTGTTGTCCAGCTTACTGTTGTAGCGCAAAACCAAGTCATGTTTCTTGATACCCTTACTTTTGACCTTTTCATTTATCTTTGTCAAAGCCTTATCCTGCATCTGCCCATAATGCTCCAATGCGCTCATCCTATCCAACTAGACCTCTTGTAACTGCAAGAGCCTCTCTTTGAATGCATCACTAGGCGACCCAAGCAACTTCTCTAACATCTTGACCACAGGCAATAGTGCTTCCTTTCCATACACAAAATGAAATGGAGTAAACCCTGTACCTGTCTTCATCGAAGTACGGTAAGCCCATAATGCACTAGGCAATTCCAAATCCCAATTCTTTCCTTGGTGCTCTGTCACTTTCGAAAGAATCTGTACCAACTCACCATTGAATCTTTCATTCAAGCCATTACACTGCGGGTAATAAGGAGTGGTATGCTGGTGCCTAATCTTCATCTTTGCACATAAAAAATCTAGCAGTTTAGCTCTAAAGCCAGGCCCCTTATCTGAAAGTAGCTCCAGTGGCACCCAAAACTTGCAGCATATTTCATCATACACAAATTTTGCCACATCCTTTGCAGTGATCTGTTTTACTGCTATAGCCTCTGCCCATCTAGAGAGATAGTCCACTGCCGTCAAAATATAGCTTTTGCCCCTGCTTGTGATAGGTAACGGGCCTATTGCATCAATTCCCCACTTTTCAAACACATCAAACGCCATAATGGTTTTTCGTAGCTCTGGCTTCAACACTCTCTTCCCAAATGCTTGACACCTATTGCAAGACCTACACCAATGGTGAACATCCTTGTGCAAACTAGGCCATACATACCCCTCTTGCAAAATCTTATGCAAGGTGATCTTTAGAGCAAAATGGCCACCACATGCGCCTTCGTGATTCTCTTCCAACACTCTGTAAAGCTCCTCCCGCCAAGGTACACGTCTCAACACGAGATCATCCCCTTTCATGTATAAGACATCACCAATCAATTTGTACCTATATGCTCTACGCAAAAAGCCATACTTCTTAGACTTCTGAATCTCCTTTGGAATGATTCCTGTTAGCAAAAACTCCTCTTCTTGAGCCAAACTTTCCCGGCCATGATAAAGAGGTAAAGTGGTCCTCAACACAAATAGCTCCCCAATCATGCCTTGAGCTGCTTCATGTGCCTCTCCATTTAGAGCACGTTCAATGTGTCTGATGCTCCATGCTTCAAACTTTTTTAACAGGCCTTTAATTCTGAAGCACATTTCCTTCAATGAGGTGTTCTTGCTCTTCCAAACACCCAGCACTTGCTTAACCACTAACAAGGCATCACCTTTTATGCTCAACCTTCGAACCCCATGCTTCAAACAAATGTGTAATCCGGCTTCCAATGTAGCATATTCAGCCTCATTGTTACTATGAGCATCCAATTTGAACCCTCTCTTGCATACTAGCTTCCCCTGTGGATCATAAAGTGCTATACCCCCTGAAGCTGCATCGTGGCTCTTTCTATATGAACCATCAAAGAACAACACATGTGCATTGCTGATCTGTGGCACTTCTTCAACTACCTTTCTCACCACCTCTTCCTTAACAATAAGGGGATTCTCCTTGTAGGTCAACAAATCAGCTAGGGTAGCCCTTGTACTATCTTCCACTAGAAAAGAGAACTCAAACTCTTGCAGCTCAATTACCCATTTCTTCACCACATTTGACATGTTAGTACCATTAATTAACTGTGGCAAAAAGGCATAACTCGTCAAGAAAACAAAAGGCCGTGGTAGCAAGTAATGACGAAATCGTCGACAAGCAAATATTACACTGGCCATCACTAGCTCTACTTCCGATAACTTTCTCTCCGCTACCAACTTCACTCGGCTTGCACAATACACTGGCCTCATATAATGGCTGCCCTTCCCCTTTTGCAATAGCATGGCTCCAATGGCATCATCCCCTACTGATGGATTTACATAAAAAACTTTCTCCCAATCAGGAGCCTGCATGGCTGACAACCCCCCTAACACCTCTTTCACCTCTTGAAACACTTCTTCACACTTGTCATCCCATTGCAATGGAGCATGCTTTGCCAATTGCTGTAATGGATAAAGAAGCTGCGAAGACAATGGAATAAACCGTGCCATGTACTTCACTTTGTGTATAAAGGTTGCCAATTGCTTCGTACTCATAGGTGATGGAAGAAGAATAATAGACTTAACCTTATCTGGATCAGCCTCAATGCCATTTTCTGACACCATATGGCCCAATAACTTCACCCTTGGCTGTGCTAGATGACATTTCTTTGGATTTAGTTATCCTCCACATTCATCATATCGAGCCAATACCATCTGCAGCTTCTCATGGTGTTCAGCCCTACTGCTATAAACACAGAAGTCATCCATAAAAGCCTTAACACAACTACCAATGAATGGTTCCAGCACCCAATTTTCTCTTTCTTGATAGAAAGATGGTCCATTTGACAACCCAAACGGCAACACTGTGTAGCAATAGCAGCCCCATGGCGTAATAAACGTTGTCTTTGTGCGGTCTTTAAGAGCAATCTTCAATTGAAAATAGCCTGAAAAACCATCACACACACTGTACCTCTCATAACCTGCCACTGAATCCAAGATCTGATCGATGAATGGAAGAGGATATGGGTTCTTCTTAGTGGCTGCGTTTAAGGGTTTAAAATCTACACAAATTCTTCACTTCCCATCCTTCTTTGGACTGACTACTACTGGACTCACCCATTCTGTGGTCTCCACTGGAACTATGAACCCTGCCTTCAATAACTTGTCCACCTCTACCCGCAAGGCTTCCATTTGCTCTTGACCCATCCTTCTTAGCCTTTGACGCACTGGCTTAGCACCTTCTTTCAGCTCTATATGCATCTCTTCACCCTTGAACCCTCTGATCTCTTCATATGAAGTAATGAACAAATCAGGAAAACTAGCCAGCATATGCAAAAATATATCCTTCTCCATAGCTGAGAGGTCTCCACTAATCATTTGCGTCATTAATTCCTGCTTCTTTGAAAACTCAACCTTGGTTTGCATCAGCCCTTCAATCACTTTATAAGGCCCTTCACTTTCATCTTCAACTTCATTCGCAAATGCGACTAAACCACACTCCTGGATTTCTTTATCCATCAAAAGAAATGCAACATCAGCATCCTCATCACTGCTGGTAGTGCTATCACTGTCCTCATCTGTCACCGTGGAAGAGTCTTCATCACTAGAATCATCCTCATCTTCATAAAGCTCCTCTACTCGTTTCCTTGTGTCCATATTATAAAGCTTCTTGGTACCTATCTTTCCATAGAGGCTAATCGTACCATGTCGCCAATCTTGAACAGCTCCCACTGCACGTAACCATGGTCTACCCAGTATAATAGGATATGCTCCCAACCCTGCTGGCATCACATGAAAATCAACCACTGCCTTTGCATCATATGCCTCCACTTCTAAGCTCTTTACAACACCCAAGCATTTTACTTTTTGATGGTTTGCCAATCTGATC
The DNA here is from genome assembly GCF_014529385.1 of Adiantum capillus-veneris. Lineage (NCBI taxonomy): Eukaryota > Viridiplantae > Streptophyta > Polypodiopsida > Polypodiales > Pteridaceae > Adiantum > Adiantum capillus-veneris. Next base: position 4,306,435 of record NC_140940.1, on the reverse strand, counting down.
CGAAACCCTGACACCCCAGCCACTGTGAGACCCATCTTCTCAACGCATGAGTGTGTTATGACGCATATTTGGGCTCCGCCATCCACATAACCTTGTCCCAAATTTTTCCTTTTATGCCACACATCTACTATTGGACAAATGTCTGGTAGCTCGTCCATTGCCAACACCTTCACTGAACCTCTCTCTGGCTCTTTCTCCATTGGGTTAACCATCCTCTTCCACTGTCGCTTTAGCTTAGGCACCATCTCTATAAGCTGCCCAAAAGTAACATCTGCCTTCCTGCTCGTCAGATCCTCCCTCAAGTCATAGCTTAATTGCCCATCCCCTAGTGGAAAATTTGAAACATGAAACTTTCGACGAGCTCTCCTTTTCCTCTTGGCCTTGACATCCTCGCCTTCATGGCTCTTTCCTTTCTTCTTACTAGGACCTGGGGCACTTCTTCCTTCCTTTTCCTCTGTGGTCCTCTTCCCAATAGGCATCACTAATGTATCCTCTAGCTTTGATGCCTTCTCCAAGGTGACTACACTTAGCACTTTTGTCTTTCCCTTTTCCTCTTGGGTCAGTCCACTGGTTCCTTCGTCTCCCTTAATTTCGATGCCATAATCATTGGACCTAGTTAGCACCTGTCTTGGCAATGGATACATGTCTCCCCCCATCCTTGGTGGCTTATCACATTGCGGGCTGATGTGACCCAACTCTCCACAATTATAACATGTGGGCGTCTGCCTCCAAAACCTACCATTGCTTTGTCCAACACCATTCCTAGGCCTTTCTTCACCTCCTGGCTGATTTGCAAACCTCCCTCGACCTCGATTATTTCCCACTTGACCTAGCATGTTTAGGCTGAGATTCTTCATCAGATCAACCACTTGCCTCATCTCTTGCCTTAGGCCATCATCTTGCACTGCTGTAGTGACCACTGCTGGCATAACCTGAGTAGTAACAGGAACCACTGGTTCATGATGAACCACTGACATGCGCCCTTGTAAAGACTCTATAGGCTGAAATTCAGACCTCATTGGCAAAGACTCCACCCCTAACTGGCTCATTTTCCTCAGCTTCCACTCTTTGTTCCTTGCTACCTCTAGTGTATCCTCATATGTCCTAGGCTTCTTTAGCTCCACTCTCCAACGTATATTCTCCCAAAGACCAGCCAAGAACCTGTCCTTCTTCATCATGTTAGGCGGGGGTACCTGTGGTGCTAAAGCCTTGCACATCCGCTCCCATGCCAATGAAAACTTACGTATGTACGCATCTACTGGCTCACCTTCCTTTTGCACCAAAGCCTGTACTTCTTGCCACACTTTGTCAGGATCTTCTATCTTCACAAACTCCACTTCCAACCCATGTCGTAGATTGTCCCAAATCAACCTTACAGGTGGATCAGCCACACGCAACTCCTCTTCAAATGCTTTAGACCAAACTCGTGCATCACTCTTCAAACAAATTTGGAGAAGGCGTAACATCTGCGCAGGGTCATGAATCTAGTTGCTAATGCAGGCAACCTCCATCTTTTCCAAAAATTCTTCCACATCTTCATCACTTCTTCCATGAAACTCCGGATAAGAGAAAGCCATGGCTACCCAAGTTTAATGCTTTGAGAACCCCTTCGAACACACGTGCAAGAACCCAAAACTTTTCACTACCCAATCCCCAGAAACTTCAATGGAGCTCAGCTTTAGATGAGAACAAACACATGCACATCAAATGAGTTTTCATAGTTGATCATTGGAATTACCACAGGCAAAGGACATTCCAGGATCTCTCTCAATCTTCTTGGCCCAAACATAAAGACTATGCGCTGCTGGAAAAAGATCTTTCTGGACACATGAACATTAATCTGAATTCTTTGAGTTAAATGAAAAGGAGTGAACTGAGGGCCATTTTGATCATCCATTAAAGCCAACCATGAAGCTCCCAAGAAGGCACACCTGACTCAACCTCTGATTTTGCCAAAATTTCAGCAGCATAATAGCATAAATGGCTCAAAATACCAAAAAACCAGCCATCATAACTTGGGAAAATTTCGACAGAATTTCCCCAGAAATAGAGCAATGAGAACCCAAAATATAGACTGTATCTGTATGCATAAACTGCCAACAATAGAACCCGAGCATCAAATAGGACTCACTAGTACATAGCCTATGGCGAGGTCACAAAAAGGGTGCTCCAGCTACCTGTATCACCGAAAGGATCTCCAAATTTGAGAATCCCCTAGCTCAATAAAAACCTCACGCTATCGACCCTCACACGAAGGCTAATGCAAATCGCATATAGTCAAGTCTCAGAAATGACTATCTTCCAGACCAAGTCTCAGAAATGGCTGGGACTGCCAAATACAACCAAGTATGCCTCCACAAATGCGTACAATGGCAGTTTCCACAAGTAACGTACAATCCAGCAGACAATGCGCTCAAATAGGCGCCAAGTGATGCATGCCCACAACAACTGCAAGTGACATCACTGCTAGTATATCACTGTACTCCAGCTACCTGTACCCGTGTTAATCACCTGCACCTATACCTATACCTGTAACCTGTAATCTCCAACCTGTAACCTGTAATCCCGAATCTCGAATCTCGAAGCTCGAAGCAGAAGGTACTCGAAGAAGATGCTCAGTGGGGGCACCAAAAGAATGTGAGCGGGATGAAAACACACACAGCGCCTCTATAACGACCCGACACACACTCTTGGAAGGATATACACACACACTATGGGGCACCACTCGGCTTACACAACACACCTGGCCGAGATAGGGAACACACCTCTGGAGTGAGAGGAGAGAGACTATCCACTTGCCCACTCCACGTAGACACACACACACACACACACACCCAAAAAACTCAGTTCAAAAGAGGAGAATTTATGATGTTTAGATACAATTGAGCTTGGGCCAACACCAATGGGACAAATAGCTCACACAATATGGGTAAAATAAGCCAGATACAATCACAAACTAGAGCAGAAACTTCGCTCATAGGAGAAACTTACACAGAAAAACAGCAGGAAAAGAGTGAGGAATTTGGCAAAATGGACAGCGCCATCGCGTCCGGAACGGCCCAAAACCCCACTCTACAATGTCAAAGTGCTCAAATCCGACCTCAGATGAGCAGTTTACGGCCAAAACAGGCTCCAAAATGAGCAAAAACACACCTGCGGCTGTTCCTCCTCTCTTCTCCACGTTTTTTCTGGTCTTTTTTCTTTTTTTTTCAGTTCCCACACTTAGCTTTATTACTTGGGCATCCTTGGCCTTTTAGATGACCTCAAACGACCAAAAACTGACCTCGCAGTGCATAGTTGTCACCTTTTTGCATCATCCGCACACCTGGCACTCAGCTTTTTTCCAATAATGCATCTCGCCACCACGTGAAGTGGCCCCAAAAAGTGGTCCTAATGATGACCTTTCTGCGCAACTCTCACAAGAAAACACCCACGTTGTGTCCGTCCTCATCCGCGTGCAAATATTGACCTCGTTCGCCCTCCTGACGCCACTAGATGCCATCTGACGCACCTGCTGACCTCACGTCGTCGGCCCGCGGATAGCTTCCTCGAGAAGTTTTACGCACTACCAACTTCACTTTATTGCAGAAAAAACACACTAATACTGATAACAGTGAAAATCGCTGCACTATGTACATGCTGTCCTACCTGTACACATGTGGGCCCCACGTAACCACCTGGCTCTGGAAAATGGGCAATCCTTTATTTGATGCACCATGCATGTATATGTACATATGTGCAATCCCTTGCTCCAAAAAACTCCTGACAGTGTCAATGTCATTGATGGAGCACTTCTCTCCATCTCTGTGATTCCAAGCCTTTCTTGTATCGCCCTGAACTCCGACTCCGTTGGAAGGAGCGTAGCACATGCGGCTAAATCCTTGTATATCATTGCTAGTGCCTTTGTTGGTTTGATAAACTCACCCGTTGTTACATGAGAATCCATGACAAAATACTTGTCATCGGTGTAGGTCATTCTCTTGTAGATTTTGAGAAACTATAGCAAGGCAATAATCCTCTCTCAAGTAAAACAATTCCATGATGTCATTAAGCATTACATATAATGATGATCACTGATGGGGATGGTAGGGAGCACATTTGTTGGCAAAGCTCCCTCTGGAAACTGAACACCTTCTAAAACACACAAAGCACCATTTTGTGGTTGCACCAACTCGTCACCAGTGATCGAACGATGACTGCTCTCAGCCTCCTCTGCTGTGTCCGGATGATTGTCTAGATTAACATTCAAAAAGAGTATGAACCTAGCATAGTATCCTTCTGCAACTTGACACTTTTGACTATATACGGGACATCTAATGTCATTCCTGCGAGACTATGGTGGAAACTTGAGGCTGCTCCTATAGAAAATATATTTCTTTAAACGATCAAAACTGATATCCTTCATACGAACATATCAACAACCCTCAAACTCAAATGTGCCGCTGATCGTTTGTTGCTCGTATGTCTGATGAAACTCTGCAAGGAAATGTGATGCAGAAGCCAAAAACTCTTGCAATGAGAAGGCAGGGTTGAAAACATGCTTGAATTCCTGCTCTCACTATTGAAGCCCAATTCTATAGAGAAAATGGTACAGCTTGTCTTTGGGTGCCTCGTTAGAGCAAGTCAGCTCCTCCTCTATCTTGATCTGAAAGGGATCCATTTGTGGAGAGAGGTAAGAAAACATGGGTTGTTGGTTAGGGTACAGGAAGGAAAGCACCGGCTAACACTAGGTAGTACGAAGGGGAGACTTAAGGGCCTTCTATATATAGACTTCTCAGGAACTCGACTAGGTCATTACAACCACCCTTATGATTGCATTAGTAACGGTGCAATGAATGCAACACAAAGACCAAGGCAAGCTCAACCATCCCTATGACACATGTCCTAGTTGGGTGAGTATCATAGCGTATATAAAGCACCTTGATTGCACACTCTAGAACTCGCTCACATCTACGCAACGCATGTATGGACGACAAGAAGAGAGGAAAGGCAAAGCTTTCCCAAAAGATGATGGCAAAAACGAAGGAGATCCAGAGAATGCTAGCTGAGGCAAAATATCTTCAAAAGGAACTGAAGAAGAAAAACAAAGGAAACCAAAAGGCAGAGGTTGGGAAAACCAGCATTGCAAAGACCGAGGATGTTAGCAGCAAGCTAACTTGGATACCATTTTTCGGACCTCTCATTGTAAAAACATTTATTATTTTGATGAATCGAGAATATTGTAACTCCTAATTTTTGGATAAACTTTGTAATTGATGAGCTGGGTCTACAAGCTTCCAGATTGTATCCACCTGTCTTTACCTATCTTTAGTTAGAGCTCCCAGATTATTAGTTTTGACCACCAAAAACCTTGGCTAAGGTATAAAAGCCAATTTTTGTAAGTTATTATCAAGTTTTTGGATAATGAAATACACAGTGTGAGCTAACGGCGCTCACTTCTCTCCTTCTCGTGCTTCCTACTCCGTCCCTGGTTGTCACATTACAGTCGCGTCTGTTGCATTATTGCAACCGCAGGTAAGAGCTCTACGCATTGACGTAAGCAATTCATGGTATTTTGTAGCTTTTGGATTTCATCATAAGTAAGAATTTAAGATTTAAAATCGAAAACTAAGTATAGATGGGTATTGGGACATCTTTGCTAAGCATTTAGATGCATTCTAGGTCAAAAATGACTAGGTCAAAAATCCACTGCTGTTAATAATCACAATTTTTGCACTTGACCTAAAGTGAGACTTGAGACCATAAGCATGTATGCTTAGGTCTTATAAACATGTCCTATGAGTTTCGTTATATTTGGATGTCATTTGATGCTGTAATGGATGTGATTTGTTTGTCGCCGATGAGCGATTGGCTTTTGGTGATTTCAGTCACTTGAGTGTAGCTTGAGGTAGATGCTAGTTGTTTGTTGTTTTCCAAGAGATTCAAAACCTCTTGTAGCCTCTATGCACTAGTCAAGTTAGCTTCGTCCCATGGATTGACAATTATATTCGTGGTTCTCGCTATGTCTGCAATAAGATAAGAGTAAGGTTAGACACCCGTCCCACATTTGGCGTTGTTGCCGGGGATCAAAGAGACATTAACTAGGGAAAAACACGAGCGTCTTGTGAAGTTATCCAATAACTTCCTCTAGTATCTCCTAGAGTAGAAACTTTCTTTTTAAAACCGCATAGCTTAAGATTGTCGTCTTTTGTTGTGTAGAGGTAGCTTGGAAGTAATCATACTTACTTAGTACCTTTAGGATTGTAGGATTTTAGAATTAGATTAAGGTTTTTGAGAATGATTGATGACGAGACAAGTCTTAAGATCAAGGCTCAAAAAACCATAAAAGACAAGAAAACGAGTGTTTGTGGACACTTTCCACAAACCCATTGCAGTAGAATCTAGGAGTAGGATAAGTAGGATCTGAGGTGGGTTTTAGAACATTTCTCTCTCCGAAAGAATCAATTGTGAGTTGTTATGTGAAGTTGTAGAATTTCAGGTCTACGGCTAGAAATAGCACCAAAAGACTGTCAACAAGTCAATTCGACTCGAGAGTATGGTTAAAAATTATATGAACTAGCGGGTAAGCTCAAGGACACATTGAGGTAAAAATTTCAAGAGTGTGCAAAAACTCATATTATTTACTTTTTCTTGACATTTTAGGCCAAATTAAGTTTTGACTTGACTCAGAGGCTTAAAATAGCTCATGAAAAGACTGGCCAGTGAAAAAGTTCAAAAACATTTCCATTATGGGCCTAAAGTAACTAACCGCGATTATTTACTTTTAGCTCAAAACTGACCAAGGTTGATACGAGTGACTCTATGCATGTGTACAAACAACTTTTGTAAAGGACCATAGAATTTTGATCACCAAATTGACCAAAAACTGGGTAAAAACTAAAGTTTGTACTGACTTTCGGGAACTTGAGTTTGAATTGGAATTTTTTTTGTTTAAACTCAATGAAACTTGATTCATAGGCTTATATTGATGTGATAGACATGTGTATATGCTCAGTTGACCAAAAAGATGAAAAAATTTTCCAGAAGTAAATAATCGTGACTATTTATATCTGTTCCGTTTTTCAACTTTTCTGACCAAGTTAGTATACCACTAGTTTTACCATGTTGTATTAAGCCCACAATCCAAATTTGATAAGATTTGGATCATTGGATTGAAAATTGTGGCCAAATTTGCAAAGTCAGTCTGCTGTTACAAAACTGATGATCATTTGAACAAAAATTGTCCAAACTTGATAAAACTTGGCTAGGGAGCTTAAGTTGAGATACTTAACAGATCTGTATCAAGATTGGGACAAAAACTTGCAAAACATAGCTGGAGTAAATAATCATGATTATTTACTTCTGCTTCAAAAATTGATAATCTTGCATATTTGAGTATACCACAAGGTCAAGCATATCAAGTAGACCACATGAATCAATTTTGGTAAAATTTGAATCACAAAAGTGAGACTTAAGCCAGATTCTTGAAAATTGAGTCTGCGGACACGAAACAATTGCTAAACTTGAACATATTTTATCCAAACATAGTGAAACTTTTCTAGGGACCTTAACAGGTTGTATACTTGGCAAATCAAGCCAAAAAGTATAAAAAACTGAGAAAAGTAAATAATCACAATTATTTACTACTGCTACATAGAGACACCATTTTTTACTTTTGAACTTGTACAATGTTAGACCAACATAATATAAGGCCACCGGGCAATTTTGGGTTCGATCGAATCCAAAGTGGTACATGTTCACTCAGTTTTCAGGTTGCAGATTAATCCTTTGATTTTTGCAAAAAGTTGAATCTAAAAGTATCAACTGCTGACTCACTTAGCTCGAATTGAAGTGATACACATAGACCAGTCTTAATAGTTAGCAAAAACTATACAGTCTTTGTGAAAGAATAACTAACTTGATTAAATTTGATACTACAGGAATCAGGTTGCAGACAAGGAATTGACAGCTTGACAAAAATTGTAATCAAGTCAAGTGGAAGAAATTGACAACAAGTCAATCCGACGATAAGTACTCTATCCAGGGCTTCACAAGTCTTTATGAACCTTAGATCTGTTCGAGGAAACCAAGGCATATTTGGAGAAACCTCCAGTAGAGTATCCACCGAAGAGAGTGTTAATCAAGGCAAGCACTTGGACACTATTTTTGAAGAAGTCTTAGACACTTTTTCAGAATCAACATCTGAAATGTCTTCCTATTTGACTCACTCAGAAACCGGAACGACAATGCGTTATAAGTATATACTCTCTCTTTATAAGAGTAATCGCCATGGAGCTCATGTTTATCTAGATCCTGATGAAGAGTATGTTATTCGCATTGATGACCATGATACTGAGTTTGAAGAGGAAATCAGGACAAGCAAACAAGGAAAAATATACATGGATAGAAACGAAACTCAGTATTTACAAGTTGAAAACCCTGATGTGATAGACAAATGGGGGTTAGAGGTAAATACTATAATTCTAGATATGGAAGCAAAAGAAGGACCACCAACTTTAGAATTTGAGGGATACGATCAAGTTGATTTGAAGCCTTTAAAACGGATTAGTACGGATAATCCTAGGATCGGAGTCTATTGTTGGGAGGATAGAAATGTAAAAGATTTCCTATGGATTTCACATGCCAAATCAGGACAACTAACACGCATGAAGATCATCTATATCTTCAAGATCAAAGATAAGGGTTCAATAGATCTACCAACCTACCTATTTAAGAATTCCTATAATAATAACTTTGTTATGATGATTCCTGAGGAGATGGAACAAACCAAATACCAAGGGTACAAAGGTACTCCATAAGGGATTGGATATTGAGCCAAGGACCAGAAACTATTCCAAGAGATGAACATCGTGAGAGATCTTCTGAGAGTAATGTTAAGAAACCAAAAACCACCTCATCACAAAGAAAACCGAGTGACACTAAAGCGAGTCCAGGGTTACATGATTCACTATGTCCAATAGACTGGTTTGAAGGAATCAAAATAGGACCAACTGCCAGGAGACCGGGAGTTGAACCAAATAGACGTGTCAGACCAGCTGATTTTCAAAAATGGGTCAGAAAATACAGTGCATTTGGGGATCCATATGACCACTTATCAAGCTTTAAGAAAGTGCTAAGAGCAGAATGCATATTTGATTTTCATACTAATTTGAGGGGTTTGGAATTGAAGGGGAGGAGCACAACAGAAGTGGAATACATATGCACACACTCACACACACACCACCATAGCCACACACACACAAAGGATGAAGGGGGAGAGCCAACATACTGTATGACCCCTTTTTGTCTTCTCTATGTTATACACTAAGGCACAATACACATTGTACTTAGTGTTAGTGGCTCACACAAGTTTATAGCTGTATACTTAGGATTAGTAGCAGTTAGTGATGGGCGGTCGATGGTCATTAAACCTAACATTCTCCCACTTGATGGTGAGGCGGTCTGGGGCGGGCAACAAGAAGAGTGTCCTCCAAGCACTCTTCTAGGCTTCCATGCTGCTCAATTGGGTTGGGGTTGGAAAAAAACAACAAACACACACACAAACCCGCAACCTAACCCTACACAAATTTGGGGCACCACCTAGTTTTGGATGCGAACTAGGACGCGTAGAGAGAGAGAGAGAGAGAGAGAGAGAGAGAGAGAGAGAGAGAGAGAGAGAGAGAGAGAGAGAGAGAGAGAGAGAGAGAGAGAGAGAGAGAGAGAGAGAGAGAGATAGTGCTCGGGCTGCTTTGAAACGTATCGGCAATGATCAAGCAAACACAACTATATATTTAAGAAAGAGAGAGAAAGGGGGAGGGGGTGCTTGTTGCATTAATACCTTCTTAGAAATCTGTCATGACAAATCAAAGTGAGATTAGTATTTGTTCAACATAGCTTGCGTAAATTTCACCACAACACATCACAAGAAAAGCCACCACAATCACTGTCTTAAGGCTAGGGGAGTCCTCTCCACCCTGTCGCCCTCTTACAGTATGTGGGATTTATGGCTATATTGATGACAACACCAGAGACAAGCTATCAAGAACTTAACAAAAAACACCAAGACACTTACGCATCATTGTTGTCCATTACTTCAGGTTGGAAGGGAGACAAAGTATCCAAGCTTAGTCCAAATCTACCCTCCTTGATTCAGCAAATGTTGGGCTTACACTAGTAGGAGAAATGATAGATTTCCTACTCTCAATTGAATGATCACGCTCTCTCTTACAATGGCATAGAGTTCCCTTGCTAATCCCCTATTACAACACATGCACATGCATAAGACAATGAGCTTCCACTCAAGAGCTCCTTCTAGAGAGGTTGAGCTTGGCTTCTCAAGCTATAGCATAGTGATCTTGCTTATGGCTCCCCCTTTTGTGCTAGCCACACCCTCCTTTTATAGCAATTTTGAAGGCTAGGGTTACTCCTCTAACCATGGTTGGGTTAGATTTTCAGCCATTTATCTAATTTCTTTTGCTTGGAATTATCAAGAAGTTGGTGGGGAAAGAGAGAGGAGAGAAATGGAGGTGATAGGACTTTTCATAGTGGGTTAGTGTTAGTAGAGTTAGTATTAATTTACAAATGGAATTGGATATTTACAATGGGAGTATCCATGTAGGATACAAATAAGGAAGAAAAACTCTTAAGAGGTAAGAAAAGGTGGATTTCTTACAAGGTTGATGCTCCAAGTGTCTTGAGTAGGGCCAATTTTGACGCTTGTTGACGGTCCACTAGCTTTGACGGTACATTTTTTCTCCACTCTTGACCTTCCTTGAGAGACAAGGTAATTGAAGCTGAGTAATCAACCACCATGATGCTATCTTTTAAGAGAAGAGGCTGAATTTTGTGGTTTTTTTGATAGATATGGGTAAATTGGAGGAGGAAAAATGAGACTAGGTGGTCAATTTTGGAATGGAATGGTGTGTGGGAGGTATGAGTTCACCATGGTTTCTCTTATTCTTCAAGGTTGAGGAGAAGGTGAGTAGGGTGCAGAGAGGAGTGGTGAGAGAGGTGGGGATGATGAGTGGAGAAGTGTGTGTGAAAGAGGAAAATGATAAAGTGGAAGAGAGATTGTGGCTGCATAGCATGAGAAAACTGGGGTCCACTAATAAAATCATAGCTCACAGCTCGTAGCTCAAAAAAATATGAAAAAATTTGAGGCAAAAGTTCAGCCCACGAGCTACAACTTTTGTTTGTATCACCTTTTCAAATTCGGAGAGCAAGTGAACTTTAAAAATTCAGCAAAACCGACCGTTTTTTTCCACTGCACAAGGTCCTTGTGGGGTCCTTCTTTGGATGATTCTTTTGAATACCTCCAAGAGTGAGCCCTCCATAGTGCATGTATGCATGCCACCTACCCTTGACCTTATTTGGTAGGTCTATAATTGAAGATATTGTTGAGATTATGATATAAGTGAATAGTACAACTAAGAAAATCAAATATTGAGGGGTCTAAAAAATATGTACATGTCAAATATAAATAATATAAGTGGAAAAAAATATAAAGGGGTCAAAAGAAATCTCTCTCATTATGAGGCTACCATAAAAAGATAAATATTTTTGGTGTTCTAATTTTTTAGAAAAAAAAACAAAATAGATGTAGGAAGGGAAAAATCACAATAGTGAAAAAATATACACATAAATAAAACTAGTTTTTTTGGATTTTTGTTGGGGTGGAGTTACACCAAATATAAGAGAAGCTTACATGAAAATATTTCTATATGGAATAAAGAGTATGAAAAATGGTAAGAAAAAATTGTGGTAATGGTGAGGCAATGTACAGAGCATAAATAACACACACCTGGGTAGAAACATTTAAATAAATACCAAAATAATTATGAAAAAATATTTTATTTAGGACCTATATACAAACAAATATTTACATACGCATGGGCCATAATATACTTATATTTTTTATTTATTTTTGGCTCAACTAGCCCAATGCCTAGCTAATTGAGGGTTTTTTATTTCAATAAGGAGATATGGGAAAAGTCCCGTGACTCACGCACGCCTATGTACAGTGAAATGGTAGGGATAGCCACAGTGTTTGGGTGATTTTGGTAGGGTGAGGTAACTCACTGTGGCAATTACAAAGAGCCGAAAAACGGCTATCATTAGCCCTCCCCCTGGATGATGGTATATTCATGTACCATCATAGAGCATCTTTTTCAAAGAGAGTGCTTCAGAGTCCTTGACGAGATTTTTATTGTGTGGCCCCTCAGAATTTTGGCTAGAGTTACACTCATGCTTCATGTAACAATACTTACATGAGACAGTGGCTTTTTGACAGATCTTTGGTAGATCCTTTGGTAGAAGGTGACTCAAATAGCGCTTCAAGCGATACCCGTTTACTTTCCTGGAGTGCTCTTTACCATTCAAGTCCATAAGCTGATAGTAACTTGAATTGAAAGCCTTCTTGACTATGTATGGCCCTTGCCATCTTGTTTCAAAGTTGGCATCAAAACGATTATCGAGTCGATTGTCATACCTTAGCACAAGATCTCCTTCATTGATGCCTTTGTCCTTCAGTTTCTTATCAAGCTTCTCCTTTGTCTGTGTGGCTTTCCTCTTATAGCACTCGTATGCTGCTTCTCTTTTCCACTCAAGCTCGGCTAAGGTAAGAAGTCGATCCATCCATGCTTCTTGATCATCTTGTGCTGATTTGCCATGAAGTCGCATTGTTGGAATGTTTAGCTGAATTGGCTGTAAAGCCTCTTGACCATAGACCAAGTGAAATGGTGTGAACTCCGTGGCTTCCCTATATGTGGTTTGATATTCCCACAAGGCACCATCCAAGAAGTCATCCCACAACTTTGTCTTGTTTTTCACCATCTTTCTAATGATGCCTGCAATGACACCATTAGCTTTTTCTACCAAACCATTTGATTGGGGATAGTAGGGTGTACTGTGACGATGTAGAATGTTAAGTTCTTCACAGACTTCTGTGAGCAATCCCTTTCTAAACCCTGGACCATTATCAGAAACAATCTCCAAAGGTGTGCCAAATCTACAACAAATGTGAGTGTAGACGAATTTGCTCACTGTCTTCTCATTTACCTTTGCCACACTTTGTGCTTCCACCCACCTAGTCATATAGTCTACAGCCACTAGAATGTAGAGTTTACCATTTTTTGTCCTAGGCAGAGGACCCATAGCATCAATGTCCCACTTTTCAAACGGTCCATTTGCAAGCACGATTTGCCTTGGACCATAAACCAATCTTCTATTCCCATTTACCTGACAATTGTGACAACTTTTACACCAATGTTGGACATCCACATGCAGACTTGGCCAAACATACCCCGCAAGCAAAATCTTCTTCACAGTTAATTCTTGGGCAAAATGACCACCACATGCTTCTTCATGCAAACCTTTTAGAATGGCTGGAATTTCCTCAATAGTTGGTACTCTTCTACATACTTGATCCCTCCCTCTTTGATAGAGGGAGCCTTCTAGGAAGAGATATGCGCTTGCCTTCTTCATGAGTCTCCTCTTCTGAGCCTTCGTGAAGTCTTGTGGAAACTCGCCCTCCAAAATGTAGCTAATAATGGGAGTCAATGACTCCAATCCCTGGTATCTCGCTTGCTTGACAGGTGCTGCCATCATGATGACCTGCACTTCTTTCTCAACACATGTAACTACTTGCTGTGCAAGTAAATCGGCATCTTCATTCTGTTTCCTAGCAATATGATATAGTTGCACTTCTTCAAATTGATTAAACAATCTACGAATGGCATGAACTTTTGTCCGTAAGCTTTCATTCTTGCATGCCCAAATACCTAAAATCTGTTTAACAATGAGAAGTGCATCTCCCTTTACCATGAGGCGTTGTATACCATGGCCAATGCATATTTTTAAACCATGAAGTAGTGTGTCATATTCTGCTTCATTGTTGCTAGCTGAACTTGGTAAATTGAACTTCTCTTTCATGACCACCTCTCCACTTGGGTTGAGCAACACTAGCCCTCCCCCTGCTTTTCCTGTGGCTCGACGAAAAGCTCCATCAAAGAACAAGGTAAAAGCATTAGGAATACTTTTTGGTGGTGGCAATGGTAGGGTCTTTACTTCAGGCACCTTAATCTCCTTTTCATGCACCCTATAAGTGAGAATCCCTGCCAATTGTGCACGCACACTATCTTCTACCTTGAAAGAGTATTGAAACTCTTGCAACTCCATAATCCACTTTGAGATCCTAGTACTAAGATTCATTTGAGATGACACCCAAGGGAACAAATTCTCTGCAATGAGAATTACAAAAGGTTTTGGTAGCAGGTAGGGTCTAAACTTTCTCACCGCAAACATGAGAGAAAGCATCATGAGTTTTGCTTCTGTGTAGTCTCTCTCCAAAGCATTCATGACCCTACTAGCAAAGTAGATGGGTCGCATCCTTGTACTGTGGGGATCTTGTTGTAGCAACACAACACCAATTGTTTCCCTTCCAACACTAGAGCTAACAAAGAATGTGTACTCCCAACAAGGAGGCATGAGTGTTGGTAGCTCTGACAAAATGACTTTAATGTTACAAAAATACTCTTCAAGCTCATCAGACCATGCAAATTCTACTTGTTGTGTCAACTTTTGCAAAGGATGAAGCAACTCCGAAGCTAAGTGAATAAAGCGTGACATATACTTCACTTTTTGAATGAATGATATGACCTCTTTGAGATTCTTGGGTGAGGGGAGCTCAATAAGAGCCTTTGCCTTTGAAGGATCCACCTCAATGCCTTTATAGGAAACCTTGTGACCAAGCAAGATCACTTCATCCTCAGCTATGTGACACTTGTCGGGGTTGAGTTGACCTCCCATGTGATAGAGCTTCTTTAAACCTTCTTCTACCCTTTGTAGATGCAATGATTTTGAGCTATAAATGCAAAAATCATCAATAAAAACCCTAATGGACTTTGCAAAGAATGCTTGAAACACCATGTTCATGAAGCGTTGGAAAGTTACAGGAGCATTTGTCAGGCCAAATGGCATGACTCTAAAAGCATAACAACCCCAAGGAGTGATAAAGGTTGTTTTCAATTGATCCTCCAATGCGATACCTATTTGAAAGTAACCCGAGTAGCCATCACACACAGTGTACTTCTCATGACCAGCTACTTCATTTAGTATCTCATCCTGAAATGGGAGGGGAAACTGATCTCTTTTTGTTGCCTCATTAAGTGGACGATAATCCACACACACCCTCCACTTGCCGTTTTTCTTAGGAGTGACAACAACGGGAGAGACCCACTTTGAATTCTCCACTGGATAAATGAAACCTGCTGCTAGAAGCTTTCTTACCTCCTTGAGTAGAGCCTGCTCCTTAATGACTCCTAGCCTTCGTAGCTTTTGAGCCTTAGGTGTGGCCTCTGGCTTCAACTCAATCTTGTGTTGAACAACATCTACTCCACGCACATCGGTGTAGTCTTTAGCAAAAAGACTTGGAAATTTCCTTAGCACACATTTGAACTCCTCTCTTTCATCCTTTGTAAGTGTTGTAGACAACATACCTTCTAACATTCCTTCATCTTCCACCTTTTGGTTCTCTTGGGAACCTACCTCTTCCAAACCTCGAGAAGAGGTCTCCTGGTTGTTTGGCTTAAACCTTACCCCCATGACTTCAATGGAGGACTCCTCTTCAGTAATGCTGCCGCTACTTTCTTCTTCCAAAGTGTTTTCAGTCCAATCTTCTTCCGTCTCACTTCGAGATGATTCTTCATAGAGCTCCTCTTGGCGTTGCTCCTTCATGTCAAAGACAACCTTCTTGTGATTGTCATTCCTGCAAATTAGCTTTCCACTCTCCCAATCCTGCAAAGCTCTCATTTTCATTAGCCATGGTCTTCCTAGGATAAATGGGTAACCATTTCCCTTGGTAGACATGACATAGAAATCCACTGCCTTCTTAATGCCAAAGGCCTCCACAAAAACATTTTTACAAATGCCTACGCACCTAGCCTTGCTATTGTTTGCCATTTTCACTTTGATTTCAGGTGTCTCATGGATGTGCATGCCTAGTCTTTGCATGAGCCCTTCCGTCATGATGCAAATTTGTGCACCCCCATCCACTAGACCTTTCCTAACCAATCTTCCTTTTATGTAACAATCTAGCACAGGTGTAATATCCTCGTTCATTTCAGCATGTGCAATTTTTACAATAGGAAAACTCTCTTTTACCTTTCTCCTAGTGCTAACTGCCTTTGTTAAATCCCTCCTAACTTGTGGGCATAATGCAAGAAACTGAGGCCATGAGATATCAGGACCCTTACCTCGCATGTCTTCCAACAGGTTGTATGGAGCCATACCATGTCCAAGAGGGAAGTCTTGGACATTGATACGACGTCGAGTCCTCTTAGCTTCCTTGGTCTCCTTTGCCTTCTTGCCTTGTCCATGGTCACTCTGTGATGGGACACCCTCTTTCTCTTTACCTTTTCCTCGGCCACGCTTAATGCC
Source organism: Adiantum capillus-veneris (assembly GCF_014529385.1). Classification (NCBI taxonomy): domain Eukaryota; kingdom Viridiplantae; phylum Streptophyta; class Polypodiopsida; order Polypodiales; family Pteridaceae; genus Adiantum; species Adiantum capillus-veneris. The sequence continues at coordinate 4,290,022 of NC_140940.1, read as the reverse complement.
ATTTGCTTCCATGTCAACCTCATTTGAGTTTGTCACCTCTACCACATGCACATTTGGATCTGGCAAAGGTGGAACTCCTTCTACCCCTTGTGGAGGTGGTCTTGGTCCATTTGGCCTTTGTAGAAGCCTTGGTTGTTGACCAGCTCCTTCTCCTGCATTCATCACTGGGTAATTCAAGTTAGGTCTCCCTGGCTCTCCACGGGGCCAAGGACAATTATACATCCCATGTCCAGACTCTCCGCAATTCCAACATTGCAAGACTCTCCTAGTTAGTGGCTCTCTCTCTTCTGACTTCTTTGCTTGTCCCTTTGGACCTACAGCTTGTGCAAGGTGAATTGACAGGCTGCTTAAAGATTCATTCAACTTCTCAATCACTTCAGCCGTTACCTCAGGAAGCTCCCTAGATGTTGATGCTTGTGACTTACCATTGGGTCTAAGACCTTCTAATGGAACCTCTCCTCTTAAGCACTTGAGTTTCCTATACTTCTCTGTAGCCCTAGTTTCCGCTGCATCAAAAGTAGCAGGTGCACCCGCCTCAAATTTTACCTTAAGGTCAGGAAAGAGTCCGGCTATGAACCTCTCCTTCTTTAAAAATTCTGCACCATCACCAGGGTTAGCAACATTTCGTATCCATAGAGCCCAAAGACGTAGAAACTCTTGCTTGTACAAGTAGTAGTCATCTAAGTCTTTTTGCTTATGAGAAACAATGTCTTGCCATAGTTTTTGAGTGTTTTGGGGATCAAAGAAGTATCTCTTAAAACGATTCAAAACTTCTGTGTAATTCCCCTTAACTTCCTCAGGCAAAGAGTCAAACCAAGTACTAGCATCTTTCCTAAGGACCACCTCAAACATTTCTACATGTTCTTGATCGGTTACTATCCTCTTGATACGGCAAGACATCTTGAAATTTGCTAAAAATAATTCTGCATCCTCTCCAGGCTCTCCAAAGAAAAGAGGATATCCAGACATTTGGCGTTGGCTCTCCATTATTATGAAAGATTACAACACGAGTTACAATAAGGGATACAATAGAGATTTAGAACCACTCGCCTGCAAATGAAGAAGTAAGAAAATACCACTCTAAGTTTTCTTCTTCAGCTATCCAAGCTTCAATGAGGTCTCGATTTGTTTGATCAAAACAAAAAGGTAGACTATTGATGAGCTCTAAGAAGGGTTGAAATTCTTCAAAGCTAAGGCGATAAACAGAAATCTCTAGAACTTCATTTTCTGGATCCAAAAGAGCAACCACGTCCCAAGTGATAAATTGCACTTGTTCTACAATTCCCAACGCACAAGCGGTTTGTATAAAAACTAGATCTTCATGCTCGTCGAAGGCCGTGAGAAAGTAGCAATTGACTAGGAGCTCCTGTCCTTCGAGTTCCACACAGTCGGAGTGAGGCAACCTTCTCACAATTTCATAAAGAACATCCTCATCAAGTCCAATCAAGTTTGCAAGATTTAAAGACTCCACTTGTGCTACAAAATTCCTGGACAAAAACTCCTTAGGATTATGGTTAAATCATTCAAAAGCATAAAGAGATTTACAATGTCTCTATGAACAAAGTGTCATAGAAAGTAGAGAAGGATGAGAATTTATACAAATTTGCAATCTTCTCTATGCTCTCTTTATTAAGACAAGCTTTGAATAGCTCCCTATCTCCTTTGTTGAAAGCGAAAGGAAGACTATTAATAAGACGCAAATGAGGGAAAAATTGACCAAATGTGAGTCTATGAAGCATGAACTCTGGCCGCAAGTTTCCTGAAGAGTCTTCCTCAATGGTGAAATGCACTCGCCAAACGCCAAATTTCACTCTATTTACCAATCTTAGGTCACACACTAGTTGGATGAATGCGCGGTCTTCCTTAGTGCCCAACAACAAGAGGAAAATGGAATCCACGCGTAGGACCTTCCGTCTTAACTTCACCACCCTCTTGTTATGAGGGAGACGCCTTACTACTTGCTCCTGCAACTCAATTGGTAATAGAGCTAGATCTCTAAGGATTGAAATTTCACTGCACACACATTCCCAGTTAGAACAAATGATCGTTTTTTTGTTTCTTGTAACAAATTGGACAAAGAAAAAACAAACATACACACTATTTTGCCAGGCTGCACTTCATTTTAAAATAAAATGAACACATGTACATCAAAAGAAGTGTGGTAGTTGATGAGAGGTAGAATGACAGGGTTTGGTGATGCAAGAATTTCTCCTACTCTTTGGGCACCAAACATGAACACCATACGTTGTTGAAAATGGATTTTCCTACTAATTGCAATGTTTATTCTAATGTGTGGAGTGAAATGAAAGGGGAAAACCTCTATTCCTGGGCCATTATCCATGGTCTATGCATGACCTAATGCTTAAAACAAAACAGAAATATAGACGTCCAAACTAAGGTCGTACCTAATGAGAGGCAAAATAAAAGGATTTACTGAAGCGTTTATCTCGGCCAACCTAAGAGGACCTAAAATTCTACGAATGACACGTTGAAATTGCAACTTAGTACTAACAATTATGTGTACCTTTTGCCTTGCAATGGGAATGAAGGGATCATACAAATTTTCGTGATTCATGCAAACTACTTGACTATGCTAAAGGTTGATTCTACACAAAAATACACAAGCCGTCCTCCGTGGGGGCACCAATTTGAGGCAGTCTGGGGCGGGAAACAAGAAGAGTGGCCTCCAAGCACTCTTCTAGGCTCCCATGCTGCTCAACTGGGTTGGGGTTGGAAAAAAACAACAAACACACACACAAACCCGCAACCTAACCCTACACAAATTTGGGGCACCACCTAGTTTTGGATGCGAACTAGGATGCGTAGAGAGAGAGAGAGAGAGAGAGAGAGAAAGAGAGAGAGAGAGAGAGAGAGAGAGATAGTGCTCGGGCTGCTTTGAAACGTATCGGCAATGATCAAGCAAACACAACTATATATTTAAGAAAGAGAGAGAAAGGGGGAGGGGGTGCTTGTTGCATTAATACCTTCTTAGAAATCTGTCATGACAAATCAAAGTGAGATTAGTATTTTTTCAACATAGCTTGCGTAAATTTCACCACAACACATCACAAGAAAAGCCACCCCAATAACTGTCTTAAGGCCAGGGGAGTCCTCTCCACCCTGTCGCCCTCTTACAGTATGTGGGATTTATGGCTATATTGATGACAACACCAGAGACAAGCTATCAAGAACTTAACAAAAAACACCAAGACACTTACGCATCATTGTTGTCCATTACTTCACGTTGGAAGGGAGACAAAGTATCCAAGCTTAGTCCAAATCTACCCTCCTTAATTCAGCAAATGTTGGGCTTACACTAGTAGGAGAAATGATAGATTTCCTACTCTCAATTGAATGATCACTCTCTCTCTTACAATGGCATAGAGTTCCCTTGCTAATCCCCTATTACAACACATGCACATGCATAAGACAATGAGCTTCCACTCAAGAGCTCCTTCTAAAGAGGTTGAGCTTGGCTTCTCAAGCTATAGCATAGTGATCTTGCTTATGGCTCCCACTTTTGTGCTAGCCACACCCTCCTTTTATAGCAATTTTGAAGGCTAGGGTTACTCCTCTAACCATGGTTGGGTTAGATTTTTAGCCATTTATCTAATTTCTTTTGCTTGGAATTATCAAGAAGTTGGTGGGGAAAGAGAGAGGAGAGAAATGGAGGTGATAGGACTTTTCATAGTGGGTTAGTGTTAGTAGAGTTAGTATTAATTTACAAATGGAATTGGATATTTACAATGGGAGTATCCATGTAGGACACAAATAAGGAAGAAAAACGCTTAAGAGGTAAGAAAAGGTGGATTTCTTACAAGGTTGATGCTCCAAGTGTCTTGAGTAGGGCCAATTTTGACGCTTGTTGACGGTCCACTAGCTTTGGCGGTACATTTTTTCTCCACTCTTGACCTTCCTTGAGAGACAAGGTAATTGAAGCTGAGTAATCAACCACCATGATGCTGTCTTTTAAGAGAAGAGGCTGAATTTTGTGGTTTTTTTGATAGATATGGGTAAATTGGAGGAGGAAAAATGAGACTAGGTGGTCAATTTTGGAATGGAATTGTGTGTGGGAGGTATGAGTTTACCATGGTTTCTCTTATTCTTCAAGGTTGAGGAGAAGGTGAGTAGGGTGAAGAGAGGAGTGGTGAGAGAGGTGGGGATGATGAGTGGAGAAGTGTGTGTGAAAGAGGAAAATGATAAAGTGGAAGAGAGAGTGTGGCTGCATAGCATGGAAAAACTGGGGTCCACTAATAAAATCATAGCTCACAGCTCGTAGCTCAAAAAAATATGAAAAAATTTGAGGCAAAAGTTCAGTCCACGAGCTACAACTTTTGTTTGTATCACCTTTTCAAATTCGGAGAGCAAGTGAACTTTAAAAATTCAGCAAAACCGACCGTTTTTTTCCACTGCACAAGGTCCTTGTGGGGTCCTTCTTTGGATGATTCTTTTGAATACCTCCAAGAGTGAGCCCTCCATAGTGCATGTATGCATGCCACCTACCCTTGACCTTATTTGGTAGGTCTATAATTGAAGATATTGTTGAGATTATGATATAAGTGAATAGTACAACTAAGAAAATCAAATATTGAGGGGTCTAAAAAATATGTACATGTCAAATATAAATAATATAAGTGGAAAAAAATATAAAGGGGTCAAAAGAAATCTCTCTCATTATGAGGCTACCATAAAAAGATAAATATTTTTGGTGTTCTAATTTTTTAGAAAAAAAAACAAAATAGATGTAGGAAGGGAAAAATCACAATAGTGAAAAAATATACACATAAATAAAACTAGTTTTTTTGGATTTTTGTTGGGGTGGAGTTACACCAAATATAAGAGAAGCTTACATGAAAATATTTCTATATGGAATAAAGAGTATGAAAAATGGTAAGAAAAAATTGTGGTAATGGTGAGGCAATGTACAGAGCATAAATAACACACACCTAAGTAGAAATATTTAAATAAATACCAAAATAATTATGAAAAAATCTTTTATTTAGGCCCTATATACAAAGAAATATTTACATACGCATGGGCCATAATATACTTATATTTTTTATTTTTTTTTGGCTCAACTAGCCCAATGCCTAGCTAATTGAGGGTTTTTTATTTCAATAAGGAGATATGGGAAAAGTCCCGTGACTCACGCACGCCTATGTACAGTGAAATGGTAGGGATAGCCACAGTGTTTGGGTGATTTTGGTAGGGTGAGGTAACTCACTGTGGCAATTACAAAGAGCCGAAAAACGGCTATCAGTGGCCAATGTGGGAGACCATAAGAATGGAAGAGAACCACTCTTCACACAATGACCATCAACTCACAATGGTGCTGAAACTGATGGCTGGAAAGACTTTTAGTGAGTGCATCCGCTGTGTTCTCTGAAGTAGGAATCTTCACTAAATCAAGGCTCTTGTTTGCCAGGCATTCATGACTGAAGTGATAACACACATCAATGTGTTTCATTCTAGAATGAAACACTGGATTGTTAGCCAAGGCAATAGCACTCTAACTGTCACAATGAAGAACTGGTGTACACTGCTCCAATCCAAGATCTTTCACTAGGAGAGCAAGCCAAATAGCTTCTTTGCATGCTTCACTCAATCCAACATACTCTGCCTCTGTGGTAGAAATGGATGTACAATCTTGAAGAGTAGATCTCCAAGAAATGGCAAAACCAGCAAATATGTAAATCCAACTTGTTGTTGATTTACGACTGTCAATACAACCTTCATAATCACTATCTACGAATCCCTGAATGGATGACTCTCCACGACCATAGCATAATTGTCTATCTGCAGTGCCACTCAAGTATCTGAGAATCAACCTGACAACATCCCAATTCTTTTTACCAGGGTTAGATATAAATCTGCTGACAACTCCCATTGCATGTGCAATGTCAGGTCGTGTAGCCACCATGGCATACATGAAACTACCACAAGTTGAAGCATAAGGAACCTTAGCTATCGCAGCTTTTTCCTCAATAGATTTGGGACAATCGTTCTTGCTAAGTTTCAAATATGCAGGCAATGGAGTACTCAAGGCCTTCCCCTTCTGTATGCTGAAATGATCAAGAACCTTGTTCACATACTCCTTTTGAGAAAGGTACAATAACCTCTTCTTACGCTCACGAGTAATGCGCATACCCAAAATGTGATTGGCTTCACCCAAATATTTCATGTCAAATTGACTTTTTAGCTTGGTTTTCAAGTCAGCAATGTTCTTCTTGGAATGACCAGCAATAAGCATGTCATCTACATAAAGGATAATCATAATAAGCTATCCATTTGGTTGTCTTTTCACGTAAAGACATGGATCCTCATTACTGCGCTTATAGCGTAGGGAACACATAAATGTATCAAACTTTTGATACCATTGTCTGGATGATTGCTTCAAGCCATAGAGACTTTTCAAAAGCTTACAGACCAAATGTTCCTTGCCCAAACCCTTCAGGTTGCTGCATATAGATCTCTTCCTCGAGATCACGATGTAAGAAAGTTGTAATGACCTCCATTTGATCAAGCTCCATATCTTCAGTGGAAACCAAAGCAAGCAACATTCTCAGTGTGGTCATCCTGACCATGGGAGAAAAGATTTCCTAGAAACCAACACCATATTCTTGCTTGAAAACTTTGGCCACTAAACGAGCTTTGTAATTGTCAACCTTCTTCTTGTAAACCCATTTACAAGGCAATGCTTTTCTACCTTTTGGCAATGGAACAAGTTCCCATGTTTTGTTCTTTGTAATACTTGACATGTCCCTCTTCATAGCATTCCCATTGAACTTTATCATTGGCTAGCATAGCCTCTTTGTAACAAGAAGGAACACCACTATCTGTCAGCAAAACAAAATCCACACCTGGAACAAAATGTTCTGGTGCATGTGAGACTCTTTGAGATCTTCGTGGCTGATCAGAACTTGTACTAGCTTGTGTATTAATTGGCTAAGGAGCTGTCTGGGCAGGAGGTGATACATCGAAAAATGTCAATTTCCGGGATTCAACCTCTTTCACTCTCTATCTCTGCATCTTAGTCTCATTAAAGACAATATCACTGCTACGGATCACTGATCGACTTTTCAAATCCCATAAACGATAGCCAAATTGACCATCTACACCATAGACAATGAATATGTATTTCCTGAACTTAGGATCTAGCTTAGCACGCAACTCCTTGGGTGCATGTGCATAACCTTCACAGCCAAATGTGCGGAGTTTTTCATAAGACAATTTATGTCCTGACCATAACTCCAAAGGTACACGAAACTGTAATGAAGCATGTGGTGATCTATTGTGTGCGTATGTCGCACGTGTAAATGCAAGGAACTTGCCAATACACCGTGTGCGAGCCAAAAATGGCTCCAAGCACACAACAAGCCTAAACTAGTAAGCTCAAAGAAGGTGATGGTGTGTCACTCACCGCTCTATGCTTGCTTGGTGGAGTATTCCTCGCCGCGAAGAAGAAGGAGACGCCGCTACGCCGCGCTCAACCACTTCACCGCCGTCGTGCCTTCGTAATACTCGATCGCCCACTCTCTCTCTCTCTCTCTCACACACACACACACACACACACACACACACACACACACACACCCACATACACACACACAAGGAGGTGAAGAAGAAGAAGATGGAGATGGAGATGGAGCAAGAGCACTCTTCTATTGCACAAATGAGAGAATGAGTGAATTTTAGGTTTAGTTGACTTTTATATGAGCTCGCCCCATTCACACTTGGGCGCCCATGCTTAGCCAACTAATCCCTTGAATGTTCCAGTTAGAGTGCGCCTCTCATCGGCGATCACTCTTACCCTTTTCCTATTGGACCGACAAGCCCGGTACCTGACTCTACCAAATAAATAATACAATGTCCGCCGTAGGTTACAACGTCCGTCGTAGGTGATAGGGTGTCCGTGAGCCATGAGGGTTAACATGCCCCCCTTCCTGATGTAGATTCCGTCCTCGGAAGCTATTGAGTTGAAGCTCGTTCGTTGAGGTGGAAGAGTATTTGAGATCAATGTCCTTAGCCTTCTTCAGTCACTACAAAATCAAACAACATTGGCACAGGAATTGCATTCTCATAAGCGATTAAAAAGCATAGGTAGTTTTAGGCAGACAAATTGATTGGTAATAGAATTTTAAACAATTTGTCAGCAATAAACATTAAATTGCAATATAATCAAATGCTTAAACAAATGTAAAGGTAAAAAATTAAACAAGTTAGGGGTCGCTAATTTAACGGTCGAAAGGCACTAGAGATCGACTATTAATACCATGGGTAAGCTTCTTAATTTTCTCTGGTCAATTAAGTTGTTTAATCGCGAGAGCCAAGTATTTCATGTTCGAGGGCTGACTAGAGGCTATACCTAGAAGACCTTGTAGTTAAGCTACGATAGAAGGAATTTCTCATGAAATCATCGCCTGACTGATTTTGACCCCCCAAAGTCTTTTCACAGTGATTCAATTTTGATGTGTGTGCTTATTTTGTATGCCTTGGGTTTTTTGCTTTTCAAGGAAAAGCGCCCACACTGGGAACCTCTAGGGCTCTAGTACCATAGGCGATACATGTGAGTGAAGTACCCAATCAAGTTGAGATTTCTCTTCCAGCTTAAGATTTTACATTGTGGCACTTTGATTTGTTTTTGTTTGTTCATTTTCAGCATTTTAATTTTGTAACTTTGGGGGGGTCAAGCCCACTAGAAAGCCTAGTACATTTCACACAATGCTACCTAGATCAGATTAAGAATCTAAGTAACCATTGATTATTAGGAAGGCATTTCCCATGGTATCAAGAGAATATCTCTAACACCTAACTTGGTCAAACTAGCTTAGTCGGACTGCATGATTTTTAAACCTAGACAAGTGATCATGACAAAAAATTACATTGAATTTAATGCTTGATACTAAGCAAATGCACTAAATATTATGCTACCAATCACAATCAAAGCAGACAAACATGGATGCAAAAAGATAATGGGCAATGCTAATGGACAAGAAACACCTGTTTGTGTCGATGGTCGCGATTGATTTGAAGTGTGAACGAGAGAAAGATCCCATGAAGGTCCAAATTCTAACAACAGCAACACGTTCCTGTACACACTATGAAACACAATAATACCTCTAGGAGGCACATCAGTGGGAAGAAAGAAATTTTCTAATCACTCAACTCTAAAATAGAAACACTTCTATTGTAATAATCCTACCTACCCTCCATCACTTGAGTGATGAAGATCAAAGGTGTTGTATGGCATAAGTTTCTGTTTGAGTGTTCCGGATGTGAATGTGTAGGTATGGGTCAATGTTTTGACTTTTATTGTGCACTCGTTTGCTAATTTCTCTTGCTCTTTATTATTATTATTATTTTTTTTTTGTGAGTATAAGGCTTTATATATACATTCCCTAAGATTGGGATATTGAGAGGTCAGGGAGGAAGCTTGAGAGGGAAGTGACTGAATGATGAATGTCAACAAACACTCCCCCCTTCCTTGGGTAGATCATACCGTTTGAAATGAGCTTGTCACCCTTTGAAACCAATTGTTGTAGTTGGTAATAGGTGGGGATTTCTGCCAGTAGTTTTCTATTACCTTAGGTGCCTCGTTGAGTTGCAAGGGTGGTAAGGTACTCTCCCAGGATCGAACTTGAAGTGGTTCATTAGGTGATTCTTGAACACTGGGAGGTGTGGATTCCTTTCTAGCTTTATGGAGGTCCACTATTGTAGGTAGAGGCTGTGGAAAGGCTTTTACCTCTATGGATTCATTATATGAGGAGCTAGAAGCTTCATGGGACTCCCCCCTTCCTGATCTAGGTGGAACAAATCGTTCTTTCTTCGGTACCCAAACTAGCTCTAGAGCGGGTGTGTAGCATTCTGTGATTTTTTTCTTTCATCAATTTTCAATTCGTTTTGGAGCTACAGGATTGAGCTCACATGGGCCCGGTGACAAGTAAGAACACAATTTAAGTTTTGGCACCCATATTTGATCATTTCCTTTATAGTAGCCTTGGGCTTCCAATAGTCGTTTAGGAATCCAATGCCACGTTTCCTTGTATTTCTTTGAGCAAGTGGTACGTTTCTTACAAGGCTTCTGTTTTTTAGCACTAGCTATGGTCGCTAAAGAAGCTTTAGGGACCCATTTGTACGTTCTTTTTGTTATATAAGGATGAGTTGTTTCAGAAGCTATATACATTGCTTGTAGCATATTTAAGGGTAGGGGAATTTCATCCCCCTCAGGTGTTACCCAAGTCGTCCCCCTATTTCCCCAAGTGTCTATGGTTGCTTCTAGGTGGACCCAATCCACATTGTCCGACTCAGTCATCCCAGGTAGTATCTCCATATAAAGAGAATCTTCCCCAACATCAGTGTCCGCTTTGCACGTGTAACAATACTGCAATGGAGCCGAGTGAACTGTGGTGTCACATCTATGATCAATTATAAACCTGTTTCCTAGAGGATGTGCTCGACCCGTCACAAGATCCACTCGAATGACAGAATCTTGGAACTGCAAGTAGACATGGTTTTCAGACCAGTCATGCACCATTTTTTCTTCCCTCATGAAAGGACGTCCTAAGATCATCTCCGATGCCATAGTGTGTTTGGAGAAATCCATAACAATAAAGGTAATCCTTATTTTATGTCCAAAGACCTTGATCTTGAGATCTTCTAGCATCCCAATAGGTTTAACAATAGACCCATTGGCCATCTTCACTACTATGGTTGTGGTCGCAAGGTGAGGTCTTCCCATAGTTTCCCAGCAATTTTTAGTCACAATGCTAACCCCAGCACCACCATCAAGGATTCCCTTCACAGTTAATCCTTAGTAGTGATTGGTATAGTCGCATTGGATTCATCACCCTCAAAGTATTGTCCCAACTTGTTAACAGGTATTTCTATAACACGGTTCTCATCTAAGTTGGGTTGTGGATCTATGTATTCCTCCCCTATTGGCATCTCCCCAGTTCCATCCATCTGTGCAAATTGTGGTAGCCCAAACTTCAGTTCTCCATTGAGGAAGGCTCGAAGGGCTGAGACTAGCTCGGGGTCTTTATATAGTTTGGACATGATGGTGGTTCTAACTTCTGAAGACATGAAATCCATCAATTTGGCAATGTTTAACGGCACCTTTTGGCCTTAAGTCCCTTGATGTGGGGAAGATGGGATCTCCATTTCTTCGATAGGATCAGGTAGTCCCTCTGTAAAAATTCTTTCCATCAAGAAGTGAGTACGCCCACTTTCCCATGACTTTAAGTCACTTTCTTCTTGGATGACACTAGGTATGTCCAAGGGTCTATGGACTTGGTGAGGTTGTTGTTGCGTTGGGAACACGGTGTCTGTAATCTGGATCTTCCTAGGTGCTGGTTCTAGATCCCTTAGGGTATCTTCTACCAAACTCCTTAATTGCTTGAATTGTTCAATCTCCTCTGTAGGGTTTGGGTAAGTTCCTATCTTCTTTTTGGATCCTGGCCATTGTGGCTCATGAAGATCTTCCTTGTTGGTTTCTATGTTAGTGGTCGTTTTGGTCTCCATGGTTTCACCTGAATCAGAATCTTCTTCAGTGTCGTTCATATATACGGGGTCGTCACCAGTCCCTATGTTGGTCTTTGAACTGGGGTCTGACTTCGCTGCTTTTTGCAATCTCTTTCTTCGTGTTTCCTCTTTTTCTGAGATTGGGCAATTGATGTCGTGTCTCTTTCCTCAAGAATATAATTTTGTTTTTGGAGCATCGATCGTGTGAGTACGTTTACTGGTACCACGGGTGTACTTGGTGATGGCTCCTCGATAACTTCAATCAAGTTTAATGACATGATCTTCGGTGCATTTGGATTATTTGGACATTGGGCAATCAAATGATCTATGCCACATCGATTACACATGAGTATCGGCATTGTAGATGTGCTTTCTTGATTGGTTTGCATTAGTGTGGCGTTCTTTTGTAGCCTAATAGGACACTCGGCTACACAATGTGGGCCTCCACACTCATAGCATTGAAGAGGTGGTCTCTTAGCAATGTAATTGATATTTTGGCCTCTTTCGGCAAGAGCAGCTACTTGATATACATGTTTGACTTGTCCCCAATAGTCCTCCATGTAGTATTGTGGACTTTCTTCAAGGACATCCATCCCATAGGCGATATTAGGATCTATATCTTCCTCATAGCCTTCCAAATAAGAAATAGATGACTCACAACCCACTTGATTCACATAAGTGATTCTCGGGATGTGGTGGTTGCGGTCCTAGCACTGGAGGTGGTAAGGGTGTTGTTTGAACAACATTTTGGGCCCTAGGGACCATGTGTTGTGCTATTTGTTCAAGAGGTGGGGCCGGCATCAAGGCAGGCACTCGAGGTGTGTCTGTCCATGCTAAGGTTGGTCTATTGGCCATCGCACGCTTAAATACTATGCAATCCTTAGCTTGATGACCATACCTCCCACATGCATTACAGTTCCCATTGAATTTTACTCTAAAAGTAGGGCACTCACTGGTACTATGCGGTCCATAGCATACTGAGCACCATTGCTGCTCCCTTCTTGGATACATATGATTGTTTTGCGGAGCACGATTGTCTCTAAGACTCTCTTGAATAGCCTTGGTGAGATCTGCTAAAGTCATCTCAAATATCTTTGGCTCCTTAGCAATAGGCTTTAGGGTCATTGGCTGATGCCCCGATGCTTGTGAGCTAATAGATTTAGGCTCAACAGACACTCTTTCTCCTTGAATCATTAAATTATCCTCCAATTGGATCGCATTGGTGGTGACTGCTTCCCAAGTGGTGATACCTTTAATGACTAGGCCATTGTAGATATCCTCATGTCGTAATCCCCTAATGAATCTATCAAGCAATTGGTTATTGTTGAACCGCTCATTTGGATTACAACAAGAATTCAAATGCTTCAAGCGACTTATAAAGTCTCTCACCGACTCTCCTTCCTCGCGTTGGGCTTTCTGGAGCTGAGAGGCTACACCCCAAAGTACTCCCTCTCGTATATATTCTTTTAAGAACAATCTCTTAAGAGTAGGGTAAATCGTTTTTTCTTCCACCCTTAGGGTTCTATACCAATCCCCAGCCTTTCCACTTAAGGTTAGGCTTAAAGCATTGCTCTTATGTAGGTCATTGTGTTCTCCTAGAGAATCGCATATTTGTTCAAACACTTCGATATGCTTTCTCACATCCTTGTCTCCACTAAATTTTTGTGTGAGCTTGGCTATTTGTACTTCCTTACTTCTAGGCTCTCTATCACGCGCGTTACGCATATTCTCAGCAATAGATCGACCAATAGCTTGAGCAAATGTTGCCAAGTCACCTAAGTGAGCAGGAACCGTGGGTGAAGGCGCTCCAGAGACTACATGTGGAGTTGGTATTGGCATTGGGCTTGGCACATAGGAAGCCCTTGGGTTCCACGTTGGGTACGATGTTGTGCCATGTGGTGGTCCATAGTTCATATGAGTGGCCCTAGGCATAGCAGACGTCGGATGTGACATGCTAATGCTACCCGGTATAGTCCCATGGGAATAAGAACTTGTGTATTGTGGTTGTGGAGCATAGGTAGTTGAAACAATGGGAGGGGTAGGGACTACATGAGTGTGATGACCCATAGGTGCATACGATTGGTACGCACTTGTAGGTATTGTTGCAGGCATTGAGCTACCATGTAGCGGTGCTTTACTAACAAACGAGGTCCGTGGTGTGTTTCTTGGCATGCCCATCATTAGGGTAGGCATGGTATCCGTGGTGTCATCTAGGGAAAGATGAGCTATACTTGGAAAAGTAAAGCTATCACTTGTGGGCTCAGATTGCATTGAGACCCCTGGTGAAACAACATATGGGGGATTGATGGGACTCACTGGGGGAGTCTCCATTTGTGATAGAGTGGGTTGTTTCCCTTTGCCCGTGTCTAAAAATCGCATAGGACCCGTCGAAGGTATTTTTATTCCTCGATTTTGCCCCTCGGATTGGATAATCCTATGGATGACATTGCAGATCATGTGTTGTTGTTCCTCTAGACTAGTGGCACTAGATGTGGATTGTACAACTTCTGACCAACCCACATGGTATGTGTAGCCCATGTACAGGTCGGTCAAAGTCTCCGTGTGTAGGTCATATTCCCAATTTTCATTGAGAAATACCCCGTCCAAACTTGGTGTACTAGAGGGTTGCGTGAGGTGGATGCAATGTTGCTTCCCGTGTTTTGACTTTTAGTCACCGCTACCTTAGAGGCGACTTTGGAAGTGGTAGCTCGGTAGGGCCCTCATTAAATGAGGTAGGTAGAATGTCCACGTGGACACTCTGAGGGAGTGTGGGGTCTACAAGATATGTGAATAGTGATTCTACTTCCCCATCCCCTTCGTTTACTTCACTAGCTGTAGGTTCAGAGTGCGTAGCTCTACTAAATGTTTCCATCAAACGGCTAAAAGCACTAGTTCCAGGTTGTTGGGCCCAGCTAGGCACGGTTTCATTTGTTCCCCCGGGGCTTTGTGTAAGATGCTCTTCCATAATATCGTAGTCAGAGGAAGAGTCGCTAGCCGCTATATTTGGGTCTTGGGTTGGACTACCTTGGGTCCCCGCCGAGTGCGTAGACCCTAGCGTGGAAGGATAGTGAGTACCCCCGTAAATCGAAGCACTAGCTAGTTTTTTGGACTCTAGCACACGACCAGAGCGTAGATACATGTGCTTTGGGTGCCCTAAAAGTGTCGGCAAGTACCCTCAAAGGTTACTTGCTTTGTTTTGTGGGTGTTTTGCACCCCGTTTTCTACTTGATTTTTTCTTGTTTTTGATGTTTTTTGAATGTTTTTTAATGTTTGATTTTTTTGATTGAAGTGTGTGATAGCTCGAAACGAGCGTATCACTTAGAGGATCGTTGTGTGCTTTATAGCACAATTTTCGGGCATCTGACGTTCCGTTGAACCTCAAAAAATCGATTTTTAGCTACGTGTGAAGCTAAAATTCGTTTTTTTAAAGGGCGACTGAGGCCTAGGCCTGAGCGTGAGCTTGGGCTTGGGTCTGGGCTTGGGTCTGGGAGATATTCTCGATCCCGGTCCTACCTTTAATTTTTTTTTTAATTTTTAAAAAAAAAGGATAAGGCCGCCGCGGCCTGCGCGAGAGCACACACACACTTTCTCTACCTACTTCTAACTAATACACCTACTCTTACACACCAACACACTCTATAAACTCTCACTAATCTACTTCCTACTTACTATACATAGAAAACTAACTGCCTTAATACAGAGAGAATAAACAAAGAACCTTTGAAATCTCTATTAACAAAGAAAACTAACTACCTTAATACACAGAGAATAAACACAGAACCTTTGAAAACTCCATTAATAAAAAAAATAGACAGTATAACACCAAATCCCTCTTCTCAACACACACACACACTCCTTCCTTACCTTTCCTACAATAGAAATTGCACCACGGAGAAGCACAGAGTGCTACTCGAGCTTGGTGTATGGCATTCCCCGGCAGCGGCGCCAAAAATGTGCGCGTATGTCGCACGTGTCAATGCAAGGAACTTGCCGATACACCGTGTGCAAGCCACAAATGGCTCCAAGCACACAACAAGCCTAAACTAGTAATCTCAAAGAAGGCGATGGTGTGTCAGTCACCGCTCTATGCTTGCTTCGTGGAGGATTCCTCGCCGCGAAGAAGAAGGAGACGCCGCTACGCCGCGCTCAACCACTTCACCGCCGTCGTGCCTTCGTAATGCTCGATCGCCCACTCTCTCTCTCTCTCTCTCTCTCTCACACACACACACACACACACACACACACACACACACACACACACACACACACACACACACACATACACACACACACAAGGAGGTGAAGAAGAAGAAGATGGAGATGGAGATGGAGCAAGAGCACTCTTCTATTGCACAAATGAGAGAATGAGTGAATTTTAGGTTTAGTTGACTTTTATATGAGCTCGCCCCATTCACACTTGGGCGCCCATGCTTAGCCAACTAATCCCTTGAATGTTCCAGTTAGAGTGCGCCTCTCATCGGCGATCACTCTTACCCTTTTCCTATTGGACCGACAAGCCCGGTACCTGACTCTACCAAATAAATAATACAATGTCCGCCATAGGTTACAACGTCCGTCGTAGGTGATAGGGTGTCCGTGAGCCATGAGGGTTAACATCTATTGATCAAGTACACGGATGTGTATAATGCTTCAGTCCAAAACGCTTGTGGTAAATTAGCCTATGATAGCATAGACATAATCTGCTCTTGGATGGTCCTACTCATTCATTTTGCAACACCATTTTGTGCAAGGGTAAAAGGAGTTGTAAACTCACGCTTAATTCCCCTACTTGAACAGAAGTCTGTAAACTCTTTGGAGACATACTCTCCACAACTGTCTGAGAGCAAAGCTTTCAACTTATGTTCAGACTGAGTTTCAACACTAGATAAGAACTTCTTGAAGCAAGAAAATGTCTCATATTTAGACTTCATGGCATAAACCCAAACATGCCGTGTTGCATCATCAATGAATGTAGCATAGTAGGATGCACCACCATGGGATTTAGAAGGCATAGGCCCACATAAATCAGTGTGCACAGGCTCTAAGGGTTTTCTTCCTTTGTCAAAAGAATGTGTACGATGTGTCCGTGTTTGCTTTCCATATTGACAATGCTCACAAAAGGGAAAATAAAGAAATGACAAAGACGGTAAGTAGCCCAAACGAGAGAGTGTCTCCATTCCTTTCTTTGACATATGTCCTACCGGCTATGCCACAAAGCAACGGTTGGCAGCTCGGTTATAGAAAGAACACTGATTTTATCGGATACATAAAGAGGATAAAATGAACCAACTTTAGAACCATGGGCTATAATAAGATGACCCTTTGCAACACGTCAAGACTGCTGATGAAAAGTGACTTTGTAACCCAAGTCATCAAGACGTCCAACCGAAATCAGATTTTGTGTCAATGTTGGAACATGACGCACATTATGGATGATAAACTCCACCCCATTTGCCATAACCATGGTAATATCACCTACGCCAACAATGTCACAAGAGTAACTCTCACCAAGTGTAACTGTTAGGGTGCGCCATAGTATAGTGGATTCCACCAACATAATTTGTCAAACCGAGAAGAGTATGACCCGGCTAGGGCATGGAAACACACAATAGACGCTTGTGCGTGCCACGTAGAGGATTAGGATAAGAAATCTAACTAATTCGAGAGCTAATGACAAGGAGAACTACAAGCTAGCACACTACTTCTCTACCATTCGGTCTAATCTGGCACACACAAGAGCTTAATCATGCTCATAGCTTACTAATCAATCACTAACCATTCACTAATCAAGCACATACACGCACATAAACAAGCATAGCCAAGCCGCACACGGACACACATGGACTACACTGATCTACACACACATGAGCATGCTTAACAAGAGAGGGAACTTGATTAAAAGAGAGTAATTAACACACAAAATCAGCCACGAATCATGTAATAATTAAGCACGGATTACATCAATGCGTAGGTGAGAGAGAAGGGGTTAGAGTTTAGCTAGTGCCGACGCCGAATACGCCAAGGCATGCATGTAGAGAACTTGACTCCATAGCCATCTCCTTCTTCACAACTCCATAGCCAAGAGCTTGCTCTCTTCAAAGTAAATCTCTTAATTGTGACTTTTTAAAAAAGTCCCCTTCACATTGGTGCATTTGACATATATACTTCCTAGGATTTTTAGAAATGTCCGGGCGCCCAAATGGCCAGACTCACTTATCTGATGTCTACACTGCCTAGGCTTCTATGATTAGCACCAACATTACCAGTTGGAACTCCCGTAGAGCCCAATACATAATTACAATCCGCTCTTGCGGCTTTTTGATGGGAAATGACATAACACAAAAGTGGCCGTTGTTGATGACCGTAACTCCTTCTGTTGCATCCGATCCTTCTCTTCTCCGCATCTTCCAATGATCTTCTTCATCTGCATCTTTAGCATCACATCCACATCCTGGCATCACCGTCACTTACTAAAAGCAGTAAATATGGCATAGATCTTTATGGTAAAGTGCCGTTAATCATCGTAGGTTAACACTCAATGTTAGGGTGCACCATAGTATAGTGGATTGCACCAACATAATTTGTGAAACCGAGAAGAGTATGACCCAGCTAGGGTATGGAAACACACAAAAGACGCTTGTGAGTGCCACGTAGAGGATAAGGATGAGAAATCTAACTAATTAGAGAGCTAATGACAAGGAGAACTATGAGCTAGCACACTACTTCTCAGTCTAATCTCACACACACAAGAGCTTAATCATGCTCATAGCTCACTAATCAATCACTAACCTTTCACTAATCAAGGACATACACGCGCATAAACAAGCATAGCCAAGCCGCACACAGACACACACGGACTACACCGATCTACACACACATGAGCATACTTAACAAGAGAGGGAACTTGATTAAAAGAGAGTAATTAACACACGAAATCAGCCACGAATCATGTAATAATTAAGCACGGATTACATCAATGCGTAGGTGAGAGAGAAGGGGTTAGAGTTTAGCTAGTACCAACGCCGAATACGCCAAGGCATGCGTGTAGAGAACTTGACTCCATAGCCATCTCCTTCTTCACAACTCCATAGCCAAGAGCTTGCTCTCTTCAAAGTAGATCTCTTAGTTGTGACTTTTTAAAAAAGTCCCCTTCACATTGGTGCATTTGACATATATACTTCCTAGGATTTTTAGAAATGTCCGGGCGCCCAAATGGCCAGACTCACTTATCTGATGTCTACACTGCCTAGGCTTCTATGATTAGCACCAATATTACTAGTTGGAACACCCGCAGAGCCCAATACATAATTACAATCCGCTCTTGCGGCTTTTTGATGGGAAATGACATAACACAAAAGTGGTTGTTGTTGATGACCGTAATTCCTTCTGTTGCATCTGATCCTTCTCTTCTCCCCATCTTCCAATGATCTTCACTTCATCTGCATCTTTAGCATCACATCCACATCTTGGAATCACCATCACTTACTAAAAGCAGTAAATATGGCATAGATCTTTATGGTAAAGTGCCGTTAGTCATCGTAGGTTAACACTCCCCCCATCCGATTTTAGCGCATGTCCCCGTGCGCTCCTGGTTGGCTGCAGAGTGGGACGGTTGTTGTTGGAGGTGAGTGTTTATTCTGGTGGGTTCAAGGGTGGGTGGGTGGGATGTGGTTTATGGTGTTTGGAATTAGAGATTTAACCGTGAATTGAATTTTGGCTGAGTGTAAGAGGAAAGTAAAAGTAAAATAAGGGATGTATTTACACTAGATTAGGGTCTTTATACTTGAATTCCAATTGGGAAAACCACGTGGGAAAAAGTGCCCAATGGTATACGTGCAATAAAAATTAGTAATGTTCTTAGGCCCGGGTGGCTTAATTTCTGTGAAGTAAGGTACATTAATAATATAGGCTACTGAATGAAATGTGCGTGAATATTAATAGTAGCCTTCGTCAAGTGTTGAGTCTTTGTTGTCACACAGTTGATGCGAGTTGTTGTCCTTGCTGGTACCTGTAAGGTGAGTGCATGGGTGGAACGCAAAAAACGTGCCGAATGCAAACGTCCAATGATGGGACATTCTATATGCTTGCACATATATATGCATGGTAAACAATATGTTGTGCGGGAAGAGTTTGAATGGGTACTTCCAGGAGTGAATGTAGCTAGAGAAGCAAAATTAAATTTGACTTCTGGAGCTGCGATTACTCACAAGAAGGGCTTTTGATGCTCGAGGTTTTTTCACTCTGCTCACTGTGTACATGTGCGTGAGTGTTTTATTTGGACTACTCGGCCACTCCACCAATTAAAATAATAGACTTCGACTCTTATGCTCACCTATCCAGCATGAGTGACTTTATCTTAGAATATGCTCAACTCTTCCAGCTTGAGCTATAGTCTAAATATCTAGACTCATATACCACAGAAATATTAGGACATGAAGCTTGGGCCTGATGCTTTGCTCATTTAGTGGCGCAGCTGCCCGACTCTTGACTCTTATGCCATGCTTTTTATGGCTACTTGACTTACTCTTGGGAGATTTCAACCAAGTATTGGCCTTGAAATTCCAAACTCCCATCCTCAAAGAGAGGATTTTTAAAGGACTAGACTGGCAATATTGGTTTCTTTTGCCATATTTGGTTGACCTTAGTTGTCAAAATTTCCTTTTGTTGTTTTTGTTGATCCTTTGGCTGAGAAGATTGGCTTGCTCCATTCTGTGTAACACTGTGTGTAGCCTTGACTGGAACATTGTCCTTGATTGTGCCTTCCTTGCCATTGCAATTGTCATCATGCTAAATTAGTTTGATTGAAGAATCTGGAATTGGTATCTTTGGTAACCAGATTCTACAATTTCCATTATAGTAGCCTTGTGCTTGAAGAACTGTAGATGGCACTTCCCATCTTGTTTGCGCTGTCGTTTTAAGATGTACAAGAGTGCCATTACTGTGATTGTTTGTTGATGAAGTCCTATGTTGTTGTGAAGGTCAGCTAGATTTGAAATTTCCTGTGTACTTTTGTCAGGCCTTGGTGGTTGGTCTACTTTGGCGAGATGAATATGAGCTTTGTTGCCTTTGCGGTTGCTTCTTGAATCCAATATCCTCTACATAAGCTGAGATCTTTGGTTTTGGTAACCAAATTTGCTTTTGACCTTCATAATAGCCTTGCTCTGCCAAGCTGTATTGGGAGGCTATCCATCCCATGTGTGTACCTTTCATCTATTGGCTAGGATCCTCTATCCATATGGGGTCCTTTACTTTGATTTCTTCAGCTTTAACGTAGACCTTTGAAGACTTTTGTCGATGGTGATCTCGCAGTGTAGGGTGTTTTGGTTGAAAGACCTTCTTCGGAGTCGGCTTCAGACCGAGCTAGGTCTTTGCGAAGTTGTGCTATCTCCATAGCTGATACTTCCGATGTATTTTTTGTTTGTGCAATTTGATGTGTTTGTGTTATGTCCTATGCTGGTGCATTGCACAAGACCTGTGTTGTGCTTTGCCATGTTATGCCTTGTGGTGTGCTACTTGTTTGTTCAATGACATTTGTACGTGTTATCCCTTTCCTGTTCGTAGCAAGAGGTAGAGCCATAACTAGATGATAAGCATTACCACCTTTGGAGTTGTAGTCTTCTCCTCTTGGTCCAAATATTTCAGCTGCAAAGTATTGGTTATTCTCTGCAGGAACTTCATGATTTGTGACAGCTCTGTAGTAGCGACCATCCTCATCTACATAGAGGGTACCAATTTTCCGTTTCCCATCTTGTGCTTTGTACAGAAGAATGCTTGGAGGATATGTGTAGTAATCTGTAAGTTGATCTTTGTACAACATGTCTATTTCATTGTCGATGTCTTTTCTGTGCCTCATGTATATTGATCCCAGACAGTCTTCCATCAAATCTAGATGTGGGTGCAGTGTATTTTTGGCCATTCCCACCTCCGCATATTGACTTGTCTGAGTTTCTTCCGTATCTTTCTTTGTCTTGATGTACAAATTCTGATTTACATCCTCATAGCATGGCAATCCTCTGTAATGACCAATTAAATAGATCCAAATTTGCTCTCTGGTAACTTCTATGGCTGTACTTGGAGCTTCGTCTTTGCTAGGCTGACTCCTGTTAGATTCCATTGCGTCCATCTTGACTCCTTGTTGAGCTGGTGTCTCTGTGTCAGTATTTTTCTCTTGATCTCCTCTGCTTTTGTGGATGACTTTAATTCTTGAGCTTTTTGGATTGGCCTTTGCCTATACTCTTGAATTTCCTGGCTTAATTGCCTGCCAAAGCCGAAACTAACTGGTTTGGCTGCTTACCTTGCCTAGAGTTTTGTAGCAGGCCTCGATCTTTCTGGAGCACTGTGATAAGTTATGCCACTTACCACTATACTGCAACGACTGGCCCCTTCGTAGCGATTCTTGGGTTGTACTAACCTCTGTTTCTTTAGCACCCAATCTACAAAAAATCTATTAGCCAGACAACCATTTTCACAATGATTACTCAGTTTTTGATTGACTGTTGACAACCACACTTGTGCCTTGAGCTCGGAGATGACTCTCAAGTTTACTTTTAACTGAACTAGACTCAAGCTAGCACACAAGAGTTTGTGCACTAATTACATTGAATTGCTAGCTAGAACCTTGTTTTAAAGTTCTCCAAAACTTGCGACTGTTGTTGCAAAATCATGGGTTCTTGTGTATGGTCTTATTGCTACCAAATTTCGTCAATGAACTTACAATTTTACACTAGGCCCCGGTTTTGATTTTACACCGTCCCGCGGGTGACCACTGGTTTTCCCAATCTATAATTTCAATCTGCTAGAATTAGCAGCCCTTACTAATCAATTAGAAGGCCTAAAACCGAATCCGATTCCAATTTTTAGTTTTCTGATGATGAAAAGCTCACATGCACTCGTGCAGCTCGTCAGTGCGTAGGTTGAGTCTAAGCGGTGGCCTAATTGCCAAATTTCTATCGTGTACTTTGATTTGACTTTGCTCAGAGGCTTGCAAGAGTGTCCACTTATGAATGCCAATTAGATCTGGACTGAGGGATCTAGAAGTCGAGACCAAGTCTAGAACTAGATAAGGCTATTGATTTCATCAATAATTAACTCACTACGCCTTCTTGTAGGCACTCAATGTCTTTGGTCTAGTGTTGTCAATGTGAATCTCAATACTCAACAATGTGTGACTGTGTGGTCAGCTATAGGAGTTCTCCTACAAGGTCGGTGCTCCTTGCCGTAAACGCGTATAAGGTCTTGCAGCAGTCAAGGCGTATAAGGTCTTGCAGTGAAGGCATATAAGCTCTTTGCCGCGATAGCGTATAATGACGTATCAATGCGTATAAGGACTATTGCAGCGAGCGCGTATCAAGTCTTGCAGCGAGCGCGTATAAAGACTTGCTCAGTGGCGTATAAAGCTTGCGCTACAGCCGGAGCATATAAAGAGTTGGCGTGAAGATCTTGCTGTTTGGGCATAGGACGTACAAGGACTCTCGCTATCAAGGCGTATAAAGCCTGCCAGTGGTCAACAAGGCGTATAAAGCCCGGTGTCAGCGCGTATAGAGTCTTGCTCAAAGGTGCGTCTAATGAGTTGTAGCATCAGCGTATAACGACGGGTGTGGCAAGGCGTATAAAGCTGCCCTCCAAGCGCGTACAAAGACTTGGTCACTGCTGCACGCACGTAAAGTAGCCCGAGTTCAGCGCCGCTGGCGTATAATGACTTGGGCGCTTCTCGCGTATAAAGAGCTGCCCTCCAGTGCGTATAGAGATTGATGATGTCAAGGCGCGTATAAAGAGTTCCGAGATCAGTAAAGCGTATAAAGAGTGTTGCGGCCAGCACGTTTCATGCAGGGCCGTGAGCGCGTATCAGGACCTGCCCTGCTCGCGTATAAAGCCTTCCGTGCTGGCGTATAAGACCTTGCCACCAGCGGGTATAGAGAACTGCAACACGGTGCATATAAAGACTGAACGTCTAGCGCGTATAAGGATTGCAGCCTGGCGGGTAAAACCTTGCCCTGCTGGCGCATACAAAGTCTCGCTGCGATGTAGGGCCGGTGATGGTGTGTAGGAAGTGAAGGCGCAGATGGGGGCTATGATTGCGCAGCGACAGGGGGAATAAAGGCAAATTTTTTTAATTTTTTAATTTTTAACTAATTTTAAGAAAATTTTAGGCAAATAATTAGCAAAAATTGCCAAAAAATTACCAAAAATTAGCCTTTTTTTTATTAAAAAAATCCAACAATTTTTTGCACTTCTTGAGCTGCATGATCATGCAAACACATGCATCAAATCATCAATTCATAATCCGGCATTGCATCAAATAGAATTCACGGACACTTAAAAATAGCGTTTTATGCCCCGAATCAACCCAAAAATTAGTGCAAAAATTAGCAACTTCTGCACATCAATGGGATACATTCTAATCAGCGTTTTGACATCAGCAAACCTTCAATCAATCACAATCGATCAACCGCAAACACACTCTTTGCATCAAATTCTACACATAGTGCATACACATCAAATCTTGCCCAATTTTCGGCAGCATAACTGCGCTATTTTGGCAATCAAAAAACCATAACCATAAAACACTAAAACCATAACCCAACAATGGTTTTACATCAGAAATTTTGCATAAAAATTGCTACCAATTTGCATCAATTTGTGTGCAACACTAGCACCGCTGTGTACACATAGACGGCCATAAACCTGCACATAAATTTTGCACCAAATGTGTGCACATAATCTTCAAAAAAACCTGCAAATTTCAGCGATTAGAATGCTCAAAAGCACTCACTTTGCACATCAAAATGCGTCGAATTCCTAGCTCCAATTGACAATTACACCTTTGTGTGTGTAGGCAACCGCACCACCGTTTTACCTACAAACACAAGTCATAAAAATCAATGTGTAGCATCATTTTGCACAAAATTAAACACACCATTGCAATGGGCATACATCCAATTCATGATTAGAATCAACTCCCATCAAAATACCCTATTAATTTTTTTTGTGGAAATTAGTGAAAATTAGTAACTAATTGGTGAATTTTGGCTACTCCTTGCGATCAATTGAAATGCAATTAGAGTGTGTGCACCACATAAGAGTGTTGTCCACACTTCTAATTAGATTTCCACTTGTGTGTAGCACAAAAAACAACAACTAATTAACGGGAAATTAACCCCAAAGTTAGTGAAAATTAGCAAAAATTAGTGAATTCGAGGGGTGAAATTAGTGATGAAAATCAATGTGTGGGGATTGTTTTGTGTAATGCAAGCCTCAATATTTCGCAAATCTAAGTCACACACTTACTAATTTGCCTCCAATTAACGACACACATAACCCAAAAATCAAAAAATTAGTGAGGAATTAAGAGGGATTAACCTCCTCTAATCACTCCAATGGCACCGCTAGCTTAGGCATTCGTCCCCGGCAGTGGAGCCAATGTTAGGGTGCGCCATAGTATAGTGGATTGCACCAACATAATTTGTCAAACCGAGAAGAGTATGACGCGTCTAGGGCATGGAAACACACAATAGACGCTTGTGCATGCCACGTAGAGGATTAGGATGAGAAATCGAACTAATTAGAGAGCTAATGACAAGGAGAACTACGAGCTAGCACACTACTTCTCTATCATTCGGTCTAATCTCGCACACACAAGAGCTTAATCATGCTCATAGCTCACTAATCAATCACAAACCTTTCACTAATCAAGCACATACACGCGCATAAACAAGCATAGCCAAGCCGCACACGGACACGCACGGACTACACCGATCTACACACACATGAGCATGCTTAACAAGAGACAGAAATTGATTAAAAGAGAGTAATTAACACACGAAATCAGCCACGAATCATGTAATAATTAAGCACGGATTACATCAATGTGTAGGTGAGAGAGAAGGGGTTAGAGTTTAGCTAGTGCCGACGCCGAATACGCCAAGGCATGCGTGTAGAGAACTTGAATCCATAGCCATCTCCTTCTTCACAACTCCATACCCAAGAGCTTGCTCTCTTCAAAGTAGATCTCTTATTTGTGACTTTTTTAAAAAGTCCCCTTCACATTGGTGCATTTGACATATATACTTCCTAGGATTTTTAGAAATGTCCGGGCGCCCAAATGGCCAGACTCACTTATCTGATGTCTACACTGCCTAGGATTCTATGATTAGCACCAATATTACCAGTTGGAACTCCCGCAGAGCCCAATACATAATTACAATCCGCTCTTGCGGCTTTTTGACGGGAAATGACATAACACAAAAGTGGTCGTCGTTGATGACCGTAACTCCTTCTGTTGCATCCGATCCTTCTCTTCTCCACATCTTCCAATGATCTTCACTTCATCTGCATCTTTAACATCACATCCACATCCTGGCATCACCATCACTTACTAAAAGCAGTAAATATGGCATAGATATTTATGGTAAAGTGCCGTTAATCATCGTAGGTTAACAGTAACAGAGCCAATGGTTTCCTTGTATGTAGAAAACCAATGCCTATGAGGTGTGACATGCAAAGAAGCACCCGAATCAAGAATCCATGTATGGGATACTTAACCACTAACAAGGAGTTCAGTTGGCATAGAACTCTGCAAAGATAGAGTTTGTTGTGCATCATAAAAGCATCATTGTTTTCAGCGAACATATTAATGTCTTGCGAATAATGTCATCATGAACTATGTTTAGTTCTTCAATCTTAACCGCACTCTTTGGTTTCTCTTCTTTATCATCATAATATTTGCCTTTACGTTTACCCTTGTCTTTGTCACGCTTCCAAGAATAACAATCCTTCTTTATGTGACCAAACTTATCACAATAATGGCAGTGAACATTGCGGCGACCACAAGACTTTGATCTACCCTTTGATGCATCTCTATTGCCCTCTTTCTTGGACTCACATTGCGAAGAATGGCCCTTATGTTGCTTATCATACCTTTGCACATAATGAGCATCTCCTCTGACAAAAGTGCACTAGTAACATCATCGTACTTAAGCGTACCATTAGGAGCAGAGTTACTAACAGCTGTGCAAAAGATATCCCAAGAGGGTGGCGACCCTGGGGGATTCACTCTATATGTAAAACAGGACGCCATCTGCGAGCGGACAACTTTGATAAAACCCCTATATACGACTCATACTAGGGAATATGATCCCCCTTTCTACGCTATACGACAATCAATGCTAAAAATTATCATATCCCTATCTTACATATAAAATTTAGGTCTCACGTGATCTAACTTAGTAAAACTAGTCAAAGAGCCACTAGACAAAATTTTGGGACTATGTCAACCAAAATACAAGACAAAATGACCAAGTATGTCACTCACAAAGCATAAAAGAGAGCAATGCCTCTCAAAAGCACACTGTATAGAGATCAACTGAGACACATAAATTGTCAAACTGACCATAGACTGCCAACTTGGCGTCAAAAGCACCTATACCACTCTATACATGTCCTATGGTGAGGCCTCGTAAGGGATGCTCCAGCTACCTATATCACTGAAGGTATCTCCACATTTGAGAATACCCTAGCTCAATGAAAACCTCACGCTATTGACCCTCAACAATGTAGGTTATGCAGCAAAACGTATAGCCAAGTCTCAGAAATGGCTATCTTCCGGACCAAGTCTCAGAAATGGCCGCGACAGCCGTACTAGCCAAAAGATGGCTCCACAAAAGCATACAATGGAAGCATCCACAAAGACGTACAAGTCTATCAAGATGCTCAAACAAGCATCAAAAGCATGTACATGCAAATAAACATCCCTGC